>NC_142626.1:25501966-26165888 GCF_059453375.1 Lepisosteus platostomus | reverse complement strand
ACTTCGCCTCCACGAAACCTTCCTGACCCCAAGCTTTCATCCAAAACAACTACTTCGGCTACAGCCATTGTACTTTGCCTCTTTGGAACCTTCTTGGCTGTCGACCCCTAGCTCTTGTCCAAGATCACGACTTCATCCCTAGATTTGACACCGAACCACAAGGGATTTCCAGCATAGCCAGGCACAGGGTCCTACCTTCCATTGCTTCGAGCTACATGACACAATTAATCAAAATGATGCCAAAAACATTGAGTCCTAAATCCATCTTCCTTATTATTCTAAAATGTACATTACAATAGAGTGTTTGGATTCTTTTGATCTTAAATATGTTGTGCCAAACAAAGGGCATCAGCTGAGAGTTTGTCTGTTAAAAGTCGTCTTTATTTCATATGCATATGGAAGTCTTGCTTTTAGGCACAAGACTTAAAAGACAACGCTAACAGTGCTCTTTTATACAGTGAAACAAACGATACAAGATACACTCCCACATGACTCTCTTCTTGCACTGTGGCTATGTATGGTCGTTCTAGAAAGCTGACCAGTATATACGTTTATTTTCTTTACTGCCAGCTTGCGTGACAAGCAGCCCCTTTTGCTGAATAGACCATTTGTTCCAGGAGAGGTCACTGGTCATTTCTCTGAGAACTATGCCAGCTATGCGTAAAGACCCCATGTGGCTATCTTATCTTTTGAGACCAGACATACTGGGATGGATTTAGTAAAACATAAGTGAAACGATACCAAGTTAACTAGATATAATACAAACTTTTAGTGAAAACATTTTATTTAATTCCCTCAAATATGAAAATGAAAATTCAACTGTAGGAAAAATATGATTTCTTGTTCAAAAAGATTTGGTTGCTTTCTCTGTCAGTTGCACCATTTTGGCATTATTGTGTTGAAGATAGAGTACTTGGATTAGTTTTATTAAAGAACAAGAAAGTTTAGATATTACTTCAATGCACTATTTTAACTAAATAAAATTGCTGTTTTTTCATTTTTCTGCAGTTCTCCAGTGTGGTTTGCCAGTACTCTCTGACCTGTCTGCTTACCAAGTGTCTTTTTCAACCCTGCCATCCTTACAGGTTAGTGCCAGTTAGAGGAGCAGAGAGTTTTTCACTTACACAAGGTCATCAGAAAAGTTAAGAAAGAGAGGAGGCCATCCAGCCCATCTGCCATGAGGTAGTCAGCCGTTCAAATTGAGTACAAATTGAGAAAGAATTGCTTCCTGTTTTAAATCCTCAATTTTAAATGCATATAATTCAAAGTACAGAATTTTTCACTTCAGCTTGACTTTAACATTTTTTCTTTCACATTCAGTAAGACTGATGTTCGGAATGAAACGATAAACCGAGGTCCTGACTCTCAGTAGTCATTAAAAATTCCTGGGCATTTCCCACAAGAGTAAGGAGTTATCCTGGTGTCCGGGCCAAATTTCCCCAATGATTGGATGCACTTGCCCTGCAATGGACTGACGCCCCGTCCAGGGTGTATCCTGCCTTGTGCTCGTTGCTTGCTGGGTAGACTCCGGCTTCCCGCAACACTGTATGGTATAAAGCAGTTTAGTAAATGACATGACATGACATTCAGTTTGAAACAAATGGAGATAGTCCTCAATAATTATATATTAACACTGTGTTACCCTGGTAGTCTTCAAGTACTCAGAGTATAAGAAGGGAGTTGAAATGCTGGCTTTTAACAACTAATTAGAAGTAGTATAAACACTATTCAACAGTTTTTTGCAATAAGGAATTTTAGTTCACAGCTTGGGACAATATGTTCTTACAGGGCAATATTTGTAGCAGTCAGGACTAAATAGTTTACTATTTAAATCTAATTTGTGTTCCAGAGGACTGCTCACACTATCACTTACAGGCAGTTTGTTGGAGATACCGAAGAATTCTTAATAAAGAATCAGTTTTGGTTATTGATTGAGTGATGAAATATATATATATATATTTGAGTTTTGGGGATTATGTGCCCGCTACAAAGTATTCATTGTTTGCATTCATTGACCTGTTTAATACATAAATTACCCCTAATACACTACACAGACATTCTAACCTTTCTTTAGGTTTAGTTTTCAAAGATACTGTAAATACCACTCTTGCATGTGTGCAAGACCTATTTAATTTAGTGCTGGGGATTTCTAGTAAAAAAAAACTAGTCACCAGTGTAAAAGACAGAAGCAGCAGGAAACAATTTAAATATCACCTTCTAAGCCTCCAAACTGATTTGATCCCTTGCTTTTTTGGTTAATTATTTTCTACAGTAACCATGTTTCCAAAATTAACTTACCGGCATTAAGAAGATAAATACTTATGTACTGTGTGAAGGTCTGCATTGTCTTCTGCTTATGAAGAATGTGTGCTGTTTTCGTGCTTCAGTGGCTCTGTCAAGGAAACAATGTACTGTATAATATCAGGAGAAAATTCTACACATCTAGAAGACACAAGGACACAGGCACCCAAGAACAAGCTGGTCTAGATCAGATTAGAGAGAGTTACAGACTTACTCATACTAATGTGATTCTCATCATCACACTTCCAAGTTTATCCTGACATATTACCTGAATTGAGCAAGAACCTGTTAATTTCAAGATGGGCTTCCCTATCATGTCCTTTAACTTTCATTCTGGACTGGTCACTGGAGCAGGAAAAGAATCTCCTGGCAACCTGAGTCTTTTATCTTCACAAGTAAAGCTGACAATTGTTTTATATCTTTGAAGTGCAATACGGTTTATCAGCTAACAGTGATAAACTACTGCCAACATAGACAAGACATATATATATATATTAAATCATGCACACTTTAACTCACTTCAGGATTCTTCTGAATTAAAATTTCCCTAAAATCCTGCAAAATACTTTCAGAAATGTGATCCAGCACTGTGTTACGTGAGACAATATTTTTAAAGTGTTCTTCTAAGATTGCACATAATTGACATGAATAATTGCACATTGCAAAAAAAACAACTTTGAAACAGACATTATTAAGCACCCAATTTATGCCAGATCTTTATTGCTTTTGATTTCCAAGAAGATTCATCAGTGAGTTAAAGTACAGACAGTATAGCTGTGTAGATGGCAGAGTGGATATACAGTAGTGGACAATTATGTAACTGAGGGCTCAGGTGGCACAAAAGAATAGGTTGGTCTTGTGGGAATTGAGTCTGGATCTCCTCACTCAGGCTGTATATCTCCAACAAAAGACGGATAGTCATCTTATCTGCCCATATATGTTAATCGGCGCTGGTAACTTGACTGTGACAGTATTCAGCTCATGAAAGGAATGTAAGATTGAAAGTGCCATACTAACAGCCACGTGTTGCCATCAAGTTCTAGCTGTCTGAAGTGTCCTCAGATGTAAACACAGTAATGACCACTGTGGCTTTCCAAACACCTGAGAACATGTTCAGAGCCACAGTCCTCCTCCCACTGATGATCACCTGGCTGGGGCACTTCAGAGTTCACAGTGTGAAAAAAGCAGATAGGTCCCACAGTGCACATGTTCTTAATAGCAGTGGTAGCGTGAATTGAAATTAGTGGAAGTGTAAAATGAAAAAAATACCACTATTGGCCATGGACACCCATCTGTAATCAATAGAGGTTTAACTACAGTAGACTTCATGATAAAAGCATCTGTCTCTTTCAGTTCCCTTTAAAGACTTTAGAGTTCTCAACTCACTTAGTACTTCACAAAGATTTCACAGCTCACTTATCACACAGTGACATGACAAACACCTCAAAGATAAAAGAGCTCTCAAAACAAATTGGCAGCACAGTGGTACAAAGGCCCCGATCATGAGAAGGCAACTTCACTTTTTGAGTACAGTCACATCCATCATTAAGAAGTGGAATGTGTGTCATAGCTCCTAGACTTCACTTGCTGTAGATCAGGCCACATTCACAAATGAGCAAAGGGACCGGCAGAAAACATGTCAGGAAAATCAGCAGAAGGCTTTGAAACATTTGTACATTCCTGTTGCTAAGGTGGTAAAATATTCACATAGTCCTAATAACTCAGTGCAAGGGCATTTGTCCATTCTATACCTCACATAAAACAATAGATTGATACAGTAGATTGCATTCAGAAAAAATCACAGCCCTTTTTGACAGTTTAATCTCTTAGTAGTTTTCAATTGGGGGATAAGAGAAGGATGTCCTTCAGGAAGACAGTGAGTTGTGAAATACTGTGTATGTTGACATAAGGAAGAATACATTTCATACTGTACGTGTAAAAGAACAGAGATAGCGAATGGAAGTCTGGGTTAAGGTGTTCTTTAGGATTAAAATGCTTAACAGGCAGAAATAAAATACTAATCTGCACTTAATAACTACAAAGAAGCTATATCCCTGGAAGAATAAATTAGAAAAATTAATTGCCCTCAGTAGCAAAACAGTATCTAGATATAACTGAAGGATCCTTTTAATATCTTTGGAATCGAACTGTTACTGTGTTTAATTTGAGCAAATGACTATTTCCATGTCTTCTCAAGATCTTCTGTAAATTAAAACACTGAAGTGGTTTAAAATTGTCCCTTGGGAAAGGGAAAAACAATACATTTTCAGTCATTATTTCTCCATGTGATGTGCAGAACATTTACAATGTTGAGGAATTAAGAAAGTAGAATTTAAAGTGACTCAGAAAACAGACCTTTGGAACCTGAGCTTATACAATCTTATCAGTCAGTCAGTATTTTAAGCAAACATAATTTGATTATATAGCTTTCTAAGCTGGAATCATAACTGTTAAAAAAATAATAAACGTGCTAATAACATCTTGTTTTCACCTCAGTGTGAAAGATAAGATAGGCTTTTTTATAGCACACCTTGTATTAGAAGAGGAAACTTTTCACAGCCAATTTCAGGGCACCAACATTTCTTTTATCTCCCTATTTCTAAT
Source organism: Lepisosteus platostomus (assembly GCF_059453375.1). Lineage (NCBI taxonomy): Eukaryota > Metazoa > Chordata > Actinopteri > Semionotiformes > Lepisosteidae > Lepisosteus > Lepisosteus platostomus. The sequence goes on along the minus strand of NC_142626.1, from coordinate 26,160,983 downwards.
TAAATATATTTTTGCTTAATTGCATTTCTAATGAAACAATGATTCATGAGTTATTTGTTTATATGTTATGTTTAAGTTAGGTGTTGACAGAGATGGGTTTTGTGAGTGCAATTTAATTTTACATTTATAAAATAAATGTTCAATTTTGTAATGTTCTCTTAAAAACAGGAACAGGACATACCAAGAAAACCATGTACAGTACCACAGTTTTTAATGAGGCACGTGGGCCGAATACCTGGACATTGTCGCACATCGAGTTATAAAGAACTCAAAGTAGGTCTTCCAAATGAGCCCGAAGCGCTACGAGTCCGAGAAGGGTGAGGCAGAAGAGCAGTCAGTAGTTCCAGGTGAGGCGGTCAAATCCAGGTAGTGAAAACAGAGAGGCAAACAAATCAGAGAGGGGCGAGACAAAAGGGAAGTCGAAAGGGTCCGAGGCGAGAAGAGTCTTCATTGTAGTAGTCAGAGGTGAGCTCAGGAGGCGGAAGAATTCCTAATACCGGGCGAGGACTAGGAGGGTTTAAATAGTGAAGGAAGAGGAGATTGAATAATGAGGATCAATTGATGCAGGTTGTGCTCGTAACAGACATCCAAAACTACATTTTCCAACATCCCACACAAGTTAAAGAATTCTGTGAATTTGCAAATTGAAATATTAAAATGACTACATACAATTACTACATAAAGACATATGATCATTAGACTAAGAAAAACACATTTTAAATGAAGCTGCGCACTGTCCAAAAATGTGGTATGCTTATTGTTAAAATGAAATCTGATGTTCTTTCTACATGACTGCATCTGTAATGCAAAATGTTCCAGCATGCATTCTTTCTGGCAGAAATGGCCTCTATATGGCTGGAAGTGGAAACCCACCAGTGTGCTTATGTTGAAGCTCCTCTTTACTTTGAAACATCTTAGTGACCATGTTTAAGCGAGTGTTGAGTGGGTTTGAATGCTGTGTCCTTTCATTGTTGCCACCACAGCTGTTCACCCAATTAAAAGAACATTGTTACATGCACTTTGGGAATGTTGCACTGTGGCTATCTGAAATGCACAGCTGCAGCTGCTGACAGGTAGAGATCCTGATTTTCAGAGGCTGGCGAGGATGCCAGAGTGGAGGATGAAAGAAGGTCACTGGAGACAGCTGAGAGAGAGGAGAAATGGAGAATGGAATCTAGTTCTTTTGAAAACATTAGTTATCTGCATAGCAATGGAGCTAAAAAGGTATTGGATGGGCTTTGGTGTTTCTGGGAGATGTCAGGGTCCAGATCAGGAGTTTCAGGTGTTTAGCTTTCTAGTTTCTGGCAGATGAAAACAGGAAACACCCAGACAATAGAATCAAGAGTCCTCTATAATTCTAGGGGGTATGGTTGAATTAACTTTCTTTCTTTTTACTTGTTATACTGTAGCTATGGCATAACTGCAACAGGCCTGAGTAAGATATATTCTAAAAGACTTCAGAAACTCAAAATTTTATATTTAAGCTCACTGACCATTTGGCCAGGGTCTCTTAACTGGCCAAATACCATGACCCCCCCCCTCTTTACCATAACACAGAATGACATCCGAAGCAGTAGTACTGTTTATTTCAAATATAAGGAATATAATGAATGACCTATTGATATATTGTACAGTATGTGAAATAAAACCTCCTATTGCCATATATTTGACTCGCAAGTTCTCAATTTAAATTATATGTCTCAGAATTTATAGAGATGCAGTCATTCAAAGTGTGCGGTACAAACCAGGAGTGAAGTGGCATATATATCAATGTCACGAGTAGAGACTGACCAGGTCTTAAATATCCCAGAGAACCTGCTGCAGTGTGTCTTCTCACTATAGCCAGGTGCTCTGCAGTTTCCTGTCTCTTCAGCGATCCAATCAAAGTGGAGGTGTGGCTGATGATCGCTGTAGATGTACAGTAACACGCTCTGCTGGTGCAGCTGGCCAGACAAAATAAGAATAATTCAAGAGGTAAATGTCACCAGTCAAGTCAAAACAACTTGCTCTGCAATCTTCTCACTCAATGGAAAGTTGTGTCACTGCCTCTGATCGCTGATCTAAGAAATCTGTTGGCTATTTGGTTGCTTAATCAAAACTATCCACCTTGTTTCCCAAACAAAAGAACTGCTTCTGAAGCGCTAGTTGCTGCAGTGGTTAGGGCTCTGGAATTCTTTAAGGGAGAGTGGGAGTTCAGATCCTACAGTAGTTGAGTCACTGCAGCTACAGTATGCCCTTAAGTGAGATAATTTACTCAGTTTGCTTCAGTTCAGTTAAATGCTGTATTAGGACAACATTTTATGGATCAACAATTAAATTAATGTACTATTGCTGTTACTTCTTGCTGCTATTATTGTTGCTTTGATATCTGCTTATACATCTTGTAATACAATCATCAGATTATATAATTATGGTCTCTACAGCAAACATCTGAAATGAGAGTCTTTCCTTGTGTTTTTCCTTTTTCATCTGTGACTGGTCAATAACCGTGCAGATGGGGTAAGGGTTGGTCATGTCCTCATCTCCCTCTATTGAAACTGAGTTTCACAGCACGGTGCTGCAGGTGTAGGCCTGGACTGGGCACAGATTCAATGAGGTGAACGACAAGGACAGTGAGGTTGAAGAGAATCTTAACATGTTAACTGCAGTAATTACAAGAAATGCAGCTCAAAATGAACAGTAAGAATTATTGAATGTTACAGCTTATAAATATGTGATTTAACACAATTATAAAATTGTGTTTCCTAATATAATATTGTTGAAATCTTTAGCAGTTTCAATAAATGTGTTTAACAAACGCTGAATTTTGTAATTTCTTCTTTTTTGTTGACCTGCATTAATAAGAATATACATTTTTACCAGTATTCCCAGTTGTGTATTTTGTGATCAATACCTACTACTGCAGCAGATAGTATTTGTATGGGAAATTTAACTTCACTGTTACTTTTGACAATCAGTGGATAATTATCTGCTGTGGAAGATTTCTCATATCTGTAGGGTAGCCAGGATTCTCATACTTCAAATTCAGCTTGTCAGAACTAAGTTACCTGTTGAAGGTGTAAAAGAAGAACACAGAGTTGCAGTGTACTGTATCAATACAGCTTCCCTCACAGCTAAATCCCTCTGGAGAGTGCTGGTGTTTAACACTGACAAATCGGGTGCCCAGTGTCTGAGCTATGCAGATCTGGATCATTGTGTCCTCTAGTGGCCATCTGAGGTAACTGCACTCATTTGTACTTAACACCCTTTCCCTCACTGTCCCAATCTGTCTTACTTTGCTGGAGTGCTTTATAAAATCATGGTTTTTGTGTTATATAGTATTATTAATAGCAATTTTTATTTAGCTAATTTTATCTCTAAAGACATGAAATTGAAAGATCTCCCCTTCTCATTTTGAAATATGGCCCTTTTTCTTCAGGAGAAAAAAAGTATTGATAATAAAGTAGAGATGGGTAAAAGATTCCTACAAAGGCTGTGTTACCCAAAGACTTCTGCAAAACAGGTTCACAAACACAACCAGCCACATAGAAAGAGAACATACAGACAGTTACACACAAGCATACACAAAATGCAATGCTTTCACCACTTTGTAAACAAAACCGGCAGCCCATACTGTACGTCTGTTAAGGAAAAGCTCTCATCCTCTGTCAACTCATTAATTTTTTGTCTCATTTTTGAAAAGCTGAAATTGTTCCCTGTGAGTGTTTCCACCATCTCTGACTCTGCATCCTCCACATGAGAGGACCACTGTGGGTAATGGTACAGAGAAGACATACACCTGCAGTGTTAGACACACAAACATACAGATCAGGAAGGAAACCAAAAACATTTCACCAGTGCATGGATTGTGCACGGCTTTCCCAGAACCTTCTGGACTGAAATCTGAATTTCCAGGGTTACACTGCACACCTGACTATCAACACAGATCTATTGCTGTTTCTCATCTTTCAGAAAGGGAACTGAATTCACAGGCTCACAGCTGATCTTGGAGCCCAGTCTCAGACTGACCAGGTGGATCCTGACACTCCACACAGGTACATGATGGTGTCCAGCAGGTTCTGAGCCCCCAGCTCACTTAAAGTCCCCATGAGAGCCACCATGGCACGCAGACCCCCCCCCCTCCCCAGAGCCCAGAACAGCGATGGGGGGAACACAGGCCTGATTGTGGAAGAGAGAAGAAGATAGAATCGAACACAGAGGAAGTTATGGACACCAGGTCTAGTGATTCAGTGACTTCTAAAATAACATTAATACTTACTCATTTTTATAGTATCATCCTTTCAGCCTCCTTTCATTCTGTTTCAGGGAGAATTGAGCTCATATGTACAGCACCTGAGAGGTTTGAGGTTTTCAGATGTGTAATTTTTTCTGAGGCTCTACTGTTCTGATGCAGTGTTGCCTCTCTATCATTTACAGGCAGTGTGCAGCAGTAAGGTCTCTTATCTTGCAAACAGAGGGCTGTGGAATTGTTGTCCTATTGCAGCGCTGGCCTGCTGCTGTGAGCCAGACACTTCACCTGAACTGCTCAAGTCTTCCCAGCTGTAGAAATGAGAGCAGCATTGCTGAGGATGACCCTATGGCAGACTGGTCTCCATTCCAGGAGGAGAACCTACAGACCTTCTGTCAGTCTGGACACTAGGATGTGTGTGGGGTTTAAGAGTAAGCTTTTGGACTGATAACGGACAGGCTGTTTTATTATATAAACTTAATGTGTTTACAATATATACAGATATATTTCAGAACAATATTCTTCACTTTTTTGAGTGAACTATGTGAAACATAGTACTGTGTACCAGGCCAGTCTGATTCATATAACAAAAGCGCAGTTAATAATGTTCAAAATACAAAACTAAAAATATATTTTGTTAATATAGTTTAAAAATTGTGTGCAAATAACCGAAGGTATCTAAATTAGTATAGAACAAGAAATGAAAAGTGTGTACAAATGTTAGTAATTAATCAAGTTTTAGTTTGTATCTTTAATCTAATCTAATCTCTTTATTCAAAAGTTAAATGCTTGGTGTTTGTTCAATAAAACCTTGAATCCTGGGTTACTGACTCCTGTTTTTTTTAAGGAGTTTTTGAATGGAGTTTGACTGGAGGTCAAATTGTGGTGGAAAACACACAAGGCCAGTACAGTCCCAATGTTCTCACAGACTAATGGAGCCGCACTCCATCTCTGATATCCACACGTCAAAGCCAAATAGAGTCCATGGCTTGTGCTATTTTCTACACTAATGGCTGTGAGTTGCTGCTCTTCCTCTAGAAAATTCACACTCCATCTCGACAGTTTAACTAGCACAGCAAATGCTGAGGCAAAAATGCCAAGCCTTGATTCAGCAGTAAAGAGTACTTTATATCACTGTTGGAGAGTCCACCTGGGGAATGGCTCCAATTTACAGATGAAACAAGGGTGCTGTGTTCCTGATATATTAGAGGATACTGGTTCCTCTTTGTGTTTGTGTAGTGGGCTCAAAATTAGATGTATTAGTTAAAAAAGAGGCACCCTTCTTTTTTGTTTGCTTGTTAAAATTTAGTATTTTTTTATTTTTCTTAAAGATAATACACACCATGAAAAATCTGGTTTGAGAACAAGTTTATATGCTGTTTAAAAGTTCATCCTGTAGATGGCATTTGGCAGTGGCAGTGATAAGGAAATGCGGTGTTACGTTTGAGGTGTGGAAGTAATTAGAAAGTACTTAGTTAAGCCAGTGTAGAAGCCACACTGGGTAAGGATGTGTTGTTTAGAGTAAATGTTGATTGGAAATATTATTTATGCTGTGCGGTTATGCAGGGAAGCAAGATGGCGAACTCCAGGGTAAGGAACGTGGTGCAGATGTAGAGCAACAGGTGACATGGGTGGAGTTGATGATAACAGTGGAACTCTGAATGGACTTCAGTTAAATATGTAAGATTTACACTTGATTTATACTAGGATTGATATTCAGCAGTGGAAAAACACTCCTCATCTCATCCCAATCAAACCCCCCCAAAAGAAGTCCTTTAATATCATTTAACACAACAAGACTCATGTCAATATCAATTTGTCACAAACCACATGCAAGCATGCAAACGCTCCTGCATTTCCACGAGCTCTACTCTCTCTAAACACCCACGCACCAATTAACTCCACACTATTTAAACCCTCACACGTCTCCTTTTCCTCGCTCACTATTGAGGTTTCCTCCCTGAGCTCAGTACCCTATTACTTTCCCTGCGATTTCCAAATTACTACTCTCCCAGTATTTGACTCCTAGCTCTCGTCCTCGCCTCTCATTAATGTATTTCGCCTCCACGAAACCTTCCTGACCCCAAGCTTTCGTCCAAGACAACGACTTCGCCTACAGCCATTGTACTTCGCCTCCTTGGAACCTTCCTGGCTGTTGACCCCTAGCTCTTGTCCAAGATCACAACTTCGTCCCTAGATTCGACACCGAACCACAAGGGATTTCCAGCAAAGCCAGGCACAGGGTCCTACCTTCCGTTGCTTCGAGCTACATGACACAATTAATCAAAATGATACCAAAAACATTGAGTCCTAAATCCATCTTCCTTACTATTCTAAAATATACATTACAATAGAGTTTTTGGATTTTTTTATTTTAAACATGTTGTGCCAAACAAAGGGCATCGGCTGAGAGTTTGTGTGCTAAAAGTCGTCTTTATTTCATATGCATATGGAAGTCTTGCTTTTAGGCACAAGACTTAAAGATAATGCTTACAGTGCTCTTTTATACAGTGAAACAAACGATACAAGATACACTCCCACATGACTCTCTACTTGCACTGTGGCTATGTATGGTCATTCTAGAAAGCTGACCAGGACATTTATTTTCTTCTATTTTCATTTATCCCCTTCTGCTGAATAGACCATTTGTTCCAGGAAAGGTCACTGGTCATTTCCCTGAGAACTATGCAAGCTATGCGTAAAGACCCCATGTGACTATCTTATCTTTTGAGACCAGACATACTGGGACGGATTTAGTAAAATCACAGTTAACAAGATATAATACAAACTTTTAGTTAATTCTCTCAAATATGAAAAGTAAAATGCAACTTACTGATGGAAAAACATGATTTCTTGTTCAAATAGATTTGATTGCTGTCACTGTCAGTTCTACTATTTTGGCATTATTTTGTTGAAGATACAGTACTTGGATTAGTTTTATCACAAGAGCAAGAATGTTTAGATGTTCCTTCAATGCACTTTTTTAACAAAATGAAATTGTTGTTTTTTCATTTTTCTGCAGTTCTCCATTGTGGTTTTCCAGTACTTCTGACGCTTGTGATTCAGCCCCTGTTCCTCACTGGGAGAAGGAGAACCTGCAGACACTTCTCTGACCTGTCTGCTTGCCAAGTGTCTTTTTTGACCCTGCCACCCTTACAGGTTGGTGCCAGTTAGAGGAGCAGAGAGTTTTTCACTGATACAGGGTCATCAGAAAAGTTAGAAAAGAGAGGAGGCCATCCAGCCCATCTGCAATGAGGTTGTCAGCCGTTCAAATTGAGTACAAATTGAGTAGTACAAATTGACAAAGAATTGCTTCCTGTGCTCAATTTTAAATGCATGAAATCCAACGTACAGGATTTTTCACTTCAGCTTTCTTTTACATTCAGTAAGACTGAGATTTGGAAAGAGATGATAAGCCAGGGTCCTGACTCTCAATGGTCATTAAAAATCCCTGGGCATTTCTCACAAGAGTAGGGAGTTATCTTGCTGTCTGGTCCAAATTTTCCCCCTCGGCCTTTACCGTGGCCTCCAAATTATCCCCATGTGTGTTTGGCTTGCGCTTGCCCTGCGGTGGACTGACACCCTGTCCAGGGTGTAACGAACAGTTCTTTCCGGACCCTATGCGGACGACACAATCCGAAGAAGTGGGGAAACACTAGGAAAACGTCATGCAGGAATACGGGGCTGAAAACAGGGGGGCGTGTCCAAAGTGCGCTGGTGCATGGGGGAGGTGTGGCTGAGGCAAACAATCCGAAAGAGTAATCCATAGAGGGAATCCAAAAACACAAGAGTAAGTCCATAGCCAGGAGATCCATCCAAACAAGGAATTAAAAACACGAACTGGGTCGGAACCGGCGGACTAGGAACAGGAACAGAGGTTAAAACCTTAACGGGACCAGGCGCTTCCAGGTCCCGGACTCGCACGGTGCGGAAACGAAACCAGATGCAGAGCCAGGATGAGCGTCAGCACCTGGCTTTTAAGGTGGGCTGGGAAAAGGGATCAGGTGCACAGAATTAAGTCTAAAGTGAAAGGGCTGGAGCACCCTTAAGGAGGGGGGGGGGACTATAACCGTGACACAGGGTGTACCCTGCCTTGTGCTTGTTGCTTTCCAGGTAGACTCTGGCTTCCCACGACACCATATGGTATAAAGCAGTTTAGTAAATGACATGACATGACATTCAGTTCAAAACAAATGGAGATGAGTTTGTGAACTGTATGTCCTCAATAATTGTGTATTAACACTGTGTTACCCTGGTAGTCTTCAAGTACTCAGAGTATAAGAAGGGAGTTGAAATGCTGGCTTTTATCAACTAATTAGAAGTAGTATAATAACTATTCAACAGTTTATTGTAATAGGGAATTTCAGTACACAACTTGGGACAATATATTCTTAAAGGGCAATATTTGTTGCAGTCAGGACTAAATAGTTTACCATTTGAAATGGAATTCTAATAAGTAAATTGATTCTTAAAATGTAGAGAGCTATGCAAAAAACATATTGGTGCTTTTAGAAAATATATTTTAAGGATGTAACTGCTGTGGTACAGTACGTGCAGATTTTTAGAAAACAGTGCGTCAAAGTACACTGTATAGGTTACTTTAGAAGACAATGTACCAAAACAATATATGCTGTCTGGGTCGTTAGATTAGCCGAAAGTAACTGATAAGCTTTGAATAACGAATCTAGTGGTGCTTCTTCTTTCGTTTTATGATATAATCTGTTTTGTCTTAGGGAAAGGGGAAGTTTTAGAAGGGACAAAGTGCTGAGCTTTCTCTTACAGCGCAACATCTTATAAAAACCCTGTACTGCTTGTAACAAATTGAGTCTCTGATGCACTTTGTAAAGTGGCAGCAGGGCTCCCAATATTACAATATTGAAATAAAGACCTTACTCAGGTGAGAACTCTCTCTTGTGGCTTCCTTGATAGTTATGTTTCCATGACAATTTGGGGGCTCGTCCGGGATCACAAACCTGAGCGCAATCGGCTGCTGAAACTCCATCCGGACCCGGACAATTTTAGCAAATTGGACGAACCTTGGGGGATAAACTGTTTATCCTTACAGAGACGCGTCTGGAAAATTGGCAGCTGTCTGACGTCAGTAAGTGATCCTTAAAAAAATTAATGGTTTGAAAAGCGAGCCACAGGGGTGTTCTCACGTGGGTTTGATGAGTCTGGGACTCATATAAAGAACTTATCTTAACACAGACGTGTGGTTTTTGCTCTGCGGAGTAGTTAATGTGATAAGGTTCTAAGTTAGGCACCGATCGGTAAAAATGGGGATGAAAATTCAAAGATGAAAATGGGACCGAGCAGTCCAGCAAAAGTACATGTACGACAAATTCAGAAGCAGGAATAGGTGTAAACAATTAAAGTCTGGGTTAGAGTCCCAGCAGAAGAAAAGTTTTTTATGTTCATGAACTGTAAAGCTAGGGTAATAGGTGTAAGGGAACTTGCACATAATTTATATATGATAATTAGGGGCCCATAACTATGAAGGATCTTTGTAAGTGAATCAGAATGGACAGAGGAAAGTGGAATTAGGAAAAAGAAGTTTCCTGAAGAAGGGGAAACTTAGGAGAGTGAATTGTAAAACTTATGTAATGGAAAGAGGAATCACAGAAATGTTGGGAAGCTTCAAAAAAGACTAGTCTTCAAACTAAAGAACAGCAAGCTGCAGCTAAAGTCATGGCCATGCGTACTAAAAAGAAAAAGTCTCCACCGAAATTAGAAAGCGGTCCGGAGCCAAAGCCTTTTTACTTGTTCGTGAAACGCCAATGTGCACTTTTCCAGGTCCAGAAGGAACTCCAGCATATGTACATTGACCTTGGTCTCCTAGTGAATTATTGGCATTAGTCAAGGCTTTTCCTAAATTTCCTGATGATCGTAAAGAATTTAGAAGAAAGGCAAGCCTTGTTCTTGATTGTCTTAAACCTAATTACAGTAACATAACCTTGTTGCTAGATCATAATGTTCCTAAAGGTTTACAACGTCCTCTAAAAAGGAGGAGGCAGATTGGCAGATACATGACCCAAATGATGAAGAAGTATCCATCTAAATTAAACCAAACGGACATGAAGAGGAAAAGTTAGGCGGCCGCTTCTAAAAAGAGGTAAGGACTCCTCTTTTCTAAAAAGTCCCTTGTCCTCTCCATGTTGCTGTGGTGGGTTCAGGGTTTTTCTGAAACTGAAGCGAGTACAACAGAAAAATGAGTTAATGGTGTATGTGTTTGTAGATGCCTGTTTTGTGAAGGTGGGGTAGAAAAAGAGGGATTGCTGAAGGAATAGCGTCTCGCCCTGCCTGTGCGAAAAAATCCAGGTGTTGCATCCTGTTACACAACTGCAGTACAGCTGAAGGTAGTAACTAGAACTGTACTTGCAGAAGAACATGGTTGTGTGTTTAAAGCCAGGATTTGGAACCTGGTCCGTGTTCCCGAATTGTGAGAGTTCGTCAGTTTGTCTCAACTGGGGGATTCTGAGGGGCGCGTGGGAGACGTGAAAATGGTTTGGTGTGAAGAAAAAAAATTAGATTAATACAAAGTGAAACTTAAAAACGAAGTTATGGACTGTCAGACGGAATTTAGGCTGAACAGGAATGTAGAAAAGTGTTTGAACATTGGGATAAAAAATAAACAGAGAAAGGTTTTATTTTAGGGGAATATTTGAGAATTCAACAGAATATCATAGATGAGACGCAAAAATCCCTGACGGAAAAGCTAAAAGCAATGGCTGAACGAAACGAAGTTATATATGTAGAAAAAGAAAAAGCAAAGGAAGAAATAGAACCCCTTAAGAGAGAATCTGGGAGAAGGGTGGTAATTAGTGTGGAGATTTATAAGAGCATTACCCACTGAAAACTGATTGAAGAAAAGTAACAGCATGTAAGCAGAAGGACGTGAGGATGTTTCTGATTTTACAGAAAGGTTTATAGCTTTATGGATAGTATACTCGGGGTTAGCCGATGAAAAGGAAGTGAATGAAGATACTTCCACAGTAATAAAACAAATTTACTTGAGTGGGTTAAAACCTGATGTTGCCAAGAATGTACAACTATGCTTTCCTGATATTACAGAGAGCGGAGACAGATTTGATTTAATAACTCGCGAACCATGTACGCAGAGGTGCAAGCGCTGCAAATGGGAGGTAAAAAGACTCCCAAGGAGGAGAAAAAGGAGCCGCCAGTTTGTCGCAATTATAGTGCGACTTTAATATTATACCAAGATATAAGGCCCCTTCAAGAAAATAATGAGGACTGGGATAAATCTCCTGATTGGGCATATCCAGATGGGGGGTGAGTTAACTAGCCCTGGGGGAAAAGGGGGGCAAAACCCCAAAGACAAAGCTGCTAACAAGCTGGTGTGCAGTTACTAAAAGAAAAACAGGGTGTTTTTTGGAGAAATTGTAAGAAAGAGGCTTGATTTCATATTTAAAGAAATTGTCAAAAGCTGTAACGTAAAATAATAGATTTAATCTAGTTAGCCCCTTTGTAGCCTTCCTAGGTTTATCTCAGGATTTAAATAAAAGTGAAATAATCTTACAGTGTGCAGTAACTGGGGGACACAGGAGCACAGTTGTCCTGTTTTTCGCCTAAAACAGCATAAACATGTGATATAAAGTTTCAAACAGGTAACAGGGGGCTACAGGAGTAGGGGGGCAAGGGTTGTGTTTAAAGCAGATACAGTACAAGTTGTCACAGTACGCTTGGGAAAAGATGTACAGTTTCAACTACTGATGTGGGTGGGGGACACCCCAGATTTATTGGGCTGGGATGCCCTGCAGCATTTATAAGGAATTACTGTATGAAATAGCATTTATGTGCACTACCTCAATAAAGCTATGTGATATTGTGATTGTTTACCTAATGAGGGAATCCATAAGGCCAGGCTTCTCCAAGTTTTAGATCTTCAAATGGAAAAAAGGGTATAAAACCAACTACATAATAAAGCCAGGATAAATTCCTTCTCAGACATATCATCTGTATGTAATCTGTATGTGAGTGAAAGAAATGGGTTGTGAACTGCTGTGCTGGCTCAGGATCATGGAGGTAGGCATCGTCTGGTGGGTTATTATTCAGGACTCCTCGATGCGGTGACCAAGGGACCATGTTTATGTGTTGTGCAGGCTACCTGCCTGGCTGTATAAACTGTGAATAATCTGGTGTAGAACCAGCAGACCGAATGAAAAGATTTAATTGAAACTTGTAAACATGCTAAATGGAAAATTGTAGCAATTTATATAGACTCTATACAGTATATACATTTGGTGTATGCCACAATTTTGGATGGCGATGGAGGAATAGGGATTTCCTCAACACGGCTGGGACTCCAGTTAAGAATGCTGGGTTTGACTCTGATCTGTTAGAAGCTTTGCAGCTGCTGACTGAAGTAGCTGTGGTAAAGTGTAAATCACATAATAAAGAAATGTTTCCAGTAACTCGAGGGAACAACTTTGCAGATGCAGCTGTCAGGTGAGCAGTCCTGGTAGAGCAGGAGTCTGAGACCCCTGTGAAACCTCTGTTGGTGAAAACGGAACAGCTACAGGACATTCAGGCTGAGACCTCTAAGGCAGAGAAATGGACATGGTTAGAAAAGAATGTGGGGCTGCATGATGATTGGGTGTAGGGCTGCTAGCATACTGGACGTCTTGCATGCCCTCACAGCCTAATGCCCTTTGTAGTCCAACAAATGCACTCTGTTGGACACCCGGGTGTGTGTCAAATGGTTTGCCGGTTACCCAAAACTGGGTGGGGAACGGGTTTGAAGCAGTAGCCACTTATGTGGTATCTCGATGTGATGCTTATCAAAGGAACTCAACTACAGTTCAGGTGCAGGTGCTACACCTCAAAAGGCCTGCTCCTGAGGAACCTTTCATGCACTGGCAAATTGACAATTGTAAAGGGAAACCATGGCTCTTATAATCTGTTTTCCCAGTGGGTTGCTGCCACTGCCTCTACCAAACACTTGATGACAGAGATAAGCCCTCGGTGGGCACTGCCCTGCCTCTTGTATTATGATCAAGGGACACACTTCACAGAGAAGGTGTGTCAGGCTGTGGCTGCGTTGTTTGAGGTGAGATGGGACCTTCATTGCACCCATCACCCTCACTCTACTGCAACAGTGGAATGAAGGAACAGAACTCTGAAAGATTGACTAAACATCAGACTGAAGGAACACCAAGGGTAGATGAAACTGCAAATAACAGCACCCTAAACTGTTCCCTGACTTGGGAACCACCACTGGCCAGATCAGGAGGCCCTGAAGCAGATGACACCAGTCCCGTGCCACCGGGACCATCGCAGGCCCGGAGTAGAGGCCCAGAAGAAGATGATGGTGGGACACGAATTAAGTACAGACTGAAAAGATCACTGAAATTGAGAATTGATGAGCACACCCATGATAAGGGAAGTGAATGGCAATACATACATTTTAGCTCTGTCACATTTGTATGCTAGCAGAGAGAATCAGAGTTTGTGTTGGGTTCGCACATCTGGGCCCCAACCTGCTGTAGGGGGGTTACCCTTGGTAGTGATTCTCCTAGATGCAAATGATTATTGTGGTTTGTTTGTTCATAATAAGATGTTTTGCAGCAATGGAACAAAGATAAATTTTACAACTTCAGCTAGAATTGTTCTTCAAAACGGCACAGCTGAGGATTTTTCTAAGAGTTATTAACCAGCTGTTGACCTATCTTGTAAACCCCTTAAGATTATGCTGGGCTCCAGCCCACAGGGATTTACCTGTGCTGTAAGAACTAATGAGTGAATAAGGAGAGAGGCATCAAAGATGCACCCTCTTTCTTTTCATGGTTAAAATCATTATTTGGGTCATGGGGACTGTTTTTCTTGAAACTGTGTTTTTGCTGTTGTGCTGTTGTATGACTTGTATTATTCCTATGCTTCGATCTATGGTAATGGAAACCCTTACGCATCAATATGCACTGCTCAGAACAGACTCCGAGAAGCCCTGGGACACACCAGGTGACCCCTATGAGGACTCTGTGGTGTGAACGTTTTAAGGATAAAAAGGAGGGAATGTAATGGAAAGTTACTGAGAAAAAGTGTTTTATCCTAAAAATGTTGTTTACGGACAGAGCTGTGCTGCAGAAGCAGCTGGATACTTAGAACAAAGTGTGATAGCACCCAACTCTCGTTGCCCTCGTCAAGGGCACGGGATGTTTTAATGATGTTTATCTCTGCTGCTTGAAGAAGGGAGTATGAGAAACTATTTGAATAACTGCTCTTCTTTGCTAAAAGCAAAAACCTATAAGTAATGGAAAATTACTGCTTTGCATGTCCTTGAAGTGTTGCATCTGCTTAAAAAAGATATAAAATAAGGGCTCTCCCTGCTTGCTTTTGAATCAGCTTTCACTTCTCTGCACAGACGGGTGATGTCTTTTTCCCATATTGCAATATGAATAAAGACCTTACTGAGTGAATGAGAATACCTCTCCTGGCTCTTCTTCGATAAGATTCAATGACAAGCGTTATGATCCTGATGTTAAGTGAAGATCGCAGTAAGCATTGCTTAACCAAATTTTTTGAAAAGTAGCTCATTAGGACTACAAGAGGTAGTTATTCTTGTGTTAGTCCTTAACTCTAAAAGAAAGGGGATGTGATATTTGTGTGCATCAGCAGTGAAACTGCATGTTGATTGGTGGAGGGCTGAGCGGGAACAGTTGCTCAGGGTAACAGGCCATAGTGAATGTAGGAGCTACAGTACCGGGTTCGGAGTTACAGGTTAAATAATAAAGAGTTTGTTCGAGTGTCACATCGTCGTCCTGGGTTGTTAACTTCTACACTATACATGTACAAGAAACAAGACAACTATCAAGAGGTATTAAATCAGAAAAACTTTTATGAAATTCAAGTATTTTAAACGTTTAATTAAAAAATGGTTTTTAACTATCTAAACCATTTTTTACAGCCTTTAAAGTCACGCAATGTTTGAGTTAGGCAGGAACACGTCATCCTATCTTATTTTTGATTAAATTGTTGAAATTTTTTTAAAAATCGTTTGCCCATCATGTTGAAAGGCTCTTCTTCAATTATTGCAATTGTAAAAAAAATAACCATTCCCCCCTGCCTTGTCTAACTTAAAAGATTTCCAGTAGGAAATGCTTAAACACAAAACCATCAAGTGTCGATTTAAGTGTCCTTCTTTCAGTTGGGTATGCATGAGGAGCAACAAGGGGTCATTGTTATGATTTCTCAATTATGATCAAATCCCTCAACTCATTCACTTGTGTTTATTTTGGAAACATTTTGACATGTTCCTTTTAACTACATTGCTGTCGATTATTGTGGGAATAGACAAAATGAAACGCTTGAAGTTTGTAATGTAGGGCGCTCTGAACGAGTTAAACTTTGATGCAGGACAAATAAATGTATTTCCCACAAGCTATACTGTAGTGGCTTTAAAATTATACTGTACATCATCGCACTATATGCATGTGGCTCATCTTTGTTCAAGTTATAAGGCTACAGTACGGAAAAACGAGTGTTAAGAAAAATGGACATTTTAATGCTGGTTGCCTTATGTTAAAGAGCAACAATGACAACAGAGCATACTACTAAAAATTATCGTATCCCCCGAGCAGAACTGTCTATTTTACATAACCAACAGTGGGGTGTAACACTCTTCTATAAATTGAAGGTTGTGAAAACAGTGAGTGACAAATCACCCCAAACAAAACACAACTTTAAAATACAAAAAATTTGAAATTATTCATTGTTATTAATAAATCACTTTGAACATGTTGTCATATTTAGAAATATCAAAAATGTCAATATTGTTTCTGTAATATTTGCTATTTTAGTTTTTCAAAGAAATATTTTTGTTAAAAGAAAACTCATCGTGGCAGCTGGGTTCAAACTCTAAACCTCCAGCATACAAATCACACACCTAACCCATTAAACCAACGCACTGTTTAACAACTTAAGCTGTAGCTCAAAAGGGCAGGCAAAATGTTTTCGTGTAATCACGGGTGAATGAGTTAAACTGATGCAGACATTTACAAAGAAAGTGGACCACGGTAATACCTTGAGCTTACAGCCTGTCCAAGATCATTCATTATTAATACTATTAATAATATCTTCCGTATCGAATCAAAATTGGAACATTTTAACAAGTGGATGAGGTGATACACAGTGTGTCTGCAATATAACTCTTCAGTATACAGAATAATTTCCACAAAGTAACACAACTTTATCACAGCATAGTAAACAGTCACAGGCTTACTTCATTGTACCATCACTGTCATGGTACGGTTTCAACATACTGTACCGTATGTTCTCCTTTACCACTATAAGAACAATACACGCTTAAAAAAACAACATCAAACTGTTTCTAAAATGTCCAAAATATGTTTCCAAAATATATTAGCTGATTAGTTACACGACTCCATATTAATATTACTATCAAGTGGTATTAAATCAGTACAACTTTTTTTTTAAAGTAACAGCAAGTGGTGTTCTTACTACTTATTCTTAGAAAAGAATAAAACATTAAAACTTTTTATGAAGCATAGAATATGAAATTAATAATGCTAGAACAAGCAGGTTAAAACCAGATCCCATGTAAGTTACCAAGTTAAAGACTTTAATGCATAAAATATTTATGCATAATTAAAATATTTATGATGAAGGTGGAAGGTTGTGTACTTTTGTCCAACTGAGCAATCTTGCTCTTATAAAATATACTGACTTTTTAATGTTTAATGATTAACATGCTGTAATACACAGTTTAAAATTATTAAAAATCTAAAGAGTATACAACTTAAATTGGAAAAAAGATTGTCCCTCAGCAGTGACCGGGATTTGAAACTGGGTGTTTTCTGGCAACAGCTCAAATGCTGTACATGAGATGTTAAGCTTTATTAGCTCCACCTGGAGGTATTACAAGGTGCTTCTGGATACTATTATCATATTTCAATTTTACATGTGGTATGATATGGCAGATTGCGCCATGCCCACCGCATTTTGACGCAGCGTACTCCATGCATTTTGAATGGCTGGATCTGTATATTAAAGTGGAACTGCGATGCTTTTTTTTCCATTTTGGGATTATAATGAATCTGCAATGATGAGTGCATTTCAAATCATAAGGAAACTACCGAGTACACGATAACATGTATCATAACAATCTCCAAATTACATCACAAAACAGACGAAGTGTCAATGTATGCGTAGTGCCATATTGCCATCATTGTCTGTGATTCAGAATCAGGCATGCTTTAGACCAAGTTAATTTTGTTACTATGTTAATTCTAAATATTTTCATGAAACTGACACATACAAGACAACATGTTTAAGATTATTTTAAGTATTGCAAAAAAAGAAACCTGCCAACCAACTAAAACACACTCAAATTAATTTTCATGTTTTCATTTCTTATTCACTTACAGTGACTAGTGAGCAGGAAAGGCTGGGTTTATGGCGCAATTTGCACAAAATCTTGCTCTCGCCCTTGGTGAGACCAGTTGATTCTCATCTGCCTTCGACAACATGGCAACCATGCAGTAGCTCCACAGAGTTCATGATTGTGTACTTAATTTGAAATTAGACATTTTGAGATACTATCAATTTATTTTGTTACAGATCTCAGTGTACCTCATTTCAATGTGTCTCACCTTGTCCAGTAATAAAACTGGATAATAAAACTGTGATGAGAAATATAAGATACTTGATCTTGTAAGAAAATCTTCCCCTCTCATTTCTTGTCTTACATGTTTAAACTTGCTCCTCACTCTCTTGCTCATCTTTTACTTTGTCCCTTTCTTTCTCTTGTCTGTTGTCCATCTTGCTCAATCATTCTCTTCACAACAGTGTCTGCAAAACATAACAACAAACAAACATAATCTGCCAGGTGTTTAATTTCTATCTAATGTTTTTGAATTTTGTTTGATGATTCCAGTGTTTGCAAATCCAACTAATTTGGTATCACGAAGAGACCATTGGTATAAATTAAGAAGAGCGGTGGTCCTAGTACAGATCCCTGACGTACTCCAATAATTACATCACTGCAGTTTGACTCATAAAGTATCTTATCTCCTTTTACTATTTATTAAATAATTCTCAATACAAACATACATTGTCTTTGCCTGTAATTTGAAAATTAATATTTTATATTAAACTTTATTAAAAATCTTCTGAAAATGTAAATACACTGTATCATACTCTATGCCTTGTTTGTTAATTAATTGTTGCTTGTTAAGAACTACCAAGCTTGGTTATGCAAGACCTACCTTCTCTAAATCCCTGTTGACTTTTCCATGTGTATAGTCCTCTAGTTAAGTTTTTATAATTTGACCTTCCATGTTATAAAAATCAGACTTTATTGGTCTATAACTGCTTGGTTCAGTTCTGTTAGATTCCTTAGCGGAGCAAGGTGGCAGAATTCCTTATATTTAAAGAGACAGAACAAACTCCTCCAGATGTTCATCAAACACCACAGCCTGCATACCTGCTGATCAAACCCCTCTGAGCAGACTGTGTGAAGGACTGTGTTTCCATTGTGTTCTAGTATATGTGGAAGGTAGAGACAGGTGTTCTGGGTCTGGACAGTGTGTAATTGGATGAGTATCAGTTTGTTTCTAATTTGTAGAATTAAAAAAATATTGTCTCTTAAATATATAATTAGTTATGTTGGTTTGCTATGCACATTTTGTCTTAAAAAAATGGTATATTGCATATATGCAAGTTTTTATTTTATGCAGTTAATTCCTAGGATGAAAGCATGGTAGCACAGTGGTTAATATTGCTGCCCAACAGCACTGGGACCAGGGATTGAGTTCTGGGATGCTATCTGTGTGATGTTTTTATATTATCTTTGTATTTACATGGGTTTCCTCCAGCTGCTCCAGTTTCCTCCCACAGTCATGTATGTAGATTGATGGGCTTCTGGGAAAGTTGACTGGTGTGAGTGTATGTCCTGTGATGGACTGGAGTCCCATCCAGATTGTACCCTGCTTTGTGCCTATGGATTGCTGGGATAGGCTCTGACTCCCTCATCTGATTTCAGTAATAAGCTTCTTTCTGTATGTAGAGTGGATGATTGTGTATGAACAGTTTATCTATATGAAGGGATCACTGCAGGGATATGGATTTGGACTAACTGTGTAAACTGGGTCCACTCTGGGTTAGGCTGGTACTATTGGGTTGAACATGTATTTTCAGTTTTTCCCATAGAAAGATACTGCTGGTTCTTCTGTAAGTCCATGATGGACCTGAACCAGACATAGTGCAGAAGAGGAATGCATGAACATTTGCAAAAGCTTAAATATATAAAGAAATCACATATAGCTGTGTGTTACAAAAGAACATGTTTGCATGCATAATTTAATTTTGAAAGCCACTAAGACATCTGGTGCTCCTGTTGTATTTCTGAAAAAAAATATACAAAAAGCATGCTCGTGTGCCAACCCTATTCTTTAGGTAATACAATTATATTTCTATAAATAGTTACATTTTTCAACATTGTTATTAATGATTGTTTAGCTAGAAAAATATTTTAAATTATATTTTATCCTAATTTGTCTTTATTTTTAAATTTAGTATTTTACTTATTTTCTGATAGTCAGATTTAATGTATATTTGAGTCTTGTAAATTAATATTTGCTTCAAGATGTGGAAGAAGGGCTCAATTTATTACAGTGAAATTGTACAGTGATGGTTTCAAAAATAAAATGATAAGAAAGCTATTTTTAATGCTCAGTTTTTTTTAAATGCTAGTTAAATGAAATGATTTACGTTGCTTGATTAATTTTAGGCAGATACGCTCGGTGCTGTAAGCGCTCCAGGCTGCAGATGGCTCATTCTGTCTTGCTGAGCTCCACGCCTCCTCTCTCTCTCAGTGCTGCCTTTTTTCTGATGGAGCTCAGTGGGCGGGGCGTTATTTTCTCAGCGACCTGCTGATCTGCTTCACACCACAAGAACACAGGAGAACGTGATTTTTCCCGTACGAAATACGTTGTTCACAAATTTAAAGTGTTTAAAACATTTAAAAATTAAAAAAACTTACAGCATACACAAAGATTCTAAGCTGATCCCGAAGAAGAACAATCACTTGTTTTTCTCGAATAAAAAGTGTTTTTTTAACCATCTAAACCGTTTTTTATAGCTCTTAAAGTCATGCAGGGTCAATTGCAACTAACTGAAAGTAGCATACTATCAGGAGTTCAACCCGTGCTTAATATGCAGCTGTGGTTTAAACTTGTGCTCCACCTTAAAACCAATTGCAACAGACTTTGGCGCTGTGCTTAGTCCGCAGCACCGTACTAATCCTGTTCTCAATTGCAATGAACACAAAGTAACAGCTGCTGCCCTCTAGAGGTGACTAAAGTAGCGGACTAACTTAAACCACCTCTTCATATGGTTTAAGCAACTTAGTACCATACTTGGTGTAACGCAGGATCGCATTGGAAGGATCCGCAACGTAGAGGAAATAATATCGCCACCACACACTGAATTTATGTATCTGTCGCTTAAAAAATTATTGCAATATTTAACTCAAATTGCTTAACACTCATACCACATTTATTAATAATGAAGTTTATTAATAGGTGTGTATTAACAAAAGTGTAATTTACTAATAATTATATTTGATGTCAATCATTATTAGTAGATGTGAATTTTAAGATATCCTAGGGAGTGAAGAGAACAGAACTTAAGCAAATAGTTATATAAATGGAGCGTGAGCTTAAATGTGTTCTTTAAAATCTGGGAGTCAACTGAATAGATTTGTTAAATATTTGTGGTTATCAGAGGAAATCAGGGATAATGAGGAAATGGGTGGTACCCAAGCATACGTTAAAGAAAAAAACTTGTCATCTTAAAGTGAAAGACACTCCGGACGAACAAGTGAACACATCGCAATTGCTAAATAATTACAAAAGACACCAACTAATGACCAGTAAAGGTCACAGTTTTATTTTTAACAGAACTGGAAATTAAACTTATAAAATTACTTGAGCAAAAAATACATTTATGGTTCCTCTGAACTTCAAAGCATTTCAATTTTTTAAGGTAATACATTTCTTTAGCACGGTGTGCCTTTTGCTTACTTTTCAGAACTTTCATTTTCTCTTTCAATAAACTTTTCTCTCTCTACTTCTGTGTCAGTAGGAGCTTACATTTCAAATTAAGTTCTTTTTTAGTCAGTTCCAACATCTTCCTTTCAAAGTGGGCAAGAGCTTGCTGGCCTGTTGTTTTGCTAAAGTCATGGTTATCCTTTATGATGACAGCATCTTCTGACACCTGTCCACAATCCTACAACATTACAAAAGCAGCGCTACAACAGGAGTCATAAAAACGCAAGAAGCCACATTGAATTAGCTTTTGGAATTTTAAAACAACGCTTTGCTTGTCTGTCATTTGGTTTGCATACCAGTCCGTCAAGAGCCAGCACTGTCATCATGGCATGTGCAGTCCTACACAACCTTGCGATTGATTGGGATGAGCCACCTCTTCTCTCTCCAAGGCACTCAGCACACTCTGGCTGTTTCAACACAGTCATTAATGGACCACAGCCACAGGATAGAAAAGGGACAGCGTTCCGAAGAACTATCATAAATAATCATTTTGAAGATGCTGAGCTTTTTTCTTTAATGTATGCTTGCATTTTCCTACAGATATTATTCTCCTTACCACCCACTTCCTCATTATCCCTGCTTTCCTCTGATAACCACAAATATGGAGACCCATCACAATAAAATATTTAACAGATCTATTCAGTTGACTCTCAGATTTTTATAGACACATTAAAGGCTCACGATCCATTTATATAACTATTTGCTTTAGTTCTTTTCTCTTCACTCCCTAGGAGATCTTAAGATTCACAACTACTAATAATGATTGACATTAAACGTAATTATTAGTAAATGACACTTTTGTTAATACACAGGTACTGTACTAATAAACTTCATTATTAATAAATGTGGTATGAGTGTTAAGCAATTTTAGTAAAATATTACAATGATTTTCCAAGCGACGTATGCATAAATTCTGTACGTAGTGACGATATTATTTCCACTACATTTGGGAGCCTTCTTATGCAATCCAGCCAAGTACAGTACTAAGTTGTTTAAACCACCTCTAGATAGCAGCAGCTGTTTCTTTGTGTTTGTTGAAATTGAGAACAGGTTTAGTATGGTGCTGCGGTTACTAAGCACAGCGGCAAAGTTAGTTGCAATTGGTCTTAAGGTGGAGCACAAGTTTAAACTGCAGCTGTGTACTAAGTACGGGTTGAACTCCTGTTAGTATGCGACTTTCAGTTCTTTGGAATTGACCCTGGGGAACTGGATGTGTTGATCACCAAATAGAACAACTACAAAAACACAGACTGCAGTTATGAATATTGACCACAAGAGGGACAGTACAGGTCATCACTGTCGCCACTGTAACAAAAGCATGATTAAGTCAATGAAGCAGACTTCATTTCCCCACAACAGTCTCCTAAGGAGAATCTTCTGAAGAATTCATTGCAATAAATATTTTCTTTCTCTTTAAACATTTGGAAACGTGTTTCAGACATGCTTACACAAGATCCAGTAAACATGTTAAGTAATTGATACATATTTTTATACCCACTATGAAAAAATAAATAAAAAACTTGCTGTCAATTCATATACAGTGGTGTGAAAAAGTGTTTGGCCCCTTCCTGATTTCTTATTTTTTTGCATGTTTGTCACACTGAAATGTTTCAAATCATCAAACAAATTGAAATATTAGACAAAGATAACACAAGTAAACACAAAATGCAGTTTTTAAATGAAGGTTTTTATTATTAAGGGAAAAAAGAAATCCAAATCTACATGGCCCTGTGTGAAAAAGTGATTGCCCCCCCCTGTTAAAACATAAATCAACTGTGGTTTATCACATCTTTGGAAAGCTGAGTTCAATTTCTCTAGCCATACCCAGGCCTGATTACTTCCACACCTGTTCTCAATCAAGAAATCACTTAAATAGGACCTGACTGACAAAGTGAAATAGACCAAAAGATCCTCAAAATCTAGACATCATGCTGCGACCCAAACAAATTCAGGAACAAATGAGAAACAGAGTAATTCAGATTTATCACTCTGGAAAAGTTTATAAAGCCATTTCTAAAGCTTTGGGACTCCAGCGAACCACAGTGAGAGCCATTATCCACAAATGGCGAAAACATGGAACAGTGGTGAACCTTTCCAGGAGTGGCCGGCCGACCAAAATTACCCCAAGAGCACAGCGACGACTCATCCAAGAGGTCAGAAAAACCCCCACAACAACATCCAAAGAACTGCAGGCTTCACTTGCCTCAGTTAAGGTCAGTGTTCATGACTCCACCATAAGAAAGAGACTGGGCAAAAATGGCCTGCATAGCAGAGTTCCAAGACGAAAACCACTGCTGAGCAAAAAGAACATAAAGGCTCGTCTCAGTTTTGCCAGAAAACATCTTGATGATCCGCAAGACTTTTGGGAAAATACTCTGTGGACTGACGAGACAAAAGTTGAACTTTTTGGAAGGTATGTGTCCCATTACATCTGGCGTAAAAGTAACACAGCATTTCAGAAAAGGAACATCATACCAACAGTAAAATATGGTGGTGGTAGTGTGATGGTCTGGGGCTGTTTTAGGACCTGGAAGACTTGCTGTGGTAAATGGAACCATGAATTCTGCTGTCTACCAAAAAATCCTGAAGGAGAATGTCCAGCCATCTGTTCGTGACCTCAAGCTGAAGCGCACTTGGGTTCTGCAGCAGGACAATGATCCAAAACACACCAGCAAGTCCACCTCTGAATGGCTTAAAAAAAACAAAATGAAAACTTTGGAGTGGCCTAGTCAAAGTCCTGACCTGAATCCCATTGAGATGTTGTGTCATGACCTTAAAAAAGCGGTTAAGGCTCGAAAACCCTCCAATGTGGCTGAATTACAACAATTCTGCAAAGACGAGCGGGCCAAAATTCCTCCACAGCGCTGTAAAAGACTCACTGCCAGTTATCGCAAACGCTTGATTGCAGTTGTTGCTGCTAAGGGTGGCCCAACCAGTTATTAGGTTTAACTTTTTCACACAGGGCCATGTAGGTTTGGATTTTTTTTTCCCTTAAAAATAAAAACCTTCATTTAAAAACTGCATTTTGTGTTTACTTGTGTTATCTTTGTGTAATATTTCAATTTGTTTGATGATCTGAAACATTTCAGTGTGACAAACATGCAAAAAATAAGAAATCAGGAAGGGGGCAAACACTTTTTCACACCACTGTATTTTGAACAGCAGTCCACGCAAAACAGAAGGACATTATGCAGGTGATGTCTCAGTCTGTTCTCCATAAAACCTCTTCTAATCTGCATATGATCCAGTGGGGACACAAATAATTTTACAGTGTTTTCATCTGCCTACAAAGACCCAGATATCTACTGTACACCAGGTCTCTAGTCTCTATTATTACTACTACTAC
This sequence comes from Lepisosteus platostomus, assembly GCF_059453375.1. NCBI lineage: Eukaryota > Metazoa > Chordata > Actinopteri > Semionotiformes > Lepisosteidae > Lepisosteus > Lepisosteus platostomus. Next base: position 26,136,325 of record NC_142626.1, on the reverse strand, counting down.
TACTACTACCATTACTATAATAATAATAATAATAATAATAATAATAATAATAATAATAATAATCCTTACACTTATATAATGCCTTTCTAAACACCCCATTCCACAGGAAATGGGGACCCCTCTCTCACCACCAGCAGTGTGTAGCCCCAGCTGAATGATGTGGCAGTACGCTCACCACACACCAGCTCTCAGTGGGGAGGAGAGCAGAGTGATGAAGCCAGTTCGGAGATGGGGATTATTAGGAGGCCATGATTGGTAAGGGCCAATGGAAAATTTGGCCAGGACACCGGGGTAACACCCTTACTCTTTTCGAGAAAGTTGCTAAGATTTATAATGACCACAGAGGGTCAGGATCTTTCTTATATCTTTTTTTTTATATCAGTTTTACATTGAAGAAAGATGTGAAGACGGGGGTTTGAATTTAATCTTTTCTGTAGGGGGTTTAGACTTCCAAATCACAAGCAGGGGTTTATGGCAGGAAAGGGGGTTAGCTGATAAGGATTGCAGATGCCAGCTAGGAACCCCCCTGGGTGTAATGTTAAACTGACCATTTGCCCAGAACATCATAAACTGGCCAAATACCATGAACCCCCCTCTTTACCATCAGACCGAGTGACGTCAGAAACGGAGAAGAAAACTGTATATAACCCAAAAGTTTGTAACAGTACGGGGAACAATACTTCGGTTTTGTTGTTTCTTGCGGGAAACAAGACTTCGGCTTTATTGTTCCTTGCATGCAATAAACTCATCTGTTTTACTTCATCTCGGGATCAAGAACCTTATTTCTTCTGTTACAACAAATTTGGCGTAGTCGGCAGGATGCTCCAGAAGGCGCAGAACTTCCCATCGGCAGGAGAGACGGTCAGCGCGCACATAACTAAGAGGTAAGGACTCCTCTTTTATTTAAAAGTCCCGACTCTCTCTGACCGATTGGGAAATCTCTGCTCCCTGCGAGAATCGCCCGAGATGACGGAGTAAACGTGAGTTTCTGAATTCCTCTGGCCCGGGGAAGGCACCGGTGTATGTAATGGGTTGTTTGCTGTAAGCCCAGAATTTGGTCTGGCAGGGGTTCCGCGGTATTGTGTACAGGCGTTCGAAGCTGGTGTATGCCTTAATTGCGCGTGGAGTTTTGAACGGGTTTTGGACCCTTACCGTGAAGTCAGGACTGGTGTGGGTCTTAATTGCACCCGGAGTTCTGAAGGTCAGAACTGGTTTGGGTCTTAATTGAACCCGGAGTTCTGAGGCTCTGAATCGGTGTGGGCCTTAAATGCGCCCGGGGTTCTAGAGCAAGTGGTGCATTAAATGCACGTAGTTCAGGACTGGTGTGGGTCTTAGTTGCACCCGGAGTTCTGAAGGTCAGAACTGGTGTGGGTCTTAATTGCACCCGGAGTTCTGTGGCTCGGGATCGGTGTGGGCCTTAATTGCGCCCGGGGTTCTGGAGCTGAGTGGTGCATTAAATGCACGTATAATCCAGGATTGTTGTGGGCTTTAATTACGCCCGGGGTCCTGAGATTAGCTACGCCTTGATCGTGCACAGATTGGCGTGGCGTGGTTTTTTTTTGTTTTAAAGGAAACAGGAGTAGAAGAGATATATGTATGTATGTTTTTGGTGTTTTCCTTGTTTGTGAAATACATATACACACGCACTACACTAACATAAACACACCTCATAATAAAAGAGCAAAGCATTAAGTAGCAGGATTTAAAGGACGTTGAGACCCGAGAATCGCCCTGATTGAGCTCAGTGCGTAAGTCCACCCCGGGGCAAAAGCAACGATGCTGGCGTTCTGGGGATGGTGAATTACTGATCAAGAAAGGGGGTTTTCGAGGTCTCGTTTCTTACCTGTGAACAGTGCGGTGTAAGTCCTCTCTAAAGTCTCGGAGAGGCATTTAGATCTGGAGGTAACAGACGCCCTTAGCTGAATGAGTGCAGTAATGCACAGGTTTTTCCAAGTGAAAACATCCCCCTACTGAATGAGCTGTTACCTCACACACGACAAAAGTAAATCCTAAAGAAACCAAACATGTGTGCTAATTGGGTGTTTGAGAAAGTGGTGGAAGTATCTGATTACATATCAGAAAAGTGTAAATTGACTGAAAGGGAAGAGAAATATAGGAAGAAGCTGAGTCTGTCAGAAGGAGTTTGGGGCGAAGATGCCTGTAAAAAAGCGTACGAACATTGGAACAAAAACAAAGATTTAGCTGCAGCCCTGGTGATCGGCCGACACCTGAGGTGGCAGATTAGCATGAAGGAGAAATCAGAATGGGATAGAAAAGAGAAGGAGTTCACAGAAAAAATAAAAGCGTTAAATGAGAGGAAAGATCATTTATTCGCGGCAAAAGAGGTACTAGAAAAAAAACTAAAAGAGGCAGTACAGGAGAATGAGAAATTAAAGAAGGAATTAACTCCTGGTCACGCTGCACTGGTTAATGTGCAGCAGCCAGCGACTAAGTTATATCCTGCTCTCCCACAGGGGAACAAACAGGCAGAAAACGAAAATAATTGGGATCAATTCCCTCAGTGGCCATATGGAGAAGGGGGGTCTGATTGGGATAACACTTGGTATGAGTGTGATAAAGACGGATCAGGGTCTCCCCTGTTAGAGGGAGGGCGCCCGCAGGTCTGTACTCTCACTCGAAGTGGGAAAGGACTTGATGTAGCAGGGGCTGGCGCCGTTGATGACAGTGCCACTCTAACTCCGTCTTGCACCCCGCCGAGGGGGTCCGTTCTCGCACCTACCTTCCCTGAACCCCCAATACGATCAAATCCAAAACCGGAGGATATTGACCGGTGGGCTAGAGAAGTACCGCACCCAAAATTAGGGATGCAGCGAACCTGGAGTGCGCTTCAGGAATTAAAAGATACTTATGGTATCTCCCCCCTGACTGCCGCTATGATCCTCAGAAGGACAGGGGAAAAGCGTGTCGGAGAACTTAAACAATTGTGTGAGGATAACGGCAGGGGAGGGCGATGGGAATGGGTTTGGCGATGGCTTAAACAAAATTATCCATCAAAGACAGATTGGAAAAAGATATCTGCGTGTCAGCAAAAAGAAAGCGAGGATGTGGCTGACTTCACTGACCGCTTCGTCACACTCTGGCTGGAATGCTCAGGACTGAGTGACGAAGATGATGTGAATAGCGACGCCTCTGCTGTAATTAAACAAATTTATTTGGGCGGTCTTAAGCCTGATATAGCCAAAGCCCTTCAGTTAAAAGAGCCCGAAATAGGGCAAGATACGACTAAACAATTTGAGGAAATAGTTAAAATGGCACGGCAAATCGAGAGAAATATGTATGCTAAGGTGCGGGCAATACAAACAGGGTGGACAACCCCCATACTGAAGGGTGGAACTGGCCCGGACACCCGACTAAATCCAAAAAGCGAAATTACAACTCGGTGCCATTATTGTAAAAATTTCGGACATTGGCAAAAGAATTGCAAAAAGCGATTAGCCAGTGAGGGCAGGTTTGGAAGATACCGAGATCCCCCTTTCAATCCCTCGAATCGAGAGGGGCAAAAAAACCTGTTGTCACAATTACAGGATCTGAGCGAAGCAGACAAACGCGCTATCAGGGAGCTTTTAAACTAGGACTCCCCCTAGTGGCCTCCCTACGCCTATCTCAGGAACTGAGTGAAAAAGAGCTCAAATTACAATGCACGATTAATGGGATTCAAATGTCACTTTTATGGGACACTGGGGCTCAATTATCGTGTTTATCTGAACAGTCAGCCAAACGGTGTGGTGTCATGTTCACAGGGAAGGAGCTGGAGGCCACTGGTGTAGGGGGTAATCGAATAACACTCGGAGAAACTCAAGAACTCAAGATTAGACTAGGAGATGGGGAGGTAACATTTAATGCTGTCATGTGGGTAGGATCTACCCCAGATCTGTTGGGATGGGATGCTCTGAAATACCTACAAGGGGTTACATTAACCCTACATGAGGAGAGGGTGGAGGTAAACATCTGGTCCCTCCAAAAAGACGAACTAAAAGGGCATCCAATTTGGACTATGGATAAGGACGAATGCGGGCTTCTGGATATGGAACCCGCCACATTTACTGGGAAATCCCCGCCATACACAAAGCCATATAAAATCAACAAAGAGGCGGAGGAAGGGGTTCGACCAGTAATACAAAAACTATTGACTCAAGGCATTGTACGAAAAACACATAGTACAAGCAACAGTCCAATATGGCCCGTAAAGAAAGCCAGCGGAGCATGGCGATTCACAGTTGATTACTCAAAAGCTAATCAACACATCAACCGTCTCACCCCCTTAGTAGCAGACCCCTCTGCTATTTTTCAACTACTGACCCCTGAGCACCAGGTGTTTTCAGTAATTGACATGGCTAATGGGTTCTGGTCTGTTCCTCTACACCCAGAGGTACAAGATTGGTTCGCCTTTGTTGTAGATGGAGAACAATATACTTGGACCAGGTTACCACAGGGGTTTCATAACAGCCGCACCGTGTATCACATGGCACTTCGGAGGCATCTCCGGGAGCTGCCTCAAGTGTCCTCCGTCGTTATCCAATATGTGGATGATATTTTAATCGCGTCTCCTGACGAGGAAACCCACAAGAAGGACCTCCAAATTATTCTCAACCATTTGGTTAAAAAAGGACACAAGGCTAGTTATAGCAAAGCACAGTTATGCCTAGACACCGTAATTTACTTGGGACAAAAGATTAGTCAGGGAAAAAGGGAATTGACAGAAGATCGGGCCCAGGCAATCCGAACACACCCTAGTCCCAATACGGTGAGAGAGCTCCGATCATTTCTGGGCCTGTGCAATTTCAATAGAAATTGGGTTGATGCTTTTTCTGAAAGGGCCAAACCACTTACAGACCTATTAAAGGGGGGAGGGAGGTCCCTTGATCCTATTGCTTGGAGTCCTGAAGCTGAACATGCTTTTAATGATTTAAAACAAGCTCTGTTACAGGCTCCTGCATTGGGGTTTCCTCAGACAGATCAACCATTCTACCTCTACGTAAGTGAAAAGAATGGATTTTGGACAGCTGTACTAACACAGGAACATGGGGGTAGGTACCGCCCGGTAGGGTATTACTCTGGATCCTTGGACGAGGTAGCCAGGGGCTGGGGACCATGTCTACGAGCCGTTCAGGCCGTCTGTCTAGCAGTACAGGCAGTCAATAACATAGTGCTATATCAACAACTGATTGTTCGATGCCCACATGCGGTACACACCCTCATGTCCCTGAATCGGGTCAGTCAGGTTAATGCGATACGATGGAGCAAGTGGCAGGTCTTGTTAGAGGCTCCAAATATTACCATTGAACGTGAAGGAGCTCTTAATCCAGCCACATTGTTACCTGACCCATCAGAAGCCTACATGTTAGAACACAGCTGTGATGTTTGGGCAATGGGAGAAGATGAGGGCATCAAAATAGCCGAGCAACCACTAAGGAATGAAGACCTCATCCTTTTCACTGATGGAACTTCATTCATAAATTCTAGTGGGGAGAGGAAAGCGGGTTGGGCTGTGACTACAGAACATGATATCCAATGTGGGGGAAGATTTGAGGTACCCACGTCAGCACAGCGAGCTGAACTGAAAGCTTTGGTGGAAGCCTGTAAATTAGCAAAAGGCAAGACCACCACAATATACACAGACTCACGATACGCATTTGGAGTATGCCATGATTTTGGAAGGTTATGGAGTAATAGGGATTTTTTAACCTCTGCTGGCACTCCAGTAAAGAATGCAGATCTGGTGTCTGAGCTACTTGCGGCTCTCCAACTCCCAAAGCAGGTAGCTGTAGTCAAATGTAAGGGCCACAGCAGAGAGGACACTCCCGAGGCCAGGGGCAATAAGCTAGCAGACTGGACAGCACGTCAAGCTGCCCTGGGGCAATGGGAGGAGTGGGCTATAGAAAAACCTCTTCAGATTATTTCAGTTTGCACAGTGAACATACAGGCACTCCGGACGGAACAGCTCAGCGAGCTCCAGGCCCAGGCTCCAAGGATTGAGAAATGGACCTGGATGGAACGCAATGTGGGGCTGCAGAAGGATGGGACCTGGAGGTGCCAGCGTACAGGCAGACCCGCCTGTCCCAAGCAACTAATGCCCTACCTGGCACAACAAATACACTCCACAGGGCACCCAGGTGTTAGCCAAATGACTCGACGCTTTGCTCAGAGCTGGGTGGGCACAGGCTTCACACCCTTCGCAGCTGATGTGGTACAACGCTGTGGAGAGTGCCAAAAAGCCTCTGGAGCACCGCCGGTTCGGGCTCCTAATCTTCGACGTCCTGCACCCGAGGGACCCTTTAGACACTGGCAAATAGACTATTGTTCACTGCCACCCTGTAAAGGGAAAACAGGCCTCCTAGTGATGGTGGACCAGTTTTCTAGATGGGTGGAGGCTGTCCCTGTCTAACGAGAGACTGCGCAGACAACTGCCAAATATCTCGTGACAGAAGTAATTCCCCGATGGGGACTCCCGTGTCGCATAGACTCAGACCAGGGCACACATTTTACTGGAAAAGTGTGTCAGGTGGTGGCAGACCTACTAGGGATCAAATGGGACTTGCATTGCCCTCATCATCCGCAGTCCTCCGGCATGGTGGAACGGGTGAACCGGACTTTGAAAGCTAAATTGACAAAGTACCACTTGGGAGGGATCCCCTGGGTGGATGCATTCCCCGCCGTACTGTGCAGCATCCGGGCTGGGACAAATCGAATAGTGGGGCTGAGCCCGTTTGAGGTGATCACGGGGCGTCCCATGAGACTGAGTGACTCTCCAGGACATGACAGAGTAGGCTTGAGTATACTAACTGATTCTCTGTTACAGTATTGCAAGTTGCTGACAGAGGCCACCCAAGGAGCCCGTGAGCAGGTCCTGGAGGCGTGGGGACCACCACCTGAAGGAGGGCACGACCTCATCCCAGGAGAGTGGGTGTGGATCAGGAAATTTCCTTCACAGGTTCTCCAGCCCAGGTGGGACGGACCCTACCAGATCCTGTTGACAACCGAGTCTGCGGTTCGAGTGGAAGGAAAAGATCGTTGGATCCACGCGTCACACTGCCGACGAGCCTCATCCCCAGACCCAGAATGAAATCATTTCTGTCAATAATGATAATTGTTGCTGTAGAACTATGTTCCGCAGGGATTAATGATCATCTCTCCCACAAAGGAGAACATGGAATTAATTCCTTTTTAGGCCTCTCCTATCTGACAGCTAAGAAAACCAACCAAAGTGCCTGCTGGGTGTGTGCCGCATTACCCAAATATGTACAGGGAGGACTTCCTATGGGAGCCATTCCTTGGCGTCTCGAGGAAGTCATAGGCATGATCATTTGGAGGGATAATTTAGGAGATTTTAATATGACAAACTATGGGGGTTGCCATAACACAACTTTAACCTGCACAACATTACAATATCTACAGGAGCGAGGCTTAGAGCCCACGAGTTTCACAGGCTCTTACGCTCCTAAATATAACAGAAGCCATACACCACCATACCTGACTCTAAATAAGGAACGTGAGGGAAACATATGTTTTCAGCACACTAATGGTCTGCACTTGGTTGGATGGAGTCGTTGCAACCTTACCATCGCTGCAAATATATCCACCTCTACCTTCCAAATTCCAGGATGGGATCGGCACACCCCACAATTCGGTATAAGTTTCTTATTTTCAGAGGCATGGGGAGCGCCAAACGGAACATATTTCATTTGTGGAAAACGAGCCTACCCATGGTTGCCAGCCCAGTGGTTTGGCTCATGTTATTTAGGATATGTGGTTCCTCATATCCGTGTTCAAACCCACACCCCCTTCGGACCTAACCACAGACCACAAAGAAAATTGGCTGATTGGGAATATTATTTAGGTATAATATTTCCACAAGCCGGCATGAACTTTCTGAGTCGAGAGTTAATTCAAATGGCCTCGACTTTAGAAGAATTAGCAAATTCTACCTCATCTAGTCTGAAGGCTGTTAATGATGAGATGGTAGCCCTCAGAACAGTGGCCATGCAGAACCGACTAGCTTTAGATTATGTACTGGCGGCCCAAGGAGGAACTTGTGCAGTAATTGGCACTGAATGCTGCACATATATTCCTGATAATTCTGAGCACATCTCAGATCTGGCCCAACACATTTACAATGAGGGACAGAAATATCAGGACTATTATACTGAAAATTGGGGAATTGGGTCTTGGGTAAAGTCTGTGTTTGGGGCCTGGGGTGGAACCTTTTTATAGTGTTTATCTGTAGGAGTAGTATTGTTTATATGTATAATTGTAATCATCACGTGCACAAAAACATGTATCACATCTTGCCATAACCGTGGAACGTACAATGTCATGGCAATACATACCTGTTCGCCAAAAAAGGAAAGATCTGCCCTGACATTGTATGTATAAAAATAGGCTACACTGACGTATGCCATATTTTATAAGGGGGGAATGAAGAAAGATGTGAAGACGGGGGTTTGAATTTAATCTTTTCTGTAGGGGGTTTAGACTTCCAAGTCACAAGCAGGGGTTTATGGCAGGAAAGGGGGTTAACTGATAAGGATTGCAGATGCCAGCTAGGAACCCCCCTGGGTGTAATGTTAAACTGACCATTTGCCCAGAACATCATAAACTGGCCAAATACCATGAACCCCCCTCTTTACCATCAGACCGAGTGACGTCAGAAACGGAGAAGAAAACTGTATATAACCCAAAAGTTTGTAACAGTACGGGGAACAATACTTCGGTTTTGTTGTTTCTTGCGGGAAACAAGACTTCGGCTTTATTGTTCCTTGCATGCAATAAACTCATCTGTTTTACTTCATCTCGGGATCAAGAACCTTATTTCTTCTGTTACAACAACATCTCATCTGAAGGACGGCACCTTTTTTACAGTATAGTGTCCCCATCAAATACTGAGGCATTAGAACCCAAACAAAGAACAGCGCCCCCTACTGGTCCCACTTACACCTCTTCCAGCAGCAGCCTTAGCTTTCCCAGGAGATTTTTAGCAACCAGTCAAATTCTGACAAAGGAAGAGGTAAAGGTTCATTCCATCTCTAAAGGTAAGGAAAAGCAGCACAACATTTCGGCCATGGAGACATCTTCAGGTGAGAAGAAGAACTGCATTGGTCTTGAAGAGCTACTGAATTGTTGTGGTTAGCTTTTCCACAGCATGCAGGCAATTGTGGTGCATTTGCTGGATAAATGTAGTCATAATCAAAATTGTAACATTTCATTGTGACTAAACCCTAGTTGAAAATATCTCCATGCAGTTTCTGCAAAATTTGACACTGTTAAAAACACTATCCTTTACCTTCCAGCTGAGCTCTTGGTATCTTCTAGGTGCTGTCAGTGTACAATGCATTAGGCTATCCATACACTCAAATGATCATTGGTATGTCATAATTATGAGATAATTGACTATCTTGTAATAATGAGATACTTTACTATCTCACAGTAAGAAGATAATTATTTTGGAATTACAAAATACCACATTATGTTTTTTCCTTTATGTGAGCAATGTGCTCCGATAGTTTCCTCCCTCTATCAAAGCCTTTAAGCACATATAGTGGGTCAATACACTATTGACCCAGGCACCTCTCAGTTTCCACTGATAATAGTGTGTTGAAGTGTGTGCTGGTGTTGCAGAAGAGGAAACAAAGGAGTGACAGAGCTTCACCACACCTGCAAACCAGGAAAAACACATACTGCAGTTCTCAAACAACCTTGAAACACCTTTGTGTTCTCTAGAACTGTGGTTCTCAAACTGTGGTATGCGTACCACTGCTGGTACACGGAGCGCCCCCAGTTGCTGCACCAGGTGACTGTGGAAATTTGTTGTGTGCACTGAAAACCTGGGACGGGTTTTCATATTTTCAATTTTAATAAAATGAGTTTATGTGTCAAATACGCAGCCTACGTACTACGATACAGCACACGCTAATACTTGAGTGGACACAAGAGCTACTATGGAATTCTATACCATTGTATATGAATGTAAGTGACCAGTTGTATTTAAAAAGAGTTATCTTCAGCAAATAGGGAGGTAGGATAATGTGAATGGTTTTGGAACACTGGTAATCTTGTGAGCACAGAATAGCATGATAGATAACAGAAAAATATTTAAGGACTGTTCTAGGTTAATTTGAGAAAAATACTCCGAGCGTCTCTGTGTTTCGCTCCCATGTGCATGAAATAAAAACTTCTTGTAACTTCTGAGACTGACTCCTGAAACTGAAATGGGGAAAAATGGAACTTGCGGATTGCTAAAGCAGGTAACCCCATACTATTTGTAAAGAACTTTGTTTACCATTGGCAAAAGAGCTGACACATATTATGTGTGGAGAACAAGCTACTAAACAGCTCAACCTGCTGCCCATTTTGAATGACACAGTCACTCATAGATTTATTGATATGGCAGATGATGTCAAAAGTATGCTGATAGAACGTGTTAAGATGAGGAGACGTTTTTCACTGCAATTAGATGAGTCTGTAGATGTCGTTGATTTGGCCAATTGCTCGTTTTACGTTAGATACGAGTTTGAGGGCATGTCCCATGAGGACTTTCTGCTTCTTGTACCAACAGGAACTACAGGAGAGCACATATTTCAGCTTCTGAATGAATTTATCGAAGATAATGGCATCGATTGGAAAACTGTGTTGGAATTTGTACAGACGGTGCTAGAGCAATAACAGGCAGACACAACGGTGTAGTTGCATGAATTAGAGAGGTTTCTCCAGATATGAAGTGAATGCACTGCAGCATCCACGGCAAGACCTTGCCCGTCAAGAAAATGCCTGAGGATTTTAAATCTGTTAGACCCTTTTGTCAAAATTGTGAATTGTATCAAGGCTCAACCAACTAATTCACATCTGCTTTGCTTGACTAAACAGGCTCACCCCCTCACTGAAATGGTAAGTATCTCAGTGATATTTTTATATATGTGTATGTGAGTGTGTGCGGGTGCTCTCATGTTGGTCATTGAGATTGTCTGGGGTTCCTATGAGAAGATGACTTGTAGGTGGTACTTGGATGCTTTGGTTTGATCAGGGGTGGTACTTGGTCTAAAAAGTTTGAGAACCACTGGCATAGGGTATATCATTTTTACCATTACCAGATTTCATAAATCCATCTATTTCACTTGAATCCTAATTTCAGATTCCAAAATTAGACAGAACATGTCAGCTGTAATATTGAATAACTGCTATTCTTTCTTTCAAGCTCATTGTAGCACAAAAAAAAATAATGTTCTCTAGCTGGCACTTTAGGGATGATTTCCAATTCATTGCTCCTTTGATCTGTTCTATGTGTTTCTGAAACATTTCATGTACAGAAAGTACTGTGTGTTGTACGACATTATGTTTAAATAGGAATGTAATTATTGCACTCCAGCACATTTACAGTCCAACTGTAGCAAATCTGCAGCTGTTTCAGCCTCAGTTCTCTGTGGTTCCTGTTTATGAGCCAGAGCAGCTCCTGTAGAGCCAAGGGTTTTGTACAGATGTGTATCACTGTATGAGAGGGTTGCTGTCATACTGAAGACAGTAGTAATCTTCTGCATCTTCAGCCTGGACTCCAGTGATGGTCAGAGTGAAATCAGTCCCATAACCACTGCTGCTGCCTCCACTGTAGCTGCCAGTGAATTGGTCTGGGATCCCAGAGGCTCGAGTGTCTTTAGTACGGATCAGGAGTCTAGGAGCCTCTCCAGTCCTCTGATGGTACCAGCTCAGATAATAAACCTGCTGACGATTTGCGGCTCAGAGTGACTTTCTCGTTGGAGACTAGAAATCACTGTAGGAGACTGAGTCATGACAATCTGACTACAGGACTTTGAAAAGAGACAGAAAAGAAGAGAATCATTTTAATGACCCAGGAAAATACATCTGAATAACATTGCTGACAGAGGTATTGTAACCTATATTTTTTGCTACAGTCGCTCTATTCCTTTTACTGAAGATGATTCAGCTTTATTATTTTATTTTTATTTAAGTAAATAAAGAGGTTTGAAAAAACAGCCTATAGTACCTTGAGCAAGCAGTAGCAGTGTGCAGAGGAGGAGCTCCAATAAAGACTATCTCTGTGTGACTGAAAGTCGAACTGTCAGCTTTAAAACCCTGAGCAATGGAGCAGCACAGTTATTACAGCTGTTTTTTAAAGCAAAGGTATGCAAAGCATCTTCCTGTATTCAAATCCTGTCAAAGTCAGATGGCATCTGTGGTGTGGGCACTAGTGCAAGTTGAGAGGGTTGTCCCCTATGCTATTAATTATTCTGATTTCATTCCTGTTGAAATTCTCATTATGATATTGTTGTTTATTTTGAATATTTTTTTTCATTTCTTTCTTTCTTTTCTTTCTGTCATTTCAGCTATGTTTCTGAGATCTGTTCTACTTTTGCTCTTATTTCAGCATTAAAAAATTCTAAAAATCCAGAGGAATATAATTATTTACATTATAAAACAGAATTAGTCTAAATAATGTTCAACTGCTAATTTTCATGAATTGATCTGATCTAATGAGTCCAGGGTTTCTCTCTCACCTCTTGCTGTGTGTAAACACTCCCCTGTATAGGACAGCAGGGCCATCCACTGCTCCTAGGGAACAAGGTGTCCTGAGGGCCACAGAGGAATTAGTCAATGGGGGTTTGGTTTGGTGGAGTTATGCAGTGAGGGAGCCACTTTTCACACATCAAGTCTACAGGACTTTCAGTCATCCAAAAACAGGATCTCAGCCTCACAGGATCAGCAGTTATTGGATAAGTGTTGGCAGTCATCTGGAACTGGACTGGTTGGGTGATGACTTCGGCTGGAGACAGTGGGCATTCATGTAATATTTATGTATATATGTATAAATATATATATTTATAAAAGTGATGGCTCTTTGAATTGTAACACAAGCTTTCAATGAGGCTCATCTGTTGGTTGTTAAGATGGAGATTCAGATGTACAAGGGTGTTGAAAGGTCTGTGAGAGTGAAACAAGCCTCACAGCATGTTGTTGAAAATTATTTCAAGAAAGAGCAGTAAGAAATCCTCAGATCAATTAGCTTTCAACTACCAAATGGGGTAAATGGGACGAGTGAATTCTGGGCAATATGTGCTTAGTTGGTTGTTTTCTGTTTCTATATAAGACTGTCATTGGTGGAACAGATATTAAAATGTTTTTAAAGAGACATGCTTTTGTAAGTTATGAGGGAATGAACTACAAGTTTTTACTAAAAGTTTGTATTATATCTCATTGACTATGTATTTCTTTACTTATATTTTACTAACTCCATCTTAGGATGTCTTGTCTCAAAAGATAATACAGTCATACTGCTTCTTTACACATAGCTGGCATAGTTCTCAGGGAAATGACGGAGTGACCTATCCTGGAAAAAATGGTCTTTTCAGTTACAAGCAGAAGGGGCTGCTTTTCACCCAAGCCAGCAGTAAAGAAAATATATGTACTGGTCAGCTTTCTAGAATGATCATATATATGCCACAATGCAAGACGAGATCCACGTGGGAGTGTATCTTGTATCGTTTGTTTCACTGTATAAAAGAGCACTGTAAGTGTTGTCTTTTGAGTCTTGCGTTAAAGAGCAAGACTCCCATATGCATATGAAATAAAGATGACTTTCAATTCACAAACTCTCGGCTGATGCTCTTTGTTTGGCACAACAAATGTCTATTTTTTTCACTTTGACATTATAGAGTACTTTGTGTTGATGAGTGGCAAAAATTCTCAGTTAAATACATCATGGTTCCATGCTGTAACAATGTAAAAAAGTCAAAGGGGGGTGAATACTTTTTTGGGCACTGTAATCATATTACTGATGTACTGTAGGTCCTCCAATCTCTATAACTGACTAATACTGCATTTGCAAATTAAATTGCATAGAAATAGTTTGTCTTTTGCCCCTCTATATATTATTTGCAGATTTCCATGAACATATCTACAGTACTATTATAATAGAGGATCCAGTAAATGCTGTGAAACAATTACACGATAATATAGAAGAGATATGCAATATAATTATATATTCACCAGCACAGTCACGTGAAGAACATAGGGAAAAAAACAGCTTTATAATGTTTATAGAGAGGGTTTCCATAGTTTCTGCTAAAATGAGGTTTGCATATTCACAACTAGACAGCAATGCCTAAAGCCTTTCTAGATTTAGAGTTTCTCTTCAGTAAGGAATGTTCTGTGTTCACTCCTTCTCAAATGTGAGTTTGACAGAGGTGCTGGGGCCTCCTCTTCCCAGCCCAGAAACTTAGTGGGTCCCAGGACTGTTTCTTGAGTAACCCCCTGTGTTTGTTTATTTCAGACCCAGACATGCTCTTAATCACAGGCTGAATGATTTAAGTTTTCCATGTTGGGCACATTTGTAAATTTGCTTTCTGTTCCAAAAGGGTAATTTTTAAGGTAAAGATAAAATGTAATTTGTCATTACAGAGATTTGTAATAGGTTACAGATCTGTACCTGTTTCAGGGTTTCGCTGTGGCACCTGACATGTAACCAATTGGACCTGCGGAATGAAAATCCTCTTTTTGGTGTGTCTCATACCTTGTCTGGCTCCAAAGTGGGCATGTCCAATAATTTCATTCCAATTGTGGGTGCTTTTCTAATAGTGTCCCTCATTAAAATTAGCGGGTCAGATATACGGTCACTCCTGCTACAGGCATGTCTGATACCACATCACTCCCACCCTTCTGTTCATTTACAATTCACCATCAAGTAAGAGCTGTTTAATCAGAATCAACAGCCGGCAAGATGAGGTCAGGCCACCTAAAGATCTATGTGCTGACGCTGCACAGCTGAAGTTTGATAAAAGTCTGAACAAGCAAGAATATCAATAAAGTTATGAACCCGCACTTGAGTAGCAGAGTTCAGCTGGAATGAAAACCAGCAGACTGTGTTCCTGCAGCCCCGGGGCTGGGAGCCACTGCTCTGATTTATTTTCATGCCCAGGGAAATGTGAGAATGACTCTCAGTGAGGCTCTGATCTCTGGAGGGGCCCTGCCTGGGCTTACAGCACTCCAGCCTAGAGAGATCACTGTGCTGCCCAGAGGCCCTGCAGGCTTTTTGAAAGCTCTATCTTAACTTGATGGAATAACTTTGGAAGATGCTTTGTCGTTTATACGCTGGGCCGCCCTCACGGTGGACTTCCTGGATGTCTCGATCCCCATGTGGAGCAGGGCAGTGTGTTCCCCCAATAAGCAGACTCTCTGAAAGGGCACAAGCAGGTTCTGGTGATAATCTGTCAGCTGGAAGAGTGTGAAGAGCGCAAAGACACCCAGGCTGGACTCACCCAGGCTCCACTTCTTCACCAGCCCGCCTTCGTACAGAGCGCGGACGCCCTCCCCGTGGATGGCGGCCAGGTCACTCAGCGCCAGTTCCTGGCAGGCCTCTTCGCTCCTCCTCAGGAAGAACAGGGAGTCGTCCAACCAGGTGTGAGACGCCAGACCAGCCCGACCCCGCTCTCAAGCGCTTCACTCACGTAGTAAATAAAAATCAACGGGCGATCCATGATGGACTTGCCCCTGCGGATCCCTTCCTTCTCCCAGAACCGCTCCTTGAAGACCAGGAAGAGTTCAGTCCAGCTGTCATAGTGGACGCTCCGCAGGGCCTCTCTCTTGTACAGGGGGAGAGGGGGGTTAAATCTGATGTTCAGAGTCACCTTGACCCTGTCAGTGAACAGGAGGGAGTCTCCCATCATTTTGACCGAGTTGTCCATTTTGTGTCTGTACGCAACCTGGACGCCTCCTCTGGTCTAATTTATTTCCAAAACTCTTGAATTCAGAAGCACACAGCTGCTTCGAAGGTCTTGACTCACAGCCTGACACAGCAGACCTGTGGAAATAGATCAGAAGGACAGATATTTTTTGTTATTTTTATGTTCCTACCTATTTTCCAGTACTGTCAATCTGAAAACATCATAAATATTAATATGGTCTCTGTATTTGAATGACTACATTTCTCAAGACTATAGTAAGTAATCTCGACACTTTTTGATCACATTTCTCTTTGTTTTAGGTAAGAGTCACACGTTCTTATAGAAACTAAGAGCTGCAGAAATTCTCATTCAGACATTCTGTATCAGGGATCCTACTGCATAGTTCACAAGGAATACCAACATCCAAGAATCAGGTGCTTTGCAGATGTTTGATCATTTAATTATAAAAAGTTTTGGTTTTATCTGCTTGGTTAAGAGGAAGCCTCTGGGTGATCAGACGAGGAGGCTCGACCACCAAAAAGAAGCAAGTGTACCCCAAAACCAGTAAAGCAGAAACAGACAGAAGGAATATTGATATACTGACATAACATTAAAGGAGAAGGACATTAAAAACTGTGGGACACTATGACACAGAGACTGACCATTTGCCTGTGTGTCACCTGAGTGACACTGTTCGTCCCAGAGAGCAACTGGGCCCATCCGGTCTCACTCTCTCTGTCAAGATACCTGTTACTAGCTGCGACCAAGCCTGTTACAGCCAGAACTGATCTGTCCTAAATTAAGAAATGGTATATACTGTATATTTGAGACACGTTAAAGCAAAACGGGCAGATTACAGGTATAAATTGAATAATACTGGGCTTTTATGCATATTTTTGGGTAACTTTTTATGTGAGTAAAAATACAATTTGTATGAATGATTTTTTGAGTTGTGTTATTGCTGCCTGGTAGCACTGGAGCCCTGGATTCAATTTCCGGGATGATAACTGTTTGGAGTTTGCATGTTCTCCCCAGGCCTGCTTGGGTTTCCCACCAGGTGCTCTGGTCTCCTCGCACCATCCAAAGACATACTGGTAGAGTAACTGGCTGCTGGGGAAATTGACCCTGGTGTGAGAGTGTGTGTGTGTGTGTGTCTGAACCCTTTGGAAGTAATGTAGAATCACGTTGTATTCTGTATATACTGTACAGTATGTGGTTTTTAGGATTTTTCTTTTTTTTCTTGTATTTGTCATTTTTTTTGCATCTCTGATATTTCAGGCACAGACAAAACAAAATAGTTGGTTTGGTATGAAGTTAAGTTTACTTTGACTTTGTGCCCCATTACTGGTTAAGGTGGTGAGAAAATGGATAGGTGGACTTTTCTGTGCCACCAGGAAACATACTTCTATAAACAAAGCGTATAAACATACTCTTACAGTAGTAAAATAAACTTGTAAGTGTAACGAACAGTTCTTTCCGGACCCTATGCGGACGACACAGTCTGACGGAGTGGGGAAACACTGGGGAAACGTCATGCATGAATACGGGGCAGAAGACAGGGGGGCGTGTCCAAGGTGCGCTGGTGCACGGGGGAGGTGTGGCCGAGGCGAACAATCCAAAAGAGAAATCCTTAGAGTATCCAAAAACACACGAGTAAGTCCAAAACCAGGGGATCCATCAAGACACGAAGTTAAAACCACGAAGGCCGGGTCGGAACCTGCGGACAGGGAACAGGAACGGGAACAGGCGCTTCCAGGTCCTGGACTCGCACGATATGGAAATCAGATGCAGAGCCCGAATGAACGTCAGCGCCTGGCTTTTAAGTTGGGCTGGGAATAGGGAGCAGGTGCACAGAATACAGTCTTAAGTGAAAGGGCTGGAGCACCCTTAAGGAGGGGGAACTATAATCGTGACAGTAAGTGCACCTGCAGTAGGTCCCAGCTGCACCAGTGCAGTCGCTGTGCAGTCCTGCTGAGGGAGGTTTTTGTACGGCTGTGTAACACTGTGTTAACAGTTCTTTGCTGTTGATATAGTGCCAACTCTTACAGTAATAATCTGCTGCATCTTCAGCCTGGACTCCTGTAATGGTCAGAGTGAAGTCAGTCCCAGATCCGCTGCCACTGAATCGTTCTGGGATCCCAGTACGACGGGTAGTTGCATAAGAGATCAGGAGTTTAGGAGTTCCTCCAGCTTTCTGTTGGAACCAATCTAGGTGATTATTACTATGGACTGTAGGACTGGTCTTACAGCTCACAGTGACTGTCTGTCCAGTGAGAAAAGATTTCACATCTGGAGTCTGAGTCACAGTAACCTGTCCACTGGATTCTGTAATCAAGACAAAACACAGGAAATGCAGGAGTTTAATAACTAGAGTGCATTTTAGCTATTACACACTATTTCTGTAAAGCTTGTTTACATAATATGCTAAAAGCTACTGTATATGATCTATTACAAATTCAGTAAACTATGTTTAAGTCAGCATCCAGCCAAGTATTAAATTATACCCTGAGCAGAGATGAGGAGTGTCCAGATAAAGATGGTGATGAAAGTCATTCTTGCTGTGGGTTCTGTTACCATGAAGGATAGCTCTCGGTCATGAAGTGTTAAACTCACAGGGCTATAAAAACTCCTAGAGCACTGAAGCATGTGCTGCCAATGCAAAGTGTCTCTTCTATGCAAATTGTCTTCCTGGCTTGACAGAGCAAGAGGAGCAGTTTAGCATGAACATTCCCAGGACAGCAGGACTATACAGAGGGCAGCTTTATAAGAAGCAGAGAATGAGACACAATCAGCTGAGCCCTTATTCCACTCAACACAGCTGGAATGGAGTGGAGTGTATAGAGTCTGGTTAAAGCATCACTCTGAGCATGGGGCTGGAGAATAGGACATCTGTGACTTCAGAGAGAGTTTGGGAGAGTGTGCCCTCTGGTGGCAACAAAGTGATTTTATTTTAAATGAAAAAAATACTTAAGGGTCCTCTCGACAAATAGTTTTTTTTTCATGTGAATATGCTGCCGAAAAAGTTTTCCTTTTTATTGTTTTTCAAAATGGATCGTATGCTTGTATTGATAAAATTATCAAACACAGTACAAGCCGCTCAGGGACACAAGAGAGATTACAAACTAGGACTATAGTGGCCCATCTTGGTTTAAATCACCTCTTAGCCTTTTTAGAAATCCCTTCACCCAGATTGTAATCGTAATGTTTCTGAAGCACAGAAAAGAAGACCACCACTGCTGCTGTTGTGCTCTTTTAGAATGCTCTTCACCTAGATTGCTGTGGTAAAATACTTGGCTGGATTGATGCACTTTCTTAAAAGCGATTTACTTGGTGATTTTTGGTGATCTGAGACCTTTTGTTTCAAAATGGAGCTCATGCTCGTCTTGACTGCTTAGATAAAATGACCAAAGAACTTAGAAGCTGCTTAGAGACACAAGAAAGATTAAAAACGAGAATGCTAGTGAGCCCAGCTTGCTTTGTTGGCTTCAGTTGCTGATTGGAAAGTTGTGGGTTCAAATCCCAACTAGACCACTGCTGTTGGGATTTGCACATGTGAATGCACATCACCCAGATTTCTCCAGTAAAATGCTTGGCTGGGCCAATGAGCTGTCTTAAAAGTGAATTAGTAGGTGATTATTGATTATCCTAATTTCACATCCAGCCTCTTCTTGAATAGACCTGTCTTAAACACCACAGCTATGACAGCTTGTTCCATGCACCTACATTTCTGTGTGTAAATAGTTACTTCCTGTTATTGAGGCAATAAACATTCTTTGCGGTCTGTGGTGGCTCAAGCCAAGGCTTTGTCCAGGGCCTCTTCTGGGAGTAAGAATTGGACACACCTTCTTGACTGCCTGGACAGTGTCCTGTATGACTGGAATGCCACTTGAAATCATGTGAGCAGGGAACTAGGACAAGGGGGCCCCCTCATTGTGCAACACAACATCTTTTTAATCAACAAGTTCTAAAGTAAGCACAAAAAGTCCCTATAGTGGCTTCTGTTGCTGCTGTGACTTATCCTAATGGAAGCCCTGCCAAAAAATGGAAAATCATAATAATGTACGTAATGTTTCTGAAGCACAGAAAGGAAGAGTGGGATAAGTGATAGCAAAATAAAAGTACACTCAAAGTATTATAATTATGTTAATATGCATGATAATGTAATAATTTCATTCTGTTTTGTGTTTGTCATATCCATGTAACTTGCAAGCCATTTCAAATCCCAGTCAATCCTGAGGGACAATCTTTTTTTCCAATTATACTGTATAATGTAAGTTGTTTATACTGTTTGACTTGTATTAATTTTAAACTGTATTACAGCATGTTAAATATTGAACTAATTAAAAAGGAGGTATATTTTACAGAAGCAAGATTGCTCAGTTGTATATATAAAAAGAGTTTATTATTATACTGTACTGTATCTTGTGAACATAATGTGCTTCTTTCAGGTTTACTGTATATAATCCTCTTAATTAGTTTGTAATTAAGTTCGGAACATGTTAACTGAGAGTAAATCTTTTTTATCTTTCAGTCTGTCAGAGAGTTAGTGTAAAAATACTTATCAATTACTTTAAAAAATAGAATTGCCTTGCATGGGCACTTGTGAAACACTACAGAACTGAAAAAGATGCAAGCTCACTTCTGTTTAACTGTTTCCAGGCAGCACTAAAAGAAATGAAGCCATGCATTTGTAACTTTTTCAATTGGTCCAGACACCATTGTTTTTTTTCCACTCACACAAAACATAGTCACTTGCACTATTCTGATGTAAAAAGGCTTGTTTTTGCAATATGTTCATTAAAATCCGAATTAAATCTTAAACAAAAGACCTAACTAAAATGCACACTGAATATCAAAAAGCCATGTTACAAAAGATGAGAAGAGGTACAGTACAGAACAGAACTGTAAAATTATAAGTAGACTATGGGCTCTTGTTTGGATTTTTTTTACTGTACCAGGTGCCAGCAATGGTTTATTGCTTCTATTTTCACACAAAAGGGGCAGGGTAATTAGAGCTGAACCTTTTAAACTTCTTCTAATGGAGAGAGAATGAATGCTGGATGTGCGTTTCTTTCTGCACAGGATGCCTATGAAGAACAAGGCCACGCTTGCTCTGAGCCTGTGGAGAGCAAGCCAGGAGCCCAGTGCTGTCACTGCCCAGCTAGTGAGGACTCTGCTCATGTCTGGTTTCCACAGCACTGCTGCTGGTGTTCAAGCCCTCAGGATATTTTCACAAGCCATCAGGCTCTAAAGACCATCAGCAGCGAATCCACTGTTTCCAACATTCATCAGAACGAAATCTTCAGAATTAGAACGACACTTTTCTCAGCCCCTTCCTAAATTTACATTATTAGCACATACAGCTGCATTTTTAAAGAGGTGTAACTGGAATTAATTACATTATTTTTGAAACAGGAAAAAGGTATATTTTTTTGTATATTTGTATTATTTTATATGCTGTGATTAATAGTGGTGTAAAATCTTTTTTTAAATAAATTTCCAGCTAAGCTTTTAAAACATAAAAAGATATACATGCGTTAATTGAATGTTTGAATTGGATAAAGGTTTTCATGATTTGTGTGGTAACTCTAACACAGCAAGGGTCTGTAAGTTATTTAAAATTTGGCAAACAAAGCCTTTTTTTCCTCACAACCAACATAGAACAAACTACAGCAGTCACCCTGAAGAAAGGGAGCTATCAGGTTGAAACACTTTCAGATGTGTGTTTTGTCGCAGTGTGAGAGCGGGTTTCAGTGCTGGTTTAGAGAATAAGGAAACAGGGATAAATGGCAGAATCTGGAGATTCAGGAGGGGATGATATGGGCTGGATACCAGACAGTTTGTTATGAAGTGTTTAAAAAATAATAAGCGAGGCTCCTAGCCAAAAAATAAAGAAGGGAGGCTGAAGAGCCAACGCAGAATGAATAGTTTACAAAATGGAAAAAAAATAAAGCACATAAAGAGGAGAGGAAAATACAGGTTGACAAAAATGAACAAGAAAAAAGGGGGGAAAGTGAAAAGGGAAAAAGGGAACCGCTGTATTGTAGCGCAGGGAAGCAGGAAAAACAAACTTCCGTTGGAGATTGGAGCTCTAATGACAGAGCAACGATAGTGCGGTTTGAAGATCAGGAGCCAGATTGAAAAAGGTTTGGCTAATTTGAACGGCCTCCCGATCTAGTTTGAGTGACAGGTGCGGAGCTCAGGGGAATGCTGCTGTTGCCACAGGCAACAGGAGGAGGCGAGTCTGGCCCGCCCGTTGTATTTAGAGTCAGAATAACAGAGCTGTCAAATGTCTTGCTAAATAATATGTAGATTTGCACATATTGCAATTCTACAAAAACAGAAACACACATGTTTCGAAAAGATTAGAAATGTGTTTTTAAGAAGGAAAAGGGGGGAAATCACATATAGGGCACAAGGTTAAGTTGTGAAATTCAATACAATCTCTCCATTAAGTGCATGATCAAGGTGGCTGAGCATATGGCATCAGAAAAGACCCCATTATGATGTCACTGATGATGTCTCTCATGGAATTTTGAAATCCAGACAAGCAGATTTTCTTCTCAGTCTGAAGCAAGACCTGTGATGGGAAACACACTGAGCTGTTTCCAGTGTGTGTCCTGGCACTGTACACTATGGGACTGTCAGAGAAACAGAACAGAAAGCTAATTGATTTGATAACAGAAGAGGAAGGAGCAAGTCGGAGAGGAGGAGGAGAAAAAGAAAGCAAAGGAGAGGAAGGGTGAAGATCCTGAGACAAAACAGGAACAGAAGAGCTGGAAATCCTGGATCAAGAGCAGGCCTTCAGAAACAACACATGGGGGCAATAGAGAGTCTGCAGCCAACAGCCCAGCTTGTAAGAGCCTCTGTGAAGCCTCCCTAATTCAGGCAAGCAGCAGTGAGA
This sequence comes from Lepisosteus platostomus, assembly GCF_059453375.1. Classification (NCBI taxonomy): domain Eukaryota; kingdom Metazoa; phylum Chordata; class Actinopteri; order Semionotiformes; family Lepisosteidae; genus Lepisosteus; species Lepisosteus platostomus. The sequence goes on along the minus strand of NC_142626.1, from coordinate 26,113,735 downwards.
TGCTTAACAAAAATAAGACCCAGCATCAAGAGAAAGACGAAAAGAATGACCAAGAACTTCTATCAACTAAAACTCTGAGACAAGAGATGCCAAGCTTGTCAGTGCCAAGAAGAGAGAATATAGACCCTACAGAGTCTCTGACAGACCTACAGAACAGGCCTGGGCCACTACAGGAATCTGGGCAAGAGAGTAGCTCCATCCCTGCTGGGCTCCCACAACACAGAGCCGGAGAGGAGAAAACTCCAACAGAAGACCATCAGCAAAACCACGAACAAGCAGTCATGGCCAACAATGACAATAAATTCAAAAAAGAAGAAAGAATGAAGGAGTTGGAGGACAGGGATGAGGAAAGGACTCCTGAAGAAAATGAGGACATGGGAAACTGTCACGGCCTCCACTAATCAGACACAAGCCCCTGCTTCTTCCCACAGATGCCGATGCATATCCTGATTATCCTACCACATCCCTAGTCCTGCACCACACCTCCAGACCACCCACTACTTAAGGGCTCTTCACTTGCACCTCCTCGCTCAGTATTAAGTTCGTACTTATAGAGCTCCCCTTCGTTATAACCTCTTCTTCTGAGAAAACCATCGTCTTGAGAAAACCCATCTTCTAGACCTACGCATCCTCCTGACCACAACTTTTGGCAACGCGACTCGGCGACTCGGCTAAGTAGACCGGCTTCCTCTCTCCACTAAATTTCCCAGTCTATCATCTTTAGCTAAATACTGCATAGGGTCCAATCCCCTTGCTTAATACTCCGGCACATTACAGAATACTGAGCCATACACATGGACCCCAACCCCGGACTACAATTTCAGCCACTCAGTTCTGGCACTTTATTCAAACACCCTGGTTCAGCTCCACGCTATACTTTAACAACTCGCTGGCCTGGTTAACAGACCCTTGTCAACGTCTCTAGCCCAGGTTTGCCCTTCCTCTCCCACCCCAGAAGCAATGGCAACTCCTGTGCACCCCGTATCACAGCCTTTACTCACCCCAGACAATTTCGATGGAGATCCTGCAAAGTGCCGAGGCTTTCTAATTCAGTGCTGGATTACCTTTCAACTTCACGCCGAGCATTTCTCCTTCTCGGGAAAAAGAATAGCTTTTGTGGTTTTGCTTTTGACTGGATGAGCACTGGACTGGGCGGCTGAGTTCCTTGCTAAACAGGCTCCCGAAATGGCCGACTACAATCTATTCCAGGAAAAATTGGAGTCAGTATTTGGTCACATCCACTTCCACCACCATGTATTGTAGCATCTTGGTTAACCTCCCTGCACCAAGGAAATAGATCTCTCCTCGACTATGTGACTGGCTTCCGAATCCTGGCTGAAGACTCCTCTGCGAACGAAGAAGCCCTAATTTTCCAGTTTCGCAGAGGTCTGTCTGAAAAATTGAAGGACCATCTGGCACTGCTACCTCTTGACATCCAAATGTTAAATGACTTTATTTCCCGAGGGCAGGAACTGGATTTTCGCATACAGGAGAGCAAATCAGACTGCTTGCTAACTCAGTGACCTGAACCTCTTTGGCCACCATCCTCTACCTTTGTGGAAAAACACACCATATTTCCACCACAACTTACCGGTATAGAAAAAGAGAGATGTCTGCAGGAGGGATGCTGTCTTTATTGTGGAGCTTTTAGTCATCTCTGTACCTTATGTCCAGTCTAATGTTATGAGTCCTTTCCAGATGCACTTATCGGCACAGCTAAAGTCATTAATATTTCACTTACACTACTATTTCCAAGTTGTTCCTCCATGCAGTTCTTTCCTGGGGCAAAGGTCAACTCTCTCTCACTGCTTTTGTTGATTCCGCTGCATCTGGAACTTTTTAGACTCCACACTCAGTGAATCTTGGAATATTCCCCTGGTACCTCCGATCAGTATTCTAACTCTGGATGGCTCTCCTCTATCCCCTGGTCATATTCTGTGGCAAACAATCCCAATCTTATTGCAAATTGGCGCTACACATTTTGAAAAAATTCAACTGCTTCTCCTTCAATCTCCCTCACATCCCTTACTGCTAGGTTTCCCATGGTTACAGAAGCAGAGGCTTGTGTCTGATTAGCGAAGGCCATGACAGGAAACGAGGAGAAAGAGGTCAAGCCTATGGATAAAAATGAAACACCAAAGGATGAAAATAAGCAACATGGTTAAAATGGTGACAGGGGTGAGGGTGAGACAAAAAACAAAGAATGAGCCAGCAGGAAAAATTATGCTTGCGACAAAATTGACAAAGTTGAGGAGATACAGGAGATGCAGGGCAGGGAGCACACAGAGGAAAATGACATTAGGGCCATTTTCCTGGGAGAAGAAGCTTCCTGTGGAGCAGACACAGAGAGAAACACACCCAGCCCCTCTGTAGCCCCTGCTAGGCAGCTGCAGGTCCAGACCCCTGTAGACCCACACAGCTCTGCAGCAGACACAGTGGCCCCTGCTGAACTGAGAGGACAGGAGGGCCACACTGATGGAGCCCCCTGCATGTCGTCCACAGCACTGGGACATGAAGGGCTAACAACTATAGAAGAACAAAAGAGGCACGAGTCCAAGAATGAACAGGGAAACAAGAAATACGTACTGAAGACAGAGTATTAAGTTTAATACATAAATACATTTACATATTCTTTCTGTGTGTTTATTACACAACATTTATAAATGATGTACAAACCCAGCTCTGTTCAGTGTGATTGTAGCAGCTCTGCAGCTGTTCTGTCTCAGCCCTCTGTGGTACCTGTTGATGAGCCAGAGCAGATACTATAGAGATGAGGGAGGTTTTTGTACAGACATGTATCACTGTGTTACCCACTATAGCTCTGCTGACAGTAATAATCTCCTGCATCTTCAGCCTGGACTCCATTGATTGTCAGTGTAAAGGCTGTTCCAGACCCACTGCCAGTGAATCGATCAGGAATCCCAGAATAACGGTTTGTCGCATGATAAACCAGGAGCTGTAGAGCCTGACCAGGTTTCTGCAGGTACCAGTACAGGGCGTTGTAACCACTGGTAATAGAGCTGCTGGTTGTACAGCTGTTCGTGACGTAACTTCCTGGGAGAACAGACTGAGCTGGAGACTGAGTCAGAACAATCTGCCCACTGGTCTCTGGAAGTGAAATAGCAAAAAGAATGAATTATAAATACACACTTTAAAAAAAACATTTGTATATATATTTCAGGTGGGTAGCTGCGTCAGCATGCGTAGGCTGCAAAGGAACAAGTAATAGGTTTATTCCATGCTGAAAAAAAAAGAAGAAAAAAAACACGTTTCGGCCGTAGAGCCTTCTTCAGGTGTGACACAATCGGTTAGATGACAGTTTTAAAACCAGAAAGCAAAATGTATTCCTTTTTTTTTAATTCCTGTCTTGAAAACAAAGGGCAGACAATCCATGTGTAAATATTTTGTCTCAGGGTGCTAATTGTTATTTTGAAGTCAGTAAGGAGCTTAGGCTTTTGTTTCGTTTTGTTTATGTTTCCCTGTACTGTAAATAAAAACGTACTATTTTTATACATTATAATAATAATTGCTTACACTTATATAGTGCTTTTCTGGACACTCCACTCAAAGCGTTTTATAGGTAATGGAGACTCCCCTCCACCACCACCAATGTGCAGCCCCACCTGGATGATGTGACAGCAGCCATAGTGCACCAGAACCCTATTAGTGGGGAGGAGAGCAGAGTAATGAAGCCAGTTCATAGATGGAGGTTATTAAGAGGCCATGATTGGTAAGGGCCAATGATAAATTTGGCCAGGACACCAGGGTTACACCCCTACTCTTTTCGAGAAACTCACTGGGATTTTTAATGACCACAGAGAATCAGGACCTTTGTTTTACGTCCCATCCGAAGGACGGCGCCTGTTTACAGTATAGTGTCCCCATCGCTACACTGGGGTATTAGGACTCACATGGACCGCAGGGTGAGCACCCCCTGCTGGTCCCACTAACACCTCTTCCAGCAGCAACCTTAGTTTTTCCCAGGAGGTCTCCCATCCAGGTAATGACCAGGCTCACACCTGCTTAACTTCAGTAGGTTGTCAGTTGTGAGTTGCGAGTTGCAGGGTGATATGGCTGCTGGCATTATGAGTGTATTCATGTGTCTGTTTTTCTGGGTCCACCTATTTTAGAGATGCCATTACAGCATGTTCTACTATGTTGTCACAATACACTGTACTGTATATCTCATACTGTTTTAACTTTGCTTTATAAGGCGAATAAGATATTTAATGAAGTTAAGTGAATGCAATTAAATTAAGGAAGAAAGAAGCTCTTTTTGTTACAAATGCTTGCACCTCTCTGTTGTGTGAGCTTGTTGCATCCCTTCGCTATACATAAACTCGACTCTCTCATCCTCATTAACACTGCACCCTTCATGGTTTCTATTTTCTCCTACATTGTTATCAAACTGTCACAAAGTCACAGCCCCCATATATGGTATATCACTCTCTAATTCTCTTTTTAAAATCACACCACTCAACTAGCACCTGCTGACAGTCATGCTGACAGAGAACCAGGAGTAGACAAGCGATCACTGCTCCTCTTCTGGTACAGAGGCAGGCTTCTTTTCAAGCCCACCACTTGCTGTCTGTACCCTGAAATGCAGTTTCTATATTCACCACAAATTACTTTGCAGCTGCTGGCACATTTCCCTCATGTCCAGCCAGCCTGAGGTTTGCACAGACACTCTGCAGCCTCCAATGCCTGAGTCCTCTTCAAGTATATTAGTGGGGTTCCTTATCAGTCATGCCTCCAGGTCTCTTCTTGGTAGGGTAGCCCTTTACATCTCAATCACCACCACATTCATACCCCATAGTCACTCACTGCTAATGAGCCAGCAGCCAGATAGACCCTCTGCCACTCCTCAGGTACAGAGCCAGGGTCCTTCTAGCTGCACACCTGGTCTCTGGTCTTCATTCACTTTCATTTGCTCTAGCACAACAGATAGACAGATGAGAGATCTTGCAATCTGACAGTCCTGTGCCTTTGGAATGTCTCTAGAACCTAAGACTGTATATGGTTGTGATCAAAAATCTTCTAGGCTCCTAGATCATAAGTGTCAGTCTAGTGTCTTCAAACACACCATTCACCCCACTGCCTTTGCACAGACCACAGCACTGCCACATCTCAAGTGCAGTGTAGGTACCAGCCTCCTGCTCGATACACATCTGAGATCACCATACTGGTCACAGAGAACAGATGGACAGTATGGATTCTTTCTTTTCTGCAGAGAAGTGGACAAGTCATTTATGTAACACCACCCACAGCTGTAGCTTTTAGTCAAAGTTAGTCAAATTTTAGCTAGGTAAGGGAACTGGTGTTCAGAATGTCACTCTATGTAAGAGTTCACAATTCTATGTTCAAGGCAGTTCTGAGAGCTTTTTACTTGTCTGCACACTGTCATGTACAGTACAGTAATAACTGTTGTCGTGCTCTGTTGTTTTTCATTTTGATATTCGTTCCTTTTTTGCCAGCACTTTTATTCTTCAGTCTAATATATGTTCTATTTGTTTGAACTCTGTCTCAGCAAGATTACTAACTTTTTATTTCAATCCACTTTAATGACAGGTATACCGGAATACCTGAGGCTTAAGTTCTTTAGTAAAAAGTGGTAAGGTAAGGTTTTAAGCACTAAAACCACACCTTAAAGGTGGCGATATCTGCTAATTTCAAATGAAACATTTTTAAATTGAAGCATACTGTATTTGTTTGCTGCTAAGAAAGCCAAGGCTGCTCTAATCTTGGTAAACAGGAAATTAAATTATTATTGGAATGCAAGTGGATGGACATATCCATTTAAATAGTATCTGTATTGAATATTATAAAATTTGATTGAGCTTTTTATGCTTTTTAAGAACTTTTTAATTTTTTTTTACCAACATACTGTAGCAATCTCATTGTTGTATTTTCTCTGACAACCCTTAATAGGTGGATGCTTTACCACTGTAAAAAAACAATATTCTAATATAAGGGAAGTCTAATCTAAGGTGATAATTTAAATGATGCTTTTATATGGCATTGGAAGAGATTGGAATTATTAATAATTATAAATAAACACATTTTATTACAACATATTCTTGATTTGGGGGTGAATTTTGCACTCATATATTGGGCAAAAATGCACTTTAAAATCCACTGAATGTTTTATGTTTCTGGTTTTCTTCTCATCACAAACTGTATTCTTGAATTGACAATATTCTGACTTCATCTGCATTTACACAAAATATTTCATATAAACTGACATATGGCCAATTTTGATGCTGAATTATTGCCCTATGTTACTGTCATATTGTCACACCCACAGATGCAGCCATTCAAAATGCGCGGTACAAAGCCGTACCACACGCAACTACTCACATTTTACAGCGGTAAGTGATTGGCTGGCCAAAATGACCGACAGGGGCACTCATGGTGCATTGGTTGGTAGTGAAAAGATTTGATCATTTAATGTTTAATGTTTTAATCCTCTTAGTATTAAATATTTATATGGAATTTTACAACTAAAGGGAAATTTTAGTAACTGAGCATAAAAAGAAGAGGAGCATAATGCATCTGATGGTCATAAACGATATTAATTTAGGAACTGCATCAGAGATATTTTTTAACTGCACTGCATCAGAGAGAATCAGTATAGCTTCTGGGAAATACATTTTTCCTGCATCAAAGTTTAACTCGTTCAGAGCGCCCTACAGTACATTACAAACTCAAAAGCATTTCATTTTGAGCTGAAGACCCTCACACCAGAAGAAGACTTCACAGCCGAAACGTTGCGTTTTCTCCTCTTTTCAGCATGGAATAAACCTATGACTTGTTCCTTTGCAGACTACGCAGCCTGATGCAGCCACCCACCTGAAGTAGTTAGTGTTGTACAGTGATAATTGACGTGGGTAATGTCATCCCCATTAAACAATGTGCTTATCACGCAAATCCTGCTAAACCAATAATTAGACACAAGAAAAGTAGTGTCTGAATCACTGTGCCCGTTCTCACCGAACCTGAAAATACTACAATATATATCTCTAAATATCACCTATGCAGGTTGTTCGCACAAACTCGTATTGAGCAGTGTTTCTCGCATCGTGAACATACTGTATGTACACAGCGGTCCTGCAGGGTGTAGTGCACAAACCCACATGAGCCTGAAAGCGCTACATTATTAATAACATCTTCCGTGTCGCAGTAACATTGGAATGTTCATTTTTTCCAAGTGTAAAAAGAGGTGATATACAACGTGTCTCCTCTTCAGCTTACAAAGAAATTCCACCAGAGCCTCACAATGTTGTCCAAACTCTTCTTGTGTCTAATTTTTAATTTAGCAGGATTTGAGTTACAGTATATGAATATAATTATATCGTTATTAATTTCTTTAGATACGCTATTCCATATTATATTCCGTATTAATCAAATTCTAAAAATGTCAATATAGTGGCCATAATATTTATAAGCCTTTCAAAGGCTTGAGGCGTCTGTTAAATTGCCCCACTGGATAAAGTGTTTGGAATTAAACTAATTTAACAGCTCTTAAGTATACTGTAGTTTTTGTTAACACAACACAACTTTGTCAGTGAAAAAATGACTGCAGGCACTTTTCCTCCCCCTCTTCATTCTCAGAGTAGAATAGGCGGACCTACAAATGAAAGACAGTCCCCCTTCCCCCCGCGGACAGACTGACAAATGTTTTCACTGCTTATTGTTTTAGCAACAGTACATGACTATAAATATATCATTATTAATTTCTTTAGATCAGCTAAAGATCTGCCAAAAAAAGGTCAGATAGGCAGAGGGAAAGGCAGTGACATCACTGCACTGGCAAGATAGATACTCTCTTTAGATACTTTATATACTTTTCTTTAGATAATTGATTCCATATTATATTCCTTATTAATCAAATTCTAAAAGTATGCTTTTGTTTACTCGGATAACGAGCGTATATTTAAAAAAATTAGTATATTATAATTTTTAGAAACCTCTAGATAGAGAATATAATATAGAATGGATTACCAAAAGAAATTAATAACGATATTAATTTAAGAATCTAATCATATGTATTTATATAGCTGGATGTATTGCTGTAATCCTCTTTCTTTGTAAACATGTTTTATGTTTAATTTTTAATTTTAATCAATAAGTAGTATTACAATTTGCACTGTGATAAACTGTTGCACTTCCACATCTTGTAAGAACATTCATTCGCAAGACTGTGTTAAAACATACATTACTTCTCACAAAGACTAGGAGTGTTAACACCCCGCTGTGTAATGTTATTTAGAATAGACAGTTCTGGGGGATGGGAAGGAATTTTCAGTAGCATGCTCTGTTGTCATTGTCACTGTTTTCACAACCTTCAATTTATTAAACGTTTATTTTAGAGACAGGGTGCTCCAGACCTCTGTTTAATTTCTGAAACTCCCTCTGTATTTCCTCTTTAACATAAGGCAACCAGCAATATGGCACCATTAGACAAGCAGTACATGGGGACAGGGAGGGTGTTATACACAAGTCAATAGCTTTTGCACAACCATACTATTTATGCTGTAACCAAGGGTTTTACACACTAGGCACGCCCACTGACCCATCACAACCTTGTTTTGATATGTGAAGCCTTTCTTTCAGATACCTGGCTAATTTTTTACATACCTGGATACAGATGCAACCATTCAAAGTGCGCGGTACAGACACGTACCGGAGGTAATTGGCTACAGCGTTGCGCATCGTAACGCGCGATGACGCAAAATACCGTGGTACGTGATTGGCTGACCGACAGGGACACTCGTGGTCCGTTGGTCGGTCGTAGAAAGATTTACAGTAAATGTCTTTACTGTGCCCGTTTAGCATTGAATATTCATATGGAATTTTACCACTGAAGGGAAATCTTAGTACCTGAGCATAAAAAAATAGGAGCATACTGTAACGCGTGTGAAGGCCATAAACGATATTAATTTTGGAACAGAAACATACAGTATATGGCTGGTCTCGAGACTTGAAAGAAAAAATACACACCAGTATTCCATTTCTCCCTAAACATTTTAAGCTTTGAAGTCTTTAACTAATGTGATACCGGAGTCAACAAGCATACTTTTAGAATTTGATTAAAAGGGAACATAATATGAAATCGCCTATCTAAAGAAATTAATAACGATATAATTATATTCATGTACCGCAACACAAGAATAGTACATGCTGTACATTGTCTGTTGATAATGTTTCTGTAGTGCTTTTTCAGCACTCTGCATGTGACCTTGCTGGTAGCGCTGTGGGTTAGGTTCCTACCTCCCACCTCACATGCTGTGTGTTTGAATCCCGCTGGAGTCATTACTTTTTTTTTAACAAACATTTCTTTGAAAAAATAAAACGTTTCCCTGGGTCAGAGATTAAATAAAACCTCACTCGCACTAAACAAATTTATATTTCGAAATATCACAACATGATCGGATTTAAGTCATTTTAATAACAATGAATAGTCACCTATGCGTTACAATATAAACATTTATATTGACTTAAATCGCATTTTGATTTAAATCGCAAACGCTGGTTTAAATATATGTGTTTTTTGATTCACAATCAGACAAATGCAACATAAATTGATATCTTTGTCTTCTAAGTGTCTTAATAAACTTTCAGTATAGCTTTCTTCCCGTTTAGATTTATTTTTCTTGGGATCTTGGGATCAAACGTGGAAAGATTAGATTGTAATCGTTTTTATTTTTTAAATACATTTTAGAAAAGTGTAATCTATACTAAAAAGCTGTACACCACCTGCTATAAAGATACTTTCGGGTTCGGATAGGACGGACACAAGAACTCAGACTTGCGGAGTTAAAGCAAGTTAAAGCCTTGATTTTATATATCACCTTTAAAAGTGGCATCTCAAAGCAAAGTAAATACCCAACGCTGATTGTACCCATCTGCCATGCTAATAAAGCACCTTGAATTGAATTGAAAGAGAGAGAGAGAGAATGACATATCATAAAAAGTTTGCACATATAGTTAAATTATTATTTGTTTTTCAGGAAGTTAAAAAAAAACACTTGAATTACTTATCCAGTCTCCCGAAATAAAATTATTTTTCAAGCAATGCAACTAACGTCGGGCAACGTGTTTTTTTTTAATCCAACATTGATAGCCACATCTTAAATCTTGTCAGTCAGCTCTTTTTTCTCTATTTGAATTGTGGCGATTCAACCAGAGCTTGAAATATCACAAGGATCCTCAAGAGCACAGCAAAGACTGTGACAAACTAGTATACTTTAGATCTTTTTTTCTGAACCAGGGAAAATCTGATCATGTTTCTCTATAACAATAATAAAAAACATTATTTTACATATCACCTTTATGTGATATCACCTTAAGGACAGCACATACAAGGCTTAATTGCACAGTGGACCGCTCAAAGAAATTTAAAATAGTCTTCTTTAGGTGTGAGGGCAGGAGTGGATCGCAGAAGGCATAATCAGCAAATTAGGAAAACAAAGAACAGGACAGGTGAGACGTGTATCCAGAGAGCGAGTGATCAGAAAAAGGAACAGCTGTTTTACACTCTCTCTCTCTGCTGAATGAATAAAAGCATTTTACGTTTGCGTTTGCGTTTGTCTGGGTATTTACTTTGTAATCTGTGGTTTACATCTACTGTATTGTTTTGAGATGCCACTTTCAAAGGTGATATGTAAAACAGTTTTTTATTATTGTTATAGAGAAACATGATCAGATTTTCCCTGGTTCCGAAAAAAGACGATTAAAATCTGTAATCTTTCCACTTGTATGTCATCGGAAAATACAAGAAGTTTCTGCTTTGTGTAAGGATGGTATCAAAAAGTAATCTAAGTGGTGAGAAAGCTGTGCTCCTCAAAGCGCTTTACAGGATAAAAACAATAACAACAATAGTGTTAGGCTGGGCAAACGATTTTTTTGTAGAAATACAAAATGAGATATAATGATGTGTTCCGGCTTAGACATTAACGAGTACAACCCCCCTCTCTGCGGGAGTGCTGGCTGTGACGAATTTAACCGGTTTCACAAGTATTTTCAAAGTAGAAGGGGGCAAGTTTCCAGCGAAAGACACCTCCCACCCTCCAAAAGTACAGTACTTACTAGTTAAGGAAGCTAGGCTCCTCAATGAAATCGCTTTAATATGCTAATGCGTTGGTGTAACAGTCCGGGCATGGCAAGCTTCTAATGTCAACCCGACTACGGCGAAAGGAACCCTTCTTTCATTGGAAGACAATGAACATATTCTAGCCCTAAATGAATTAATAGCAAAAATGGTTTACATAAAAGACATTTTTCCAAGAAAGTTTAGCCTTTGTCACTAATGAAACCACTAAATAAAGACATAAATATCAAAATCTTAAGATTTTTAAAATACATGACTTTGCTTAAATTTACTTAAAAATAAAAACGATTACAAACGCCAGTGGAGAGAGAGAACAGGGGAGGGAGTTGGTTTTGCATAAGGGGCGGGGCTAGGAAATGAGGTCTATTTGGGAATGTGGAGTTACATGTTCTGGCTGTTTGTGAATTATAGTTGTTGAGTATAGAGTGTTGAGTTATTGATTTTGTGTAATGCTTTATGATGAAAATTGAGCTGGATTTTGTTTATGATAAAGAGGATAAACTGGGATGGGAGGAGGGTTTGGTTTTGCATAAGGGGCGGGATTATGATAATTGGAGGAATTTGAGAGAGTTTTTGGTTTGTATTACGAATAATTCTTACAAGATATTGAGATTTGTTGTTGTTTTGTTGAGATTTAACTCCGCAAGTCTGAGTTCTTGTGTCCGTCCTATCCGAGCCCGAAAGTATTACAATATGTATCTTTATAGCAGGTGGTGTACAGCTTTTTAGTATAGATTACACTTTTCTAAAATGTATTTAAAAAATAAAAACGATTACAATCTAATCTTTCCACGTTTGATCCCAAGATCCCAAGAAAAATAAATCTAAACGGGGAGAAAGCTATACTGAAAGTTTATTAAGATACTTAGAAGATAAAGATATCAATTTATGTTGCATTTGTCTGATTGTGAATAAAAAAACACATATATTTAAACACACATTTGTGATTTAAATCAAAACGTGATTTAAATCAATATAAATGTTTATATTGTAATGCATAGGTGAATATTCATTGTTATTAAAATGACTTAAATTCGATCATGTTGTGATATTTATAAATATAAAAGTCAATTACTTGTCCATAATATTGCTATTCTATTTTTTCAAAGAAATGTCGCAGTACACGAATATAATCATATCGTTATTAATTTCTTTAGATACGCGATTCCATATTGTATTAGCAGAAAAGCTTTAAACTACCACTTTTTTACATGCTATTTCACATGTTAGTTAAAGACTTCGATGCTTAAAATGTTGAGGGAGAAATGGAATACCGGTGTGTAATTTTTCAAAGTACCGATTCCTGGAATCTGACTGGCTGACACCCTTCTGAAGTGGTTCCATAATATCTGGTATACGGAAAAGAAAGCGTTGATAAAAAAGCCTGGATTCTCATGTATCTGATACAAGTATCTTTTAATACAGTCTTTGCTGTGCTCTTGAGGATCCTTGTGATATTTTGAGCTCTGGTTGAATGATAAGTGTCGCAGTTTAAATAATTTCATAGTTAGAAATTATGAAACGCTCTGTTAAAAGCAAGGGAGCTTTATGTCCGTTGAAGTAAAAGAAAATGCCTGACAAAGTAGGGCTTGGACAGATTCCAAGTGCTTGTACAAATGTGCTAAAGAAATTATACTTTGAGTTTACAGCTTGTCCAAAGTCATTCATTATTATTACTATTAGTAATATCTGCAGTAAAGGCTTTGATGCATAAATATTTCTGATAAAGGTAGGTTGTGTAGTTTTGTCCAACTGAGCAATATTGCCTTCATAAAATATACCAACTTTTTATTGACTGATGATTAACATGCTGTAATACACAGTTTAAATTTAAAAGCTTAAATGCTGTACATGAGAGGTTAAGCTTTATTGGCTCATCCTGGCGGTTTTACAAGGTGATGCCGGATACTTTCCAGCACAACGTCAAATGACGCGATTAACCCAGTGATACTGCGACACGCCCACCGGGGTATACCGCGAAATACCCCACCCATTTTGAATGGCTGCATCTGTATGTACATTTTGCAAACCCTGGTCCGATGAGGGTATGGTATGCACAATGTCACAGTGGTAGGTTTTGCAAGCAGGAAATGTAGTGATAGATTTGAAAGAAACAAAGCATAGTTCTGTGGAAGAACTATAAGTTTAGCTTCAGCAGTATTGGTTCTGTAAACTAGGGAAAAGGAATCCAACAGCAATACAAAAAGGAAACACAGAAGTGTTTATTGATAAATCAAATATTTTTTTAATTGTTGTATTCCTTATTACATGTGTAGCGGCGACGCTTATTAATAAGGCAGAATTAAGTGTTTCGGAGCTTTCCCAAATTAGGCCTCATCTCTCTGTTCATCTCTGTGGTGCAGCCACAGAGAAACTATTCATGCAGGCTGATTTAAGGTTCCTTTGATAAAGTTTCCTAGGACAGCTCCCAAAGGGGGATGCACTTAGCTAAGCCTGGCTATCATGATCAATGGTCATCCATTGGCGCCTATCTGTCTAGGGAGTGCCAGATGGACATCTGGACTGCATTCCTAAGTGTCAGGAGTAAGTGACTCATATCTCACCTTGATCAACCAATCAGGGACTGGTAGGGCCGAGTAACCCACGTGGGACTCTGATGCCCATGGAACTTTCAGCCAATCAATGAGCTGAAGTTCCTCCAGGTAAAAACAGGCAACACAGAGGGCCTGAGAGATTCAGTAAGATTCAGGAGAATTCTGTGGACTTTTCTAAAGGGAATTCAAAGGAGAATTCCAGGGCAGGACGGCCCAGGAGCAGAAGGCTCCCAAGGGCAGGACATTCTCGCAGCGCGCCTCCTGACCATCCTGAGACTCAGCCCGGACAACCAAGGAACGGCCAGTGTGTCCGAGTGCCAGAACTTTCCTTTGTTCTAAGAGTCTAGAGTGGAGGTTGCCAGAGAGTAACCAGAGGATCCACCCGAGGTTAGTACCAGCAGCAGGCCTCGTGAACAGGTCAGAACTGTGGACAGCTGAATCACTATTCAGAACTAGCTCTTCATCAGGAACGAACCGGTCCTCTTCCTGACTTGCTGGGACCCACAGTCATCTTTTCTCCTGTGCGCAAACTTTGCTAGTTAAAGCCAACACTAACTAGTCAGTGAGCATCAGCAGCGCACCGTCGCAAGCCGCACAGCACAGCCTGGCACCGAGCCAGAGAGCGCGGATTGGACAACAACAGCCTGCAACTGTTTCTTTGTGCCCGCAGGAGATCTGAATCCCCAGAGATTGGATGAGTATTCAACTTCACTGCATTACTGCTCGAGAATTCAATTGTTATCCCAACCAGTTGATATCAATTTAATTCCTAAGAGTTATGTACTTGTTTTTAGTATCTAATGTAGAAGTTATAACCAAGTTAATTTACGAAACGGTCTAAATGAATGATATACTGAAGGTATGTCCTCTTGATATGTGTAACACTTTGTAACTGATTGAATATATATCTTTTGTATTCTGAGAACCCTCTCGATAAGATCTGTTAGGTTTATATGCATATTCTATGTATTAATAAATGTATCCTCGTGTATTAGTACCCATGTGTGTGTGTGTTGTTTGAGTTATGTCGCATGGTTGGATTCTAAAGCCATCAAAAGAATCAACTTTGTGATTTACTGCTACAATTAATAATTGTCTCATTAAATGCCCAAACCCTACAGAACTGGTGCCTTCAGAGAGCACACTACATTACATTTTGGCTATGGCATCGTTACACATGCATGGACAACCATTGCAACCATTGCTATAAATATGTTCCTAAAAAAGAATAAAAAAGCCATTTGATTCAAATAGCTTTGGCAAAATCTATAGATACTTTTCCCTTGAGCTGTAAAGCTTTTAGATTCTTTGGGTTCTTTATGCAGACCTCTCAACTGCAGGAGCACCCATGATTTAAAAACTATGGCTTTCATAAAAATGTGAGAGTAGCTTCATGCATTCCTCCTCATAGCACTTTACACTTAGTTTAAAGTGCTGAGTGAACTAAGTTAAATACAGACAGCAAGGGGCAGTTATTTAGCCGGTTGTGGGTCAACTTCAACAACTCTCCAACTGTGTTTTTGATCACTTGGGCTTCTTTAAAAAAAGCAGGATAAGGTCCTCAGATTAATATATTATTAACTACTACATTAGCTAGATTGAGTGAATGGCCTCTTGTTGTTTGTAACCCTTCTAATGGTTTTGGATTCCAAGAACTATTGATAAGTAATCAGCCACCCCATACTGCACAGCATAGCATAATAGCTATGTTTGAAAATCAAGAAGACTCCCTTTAGAAAGAAAGTTAACAGTTTCAATATGGCCAAAAAACAGTATGTTTTGCATAAGTGTTAACTTTCAGAACCAATGTGAAACTGAAATAAAAGGAAACCCAGAAATTACTAGAAGAACCCCCCACCCCAGTGTATTCCCTGTCTAATGGTACAGTATTCCAAAAATTATAAAACATTACAGAAAAGATTCACAAACCAACACAAGGTTGTGAAAGGTCAGAGGGCCTGTTTAAAGTGTAAAACACTTGGTTGCAGCAGTGTGAGTGTTGTGGTTTGAAAGCTATTAAGTCATTAACAGCGACCC
Source organism: Lepisosteus platostomus (assembly GCF_059453375.1). NCBI lineage: Eukaryota > Metazoa > Chordata > Actinopteri > Semionotiformes > Lepisosteidae > Lepisosteus > Lepisosteus platostomus. The sequence goes on along the minus strand of NC_142626.1, from coordinate 26,098,033 downwards.
CCTATCCCCGTGTATTGCCTGTCCAATGGTGCTATCTTCCAGAAATAATAAAACAACCCAAAGCAAGGTTATATATGGTGAGGGGGGCTGTCTGGTGTGTAAAACACTTGCATACAACATTGTGAATGTTGTGCTTAAAAAGCTATTGTCATTAGGAAGACCCCCCTATTCCAGTGTATTACCTGTAGTGCTATCTTCAGAAAATCATAAAAAATAAAGAACAGTTTCACAATACAAAACAAAGCTGGGAAAGGTCAGAGGACCTGTCTAGTGTGTGAAACACTTAGTTGCAGCACTGTGGTGTTGTGCTTAAAAAGCAATTGAGTCATGAAGAAGACCCCATTATCCCAGTGTATCGCATGTCTAATTGTGCCATATTGAAAAAATCATTAAAAAAATCTAAAAGAGGTTTCACAGCCCAAAGCAAGGCTTGAAAAGGTCAGAGGACCTGCTTAGTGTGTAAAACACTTACTTGTAGCATTGTGGGTTCTGTGGTTTAAATGCTATTGGCTTGTGAACAGCATACCCCTATCCCAGTGCATAATGCATGGGTTTGAACATCAAGGGTGCTGTTCTTAATAAGCTGCTGAGTAAAGAACAGGAATTTTCTTGCTGTCAGGAGTATTGCATATATAGTTGACCTTTACCCGAATGAAAATAGGACATAAAGAAAGGGTTTCAGAAATCAAACAAAGCTTTATTCCTGTGTGTACAGTCTGGGTAATTGGAGACTGCGCTGTTTTGCTTCCTATGGTGATATATGGGTTTTTCGCATTAAGCTGTATTGAGCAGAATTTCTCGCATTGTGAACTTGTGTACACATCAGAGGTTTACAAAAAGAGAATTAGCTCACTGGTAATTTTATGTAGAGGTTGTGAAAATTTTCACAAGTAAAGGTCTTTAAAATGCGTTTGGTTTGAAGGCTTTCTGTGTTTCCCTTGCGAAGATATGGACAGAAGAATATTCGTGTGTGGTAAAAAAAATGGAAATAAAAAGACATAGTGAAGGCTGTGAAAACATTTATAGTGTACTTTGTACACACAGCAAGTGTTTTCGTAACTCTAGCAGATTTCGTGAAAACGCTACAGGCGTGCCAAAATCATTTTCGAACTTCAAGCTAACCTTTCTTCACAGACTTCCTTCTTTGAACTCAACTGTGCTTCAGTAAATAATGTACAGTTTATCACCTTCTGCAATGCTTCTAGTTTAGCTGGATTTGTGCAATAAGCACATTGTTTAATGGGGATGACATTACTCACGTCTACTGTATATCACTGTACGACACAGGTTTGAGTCGGAGTGTCTGTTAATAAAACAGACAGTCTTCCAATACATATAACTACTGCATGATTTCTTCATCTCTCTCTCTCTTTCCTAGCATTAATCCTGCACCAGCAGGGTCTGCTTGTCGGCACACCAGTCTCCATTTGGTGGTTTGAACCAAATCTTTGAGCTGACGTTGCCATTAGATGCGTCTGAGAAATACTCCAACTGGCACGTCGTTCCACCTGCCGTCAGAGTGGGAGGGGGGGTGGAGGAGAACAAAGTAATGAAGCCAATTCATAGAGGAGGATTATTAGGAGGCATGGGAAATTTGGCCAGGATGCCGGGGTCACACCCCTCCTCTTTTCAAGAAACACCCTGGGATTTTTAATGACCTCAGAGAGATAGGACCTTGGTTTTACGTCTCATCCAAAGGACCGGCATGATTTCTTTATCTGTTTCAGCTAAATGAGGGAAATTAAATCAGTCAGAATCTCGGAGTGCCAATTGTAAAAATAACCCTTCTTCCCTCCTTTGTTTCGCGAAGAAATCCTTAATCACAAAACCATCACTTAATTTATCAAGATACACAAATTCACACCAGAGCCAACAACAAGTTATAATAGTGGACTATTTTTATGTATTCACTATATAAGAAAGAAACCAAAAGTAATACTCTGATCGCGCTTCGAACCATTGGGTGCAGCGCTTTGTCCATTACCACTACAAGGACAATACATTATTTAAAAAAGAAATGGATGTCAAAATGTTTCCAAAATGTCCACCTGTGATATTTTAGCTGCTTAGTTACACAATTCCATATTCATATAACTATCAAGTGATGTTAAATCACTACAATATGTATCTTTTTACAATAACAGCAAGTGGTGTTCTTATTACGTATTCTTAGAAAAGGAAAAAACGTTAAAACTTTTAATGAAGTACAGAATATAAGCTTAATAATGTTACAACAAGCACGTTAAAGCCAGAAGCCATGTAAATTACCAAGTTAAAGACTTTGATATGTAAAATATGCATAATTAAAATATTTATGATGAAGGTGGAAGGTTGTGTACGTTTGTCCAACTGAGCATTCTTGCTTTTATAAAAAATACCAACTTTTTAATGTTTAATGATTAACATGCTCTAATACAAAGTTTAAAATTAAAAGTCTATAGAATATACAACTTAAATTTTTAATTAGATAAAGATTGTCCCTCAGCAGTGATCAGGATTTGAAACCGAGTGTTTTCTGGCACTAGCTCAAATGCTGTACGTGAGAGGTTAAGCTTTATTAGCTCCACCTGGCGGTGATTCCAGATACTAAACGGTATAACCTCAGAACTGCCGTATTATGCAGTATTATGCGGTATGACACATTGTAATGTGACACACCACCGCATTTTACCACAGCGTACCTCGCTCATTTTGAATGGCTGCATCTGTACAGTACTTTCTATACATGCAACATTTCAGAAACACATAGAACAGATCAAAGGAGCAATGAATTGGAAATTGTCCCTAAAGTGCCAGCTAGAGGACATTATTTTTGCTGTGCTACAATGAGCCTGAAAGAAAGAATAGCGCTCATTCAATATTACAGCTGACATGTTCTCTCTAATTTTGGAATCTGAAATCAGGATTCAAGTGAAATGGGTGGATTTGTGAAATCTGGTAATGGTAAAAATGATATACACTATGCAACAATCTCCAATTACTAACCAGAAACCCTTATTTCATATCATTTATGATCTGTCAGCAGCTCCAGTTTAATGATCCCCTCCAAGGTCGGGGCACAAACCTGGGAGACACATGGAGTTGTCTTCTGCAGATAAAGACTTAAGTTTCCAGTTTTGTGTAAAAGAATCTGCCAATTTCTATTACAAATGTAATATAAAAACTCTGACATTTAGAATTTTATTTTTGTAAGTTTCTTCTAGCACAGGTGTTGTTCTACATTGGCTAAACATCAATGGGGGATATTTACATGTAAAAACTAATTTTGTAAGACCCTGCTGCAGCAAATGTCTTTAAAATATACTGACTTCCTGCTTTTTGGAGAAGCTGTGGTAGGTTGGGATTGATCATGAGAAGGAGAAAAAAACACAGTGGAAAAATGCAGGGAAAAATTCCCTCTCAGCTCCTGTAGAATGACTAGTAACAAATTCTGAGACCAACATCAGTTTGGTTTTGAACTGAATTCCTAAAATGCACCGAAATAAATATAATGATTAACATACAGACAGTAGAATGACATGGTGGTGCAGTGTTAGAATTGCTGCCTCTGAGCACTATGGCCCCATGTTTAATTCTGGACCTGAGCTGCTATCTGTCTGGTTTATATGTTCTCCCCTGTGTTCACGGGGGATCACAGATCTGTGTGCTCCAGTTTCCTCCCACAATCCACAGGCAAGCTGGTAGCTTAATTCTGTGTATGCTCTGTGATGGACTGGAGTCCCATTGGTTTCTGGGATACGATCCAGCTCCCCCATGACCTTGTATTGCATGGAGCAGTTATAAAACAGATGGCTGCATAAAATTAACCAGCATTTCTGGGCAACATCAGTCTGGCTCCAGCTGGAGTAACCATATTCACACTGCCTGCATTGTCCCAGTTCTCAGTTCCCTCTCTGTCCCAGCTTTGTGCTGCTTGCAGTTTCTACAGTATCCATGCTTTCAGATTTAACATCTATAGGAGATTTAAATTATTTGCATTTTTCAAGTAAGTCATTTGACAGCAAATTTTCAGAATTTAGGGATCTACCCTTGAATCTGCACTTGGTTATCAGCCATATACAGTAGCTTCCACTACTATCTAATGTATGTGCATTAAGTATATATATATATGAGAGACATTACAGTATGTGTGAAATATATTTTTCATAATCAAAATTGAAATTGTTTAATAATTATTAGTTGCTGAAATTTGCATTAAATTATGTACATTAAGTGTATATTATTTTATACATCTGTTTTTATTTTCAACTACCAAAATTTTCCTTTAGTTGTAAAATTCTATATGAAGTGGATTTAAAGATGCATAGTAGAGAAACAGATTAAATGAAGCAATTCTTTCACTAACATCTAAAGGACCATAATCGTCTATCAATTGTCTTTTGCCATCAGGTAACATATTTGGAAGACATACCACACATTTAGAGTGGCTGCATCTGTGCAATCTAACCACTGAGTCACCATGTCACTCACATTAACCCCATGTGAAACAAAAGTAAAAATAAGAAAACTGTAATAAAATATAATTTAAGGTATGCACAGTATATGAATGTGTAGGATCTATTTATTGACATATTATTGTGCTCTTTACCATTTTCATGTTACTGAAACATATCTTTCTATATTCAGTTTCTATTCTCTAATCAGAGATCAATCTAGTAAATATGTAGTCTACTCACCTGAAACACACAGTCCAAGAGTAAACTGAGCTCCAAAACAGTCTATGAGTTCCTTGACACCAGACAGCAATGACACAAATAAATCATTAGTGTATTAAAAAGGACAGAAATAGGCACCTGTAGAATTTGTCTGGATTTCTTTCACTTTCCAAAAGCAGGTATGACCTGTTGTGCTTGTTTCTTGGTTCCGAGCAGTTAAATCGATTGTTTCAGTAAAGTCATCTATTAATATTGTTACAAATAGGGGGTTACAAAAATGGTGAAAATCAGGAATTGACCAAGAAATTTAGTCAATAAGTAAAATAATTGTTCATAACCCCCACCTTGTAAGTGATTTGTCCAGAATATATCCAAGTGGTTGGTATAACTAGAGGCACGGGACTTCTTAGTGGCACAGCTTTGATGAAAAGAGTAATAATTCTGCCACATTTGGTTTAACACAGTTTTATTAAAAATGACAATACATGCACTACACTACACATAACACAACATACAACACACCAGTTACTTTATTTACAATATGTACAGACAAGGTGTTTCAGAGGCTTAACATCCTAATCAATCCCAAACTGCAGTTAAATCTCTCTCATCTCTTCAAAAATGGATGCCACAAAATAAAAGAAAGCCAATCAACCTGTTCTAAAAATGCACCAACAGGCAGGGAATACCATCTTTAACTGAGGTATCTTTTACTCAGGAAACCCAAGTTCCCTAAAAACACAGAATAGTAATAGTCTCTCTACCAAGGCTCAAATACATGTACTTATCTCTAATCAGGTTTCATTTGGATAATAATTAAATAGGGGCTCTCACCTGATGCAAGCTAGTTTAAGTTCCTTTTCTTCTTGACTCCTCTTTTGTTGTCTGACCCCAAGAAGGTAACTGTGTACAGACTGCTTTAAATACTGATTTCAAGACCAGTTCAAAATTCAGCCACACTAATGTCTGGCATATCCGCCTGATGGTCAATGCTGTCTTCTGAGTCCCAAAGCTCTTTCTCTCTGCTCACTGACATCAGGAGTCTCCAGGACAAAGTGAGCGGCTGCTTAGGCAGACCATGGACCAGCAGAGAGTTTAACAGTCTAAAACTGGTTGTAAAATGTTCACATTTTGTATTATAATAAGAATAAGAAATAATAATAGTGATCTGAATTACTTTGTCACATACTGTAAGTTGCATTGTAGTGTGATGGCTTGCAAAACAATGTTGTAAGTAATTGCATCTAGATGAAGGCAGTGTGCAAAAATGACACTAACACTGACACTAGTACTAAGGTGATGTACAACATGGATATCTGCGGATATTACTTCACAACATTTTTTTAATCTGTGTCAGGAAATTTACTTTTTTTATTCATGTATTCAGCTCATGCTTGATTAAAAACTACATTGTTCTAACAGTACTCTTGCATTTTAAATAGACCCTTTAAAATAAAAAAAAATATTTTAGACATGTAAAATTAATAAATGGCACTCACAAAATCCAAAAGTATTGTAGATGTTTGTCTTTGTCTCTACATGTCAGATCAAGCCATCAAAATACAATATATTATTACAGCTGTAGGTGACTAAGAGGCAAGATTGTCCAGACCCCCTGATTAAAGTATTAATCAAATTTACCTTGGTTAACCTTAATTAAGTTATGGGTACATGATTAAGTGCCAACTAACAGTACAGAAAAACACCATACTGTATACCATACTGGATTTCTGTTTTCATTTTCTGGACTTATGATATTTAACTGTAATTAATGGATTAATTAATTTTCAAATAAACATCAAATTGGTTTCTACAGAGCTGTTCAATTACAAGCCTGAGGCTCTTCAGTCTGGGTTCAGATTTATGTACAAGTTTTCTTAAGGGAGAGATACTAATTCAGAATGACCTTAAGATGGTAAGATGGAGCAACTTCCCTATTTTTGAACTAGAAACAGAAAAAACAGAATTTACACCCAAAGAAGGCTCCACAGTCACAACTCTGTTTTTCTTTTCTTCTCTTTTCAGCATGTCAGTATGGAATAAGCATTTACTTGTTCCAAAATAGAAATTCTCTCTGCAGTGCCCTCAGTGACAGATAGTAAACAGTCTTTGAGGGCCTGTTACAGAGGTAAGGAGGTATTTGAATCCTTATGTTACTTTTTCAGTCAGCTACAAAGCTAACATTTAAAAGAGGTTCCTACATTTAGGACCATCTGTGAGATATTCAGATTAAAATTGTTTGTGTTACAATAAAAAAATGCATTTTTACTTTTGTAAATATTGTAAGAGGCTGAGGTAGATGACAATGGAAGTGTCTAAGTATCTAGATAAAGTGTGTAACACCTGGCAGTGTAAACATTCCAAGCTTCAAAGCAAAGGGGATGTTTACAGACACAATGGGAGTCCAGATCCTGTGATCAAAGTAGTCATAAAGTTAACCTTGGGTTACCTTAATTAACTTCTGGGTAGATGATTAAGTGTCAATCAGAAGTCCAGAAAGACACTATATTGTATAACATCAGATCAAGACAGATGAAAAAGAGGCGGGAAGGATACCACAAGAGAGAAAGAAGAAAAAAGGGACAGACCACAAGAGAGAGAGGAGACGGAACTTCAATTCAACTTTATTTGTCATTATACTTGCAAAGGTGCATAGTATACTGAAAGGTGTTTCTCATTTGTCTCTCAGGTGCAGTATTATAAATAGAACAGTAGAGAAGACAATAGACAGTAGTACAATAACAATAACAGTGTAAACAACAGTATTGTGCCAGTGCAAACTTTTTAAAAACTGTGCAAATATGAAAACAGAGAAAAGTATACAAACAGGACAAAAACAGTGCAAAAGTAATGCGGCAAACAGTGCAAAAATAATATGGCGATTAATAAATAGTACAACTAGTACAGTTTTCAGTACAATTTTGGCTTACATTCAGTTGTCGTGTTTGTAGTGGTGTAGGAGTACAGTCATTGTGGGTACAGGAAGAAGTGAGGAGAGATCATAGCATGATGCGAGGGAGTGGGGACGTCACCAGCTTGACGGTTCTGGGGAAGAAGCTATTTTGGAGTCCTGCTGTGTGCAACTGGAGCGTCTGGAACCTTCTACCAGATGTTAGGGGAGAAAACAAGTTATGACTGGGGTGAGAGAGGTCAGACATAATTTTGGTGGCTTTTTTCAGACTGCAACAGGTGTTTTTCCTGGATGAATGGTAGGGCACTGCCGATGATGTGTTGGGCAGTTTTGCCCACCTGCTGTAGTGCCTTATGGTCAGATGTGGTGCAGTTTATTAACTTTACAGTACAGCAATTCAAGTCTCTTGAATCAGTATCAGTACAAAGTTCCAAAGTCTGAATAACTCTGAAAGTGAAACTGTCCTTACTTTCAGAATTACTCACCAGTCTAAATCTTTTTTCTTAATATGGGTGTGAAATGTCATAGTGATTAAGGTTGTGTAACGAACAGTTCTTTCCGGACCCTATGTGGACGACAAAATCCGACGAAGTGGGGAAACGTCATGCAGGAATACGGGGCTGAAGACAGGGGGGCGTGTCCGAAGTGCGCTGGTGCACGGGGGAGGTGTGGCCGAGGCGAACAATCCAAAAGAGTAATCCTTAGAGTATCCAAAACACAAGGGTAAGTCCAAAACCAGGAGATCCATCAGAACGCGGAATTAAAAACACGAAGGCCGGGTCGGAACCGGCAGACAGGGAACAGGAACGGGAACCGAGACTAAAACCTTAACGGGACCAGGAGCTTCCAGGTCCCGGACTCGCACGATATGGAAATCAGATGCAGAGCCCGGATGAGCGTCACCACCTGGCTTTTAAGGTGGGCTGGGAATAGGGAGCAGGTGCATGGAATAAAGTCTCAAGTGAAAGGGCTGGAGCACCCTTAAGGAGGGAGAACTATAATCGTGACAGTACGCCCCTCCTTTTCAGGGCGGCTCCGAAGCCCTAAGAAAAAAAAATGGGGAGAAAAAAAACCCGATGGAATCCAGGCTGCCAGGGTGCCGTCCGCGGGGTCCAGGTGTTGCCTCTGCATTCTGTAACGAACAGTTCTTTCCGGACCCTATGCGGACGACACAGTCCAACGAAGTGGGGAAACATCATGCAGGAATACGGGGCTGAAGACAGGGGGGCGTGTCCAAGGTGCGCTGGTGGACGGGGGAGGTGTGGCCGAAGCGAACAATCCAAAAAAGTAATCCTTAGAGTATCCAAAACACAAGGGTAAGTCCAAAACCAGGAGATCCATCAGAACACGGAATTAAAACCACGAAGGCCGGGTCGGAACCGGCAGACAAGGAACAGGAACAGGAACAGGAACAGGAACAGGAACAGGAACAGGGGGTTAAAACCTTAACGGGACCAGGCGCTTCCAGGACCCGGACTCGCACGATATGGAAATCAGATGCAGAGCCCGGATGAGCGTCAGCGCCTGGCTTTTAAGGTGGGCAGGGAATGGGAAACAGGTGCAGAGAATAAAGTCTTTAGTGAAAGGGCTGGAGCACCCTTAAGGAGGGGGAACTATAATCGTGACAGGTTGTGTGTCAGCTGAGATACTGCCAAACCGAGCAATTCAGTTGTAGGGGTTTTGTACATATACTGTACTAGGACAATTCTTAATTGTAGCAGAAAATCACAAAATGATTCTTTGATGGCTATTGTCAAGGAGAATTCTTTCCGGACGATCCAGGGTTGAGTGAGAAAACACGAGGAAAAAAGGCATTCAGGATACAGTAGCAAGCATTAGCTACAGATTGAAGACTTAGACATATAGATTTCGAGAAGTTTCAGACTCAACCTACCAGGAGAGGCAGTAGAATGAGGCATCAAGCTACACACATAACAGGATGCATTTGGTCAAGTACTTTTCACAGTATAGTTCATGTAATGATACCACAAATTGTCCTGAAAATCAGTATGATCAGTCTCATTCAGCCAGTCCAGTGGGGAAACAACCTCTCTCCTTTGTCTGATTTTCGGAACCGTTTGGGCCTTCAGTAGCTCTATTGTACTTTGCCAGTCAGTACTGTTTCTTGGCCCTCTGCAACCATATAGTTGCCCACTATTGCTCTAGATGATAATGGCACCTCCAGTTCTGTTGACAATTTAACAGTGAAAATAAGCTGTAGCCTGTCTTCTCCAAACAGGTACAGAGTACACAGGGAGTGGCTGATGAAACAGTTTCCTTTCAAAGGTCACTCTTGGAAGAGCAGGCATACTGTAATTATCTTCACCACTTTAATACACCAGAGCAGAAGAGCAGACAAAGGTAAGAGTTCATTCCTTAAAAAATGAGAAAATTAGTATTAGAGTGATAAACGAGAGGATGCCATTTGCACATTTGGTTATTTGTTTTCATTTCAGTAGCTAATAAAGTCAAAGATCTGATTCAGCTGTTCCACTGTTGCACAAACTGTGCACAGAAGTGCTTGATTTTCTCTCTTTTACATAACCACCTCACTGTTTGCATTTGAGTCCTCTAATTTGTGTTTCACCGTTCATTCTGAAGACATCCTCTGGATTGAATTTGTCCACTCATAAACTTCTCACTTACAGACTAAAAATAATCTGTTCCTGTCAGTGTAGGACTTCACTTTGATCACAGAAATGTATTTTGATGTTCAATCTCACTTTTACAGTTATGGTCTAATATTTGACTATACAGGATTCATTAAGTAACATAATATTTGCTTTGTACAAATTTGTTATTATTTCATGTCATATCTCTTTTCCATGTATATTGGAAAGATCAAACAAATTATATTTCTCTACAAAACGTCTTCATTAAAACAGAGTGTTTAAAAAAAGTGTTGGTAAATTCTACTTGCTGTAATGTATACTTAGCAATTTATGGTGCCAACCTATTCCAAAACATCAGAATAGTACCTAAATTGGTTACTTGTTTATGTCTTGTTATGAGAACTTGGAACAAATCTGAGACTTTTACTCATGTTTTACATGTGTTTTATTGGGAATTTAGTTTCACTTTCACTTTTAACTTATAAGCAGAAATTGTAGAACAAATTTTTTCCTGATATTGTCTAGAAGATGTATATGGTGTTTGAATATACAGGTCACTATTGATAAATTTGTGAAAAGTGAAGGGCAGAGAGAAATGCCATACCGCGGGTTTAATTTAGATATGTTTGGTATGTAAAGTTATTCATGGGAATTATTTGGTTTGGTTTGATAAAGTGGGATTTATTTGGTAAAATATATTCCTCTTTAAAAATATACCATTGTAGTTTGCGGCTTTACAATCTGCCTGAAGAGAGGTTGGCCTGCTCAAAGTCTTGTGACATTGTTAATATGGCAACACTTTCATTTTCATTGTGTAATCTCTGCCTGCTTTAGGGCTTTGGTAAACAGTTTTAGTTACTTTAAGTATTGCTTCATCTCAATATTAAGGTGAATTAAAAATGTAATGGATTTCACATTTTATAGAACATCTTCCTGCAATTCTAGGATTGTTTCATGTACAGTATATAGTTTTTTTTAAAAACTTCAGATCTTTGTACCAGTAAAACTAAGACTATTCAAAACAATTTATAACTGAATTATAAGAAAGCAAATTCTAAAATACAGAACCAAGTCTTGTTAAAGTAATTAAATCCTTCCTATGTTGTTCATATCTGATTTCAGGGACATTAACATATTCTAATGTTATCCTTTTATTAGAATGTCCTTGCAAGCTCTAATGTGATGCTCCTTTAAGACTTAATTCACACGGACTCTTAAGATAATTAAGTTCACCTGATTGCTTTGGTCTCACGATGGAAAGATGTCTCACGAGGACAGTGGGAAGAAAGAGGGAACAGGAGACAGAATAAAGAGAAACAGAGACAGCTGACAGGACAATTGTCCTATCTATGATAAGCTAGGAGAAACTTTATGACAGTTTCTCAGAAGCCTGTCAAGACAATTTCTCTGCCTAGTTCTACTGAAAACATTTTTGTTGTATTTGATTTCACTTGAGACCTATAGCTTGATGTCCCATCAGCATGGAGTAACATGATAATCCTGGACTGTTGTCTTCTAAAGATTTTTAAAAAGCTACCTATAAAAGAACATCTTTATACTGACACATCATTATTTTAATTTTGATTTATTTTACAATATTCTGACCTAGTGATAGAAAAGTGGAACTATTTATTTTCTCAGCTACATCCAATCTATTCAGAAGGCTTGTAATGGGTATCATTCTAAGGTGTTATAAGAAACAGGTGAATGCAGATGATGAAATGTATTTCTGAAAATTTATTCTGGTAAATAACCCAGTGCTTCATTATTCTTCTGTCTCTCTTAGCCTTGTCTTTAAAATGTGAAATCTATGTGAACACACTTGTAATTGTTAATATGCACCTGATCATTGGTGTGCACTCAGCATGACAAGTACAATGTCGGGGAAACACTTTCATAACAAGAAAAGACACTAATTACCTTCAATACTATAATATAACATACCAGCACAACAGAGAAGTCCATTATATACATTGCACTGGCCCGATAGACGCAGCTGCCAGGAGACTGGAGACTGAATCCAGGTGCAGGAAAATGGCAGAGCAGGCAGGCAAAAGCAAAACTACAATTTTTAGACATGATCCAGAGGCACAGTCAATCCGCTAAATTTACGGCTCTTCCTCCTTCCTGATGCTGTTTCCCTTGTTTATCATACTGTATGCTGTTTTTCGTCACTGTTCCCATGACACATTAAATCACATTACATTTGCCTCTTCTGTGACTGACTCTTCTGCAATTCAGGACCAACTATTTGACCCCTGTCAATATTTCTTAGATCTCTAATGTTGCTTTAGAAGTTCACATATTAAAGTACTGTTTCCACAGCAAAAACACATTGGTAATTCATTTTGAAATTAATATGAAACGCGTGTAGAATCCTTTTTAATAAAAATATTTGTAATAAAAATATTTCAGATTACAAGTGTTGTTTTCATTAGTTGTTTCCATCATTTTGTCCACCTTCTGTACATTAGCAGGTGCAGTATGAGCTTTTTTCTTTCTCACACGTTTGTATTGTCAATGTTGCCTTGTACATTAAAGTGAAACAAGTGAACTCAAAACCATTTCACAGGACGTCCTTCAGCACAGTGTAAATGAGTCTGTCTTTATCAGCCTGTCCTTCTTTCAGTTATTCCTGATTTAATAAAAAACATAACATTAGTGAAACAGAAAGTATATTTCTGTTATTTCACCATTAAAAGTCAAGCAAGAGAGTTGCAATTTGGTAAACGTAGAGAGGGAATAAAGTTTCTCCTGCATTAAAAATATACTGAACTGCGGTAACTGTAGAAGGTGGCTGGGGGGGAGGGCAAGAGGTTTTACCAGAAGCTCTGAAGTCACACAGAGCTGCAGGGATGGGCTCACAGTGCATTCAGGTTTAAAATGGTGGAGAGTGAAACTGCTGACTGTGATGAATAAGCGTCAGTGTTTTTATACACAGAGTAATAATATGTACTTTATTATGTCCATAGTTGTGTGACCTCTGTGTGCAATAGTAGTCATTCATATGATTTCAGAAATAAATACCTTTGTCTATGTAAGATCCCTCAGTCAGGCAGTGAATAAAAAGATTCAATCCTGGAGACTAAGGAGCCTTCAGAACAGCTCAGGGAAACTGTTGTAGAAAGACACAGACAGGCTGCACACGGGTCTCTGTGGAACAGCACTGTCTGCATTCACCCAGTCACAGGCTGTTTCCTGCTCTCAGTCCATGGTGCAGACATCACTTTGCATTCCTCTTCAAATACTGAGGAACCTGGGGAAATTTCAAATGCTTATTTTTTCATCACTCTCAGAATAATAGTAATAATGTAACTTTATAAAACAGTTTCCACCCACTTCTTGGAATTGGAGACTTTTTTCAGTCCAGTTGTAGGAATGTGAGCAAAGCATGATTGTTGTTTCGGCCACTGCTCAGAAGTGAAGATTTTGCACTTATTACGTCAAGTTATGTGTTGCTGTGCAATGTCCTTGGTTACAAGGAGATTTTGAATGGCAGCCCTACCATAAATATCAGCTTTGTGAAGCTCGTGATGTGCAGTATTTGATGAGACTGGATCACTGAGCTGTAGATTCTGTTCTGTGGTAATTTTTGAGACTTTTGTTTTGTTGTTTTTAGTAACTATCTTTTTAATTGACCATTAGCCCTGTAGGTACAGTAAGCTTTGACCAGTTACCATTGTTCCTCCTTCCTGAGGCTGTTTTTCTTTGTCGCACACTGTTATGGTTTTCATCACTGTTCCCCTTGACACATTTAATCGTTTCATCACTTCTCTGAGTGATGCACCTGCAATTTGGACACAAACTATTTGGGCACTGTCAAATTTGTTTGTCTCTTTAGAAACTCCCACATTAAAGTGTGGAGGCACCAGGTGGCTGGTGACAACCGATGTTTTTTTTTTTGTTGTTGTTATTGATTTGTGTGTGACAATTCAAAGGGGATGCACATGACAGTTCCTCCAGTGTATCAGCTGAAGTGCAGGGCTTCTGTTAAGAGAAAATAAAAGATTTTGTGGACGCACCAGGAGGCTGGTGACAACCGATGTTTTTTGTTGTTGTTGTTGATTTGTGTGTGACAATACAAAAGGGATGCACATGACAGTTTTTTTTTATAAGACTGCTTTTAAGGCAGAAATGCATTATTGGTTCATGTTGAACTTAACATGGAAGATGTGAAGAATAGATTTTAGCTGTAATTTAATTGTTTCAATTTACAAGTGCTTTTTAGCTATGTCTTTCCATTATTTTGGTCATCCCCCAGGCATTTGGAGGTGCAGTAGATGAGTTCTTCTATCTAACACAATGTGTTTGTATTGTCACTGTTGCCTTATACTTTAAAGTAGGAAAAATGTACTCAAAACCAGTTCACAGGAATTCCTTCAGCACGGTGTATCTGAGTCTGCCTTTATCAGCCTCTCTTTCCTTCAGTGGTTTTCAATTTAAAAATGAAACTTTAGTGAAATAGAAAGTATGTTCCTGTTACGTTTCCATTAAGAGTCAAGCAGAAGAGACAAAATTAGGTACAAGTAAAGAGGGAAAAAATACTCTTGCATTAAAAACACACTGAAGTGCTGTAATTGTGGAAGGTGGCTGGTGGAGCGAACAAGAGTTTGGACCAGCAATCAGACTTCAGTCCACTGTCTTAGAGTCTGTAGGGGTTTTGTGATTTTACTGATACAATTATTAATTGTAGCAGTAATCACGAGGTGGTTCGTTATGGGTTTTAGACAATCAATCGTCAGAACAACTAGCAACACACACACACATAGATTCAATACAGGAGCTACATTTATTAAACATAAATTGTGCACCAAACGTATATCAGTGTGCATGGATACAGGTGGCAGACTTTAATGTGATGGTTATCAAAAATACAAGGTACTTGTATATAATCTCGAAGAGATGCAAACACAAAGAGTTACACAACAGAGAATATACTTCAATATACCGTTTGGCTATACCATATCTAATCAGTGTCATTACCCACTGTTACACTAGACTTGGAAGTAAATACATTATTCATGAATTAAATTGATAACAACTTGTGTTGAGGTGATGATTCAATTCTCGAGACGCAATGTAGAACATGAGGTTTATTTATCCACTGTGTATGGGTTTGGATTTCCCGGCACAAACACCAAAACCAGCTGACAGGCTCTGTTGCAAACTCTGTCCCAGCAGTCGTTCAATAGGCGTTGTCTTGCCGTCCTCTGGCCACTGGCCAACCAGTCAAGCTCAGAGTAGGATGGACCGAGGAATCTAACTGCGGCGCGCAGTGCAGTCATTTCTCCCAGGGGTCTACTAGTGGTCCGGCTGACTAGTAGAAAGCCCCTATGCACAGACTGTGACCATGGGTCCTTGGAAGTCACTCTTTTACATGGGAAGAAAACTGGTTCGTTTCCGGCCCAGTGCTGCTTCTGAATAAACTATTCAGGTTGTCGATGAGGGTCCAACTGTAGGCTGCCATTGATCAAGCGGAGCATTCACGTTGGTCGTTGCAGGATTCTGAGTACATACGGGATCCTCGGCCTCGAGCTTAGAACAAAGTCCAAGTCGCAGTGCAGACAACACCAGTTGTCACGTGATTGTCTCTGAGAGTGCACGAAAATGGCCAAGGAAAGCCCTGACCTGAGCTTGTGCTACCTTTTTGACCAAGACACAGATGTGTGATGATTGATTGATAGTTTGGCGGGCATTAGAGACCCAGGTGGTGTTACCACGCCCCGCAAGTCCCTGATTGGTTGAACAAGGTGAGAGATGAGTCACTGATCCCTGACACCTAGGACTGCAATCCAGATGTCCTCTGGCATTCCATAGACAGATAGGCTCCAAGGATGACCATTGATCATGATAGCCAGGCTTAATTAACTGCATCCCTGTTTGGGAGTTGTACCTTATCAAAAGAAAACACCTTAAATCAGCTTGCATGAGTAGCTTCTCTGTGGCTGCACCACAGAGATGAAGAGAGAGAGATGGGGCCTCATTTAGGAAAGCACAGCAACGCTTACTTCTGTCTTATTAACAAGAATTACCGCTACAAGTCTGAGAGCCTGAAAACACTTTAGAGTAAGTTGCACAAGCAGAAGGACTTAAGGGGAAACTTCACACCACCCTGGGTGAGTTTCTCAACAAAGAATATGTCAGAAAGAGGCACTGTTTCACCTCTCTTCTGTACTGGTACAGCGTTGTCAAGTGGTAGTTTCTGACAAGGATCCTTGTCTGCAGCCGAGTGCAGGACTCCTGCTCTGAAGACACAGAGCTGCCGAGATGGGTTCACAGTGTATTGAAGTTCAAAATGGCGGAAAGCGGAAGTGCTGACTGTGGTGGAGAAGATTGCATAGAGTGCTTTTATTTAGCTCATTCTACAAGTACTAAGAACCTTGAGATTTTTGCACTTTTGCAAAAGAGGAAAAGGATAATTAATATGATGAAAAAAATTACAAAGTCATGATTGCATAAGTTTTCAAACCCTTATAGAGGAAACATAAATTCATTTGTGTGTACAAATGAAGCTTACCTAATAGTTTTGAGGCCCTTGTTTGTAATAATAGTCATACACATAATTTCAGAAATAAATACATTTGTCTCTGTAAGGCCCCTTAATCAGGCAGTGAATATAAATAAAAGATTCAATCCTGGAAACTAAGGACCTTTTAGAACAGCTCAGGGATACAGTTGTAGAAAGACACAGACAGGCTGCACATGGGTCTCTGTGGAACAGCACTGGCTGCATCCACCCAGTCACAGGCTGTTTCCTGTTCTCAGTCCATGTACAGATATCACCTTGCATTCCTCTTCAAACACTTAGGAACTGGGGGAAATTTCAAGTGCTGATTTAATAATCGCTATCAGAACAATACTAAGAATGTAACATTATAAAACAGTTTTATGCCCCCATAGAGAAACAGTTGGTGATATGAATGTGAATATATCATTTTATATTTGATAAATGTCAGAATATACATCAGTTTGATAATATGTATTTTTCTCATGAATAACATTGGAATTAATGTGTCTGTGTTCTTAATGTACAGTACAGTCTGTGAGAGTGTGTTTGTGTTGTTAATGTGCAGCACAGTGTGTGAGTGTGTCAGTGTTGTTATTGTGCAGTACAGTGTGTGAGAGGGTGTCAGTGCTGTTAATGTGCAGTACAGTGTGTGAGAGTGTGTCAGTGTTGTTAATGTGCAGTACAGTGTGTGAGAGTGTGTCAGTGTTGATAATGTGCAGTACAGTGTGTGAGAGGGTGTCAGTGAAGTTATTTAACTGTGCAATATCCTGTAGCAGTGTTAGATTAGAAAAGATGATACTAAACAAACTATTTACTGTGAAATAATGTGAATCCATATTGTACTCATAGTCAGCTCAACTGATCATGTGGGTCATTAAGGTAATTTTACCTAATATAGGTTACATTGAGTGACTTGATAGTTAGTGTGTGTTGTCCAGAGTGGGTTGCGTGGCAGAGGGACCCTCCCCCTGGCAATACATTGGTATCAGGGAAGTGAGTGGGGTCTATCTAGCTGCACCCTCTGGGAGATAGTGGAGTGGTGGCTGGGCACAGTGAGGTGCGCTGGCAGCTGCATGGTGTAATGCAGTGGTGGCTGGGCAAAGTGAGGTGCGCTGGCAGCTGTGAGTTCACAACCTAAGGACGTGAGAGTGAGGCACCAGAAAGGTTGTGAGTGTGTGTTAGAGAGGGACAGTGTGTTGTGTCTCTGCACGGTGTGTAGTGCAGAAGAAGACTCGGTGATGTAGCGTGTGTCTGTGAACCCAACCTGGTGGCGTCGGGAGAGGACGTCAAGGCTGGAGGTGGACCTGGGAGTCCGAGGTACAGGTTGTGAGTGAAACAGTGGTCTAATGGAGTAGGAGCAGGAGGCTCCATGATGGTGTCTGGGAGCCGGAGGTTCCTAACAGTAAGGACAACAGGATGAACTTGGTAAACTTGAGACTCTGAAGTCAAAGGGGCCAGAATTAATGGTATGTGGAGGAACAAGTAATAGGTTTATTCCATGCTGAAAAAAATAAGAAAGAGAACACAACATTTCGGCCATGGAGCCTTCTTCAGGTGTGAGAGAGACAAGGCAGTAGGAAAAGGTAATGTAGCAGGAGAACAAAGGCTGGGAGGGAGGAGGAGACAGAAAGAGAGGCCAATCAAGAGGTGTGAAGTCAGAATAGGTGCAGAGAGGTGTGAAAAGAAACTTCCAATGAATGGAGAAAATTTAAAAGAACAGTAGTCTGTCATTAAGAGAAGGGAGAAGGTGTGATCCTAGCTGCAGAATTATTTTGGTTTCGGTGGTCTTTCTGATGTATGAGTTCTGAAAACCGTCTTTGAGAACACAGACGGAGAGATTAGAGTGGTCGTGGCCGTCAGAGGTGAAATGAGAAACAATGGGCTTGGAGAGATCTTAAATCTTTACAGTTTCCGAGTCTCCTTCCTGTTTCTCCAATGTTGATGGCTGGGCATTTACTGCAAGAGATACAGTAAATAAGGTTGCTGGAGGTACAAGATGCCATCTGGGTGATATGGAATTGTCCTGAGGGGCCTTGAATGAGTATGGTGTTGGATGTGTACTTGCAGTAAGAATTCCATTGTACCAGTACCGGTTACATATGGCAATAAAGTTCAAGTTCAAGTTCAAGTTCAAGGTGATACAGCGAGCTCTGTTGCAAGGGAAAGTGCCTGGTGTGGATGGTTGTTGAGGGCGGTCAAGGGAACTATGAACAAGGAGGTTACGCAGATTAGGCGATTGGTGATATGAGATGATGGGACGATTAGAAAAGAGGGACCCAATGGAGGGATCATCCTGTAGGATGGAAAAGTTGTGGTTAATAGTCCTGGGGATAGAAAGTGTGTTAGGGTGGTAGGGAAGCACCAAAGGAATGCGGTTGCTACGGCGGGAGTTCCTGATCAGGTTGATGGTCCGAGGGGTGTTTTTGGCTCAGCCAAGGGCCCTGTCAATCACGATGCTGGGGTATCCTCTGTTGATGAAAAAGGAATTTGAGGGCTTGGTTCTCAAAGTCGATGTCGTTGCTGCATAATCGTCGTAGCCTAAGGAACTGTGAAAAAGGCAGAGAGTTTTTAGTGTGTTTGGGGTGAAATGAGCTTTACAGGAGGTAGCTGTGTGAATCCATGGGTTTGTAATAAACCGAAGTGGAAAGTCGGGGGTAGTTAATGTAGAAGTTGATGTCTAGAAACGGAAGAGTAGTGGAATATATGTTAACTGTATATTTGAGGGACGGGTGGAAGTTGGTGAAATGGTGCAGGAAGCATGTGGCGGCACTGACGCAGTCATCAATATATCACTTGTAGAGGTCAGGGACATAGCCAGTGTAGGAAGCGAAGAAGCATTCTTCTACCCAGCTGACAAAAATATTGGCATAGCTGGGTCTCATTCTGGTGCCCATGGCAATTCCACAAACCTGTTGGTAAAAAAGATTATTGAAAGAGAATGCGTTCAGTGTGAGGACCAATTCTGCAAGGCGTACCAGGGTGTGGGTGGGTGGATCAAGCACTGTGCATTTGTCCAGCGTGTGCTTGAAGGCTGTAAGGCTGTCATTATGGGGAATGACGGTGTACAAAGATGTAATGTCCATGGTAAAAATGTAGCATTCAGTGCCCTGAAATTGGAAATCATTAAAAAGTTGGAGCGTGTGGTTGGTGTCTTTGATGTAGGAAGGAAGACCTTCAACCAGCGTCTCATGAGGCTGTCGAGAAAGGCTGAGATGTAAGTAATTGGACGGTTACATGCTGATATGATGGGGTGTCCAGGGGTGTCCAGTTTGTGGATTTTGGGGAGGAGGTAAAACTGAGATACCTGCGGATGTTCCATGATGAGCAGGTTCACCTCCTGGGGGAGCTCATTACTGCTGATAAGAAGGGAAATGTTGGATACCACTTCCTTTTGGTAGTCAGTGGTAGGGTCCTGTTGGAGATGGAGGTAGGGAGAAGTGTCAGTTAGTTGTCTAGAGGCTTCAAACATATATAGATCCTTACGCCACACCACAACAGTGCCTCCTTTGTCCGCTGGTTTGATGACGATATCATCCCTGTTGTGGAGAGACTGGAGTGCCTGATTTTCTCCTTGGGTGAGGTTAGACCTGTGTTTTCTGGGTATACCTGTGTTTACAACCCTCTGCAGCTGGATCCTAGACTTCTTCACCAGCAGACCCAAGACTGTCAGGATTGGCAACCTCACCTCCAACACAGTCACCCTTAACACCGGTGCCCCTCAAGGCTGTGTGCTCAGCCCACTGCTTTACTCCCTGTTCACCCAGGACTGTACTGCTAAGTTCAGCACAAACACCATCATCAAGTATGCTGACGATACCACAGCCGTGGGCCTGATCACTGACAATGATGAGACTGCCTACAGGGAGGAGATAAAACAACTTGCAGACTGGTGCCGAACCAACAACCTATGTCTCAACATTAGCAAAACCAAAGGGCTGATTTTTGACTTCAGAAGACAAGGAAAAGTTCACTCCCCCATCTACATAGAAGGGTCTGCGGTGGAGATAGTGAATAACTTCAAATTCCTAGGTGTTCACATCTCTAAGGACCCTTACATGGACACTGAACACCTCCAGTCTCCTCAAGAAGGCACAACAGCGGCTGTACTTCCTGAGAAGGCTGAAGAAATATACCTACATCCACTGATCCTCACCAACTTCTACAGATGTACGGTGAAGAGCATACTGACCAGCTCCATCACAGTCTGGTACGGCAACTGCACCGCATCTGACCGTAAGGCACTACAGCGGGTGGTCAAAACTGCCCAACACATCATCGGCAGTGCTTTATCATCCATCCAGGAAATATACAACACCAGGAGTCTGAAAAAAGCCACCAAAATTATGTCTGACCCCACTCACCCCAGGCATAACTTGTTTGTTTCCCTACCATCTGGCAGAAGGTTCCGGTTACTCCAGTCGCACACAACTAGACATCAAAATAGCTTCTTCCCCAGAGCTGTCAAGTTGGTGACGCCCCCACTCCCTCCCACCATATTATGATCTCTCCTAACGTCTTCCTATACCCACAAGGACTGTACTCCTACACCACTACACTCACATGTAAGCCGAAATTGTACTGTCCCCTCGATAGTAAAAATGTACCAGTCATAATAATATTTAATATTCATTAATTAACCATACTATTTTTAACCACACTATTTTTGCACTGTTCCAAGAATTACCTTGCACTGTTTTTGTCCTGTTATATTTTCTCTGTTTGTGGAATTTTGCACAGTTTTGATTACTTGATTACATGTTATTTATGTTATGTTATTACATGTTACTGTTATTGCTATTGTGTTACTGTCTATTGTCTTATCTTCTGTCCTATTTATATACTGCACCTGAGTGACTAGTGAGAAACACTTTTCATTATACTATGCACCTGTGTATGTTTAATGACAATATAGTTGAATTGAATTGAATAGAGAGTGCCTTGGGAGCTTGATAGGGGCATTGGTTAATGAAATAATCAACTGGTGGAAAATGGCCAGAGGGGGGAGTCCAACAGCTCTGTTTGGGATTAATGGTTTTAATGACATCAATAACCGGGTTGTTATCAGCTGCCTGTGAAGAGGAATCGTCAGCAAAATGTGAGGCGTATCCTGCGGTAAAAGCGATTGAGGTCGACATTGGTCTTGGGGATGTCCAACTTCCTGGGAACTGGTACAAAACTGAGGCCTTTGCTGAGGAGGGATCGCTCATCCTGTGACAGGGAAAGGTCAGAAGGTATGACATTGTTGTGACATTAAAGTTAGGATTTGTGAAGGTGTTTGGGGTGTTGATGGTTTTCTTCTGTAGAAGGTGACTGAGTTTTTTGTCCTTCTCTGTAGTGATAAACTGGTAGAGTTTAGAGTTGAGAGATCTAATGAGGTTAGTCATGAAGGGAAGATGATGTGGAGCTGTCAGCCGTAGAAATTCCTTAGCCTCTTTGATGTTGTTGTCAGATACGATAATCTGTTTTTTGAGGGAGAAAATGGTAGACATCATTAGTTTCCTAGAAAATTGTTTTAGAAGTCTCTGAGTGTTACTCTGGGTGGTATCAGAGTCAAAAGAAAAGGTATTAAATTTAAGGCAAAATCCTTTAGGGATGGTATTATGTCGACAACATCTGTAAAGAAATAGATGGTGGTTAGAAAGTCTGGTATGTGGAGTCATGTATCCTGTTACCCCAATGAGGGGGCTAGTGTGATCACCAATCTAGGAGAGTGCATCTAAGATAAAGAAAAGGAACCTAAAAGAGCTTATAAAGGGGTGTGAAAGGGGAGAATGGAAGTGTGACCACGCCAATGCAGTGTCAACTACCCCCATGGATAGCACAACAATATTCAAACAGAGGTCATGCTTAGGGTTCAAGGTCTACATTAGGACATCCTCCTCCATCCTAAAAAACTCCATACTCCTTCCATCAAAATATTGTCCTCTTTCGCTCCTAAATCTCATGTAATTTTTTGGATGCTATGATCCAATTAAACCTACTTCTGCTCTTTCCCCTATTTATATTACTTTACATTAAAAATAGAAAAACCTGCTGATAGTCATCCCAGGTCAATTTGAGCAGTACTGATCATTCAAGATTACCTTATTTTATACTAGCTCGGGTTAAAATAAGGAGGCTGTAAATATTTACTTGTGGAAAGCTTCTTTATACACAGCAGTTTTGGTTTTGCCTCCTGGAGCAAAGATGTGAAGTTGTTTTTCACTTCTTACACGTGCACATCCAACATAGTTGTCCATGTGAGAAGCACAATGATTCCAGGTTCAAGACCAATTTTTCGAGTGACTAACCCTGCGCTTTGTTGATAGACATAGTGCAACTGAGTCTAATGGGAAACTGAAGACGTTTGAACCTGAATGGAAGATCAGATGGAATTATTGGCATTCTTGGAATGAGCACATCTTCTCCCTTGAATGATCCAGAGAGTATTGATGCTTCAAGCACATATGGATGAAGCTTTTTGATCACTAAGTGAGTTCCATTGCAGTTTTGGGGGATCCAAATTTTGTAAAAGCATGACGGGACATCCAATTTTGAGAGAAAACAATGTGAGGTGGAACACCAGTTGGATGCAATGTGTTAAAAAAAACTGCACAGACTATTGGACAACATCATCAACAACAGTATCAACACTTTTGAAAACTTTTGCTTCACTAGGCATCTTTTTCAATGTTCGATCACTGATGTCATCCACTGTATCATTTTTCGGCTCTAGTATTGCTCTTTCACTAAGCCAATTGGTGTTGCACTCAATCAAAACCTGTGCAAGTACTGTCCCTTTTGAGATGTTGCAAGTTGGTGAATCATGTCTGACCAGATCAAAAGGCAATTTAAATGTGGAATGGGCAGTCCTGCCACCAGCAAAGAGGGTTAAAGCTATACTTGATGATGCCACAGCAAGGGCAATGTGTCCTTGTGAACGCAAGTTTGCAAGGAGTAAGTTAGTGACAAATGTCTTTCCAGTTTCACCTGGAGCATCGAGGAAAAAGAATCCACCATGATCAATGGCATCTAGAATTTTTCTGTAGACATTTGCTTGATCTGATGTGAGCTTTGTTTCATTGCTTGCAACAAATTCCTTCAACTCTTCTTTGTTGTAGGACATTTCCCTGAGCATTTCCTGAGAGATGCCACTTTTTTCTGTTCTTGGTTGAGGCAATCCAAATTGCTTCAGTTCTTTGCCTCCTAATGAAAGGAGCTTGTCTTGAATTTTCACCAGAGCCTCATTGAAGATAATATCATCATATGAGGCATTTTTATTCAGTTTCTTTGCATGGTACAAAATGTCTTCATGTTTGTGGGTTGGAAAGATGACATGCAGTGAACATTATACAGAAGAGATCTCTGAGTATATAAGGTGAAGCAGTCAATATAGCCTCTGTAAGAGCTTCATCCCAGTGTTTGACATCTTCTAGAAGTACATGGAGATTGCAGGCTTCTCTGTAGGTTGAACACACTCTGCCTTCAAATGTCCCGAGTCATTCAAAGGAAGTTGGACCTCTAACATTGTGAAGTAGTAAATGCACGTAATAACATACTTCATTGTTGGGATGAACAGTGTAAACTCTTCCTAGAGCTTCCTCTTCCTAGAGCACCAGATGCTTTGATTGCAGGGAATCCTTCAATTGGTGTTCTTGGTTTCCATGATCACAGGGAATGACGGTGTACAAAGATGTAATGTCCATGGTAAAAATGTAGCATTCAGTGCCCTGAAATTGGAAATCATTAAAAAGTTGGAGCGCGTGGTTGGTGTCTTTGATGTAGGAGGGAAGACCTTCAACCAGCGGTCTCATGAGGCTGTCGAGAAAGACTGAGATGTAAGTAGTTGGACAGTAACATGCTGATATGATGGGTTGTCCAGGGGTGTCCAGTTTTTGGATTTTGGGGAGGAGGTAAAATTGAGATACCTGCGGATGTTTCATGATGAGCCGGTTCGCCTTCTGGGGGAGCTCCTGCTTGGTCTACCTGTTGCCATGTTCTTTGATCTTCTGTTTTGGTTGGGGAGCTTCAGCTGTTCGAGCTCTTTGTGCCTGTAACTTTGCTTCTCTTTGTTCTTCTGTTTCTAATAGGTGTGCTGCTTTGAATTTTGAAGCATCTTTGGTGGACCTACCCAATGACCCAGACCTCTTCTTGGGTGGCATGTTTTGATCTATCTAATTTTATTAAATGGTTTATTAGAAGGTTTAAATTCCAGGTGCTTTGTAGATATAGAGAGATTAACACAACAACACAATTA
Organism: Lepisosteus platostomus; assembly: GCF_059453375.1. NCBI lineage: Eukaryota > Metazoa > Chordata > Actinopteri > Semionotiformes > Lepisosteidae > Lepisosteus > Lepisosteus platostomus. The sequence continues at coordinate 26,073,111 of NC_142626.1, read as the reverse complement.
TTTGTGAGTTTGTGCTGAGTAATATTGGATAACATGCCACCGCCTGACATAATAATACGCTGGACAAACATTCGAGGTCAAATTCTTCCATGAAGGGGGTACCTTTAAATAGGAGATGATGGCAGCAAAACATTTTGGCGAGTCCTCTCTTTAAAGCCATGGCCAAATACGAAGACAGAATGTACAGTTATAATTCAAACTGAATTAAAAACTACACATCCCAGATGTGCAAATGCGCACTTTTTTTGCAACAGAAATACATAGAGAAAATAAATCCTTTCTGACATCTCAAATCAGTTTCAATCAAGCTCTCCAAAATGAACAAGAAAAAGAGCATTTTCAGAGAGCAATTACACTGTGTTTATGTAGAATAAGTGATTAGATTTATGAGGTTAAAACTAAAATTCAGTCTGCAAATTAAGGCAAATGAAAATTTAGGACGTTAAAGTGCTAGAGGTGTAAATGTAAAAATGCAAAAATACACATGAGCAAAAAGTTTTAGAAATGGAGCAGGTGTAACTTTGAAATAAGCAAACAGAAAAAAAAAACATGACTAGACATAGTGCAGAAGAGGGATACAGGAACATTTGCAAAAACTGAGATGTGCAAAAAAAATCACAGAAAGGTGTGTGTTACAAAAGAACATGCAAACATGAAATAGATTTGGCAAAGAGTGAAGGGCTTGAATAATTAGGTGTATTTCTGGCAGGGAGAGTATGAAGGTTTGATGGGATATAGTAAAAAAAATTAACACATAAAAAACATCAATTCTGTCAGAGAGCCTTACTGTTTATGAATTAATAGCAAAAATGGTTTCATGGAGGGCTTCTCATATAGCTGGGCATTCAGGTAGATTGCCAGACAAAAGGATTTGTAAATATATTTTATTAAAGCAAGTCCGTTTTTTAATAAAATACATTTTTCCAAGAAAGTTTAGCCTTTGTCACTAATGAAACCACTAAATAAAGATATAAATATAGAAATCTAAAGATTTTCTTATTCAATGTTGGTAGCAGGATGAACTGTCAGCTTGAGCTAAGTGTATATTTTGACACAGAGTTGCTGCAAGATGTTAACAGTATTTAGAAATGACTCATTTCAAGAAGAAGATTTTCAGAATAATTATAAATCTAGCAGGATAGAGTAGTCCTGAAAATAGGTAGTTAGATTGATCAGATTAGTATGGAAATCCATGTAGCAAAGAGGGTGTGAGACAAACTAGTATACTTAAGATCTTTTTTTTTCTGAACCAGGGAAAATCTGATTATGTTTCTCTATAACAATAATAAAAAACTTTATTTTATATAGCACCTTTAAAGGTACCATCTCAAAGCAATGCAGTAGGTGTAAAAACAATTATGTACAGATTACAAAGTAAATACATATAAGAAAGAAATTCGAAAATGAAGCAGATACAGACACTAAATAAGACTTCTGAAAAGAAAGGTTTTGAGGTTAGATTTAAATGCACTCAGGGTAGGTGACTCTGATATCACTGGGGATAGGCATACTTTCGACAATATGACAGGAGATGTTATAGGCCGCAGAGGAAGATGATGAAATGAGGATTGTATTTTAGATTTTGTGTAGTTGCTAGCATTGAACTGTGTGTTGGATGCACATGAATTGAAGGAATGGGCAAACATAGCTGATGCTGATCCAGAGCCATTTAGAGGCAATTGGTTTAAAAAACTAACTAGGTATGGATACTGATGTGCAAGAGAGGTGGAAAGGCTGTTTCCTTAAGCCAGCCCTATAAAATAATTTGTCCTCAGTGAGATGCTGCCATCTCATAGTGAGGTTGTATCATTGTGCCTTTACTTTAGTCCATTCTTTAATCTCTTTATCTAGTACAGAGGATTTGGATCCTATCCCAGCAAGCAATGGACGGAAGGCAGAATACACACTGGACACTGTCCTTCACGGGACAGACAAACAGACACAAACACACACACACCAGGGCCAGTTTTCCCATAGGCCAATTAACCTACCAGTATGTTTTGGACTGCGAGAGGAAATCATATCACACATATGGAAACCCACAGAACCCAGAGAGAACATGCAAACTCCACACACACAGGACAGCAGGAATTGAACCTAGGGCCCAGTGCTGCAAGATAGCAATGCTAACCACTTGGCCACCATTAGAAATGGATGGATAGCTTAGTTATCTTTCTAGTTCACAGATTTACATGCATAATTTAATTTTGAAAGCCACTGAGACGTCTAGTACTATTGTTGTATTTATGAAAACAAACATACAAAAAGCATGCTAACAACGGTGCCATCCTATTCCTTAGTTAATACATTTTATTTTTATAAACAGTTAAAATTGTTAGCAAAATATTTTGAATTATATTTTACCCTATTTTTTCTTTAATTTTTTATTTAACTTATTTTCGGTTAAGTTTTAATCAGATTTAATGTATATTTGAACAAAGAAAACATATTTTGACAAGATGCGGGAAAAAGTGCAACAATTTATTACAGTGCTAAATTTAATATTATTAATTAGTAATAGTTTATCCTAACACCTAACTTTCTTAATTAGATGTATTTAAAACAATGAACTAAGTGTAACATAACATTCAGAAATACAATTGAGAATAGTTTTCTGGTGTTTGTATAGATGAAACTTTTCTAAAATGTAAAACAAAATTAAAGACGATTAAAATCTGTAATCTTTCCACATGCATTGTCATTAGAAAGTAAAAGTTCCTGCTTTGCCAACGATGGTATCAAAAAGTGGTCTAAGTGATGAGAAACCTGTGCTTTATGATAATTAAGGGACTTAGAAGTAAAAGAAAATGATTTATGTTGTTTAAGTTTAAACACTAAGTTAGAATGCAGACGCAGTTGGTGCCATTCGCACTCCACACTGTAAACAGTATTGTGTAATACTGAGCTCTGTCGGTGCCAGCCCGCCCATGACAGAGAGAAGTGGGCAGTACACTATTTTCAGAGCCTCTGATTGGGAAAAAAAAGACCTGCTGATCTGTTCTACATACCAGGAAGAGAACAGAATATGATTTTTTCTATTCGAAATTAAGAAGTAAAAACCTTACAGCGTACACAAAGATTCTAAGCTGATCATGAGGAAGAAAAATCATTCGCATAAAAAGTGGTTATTAACTATCGAAACCTATTTTTATAGCTTTTAAAGTTGTGCAATGTCTAAGTTAAGCAGGAACACATCATTATATCATATTTTTTATTTCTTTTTTACAAATAAAAAAAATTTTTTTTGCCCAGCCTAACAATAATCGAAAATCGAATAAAACATCAATTTACCACATGCTCAGCATGTTTGGAATGTCACACGTCCACTGCTGCACTTGCATTTTAAATCCTGTTCATCTAAAAACAATCGGGGACGGGGATTCCCCTCAGTTTGATACGGAACGTGCCGGGTTTTCAATTAAATGGCCTTTTCAGCCTTTATTGGCCTTGAAGGTGAAAGGTTTTATGTTAAAAACCTAACCTAGGGTAAGATGTACTTGTGTGCAAAATTTCAGGTCTCTAGGATGAAAAATAAGAGCGTGCATAAAGAACAAACAAACATTGTGCTTTATAGATGATGAATTTATGTAGTTTTTTATATTATAACTATAGTGAATTGAAGTCCTATTGAATTGAAGTCATATATTGGATCCCTTTATTTAGAGAATTGGAGCAGAGATGACTGTGAAGAAACCTGATACATGTGGTCAGAATTCTGAATGACAGTAACAGTCAACCCAGTGGATTTCTTCAGAATGGACAGTGAAACACGAATGAGAAGGAACAAGTGGAAACTACATGGAAGTTTATTTAAAACTGTTAACTGCAGGCACTTCTTTACATAAAGGATTGTAGGGGTGTGGAACAAGCTGCCAAGTCATGCGGTTGAAGTGATACCCTGGTTTCCTTGATGAAATGGCTAGATAACATACTTAGTTCAATGGCCTGAATTGCCTGCTCTCATTTGTAAATAACGTGTTAATGTTTTTCCATTTGTTTATAACATTCCCCTTTAAACAAGAGTTTGAGTGTCACTGTATTTGATGCAATTTAGAAATGGTGTCAAATATATGATGTCAGTCATAGGCACTACCCTTGTGTTTTTACAAACATTCAAATACATTTAGAAAAATCTGCTCAGCATATACTTTTTCATGCAAAGAGATGTGTTCTATCCAGTGAACTTGATGGATATATTTTATTGCATTACTTTTTGAACTTTTTGTAGCAAGGAGCAGGGCACATGGCATTTAGTTTTGGAGGAGGGAAGACAGAGGTTTAGATCATGAAGGAAATCACATGGAGTTTCAAAAGAGAGAAGGAGTTTCAGGGCATGAAGGAGAATGTCTTATTATGAATGTTGTAGAGGGTCATGGGAAAATAAGGAGAGCTTAATGTGAAACATACACAAATCAAAAGATGAAAGAGGCAAATTAAGGTTTATTTTTTCACTTCTTTTGTTTTGGATTTCAGGCTCAAACTGGGACCTATAAAATTGACCCATGAAAGATGTCAGAAGCAGGTACAGTATTGAACTTATATTAATCTCAACAGAACCTTCTGTTTTTTACCATTTCTGTAACGCAGGAGACTGCATTGTTAAGTCTGTTGACATTTAACTAATGGATATTCTCCAATGTACAGTATTTACTCACCCTCTGCATTAATGCCAGTTTAGTTTTCTTCAGCACTGACTAGTCAGTGAAGTTCCAGTACAGTGAATGTCCCGAGGATATTAACACAGTTAGGGCTGTGTTACAGAAGGGGACTTGGTTCATTTTTCCAGCTTTCTATGGCAGAATATACTGTATACAGGTGCCTGGTTTCAGGTGTTAACAATAAAACAAAATAAAACACAGGTCAGTCAGGACATTCATTGTATGGTAATGAATGGGGAATATTATACCAGGACAGTATAAAGAGCCACACATGCTTAGACATATGTGTGAGGGACCACACTATCTCACTGAGAGATGCCACTCCGGGCATGCTAGTGAGGGGCAAGAAAGAGAACAGATTGAAGGCAAATGTTAATTGCAGGAGTGGACTAGTGTCTTAAGGTGCAGCTAGACAGATGTCCATGTTGTGCCCAGCTGTGGAGGAGGCAGCTCTAATTCAAAGCAGCAGAGAGTGCAGGGATGCAGGCTGAGAATGGTGCTGTGGACTAGGATGGACAGAAGAGTAAGCCGTATGTATAAATGGTGTGTGGGCTGCTGGCATGGAGTTTGTACACCAGCTTGACATTTATTATTTGTAAATTTGCTCCATGAAGCAAAGAACCTTGCGCCCGACATGAGACACAAGCCCACTACCCTGAGATTATGAGTCTCATGGTCTACCAACTGAGCTAGTTGGGACACGATGGTTACAAGGATGCTATAATGGTCAGGCAGCTGCAAATGAAATGCAGTTTTTTTCTTTCTTTTTCAATGGCTTGTGAAATAATTTACCATGTCCTCTTTCAGAGATGTTTGTACAGTAATGTGAAAAAGAAAGTACACCCTCTTTTAAAAAAATTATATGGTTTTACATATCAGGGTATAAATAACAATCGTCTGGTCCTCACCAACTTTTATAATTAGACAAATCTAGAATCAGATAACAGTCAACTTCATAACAGATTTCACTATGTCATTATTTATTCAACAAAAAGTAAGCAAAAATGCAGAAACCATGTGGGAAAAAATAAGTACACCCTTATTGCTTCCATAGGACTTAAGAAGGTAATTAGCAGCCAGTTGCTGCTAATCAAATGCATTTGATTAGTTGATCATCAGGAAGTGTGACCACCTCTATAAAAGCAGCACTTTTAGCAGTTTGGTAGTCTGGAACATTCAGGTGTGTGTTAACACTATGCCAAGGAACAAATAAATCAACAATGAACTCAAAGAAGCAATTGTTGCTGGTCATCAGTCTAGGAAGGGTTTTAAGGCCATTTCCAAACAATTTGAAATTCATCATTCTACAGTGAGAAGGATTATTTACAAATGGAGAACATTCAAGACAGTTGCCAATCTTCCCAGGAGTGGGTGTCCCAGCAAACTCACCCCAAGGTCAGACTGTATAATGCTCAGAGAAATCACAAGGAACCCAAGAGTTACATCTAGGGATCTACAGCCCTTGGTTAACATGTTAAATGTTAAAGTTCATGACAGTACGATCAGAAAAAGACTGAAAAAGTATGGCTTTCGTGGAAGTTTAGCCAGGAGAAAGCTCCTTCTCTCCAAAAAGAACATTGCACCATGGCTTAGATTTGCAAAGTTGCATCTGAACAAACCACAAGATTTCTGGAACAATGTACTTTGGACAGACGAGACCAAAGTGAGGATGTTTGGTCATTATGCACAGCGCCATGTTTGGCAAAAACCAAACACAGCGTCTCACCACCAGCACCTCATACGAACCGTCAAGTACGGTGGTGGAGGGGTGATGATTTGGGCTTGTTTTGCAGCACAGGACCTTGGCACTTTGCAGTCATCGAGTCGACCATGAGCACCTCCTTATGCCAAATTAATCTAGAGACAATTGTGAGGCCATCTGTCCGACAGCTAAAGCTTGGCCGAAATTGAGCCATGCAACAGAACAATGATCCCAAGCACACCAGCAAATCTACAACTGAATGGCTGAAAAAGAAAATAATAGATAGATAGATACTTTATTGATCCCGTGAGGGAAATTGCAGTGCAACAGCAGCTTTACACAGACAACACAGCCACAGTGTAACGAATGATACAATAATAATAATAGTACAATACATACAATACAATCAGTACAGTCAGGGGTGCACTAAAAGAGTTACTCACAGTCCGGACACACAAAGAACAAACTAAAACAGAACAGCACGCGGAAAAATCGTATCACACATATGAATATAAATATAGATGTAAATATAGATATAGATATAAATATAAATGTATTGCACGGGTCCCTGGCATATATTGTAATACGAGAAAAGTTGTAAACGAGTTGTAAACGAGAAAAGAAAAGAAAGAGAACAGATGTAGCAGTAGATGTGTAGATGCTTTCAGTCCAGAAACAGGTCACTGTCAATGTTGCCTCTGCCCAGACGCAAGGTGGATGCATTGTACAGTCTTATGGCAGAAGGCAAAAATGACCTCCTGTAGCGCTCCCTGTCGCACCGTGGATGAATCAGTCCATTGCTGAACATGCTCTTCATTTCCACAAGCATGTCACAGAGGGGATGGGAGACATTGTCTATGATGGCCTCTAGTTTGGACACCATTCTCCTCTCAGCCACTACCTCCAAGGGGTCCAGGTCAGACCCAATGACAGAGCTTGCTCTCCTGATGAGCTTGTTCAGCCTTTTAGAATCCACTGCTCTAATCCCAGTGCCCCAGCATACCACTGCGTAGAAAATGGCGCTCGCTACCACCGACTGATAGAACATATGTAGCATCTTACTACATACATTGAAGGACTTGAGCCTCCTCTGTCCCTTCTTATAGATGGCCTCAATGTTCTTGGACCATTCCAGTCTATCGTCGATGTGCACTCCCAGGTACTTAAACCAGCAAGTCCACCATCTCCACGCCACTCTCGTGGATGTAGACAGGAGTAGGTTTGACCTTTTTCCTCCTGAAATCTACCACCAGTTCCTTTGTCTTTGTTACATTCAGTTCCAAGTGGTTCACCCCACAGCACTCCACAAAGCTGCTGACCAGTCCTCTGTACTCCTCCTCCTGCTCACCATTGATACATTCCACAATTGCAGAGTCATCTGAAAACTTCTGCAGGTGGCATGACTTTGAGTTGTACTTAAAGTCCGAAGTATAGAGGGTGAAGAGGAATGGAGAAAGAACTGTCCCTTGAGGTGCCCCTGTGTTACTCACTACCTGTTCAGACACACAGTTCTGAAGTCTCACAGACTGTGGTCTGCCTGTCAGGTAGTCAGTGATCCACGAGGTCATGGAAGCATCGACTTGCATCTCCTCCAGTTTCCTCCTTAGAAGTAAGGGCTGGATGGTATTGAAGGCACTGGAGAAGTTGAAAAACATGATCCTTACAGTGTTGCTAGCCCTGTCCAGGTCCAGGTCTACATGCTGCCCTTTGCAGCATGTAGATGATCACATCCTCCACACCAACACTGGGCTGGTAGGCGAACTGTAGGGTGTTCAGTGATGAGCTGACCAGGGGTCTCAGGTGGGATAAGACCAGCCACTCTAGTGTCTTCATGACGTGAGAAGTCAGTGCAAATGATCTGTAGTCGTTGAGGACAGTGGGGCGCCCTTTCTTTGGTACCGGGACCAGGCATGATATCTTCCAGAGCACCGGGACTCTCTCCAAGCGCAGGCTCAGGTTGAACAGTCGCTGGAGCACTCCGCTCATCTGATCAGTACAGGCCCTCAGAACTCTGGGACAGATGTTATCTGGTCCTGTGGCCTTACCCTGGTGCAGCCTCTTCAGCTCCTTCTTCACCTGGTCAGCCGTGATGGTCAGCCTGGCCTGGGGGATGGTGCTCATAGCGCTTTCAGTGCTACAGGTGTTAGTGGTTAATGGTTAATAATCAAGGTATTGGAATAGCCAAGTCAAAGTCCAGACCTCAACCCCATTGAGATGCTGTAGCAGGACCTTAAGAGAGCTGTGCATAAACGAATGCCCTCAAACATCAATGAACGGAAGCAATGTTGTAAAGAAGAGTGGGACAAAATTCCTCCAAAATTATGTGAGAGACTGATAAACTCATACTGAAAACAATTACTTCAAGTTATGGCAGCTAAAGGTGGTTCTACAAGCTACTTAGTTTTCGCACATGGCTTCTGCATGTTGGCTTATTTTTTGTTAAATAAAAAATGACATAGTGGAATCTGTTATGTGTTGTTTGTTACCTGTTAGATTTACCTAATTTTAGAGGACCAGATAATTTTTTATGTCCTGATATATGAAACCATAGAATTGAAAGAGGGTGTACTTTTTTTCACATGACTGTATGTGCGACTGTTAAAGGATCATGTTGCACTATCCAAAGAACAACAAACGTTTTTTCTGCTTTCACATTCTTCTTTAACTCTACACTTCTCCTCACCCATGTTCACTTTCCTGTCTCTGTCTCTTACTCTTTCTCCCTGCTGTTCAGCCCAAGGTGTTGAGTTTGTGGATAATCACAGGGCCACTCTCATTCAGAGGGTGAACCCAGTTGACCCCATAGCGGATGAACTGCTCTCAGAAAAGATGATCCATCGGGAGAGCTACAACAGGGTCCTCACTGCTACAACCCCTCAGGACAAAATGAGAGAGCTGTATAAAGACCTGGATTCTGGGGGAACAACAGTGAAAAACAAGTTCTACACAATTCTGCAAAAGGACTACAGACATATTGTCAACGACTTAGGTAAGAGCACCATTCTCATTCATACTCACTCTTTTCTCTTGTTTTTTAATTCTATCCTTGCTTCTCACAATGTCATCTGTCATCATATAAAAATTCATTAGCACATAGCAAAAATGACAAACTTCACTTCCTTGCTTACTTGTATATAGTATGTAGTGTATATAGTGATTACCTGTGGAGTTTACTGAATATACTACAATCACTAACAACTATTCTTGTGTTAATATTTACTTTTTACTTGTATTTTAAAAGAACTTACTGTCAATATGCATAGACCTTATACAAGGTGGAACAACTATAGACAATGAGTCTCACTCATTCTCTAACTGCAAGACTCTACATGACTTTAACCAGCAAGAAAATGGATAAAGAGAAGGGAATAACAAATTCTCTTTAGCAAAAAACACAGCAAACCAAACTATGGACTTATAAAAACCCAAGGGGCAGAGGCCTTTATAAATTAGTGTGAACTGTGTGGAGGCTTTTATTTTAGAGCCGGTAAGCAGCTTAGCTGTTGATAGTGAGGGACTTGGGAAGAGGTCTAGTAAGTAGCTCTAAGAGGAGCTTAGGCTTTTGTTTGCTTTTGAGTATTTCTTTCTTTTCACTTTAAATACAATATTTTTACCTTATAGCTGTTTGTGTTTGTTTTACTTATTTAGATCTTATTATACTTAAAACATATAATTATTTATATGTTACTTGTATATAGTATGTAGTGTATATAGTGATTAATTGTGCATTTTACTGAATATACTACAATGACTAACAACTATTCTTGTGTTAATATTTACTTTTTATTTTAAAACGTATTTATTTTAAAACAACTTACTATCATTATATATAGACCTTATACAAGGTGGCACAACTATATAATTTATATACTCACATATCACAATGATTAGACCTATTCAATTAAGAGAAACACATAGTGTGATGTAAGAGTAGGTGAGCTCTAGATAACATGAATATGGATGGGTTTGATCAAAAGCAGTCATAGTCAAGAATGAACTACCAGTCACTATTACTTTAACAGAACAGGGAGTGAAAACTCTCTTTGTATTGTTACAGCTCCTTCACCAGAAAGCCAACAGGCTCCAGGTTCTCAAACACATGGTACAGGTTGGTCAAATATTTAACATTTTCAGTGCAAATGTTTCTTTCTTCCAAGTGCTGTTTAATCCAGTGTTATTTCACTAAACCACACAGAGTAGAGCTCCTGTGATCACCTGGGAATGGGCTCTGAACACCTTCAGAATGGACAGGTCACTGATGAGAATCTCAGCTCAGTAAAATGCTGGAAACTGGTGTAAGATAGAGCCCAGGGCTGGTCACTGGCTTTACTAAGTCAGATAATGGGTTTCTGTTCAATATAACATTTAAAGAATGTACAGAAAGAAATCAGAAAGAAAGCCAGTCTCACTCATTCTCTAACTGCAAGACTCTACATGACTTAAACCAGCAAGCAAACAGATACAGAGAAGGGAATAACAAATTCTGTTTAGCAAAAAACACAGCAAACCAAACTATGGACTTATAAAAGCCCAAGGGGCAGAGGCCTTTATAAATTAGTGTGAACTGTGTGGAGGTTTTTATTTTAGAGCCGGTAAGCAGCTTAGCTGTTGATAATGAGGGACCTGGGAAGAGGTCTACTAAGTAGCTCTAAGAGGAGCTTAGGCTTTTGTTTGCTTTTGAGTATTTCTTTCTTTTCACTTTAAATACAATATTTTTTACCTTATAGCTGTTTGTGTTTGTTTTACTTATTTATATCTATCATCCTGCATACAACAGGTGTGTTGTGTGTCCTTCTTGGACACTAATTCTACAGACATATTACACTGTCAGTATTTCTCCTGCCGTCTCTGACTGTCCCTTTACTATCGTGTTCTGTCTGTTTTAGGGTGGCTGCAGACACTGAAAGACAAACACAAGAAAGCTCTAAAGGGGAAGTTTGAAGTTGTGTCTGAGGGAATTGCTAAGCCAGGAGAGCAGACCCTCCTCGATGACGTCTTTACACACGTGTGGATAACTGAGGGCAACTGTGTTGAGGTGAATCATGGACATGAAGTCAGACAGATAGAGACCGTCTCCAAAATCACAAAATCAGAGATCTGCTCCATCAAGTGCAGTGATATTTTCAAGCCACTGCCAGGACAGACCAGACCCATCAGGACAGTACTGATGAAGGGAGTTGCTGGCATCGGGAAAACATTCTCTGTGCAGAAATTCATTCTTGACTGGGCTACTGGAAAAGACAACCAGGACTTTGACTTTATATTTTTTCTTCCATTCCGTGAATTAAACTTGATCGAATCAGAAATGAGTTTACAGGAGCTAGTTCTGTATATCTGCCCAGAACTAAAATCCTCTGATAATGTTTTAGATGGCCACAAAGTCCTGTTCATCTTTGATGGTCTGGATGAAAGCAAACATCCTTTTAACTTTAAAACAAACCAGAAATGGTCTGATGTGAAAAAGCAAACTTCAGTGGACATGTTGTTAACAAACCTCATCAAGAGGAACTTTTCTGACGATGCCTTCATCTGGATCACTACCAGACCGGCTGCAGCAGGTCTGATCCCTGCAGAGCTCATCTGCAGGGTGACAGAGGTCCTGGGGTTTGAAGACCAGCAGAAGGAAGAGTACATCAGAAAGAAATGTAAGAACAGAGCTCTAGCAGACAGAATTATTTCACATATAAAGACATTGAGGAGTCTTTACATGTTGTGCTATGTTCCTGTTTTCTGCTGGATTGTAGTTACTGTTCTGGAGCACACATTGGAAGAGAGCAGAGGGGCCAATCCAACAACACTGACAGATTTCTATACATACTTTCTGCTTGTCTTACTCACAGCAAATGAAAATAAAGAAAATGTCCTCAAATCAAATCAAGAAGCAATTCTGAAGCTGGGAAAGCTGGCATTTGATAGTCTAGAGAAAAACATAATTGTTTTCTATGAAAAAGATTTGAGAGAATATGCCATTGATCTCCACAACTCCTCCCTTTACTCAGGGGTGTGGAAGGAAATATTTAAACAAGATTCAGCCTTATTTCAGGAAAAGGTGTACTGTTTTTTACACCTTACTGTCCAGGAGTATTTTGCAGCTCTATATGTTTTCAGTTCCTATCAAAACAATAATAGTAACCCACTAAAGAAAACAGTTCTGGGTGTTTCCAGGTTGGGAAGAATATCTCTATTCAGCCTGAATAAAGGTGCTCTAGAAAGAGCCATCCAGAGCAGGACTGGTCACCTTGATCTGTTTGTCCGATTCCTTTTGGGGATGGAAATGAAGAACAACCAGGAGCTTCTGAAGGGATTCCTGTCACACACACAAGATCACTCCAGTGACATCCAGAAAACAGCAGGATTCATCAAGAAGCTCATTAGAGGAACTTCTTCTCCTGAAAGATGCATGAACCTTTTCCACTGTCTGAGTGAACTGAAGGACAAGTCTTTAATGGATGAGTTCAATGTGACTCTGGATAAAGTAAAACGTTCAGGACAAACACTCTCACCTTCCCAGTGTTCAGCACTTGCCTATTTCTCACTGCTGTCCGAGAAAGAGCTTGATGTCTTTGACATGAGTGAATTTGCTACATCAGAGGAATGTGTACGGAGATTGCTACCTGTGGCAAAGATAACAAAAACCCTTTGGTAAGTACATCAGATTTACTTCACATACAGAATAAGATGTTGAGTCAATATTGCCCATATGAGCCGTCTTCTGGCTAGGTGCTTTGGGGAGTAGATGTGTTCACCTCATGCTTTAGCACACTTTTTGTTTTTCATTGTTAAAACCCATAATTATTTTTACTATTTTAAATTATTTATTCTACACTACATAACATTGTTTAAACCTAAACCTAAATGCAGTTTGGAAGAGAAAAGCTTGCAGCTTAAAACTCAAACACTCCAGCTACAGGTATCATTCTAACTTCTTTGGCTGATACAGCTGTAGTACTGTATGAATGGTGGCTGTATTTTCAGAACTGGAAAGCCTCAGAAAAGCATTGTCTTATCTGCTGACTTTTGAGGTTTATCGTGGCTCTGAGTCACAAACTTGACTGCACTAAATTGGCTGTAAACGTGCAGGGCCAGCAAATTCTCAAACTGGAGCCAATGACATTGTGGACAGTGTCTCAGATCTGAAGGTGGCTCAGACTCAACTGCTGTCAAGACCAAGCTGACAGAGCGAGAGAACTGTAATAGGAGACAAGATCTACAGATTGTGAGCTTGTCTGAGTTAATTGAGGGGTCTCATGTTACTATTTCTTCTATGTGTTTTTTGTTTTTGGAGCTGCTGGGGCAAGATGTAATTGAGCTTCCGGTTCTTGTGCGAACAGCCCAGGGCCTTGCCTTGTCATCATGTGTTTTCATCAGTATGAAGTGAAGGAATCGGTGCTGCAGGCAGTGAGGATCTATGCAAGTTTCAAAACCTCTGTGTGTTCTTTTTGTTCTAATAGTGAAATATAATAACGTGTATTATATTGACATTTTTATATATCACTCTCTTAAATATTAAAATCATATAAAAAATAAATAAATGTAACAGAGCAAACATGAATATTGTCAATGATGGGAGTAAAAAACTGTTCTACCAGTTATTTGGAGACAATACGGGATTTAAAGATGCCCTTTAACAGAAATTACAATTGAGGTTAAGTGCATATTTGCTTTTAAATACTAATCATAACACTGTATAATATACTTCAAAATTAAAATCTAAAATAAGAAAGTGGTGTTAATAAAACAATCAACATTTTAAACTAGTGGTGTTATGCAACAATCTCCCTCCTTCCCCTTCTTCCCCACTTTGATGATGAGGACACTTAGACCCCTGCAGAGTGAGAAGTGTGGAAAAGTGGAGGAGGGAAACAACAGATGAAACATAAAAAAGTGGCATTTGAGATCGTGAGAATTTCAGTGAGACATGCTGTAGTACGAGTTATACTTTACTTGACCATCATGCTCTTAAGCACTCTTATACATTTGCAGATTTACAGTTCAAACCTGAAGAGCAGTGCTTTTCACTGTAGCAACACAAACACGTTTTAACTTAAACTTAGTTAAACCAACAAATGTGATTTTTTTTAAAACAGGAGATATTTACCTATTTCATATTGATGTATGATTACCACTCTAAACACACACCAGTAATGAAGCTGCACTGGCTGTGTAGGGCAGTCTTCTGCAGATTCTTTTGTACATCGAACCTGCAGTAGAATTTATTCAGCTTGTTGGGGGGGAAAGATATCATCAGCTGAAGCAGTTTGTTTCACCTTGTAGTCTGAGATTAGTTGAAGGCCTGGCCAGATGCCTCAGTTTTCTTTGATTAGTTTATTTTCAAGTTTGTTCTTATATTCAGGTTTGGCCCCCTTTACTACATTTTGGAATTTGTATTTGCCAGATTAGAAACCGGCAACATCTCCCTCTTTGAAAGCTCTGTTCTTTTTTTCCCCACAGTGTTTTAATTTCCCTGTTGAACCAGGGCTGATTATTATTGCGCACAGTGAATGATTTTCAAGGAATGTATACACTCTCCCAGAAGAGAATATATAATGTTTCTGTGTCAGTAAGCTCATTAAGATCCAACCAGGCCTCCTTAAACATGCTCCCGTCTGTGGTATCAAAACAATGCCTTAGCACTTTCTCAGTCTCATCTGACCACTGTTTTACACTTCCTATTATTGGTTTACATGCATTGGATCTGTTTATATCTTGGGATAAGAAATGCTGCAGTATGACATGACTGACTGAAAGAGGTGTGGACTTATTCTCGGTATGACCATAGAATAGTGCGCAGCACCATAGCAGTGTTCCAGTGTTCTGTCCTTCCTAGTTGCAACCTCTATCTGCTGTTTTTATCTGGGGAAAACTGTCTTTGGATTCGAGTGCTTAAAATTTCCCAAAACAATGACTGGGGAATTATGAATTTTTAGCCTCAGTGATTTTCAACGCTAACTGTTGGATAGCAAAAGTAATTTGCATCTGGTGCATTATAAACAGCTTAAGTAAATGATTGGCTGTCCAGTCTGAAAAAAGTAGAGAGAAATCCTGCAGATTTACCATGGAATCTGATTCCAGATGAACCTAACCAGGTGAAACAGAGCACAGAGCAGTTAGAGTAATCCTGTCTAAGGTTGAGTTGCTTATTGATTACAGTAAATGAGCAAAGCCAGTTCATCCATCTTGTTTGGCAGAGAGTGCACATTTTACTTTCTTGATAGCGGTTAGCTGAGATTAGTGTTTCTAAGCTGGGTATGAACTCCAGTTCATCAGACCTGTTTCTTAGTCTGGGATGGGATACAAGTGCACAAGATACCTACAGTACATTGTTCAGATCAATAAAGTCACTTGATGAAAACGAGCGCAGCTGGCCCTAATTAACTCCCATTACCCAATTACCACACCACACCCCCTCCTTTACTACTTAAACCCTCTGCTCACCTTGTTCACTGCTTGGTATTAGGAATCTTTCCACCTCCTGAGCTCTTGTTGCTGACAACCTTCAACATCTTGCGCTCGTGGATCTTGCCTTTTGGACCCCTTTCCAGCTTGTACCTTTCAACCATGCTTTCATCTTGCCCTTCTTGGATTCATTTTCCTAACTCTCCTCTCTGGACTCGACTACACCTGGACCTATCAACTACTCTCCTGCCTCGCCCTTCTCGGGCTTGTTCACCTTGGACTCCATTAGAGACATGCACAAGGTTAGTTTTACTCGCTATAACAGGTTTTAGATTGAGATTAAGTACCCTTTCATGTAAATCCAGTAGATCCAGTCATATTTTAACATGAATATAGTAAATTCAGTAAAATAAAACCAATGACAAACAAAACACAAAAAGCAAACACTGTGTCACCCTGGTTGTTATGATCTTGAACTTGCACCTGAGAAGGAGCAGCCAGGTAGACTCCAATTTTTAGTATCTGATTCAGTTCAGTTTATGTGTCATATGCAAAAGTTCAATGAAATGCTAATTTGCATGTGTGAGTCTGGACGTTTGAGCCTTGGTGCTCCTATAATGCTTATAAGAGGGAAGGGGAGAGAAAAATGAGAAACCGGGATGACTGGTATCTTTAATGATACTTCCAGCCTTCCTTAGACAGCAAGTTGTACAGATGTCTGAAATAGAAGGGAGCTGTAATGATGGACTGGGCTCACCTGACTACCCCTTGTAACGCCTTCCAATCAGAGCTGCTGCCAAATCACACTGTAATACCACATGTGAGCACACTCTCAATAGCACACCTGTAAAATGTGATAAGGACAGTTAAAGATAGACCAAACTTTTTCAACTGTCACCCATTGATCATAGGGGTGTGATCCCCAACCTGCTTTCTAAAATCAATGACCAGCTCTTTGGTTTTGCCACCCTACATTGAGGGAGAGATTATTGTCAATGCACCACTCCACCAGTTTCCTGACCTCATCCCTGTAGGCTGTCTCATCATCACTGGTGATTCAGCCAATGATGGTGGTGTTATCAGCATATTTGTCAATGGAGTTGGAGCTGTGTCTAGCCACACAATTGTGGGTAAATAAGGAAAACAGCAGGAGTCTAAGCACACAGCCCTTAGGGTCAGCTACTGTATATTCACAGTCAGCGTGGAATAAAGTTTTCCATCTATCCTCACAGTCTGTAGTCTCCCAGTCAAGAAATCTATAACCCACCTGCATAGAGAGGTGTTGATACCCAGGTCATTCAGCTTCCTGACTAGTCTGGAAGGAACTATTGTGTTAAATGTGGAGCTATAATCAGTGAATAGCATTCTGATGTATGTGTCTATATCATCCAAATGAGCCAGAGCAGTGTGAAGGTCCACTGATGACAGGGAAATAGTGTCATCAGTGGACCTGCAATGCCAGTATGCAAACTGGAGGGGGCTTTAAGCACTCAGGTACCATTGTGTTAATGTGCCTCATGACCAGCCTTTCAAAGCATTTTATTACAGTAGATGTAAGCGCTACCATTCTGTAATCATTAAAAGGTCGCAGTATTTTTCTTAGGCACTGGTATGATGGAAGTTTTCTTATATCACACAGGAAGGAAGATTGTAAAAGTGAAAGATTGAAAATATCTGTAAAAACCGTGGCCAACTGGTCTGCACAGGACTTAAAGACCCGTCCAGGAACACCGTCTGGGCCGGTTGCCTTCCATATTTTCACCCGTCTGGAAGTTGTCCTGAGTTCATCCTCCATGACAGACATGGCTCTATCATCAGTGGCTAGGAACACTGGAACCGGCTGTTCTCAAACCGAGCGTAATAGGCATTGAGCTTATCCGGGAGAGAGAAATAAGTTTCAGAGGATGTAACCCTCCTTAGTTTAGCTTTATGGTTTGTTATTGTCTGAATACCCCACCACATTTGGTGCACATCAGAAGAGGCAGCTTGTATCTGAGTGCTGCTTTCATGTCCGCATGGGTTTGAAAATACACTGCAGAAATAATAACAGATGAAAATTCTCTCAGTAGATGGAATGGATGACATTTTACAGTCAGATATTACAGGTCCGGAGAGCAAATTTGCTTGAAAATTCTAACTTCTCAACACCAAGAGTTGTTTATCATAAGACAAACACCACCACCTTTTTTCTTACCAGCCAGACCAGACCAATATATATGCTATTTGGAGAATCTCTCAAGCTGACCAGCTGAGTCAGGTGTACTGGGGGTCAGTCAGGTCTCAGTGAGACAGCAGCCCTGGATGTCCTGATGATGGCTTAACCTTCCCCTTAGCTTGTCCATCTTGTTCTCCACGGATTGTACATTGGCCATGAGAGTAGTAGTAGTAGTCGTGAGTAGTAGCCGCAGCGCTTCACTCTCACTTGAAGTCCTCTGCTCTGCTCTGAGTCAGGTGGAGGCGCCCAAGATAGTTGATTTAGATTTATATTCAAATAGAATATATCTGTGTTTAAGTCAATGATTCTTGATCCAGTGTCCACAATTATTTCGATCATAAGTAATTGCTAAAGACTGAAACTCAGTGGACACAAACTGCGGCCCATTGTCATGGTGATGGTGGTTAGCAAATCCCAGTGGGCAAAGAGGGAATCTAGGAAGTCAGTGACCACTTGAGTGGTGACTGATCCAGTGGAGGCCACTTCAAGTGCATTTCAAGTGCAGATCATAGTTGAGTATGAAGAATCTCTGATAGGGTAGGACACTGTGCTGCTCCCTACAGATCACTGCTTGTATTGCTGCGAAGATGAACAAGGCTTATTCCATGCTGCAAAGACAAGAGACACAACATTTCGACTGTGGAGCCTTCTTTAGGTGTGTGAACGTGAACTTTCTGAGGAGATAGTGGACATCTTCTAGAAATAGCTGAGGGGGGAGCTTAGTACGAAAGGCACACTGTTAAAGAGGAAGACATCTGCGTGCATGATGAGAAAAAAAATGTTTTTGGTGGACATGTTTGTTTATAAGTCTGTCCAGGGTATAAATGTTATCATGTGTGAGGCAGTGTGGTAGGGTGCTGGTCTGACTCTTATTCAGTACACTGTGCTTGTTAAAGGATGGCCATTATTTGGGCTTCCATGATACTGCAGAATAGCTTTCCCATGTTACTGTTCACATAGGTGCCCTGGTAGTTCTAAGGGACAAGTCTGTCTCCAAATGTATAGATGTGGGTGACCAGTCCTTGACTACAGACCTCAGGGAAACACCTGACTCTCAGTACTCTCAGTACAAGGTTGAAGAGTTTGAGCAGGACCTGCTGCAATTCTGAACTGCTGTGTCTCAGCATCTCGCATCTTGCTGTTGGCTCCATCTTGTCCACAGACTTGTCATGGTCTGAGGACCTGGAGTTTGACTAGCAGGTCATGCTCTGTGATCGGGGTGTCTGAGGGGTTTAAGTTGTCTTTAATAGCCATTTCAAGTGTTATTAGTTTTTCTTCTGTGTCAATCAATCAATCAAAGTGTATTTATCAAATGCACAACAATACAGCATGCAGCAGTAATTGCTGGCAATGAAATGTATTTTCTGCGAGCCCACCAGAAGGAAAAAAAAATAAAAAGCACAAAATTAAAAGTTACAGAATAATAGTGCAATAAAAATTGAATAAAAAAAAACTAAATATAAATAGAACTGCTACATGTCCATTGTGTATGCAATACATTATGTCCAAATAGTGTAATATGCAGTGTGCCAAATACAATGAAAACTGCATGTCCATGTAACCTGAATTTTTAACAAGGACCATTAGGGTGGTTACTTAAGAGATCTAGCAGAGTACTGTAGATATTCTGTATGTTTGGTATCTCACAACTAGTGATGAGCTGTGCTGACCTCATCACCCTCTGCAGTACTTTGTGATCCCAAGCAGAGCAGCTCCGATACCACGCAGTGATGCAGCAAGTCAGGATGCTCTCAATAATGCACCAGTAGAACGTGGTCTGGATATGTGATGGCATGCCAAACGTCTTTAGCCTACGGAGAAATAATAAGCACTGCCATGCTGTTTTGACCACGATGTTGGTGTGGTGAGACCAGGTTAAGTCCACTGTGATATTAACTCCCAGGAATTAAAACTGCTGACCCTCTCCACTGCAGTTTGAGTAGCATAAATATGGCCAAGTTCACCAGAGTTGGTTTAGGGTTAGGGTTAAATGTAATTTTCAGCTAAGAAATTTGTTTTTAACCAAGTGTCCAGAAGATATGTTTTCTAAAACCAATTGAATCAGGTAAAAGGAAACTGTTTAGCTTTGGCTCATCAGATTTGTGAAGGAAAGTGCACATTTATTTGTGAATACTGCTAAATGAATGGATGAAAAAACACATATTTTCCATTTTATGTTATAATAGTTTTAACAGAACAGGAAAATTTCCACTGTCTGTAAAACTCTTTTTAGTACAGAACTCGGATGCTGGTGTTTCAGTGGCCCACACACTTAGTAATACCATTCCAGGTCTTCACAATACAATATGTAGAATATTTTAGATTTGTTCCATTTGTCTCAATTTTTTATTTTTATTTCTTCTTCAAGCTAGAAGACACATACTGTAGGGAAAGGTCTATAAGCATTTTCAGACGTTTTAAGGTCCAGAACTTAAAATATTGATCTTTGAAGACAGAAAAAAATCTATTTTTTGTTTTATGTGTTTTGTCCTGGATATTTCTGTCTGGTGAGTGGAAACAGTAAGACATAAAAGAAATATGATTTCATACACATAATGCTCAAGAAGGTAACTTAAATTTAAGCTCTATTGTAGGGCTCTAGTGTCTACATGTCCAGAGATATTGCAAAATGTTTGAGGGGATATCATTCCAGACAGAAATTGCCTCTGGATGTCTGTGTCAACTGGCCATACTTAAAAGTTAAGGGGTGAGGCTTGCTATCATCACAAACAGAAAGAGCGTTGTTGATCTTGGTGCTGAAATTGCTCCTCAGGGATTTCAAACAGTCTGAACATAGAGCCTGACTCGAGTCCTGCTGCAAGTGAGAGAACTCAGACTGTCTCAGGATATAGTGCTCTTACTGCCTACAGTAGATTATTGCATATAATATCAGAATATACATCAGAATATTATATACTCTGTGGACAATGAAGTCCAACTGTATCAATGTTAACTGAATTTAAGTGAAATTCAAAGCTGGTTTGTGAATCACAAGATTTCCCCTTTGGCAGACAAAGTCTCAGGCAACATTCTGGTTTGTATGGACTTGCTCTCTCTTGGCTGCTGTCTTGTACTAAAATTTAGTTTCCTAAATTGGACATGGTGGAAGCAATTACATGGTCAATCTTTTGACCCAGGCTTTGATTGAGAGACCAGGTCAAAGAAAATGAGTCAAGTTCATGACCTTATAACACCTTTTAAATCTAGTAATCACTGCTGGAGATTGGTTGTGAAAATAGCCTGATGTACTCTGTTACTTTTTGGAGATACGCCATTGAGCCTCTTCTATATCGGCTGCGCTGGGTCAGCAAGAGGCTGTACATCCCAAGCTGCCCTGATCTTACTATCCGAGACCCGGAGTATACTGATGACATCATGGTCATGGCTGGGGGAGAGCAGGATGTCAGGGCTCTGTGAAAAAGTAGAGAGGAGGAGACACCTAGTCTGTCCTGGACTCCACTGTTTCTAATTCAGGGTCATGAGTGAGCCAGAGCCTATCCTAGCAAGCAGTGGGCCCAACACAGGTCCCTGTACTGGTTATCAGTCCATCAGGGGTTTGACAGAGGAAACAAGTGAGAATACAGAGATAACATACAGACTCCACACATATATTTATCCAGGTCCGGATTGTGATACAACCATGTTAACCACTGCTCCACTGTATCTCCCCTCTTAAACAGCCCATCAGCCACAGTAATAGAATGGAGACAGAACTGGGTCATTTTTTATTCTTCATCAGCAGACTGGTCTTAGCCAGTATCACCCAGCTACACTACTTGATAGACATGGACCTGGGCTGCTGGCAATGTGTGGACTGGATGAGAGCTACATTGGAAATGTATTGCCCATGATGTACAAGCAGATATTCATGTCAGTTTCAGTCAGCACTACATCTCGGGGGATGCTGTTAATGTAGGGTCACCCCTCTGATGTGTCTCTTGAAAAGCATAACAGTGAACTCAAATAATAAACCATATATACAGTAACTAAGGATGTGATTGACTGCATCAACTGTAAAAGACTCACTTTTAAAAACCAGGATCAAGTGCAACTGAAATTACTGCAAAAAGAGCTTAAACTAAAACTCAGGAATGCAAAGAATCAACACAAGGAGACAATGGAGAGGGACTTTGAAACAATGAACTCCAGGAGGCTGTGGCAAACTATGAAAACAGTCACAAACATGAATTCTTCAAAGAAGAGCATCCATACAATGGAAGAGCTGGCTAAAGCAAATGATCTGACTGACTTATCTGAGGTTTGAGACACAGGACATCTCTGTTACAGGTGATAGTATATTAGATACTATTACAGCAGACAGAAGTGCTGGTAGGCTTGTAATAAGTTCACAGATGACCACATAATCTTTCAAGCACACATGTGTAAAAAAGGCACCAGGCCCCGATGGCATCTCTGCCTCTCTTTTAAAAAATTGCGCAGAGGAATTATCACAAGCAGGGTGCCCTGTCTTTCAGAAGTCTGCTGACTCTCACTCTGTTCCAGCACTGTGGAAAAAAGCAATAATCATGCCAATACCCAAACAGCCCTGTCCCTCAGAAAATAATGACTACAGGCTGGTAGCACTGATGTCTGTTGTTATGAAATGCTTTGAGAGGATTATGGTATCCACGCTGTGCTCAGAAGTGAACACTGTACTGGATCCATATCAGTTTGCATATAAACACCGTCTTTGTGATCAAGCAGGCGTGATGATTACAGTTCAGCATGTAAAAGCCATTCGCAGGCTCCATCAACCCCAGTGCCTATGCGCAGACGCTGTTTATGGACTTCAGCTCTGCATTCAATACTCTGCATCCTCATCTATTGATAAGCAAGTTGAAGCAAATTTCCATTAACTATAACATTATAAGATGATACCTTTCATTTTTAACAAATCATACACAGTATGTCAGGGTTAAAAAAATTCTTTCGGGGTCACGATCTATCAGCATAGGTGCCCCTCAGGGCTGTGTGAGCTCTACAGTTCTGTTCACACTTTATTAAAATGATTGTACAAGCAGTAGTCAAAGCAACTTCATTTTCAAATTTTCAGATGATACAGCTGTGCTTGGCTCAATGGAAGCAGCTCATTTGTATAGATCATAAATCCAAAGGTTTGTGCAATGGTATGACAACAATAGCCTAATTCTGAATGTTAAAAAAAACAAAATAAATAGTTTTTGATCCCAGAGTAGTTCGTGATCACTCAGATGCAGTAATCCATCTGAGTGAATTTATCACTCAGATTGATTCATATAAGTACTTAGGTGTAAGCATAGACAGTAACCTGTGCTGGACTACTCATATGGAGATCGTTTGCTCCAAAGTTCAGCAGCACTTATTTCCTGCGAAGACTAAGAGTGTTTGGGGTTCGACAGGAAGTAATGCTGCTCTTTTACCATGCTGTAATCAAGAGCATTATTAGATATGGTATAACAGTGTGGTTTGGTAATCTATCAGTTCATTTTAAAACGCAAATCACCCGCCTCATCCAAACAGCTTTGAAAGTCATGGGAGTGAAACAGCATCCCTCCCTGCAGACAATCTTTGAAAAATCCAAAATCAAACAGGCAGAAAAAAATATATCAGATCCTTCCCATATCCTCAATTCTGAATATGAACTCTTCCTTCTAGCAAATGTTTTAGGGTTCCCAAATGTAAGTCAAACATATACAAAAATTCCTATAGTCTTGTACTTTAGAGGAACGGTCTCTGGCCACAGCTGAGGGGAAAGCTCTGTACAGGCTGTGCACTGATCTCATATGCTGTCTCTCCCTGACACTCTGGAAACTGGAGTGGGGATAGAGCCTGCGTGGGAAAGCCTGTACAGATTTCTCTCTGTGACACAGCGGATGCAAATCAATGCGCTAACACTGATCAACACTAGAGGGCCCCAAACACCAGCAATTACATCCCTCTAACTTTCATTAAATGTATGCTCCACTACAAACACATTAACACCAAAAACAAACACAGAACAGCGACAGCAACAACAAGTTAAATGACATGCATCTTAGAAAATAAATCGGTGTGAGCCAGTGGTAGGGGTAGCGTTCAGTAATCTGACAGTTTGTGGGAAGAAACTGTCTCTGAATCTGGACGTACTTGCCTTTATGCTCCTATAACACTTACCAGAGGGAAGGGGGAGAAAAGTGAGAAACCAGGATGACTGGTATCCTTAGCGATAATCCCAGCCATGTTCACATCTGCACACCAAGAGTTGACTATCATTAGACATACACTACCAGCTGAACCAGAGCGATCCATGCGATAGGTGGAGAATCTGTCAAGCTGAACGGCTGAGTCAGGTGTATTGGGGGTCAGCCAGGTCTCGGCGAGACAGAGAATACAACAATCCCTCTAATGGCTTAACTCGTCCAACTCTCCACGGACTGCACGTTGGCCAGGAAGACACTCAGGAGTGGGGTCCGGTAACCGCGGCGCTTCACTCTCGCTTGAAGTCCTCCCCGCTCCGCGTCCTTCGCGTTCGCCTGCTCTGCTCTGAGTCAGGTGGGGGGTCCGTTCGCAGAGGCACCCAAAATAGGAAATATCTGTGTTTAAATCAGCGATTCTCAATCCAGTGCCACAAGCACTTGTCGGTCATAAATAATTGCTGAAAAGATACACTGGATACAAAAAGCCCACAATACGAAACAGATGAAGACATAAAGATGAGGAGCACCACGTACCCACTCTCCGGCACCATGTTGATTGATGATTTCAGCCAGTGATGTACTGTATCTAATTGAGCCTGCCTAGACTAAATGCTCATGTGACTGACTAAATCGTTCGTCATAGAACAGCGCCGAACATTCCATAACTTTTCTCTCTCTCTAGCTAGAGAACAATTTATGTTAGTCTCTCCACAAAGCGATATCGCTCACTCTTAAAATATTTAAAAGAATACCTCACCCACGTCTTGATTCCACATCGGCACTCTGTCTCCTTCATAGATATAGGACAGTAAGCCAGTTGACCCCGCAATCCCAAAACCCCCGCATTGTCCCACCTCACTAAAAATGCTGACAGCCCACAGTGGGGAGTCTTGTGCGCTACCATTGTTGTCAAGTAGTTTGTGTCGGTTTTAGATCCAGCAGAGTCTGTCTGTCCCTTCTATAGCTCTGTGTGAATTTATGTAGTTTTAATATATATTTTTTGTTGCTTTAGTACAGTTTGTGAATATAATGTTAATGTCAATATGTTTAGGTGAAATGCAAGTTAAATTAAGATAAGATCACTTTATTGGCCATATACAATTTCTTGAATTAGTAATTTGTCTTTTCGCATACCCAAACTTGCTCTACATGAGACACACAGACAGGGAGAGAGCTTGGGGTCAGAACACACGGTCAGCAATTTATAGGACACCCCTGGAGCAGCTGGGGTTAAGGGCCTTGCTCAGGGGTCCAACAGAGTAGGATTCCTCTGCTAGCCACTGGATACGAACCAGCAACCTTCCAGCCACCGGCACAGAGCCACCGCACTGCCCTATATATTGTAATTCAACCAGGTTAAATAAACATATACTGTATTCATTGAACTGGAGGGTACATGTCCTGAGAGAAAAAAAGAGCACTGTGGAGAGATCCGGAGTATACAGATCGGCTATTGTGCGCGGAGGGGTGAGTTTAAATTTAATTAACAACTGGAGGAAAAGAGGAGAGATTATTGGGAAAAGAGAGAAACAGAAGGGACTGGATTGGGATTGGAAAAACGATGTGCAAGGCATCCATTTTCATTCTTATAAACAGAATATGGCTGAGAGTGAACCTGATGATTTACAGCCAAGACCAGTGGACACAGGATACAGATTATTCTCACCGGACCGTTTGATTTATTGTAGTCAAGACTCAAATCTATTGTACTGTTTTATCACAGACAAACCTGTTTTTTTTTACTTTACTTGTACCATCCAGTATCAAAACACGTTTTTTTAAAAAAAAGTTTGTGAAATTACTAAATTTGAGGGATATATCATCTCGTCTCTTAACCAGCGCGCCAACGATTTTTTTTGGTTTAAGAGACTCCGTACATTCCTTTATAGTGAATGTTGTTTTTTTAGTTTCTCTAACGGTTATTTATATATGTTGTTGTGTTTGAGAAATTTCACAATGCAGCATGGTCTATATGTGTTTTTCAATTTTAAATGACAGAAAATAAGGAGGATATTTGCTCATTGGGCACACAAGCCTTGTGAAGTCATCTTGTGATCACTGGCAGAATTACAGTTGAAATTCCTAAAAAGTCTAATATAGTCACAAATTGATGGCTGCTTCAAGTGGAGGCACTGCCAACTTAAAAGCTTCATTTTTTGTGCAATTGACTGAAGTGGGACAAACCATTGGTCACATTAAGAACCTATGACATCCCATGTATTATATTGTGGATGAATTTAATGTTATACCTCTGGTTATAGTTACACTTCTGGGCTGAGAAACAGGCACACTTTCACTGGTACAGTATATCACTTGGTCCCTCCTGACTCCCATGTTGAGTCTCTTGATCCACCTCTTCTCTAATCTTAGTCTGGCCTTCAGCAGCCCTGCTGTTGTGTTCAGGGTGAGTTATGTCAATAAGAAGAGAATTGTACCCAGTGCACTTTCAACTGGGCCAGGCCCAACTCCTCTTCTACAGAAGCAGGATAAACACAGTCTCAGGTGGAGGGTCTGTAGAGGTGGAGAGTGTTTGAGGAATTGGTGAAGAGCAGGATCTCTCTTGAATTCCTCTACTAAAACTGCAGAGATTCTTGTTTGAAGGTATCGGTGTGTTTTGACTTTAATCCCAAATGAAGCTCAAAGGCTTTCATAGCCACCGAAGTCTGTAGTCGTTGAGGCGAGATATTTTTGAAGAGGTATTATAGGAACAGGTATTATAGTGGATATTTTAAAACTGTGAGGGTCTTCCTGCTGATGTAGTGAAATATAAATGTTGGTAAACACAGAAGCCAGTTGATCAGCACAATAGCTGAGGGCTGCAGCTGACAAATTGTCTGGGCCTGTGGCTTTCCTTTTATTTTGTTTTTTGAAGATTGCTCTTAGTTCGTCAGTGTGGATGGAGAAAGAAAAAGAAAAAAAAATGAAGGTAATGAGGAGGCCTCCACATCAGGTTTTTCAAAGCGAGTTTTATTCCTTGTAGTTGGTCATATTGTGCATTCTCCTCCAATCTGTTCTTGAGTTGTTGTCAGCAAATTTTTCCTCTAGTTTTTTACTGTAGTTGCTCTTAGCTTGCCTCACTGCAGAGTGCAGTTCATATTTGGCTGAGATATATTCAGGTCGGTCACCCTCAATAAAAGCCTTGTTGTTCTTACGGTGTAGGTCTTGCAGTTCTTTTGAGAACCACGGCTGTCTGTGTGTGTGGAGAGAGGAGACGCCCAGTCTGTCCTGAACTCCACTGTTTCTAATTCAGGGTCATGAGTGAGCCAGAGCCTATCCTAGCAAGCAGTGGGCCCAACACGGGGGCCTGTACTGGTTGTCGGTCCATCAGGGATTCGACAGAGGAAACCAGAGTGAACACAGAGAGAACATACAAACTCCACGCAGACGACTCCACAGGTCCCGAATTGAACCAGGGCTCCAGCACTGTGATACAGCCATATTATCCACTGCTCCACTGTCTCCCCTCTGAAACAACCCATCAGTCGCAATACTAGAATGGTATCGCGGACTAACCAGTTTTTTTAATTTTTTGCTTTTACCATCCAGTGTTAACAAAATATGTTTATTTGAAAAAAAAGTTTGTGAAATAACTAAAATTTGGGAATTCATTATTTCTCCTTTAGACAAGCGTGCTAATGTTTTTTTCTTTTGGTTTAAGAGACTTGGTGAATTCCTTAAATTAAAATTTAAATTACAGAAAGTAAGGAGGATATTTGTTCATTGTAATATACTGGGCACAGAAACCTTGTGAAGTCATCTTGTGATGACTGGTAGAATTAGGGTTGAAATTCCTGAAAAGCCTAATATAGTCACAGATTGATTCATGGCTGTTTCAGGTTGAGGCACTGTCAAATTAAAAGTTTAATTTTTTGTGCAATTGACTCAAGTGGGACACAACATCGGTCACATAAAGAACCTAGGTCATCCCATGTGTTATATAGTGTATTAATTTAATGTTATACTTCTGGTTAAGGTTATACTTCTGTGCTGTGAAACAGGTACACTTTCACTGCTATAGCACCTGCTCCAGCCTGACAGCCATGTTGAGTCTCTTCTCTAACCTTAGTCTGGCCTTCAGCAGTCCTGCTGTTGTGTTCAGGGTGAGTTATGTCAATGAGAAGAGAATTGTACCCAGTGCACTTTCTGCTGGGCCAGGCCCAACTCCTCTTCTACAAGAGCAGGATAAACACAGTCTCAGGTGGAGGGTCTGTAGATGGGGAGAGTGTTTGAGGGGTTGGTGAAGAGCAGGATCTCACTAGAATTCCTCTAGTCGGCTGGGCAAACATTCAAGGTGAAAATTCTTCCATGAGGAGGGTACCTTTAAAGCGGAGATGATGGCTCTGAACATTTTTGGTGCTCCCTCTCTTTAAAGCACTATCCAATTACGAAGACAGTACATACAGTTAAAAGTCAAACTGAACTAAGAACTATACTGCACATCCCATTTAAAATGGTGGTGATTATGATCTTTGAGTTTAACCAACAAAACAGAGTGAAAAATCAGTCCCATTTCTTTGGTCCTGATTTTGGAAAGCTTAACCAGCAACAATGTGAAATTTAAACGATACGTTACCTCAAACTGTCAGTTACATGACTCTGTAAGTCACTTAAGCCACTCCTATTTGGATTTTTAGTTACGGAGGCAGGAAGACGACCCACCTTCCCTCTGGCTGCTTGACATGTTGCCTTCTTTAACCATTCTGTGTCCGAATCGCAGTGGGTGAGAGAGAGTAAGGAGAAACACAGACAGAAAAAAAAGTGAATCCCAGTTATAATACGAATATATTTTTGTGGTAAGGGGGAGTAAAACATCAGTATTTACAGTATGCTAGTAATTAGAGTAAGATTTATAGTTGAAATGTGAGCCTAAATATAGTTTAAATCTCGACAAACAGAGTTATGTTGGAAATGCACAATTTTTCTGGAGCAGAAATACAAATATTAAATAAATGCTTTTTGACATCTCAAATCAGTATCGATCAAGGTCTCCAAAACAAACAAGAAAAAGAGCATTTTCAGAGAGAAATTACTTTGTGTTTATATAGAATAAGTCAGTGGTTCTCAAACGTTTTGGACCAAGTCCCACCCCTGATCAAACCAAAGCATCCAAGTACCACCTACAAGTCTTCTTCTCATAGGAACCACAGAATATCTCAATGACCAACACGTGCACTCACACACACATAATAAAAATAGCACTGAGCACTTACCATTTCAGTGAGAGGGGTGAGCTTGTTTAGTCAAACAAAGCAGATGTGAATTCATTGGTTGAGCATTGATACAATTCACAACTTTGACAGCACAGTCTAACAGATTTTAAATCCTCAGGCATTTTCTTGATTGCCAAGGCCTTCGATGCTGCAGTCCACTTCATATCTGGAACAACCTCTCTAATTCGTGCAACTACAACGCTGTGTCTGCCCATAATCGCTCTAGCACCATCTGTACAAACTCCGACGCATTTTTTCCAGTCGAGGCCATTCTCTTCGATAAATTCATTCGGAAGCTGAAATATGTGCTCTCCTGTAGTTTTTGTTGGTAGCGTCTCCAAAACAGAAAGTCCTCATGAGACGTGCCCTCAAACTCATTTCTAACGTAAACAAGCAAATTGGCCAAATCAACTTAATCTACAGACTCATCTAATTGCAGTTAAAAGCATCTGCTCATCTTAACAAGCTCTATCAGTGTACTTTTGACATCATCTGCCATATCAATAATTCTACGAGTGACTGTGTCATTCGAAAGGGGCAGCAGGTTGAGCTGTTTAGCAGCTTTTTCTCCACACATAATATGTGTTATGTCACATCCCTGGAGAACTCACCGCCCTTAATCAACTCCTTCACATTCCAGTGCAGTTTCCAATTAAATAATCAGACACACCTTCTTCCACCTGCCTACTTAAACCAACCTGACACACCACTCCTTGCTCAGTATTGGGTTTCACCTAGCTAGAGGTTCCCCGTTCCCCGTTCCCCGTTCCCCGTTCCCCGTTCCCCGTTCCCCGTTCCCCGTTCCCCGTTCCCCGTTCCCCGTTCCCCGTTCCCCGTTGATCTTGTTGTAACAGAAATAATAAGGTTCTGGATCCCGAGATGAAGTAAAACAAATGAGTTTATTGCATGCAAGGAACAATAAAGCCGAAGTCTTGTTTCCCGCAAGAAATAACAAAACCAAAGTATTGTTCGATGTGCCGGTACAAACTTTTAGGTTATATAGTCCTTCCTTGCTGCTTTGGACGTCATTCGGTGTTATGGTAAGGGGGGGTCATGGTATTTGGCCAGTTAAGAGGCCCTGGCCAAATGGTCAGTTTAAGATTATGCCCCCAGGGGGTTCCTTGCTCACATCTGGAATCCTTATCAGTTAACCCCCTTTCCTGCAATAAACCCCTGTTGCTTAGAAGTCTAATTTTCAGGCAGAACTGACTTAAGTTATTAACCCTTTTTACATCTTGTCTCTTACTTCAATCTCAACTTTGTTATTGTGGATTTACTGGTTTTTGACCCTGGCCTGACCTTCTGACCCACATTTTTGGATAAACTCCTGCTGGTACTTTTGAGTTCAGAGGATTTTGCTTTGGGTCCTTCTCCCGCAATACATGTCAGCTCTTTTTCCAATGGTAATCAAAGTTCTTCACAAATAGTGTGCGGCTTACCTGCTTTAGCAATCCGCAAGCTTGCATTTTCCCCCGTTTCCGTTTCAGGAGTCCGTCTCAGAAGTTATTAGAAGTTTTTATTTCATGCGCATGGGAGCGAAACAAAGAGACGCTTGGTGTATTTTTCTCAAATTAACCTAGAACAGTTTTAAAATATTTTTCTGTTATCTATCACGCTTTCCACTCACATTCTCCTACTTCCCTATTTGCTGGAGATAACGTTTTTTAAATACAATTAGTCATTTATGTTCGGAGCACGCATTCCTATACAATGGTATAGAATTACATAGTAGCTCTTGTGTCCACTCAAGTATTAGCGTGCCCTGTATCATAGTACGTGGCTGTGTATTTGACACATAAACTAATCTCATTCAATTAGAAAATAAAGAAATAATTGTATTTATGAGAAATCTAATTTCTTATTCTTTTAAACAGTGAGATTTCAGCTGCAAAAGATAGCAACAGAGATAGCACTAGCACTGCTTGCCATAGAAGTTCAGGAAATGGTGAATTAAGCCATAATGCAATAATTCGGTGATCAGTATTAACAGTTTAAAATGTGCATAGATTAATGTAAACATGCTGGAAACTTAAAGAGCAATTAAAGAGCTCTGTAGGAAAAGAAACAAAAGATAGATAAAACCCAAGCTTTTTAAGGCTGAAACTAAAATTCAGTCTAACAAATTAAGGCAAATTAAAATTTAGGACATAAAAAATGTTAGAGATGTAAATAAATACAAAAATGCACATGAGCAAAACGTTTTAGAAATGGAGCTGGTGTTACCTTGAAATAAGCAAACAGAAAAATGTCATGACCAGACAGTGCAGAAGAGGGACGCAGGGACACTTGCAAAGCTTAGATATACAAGAAATTACAGAAAGCTGTGTTTTACAAAAGAACGTCTGAACCTGAAACAGATTTGGCAGAGAGTGAGGCGCTTGAATAATCAGGTGCATTTCTGGCAGGGTGAGAATGAAGGTTTGATGGGATAAAGAGTCAGAAAATTAACTAACATGAAAAACAGTAATTTTATCAGAAAGCCTTAAAGTATATGAATTAGTAGCAAACATGGTTTCATGGAAGGCTTCTTAAATAGTTGAACATTCATTACAGCAAGTCAGTTTTTGTTTGCCACACATAAAATACATTTTTCAAAGAAAGTAATTTAGCCTGTCAGTAATGGAACCACTAAATAAAGACATAATTATAGAAATCTAAACCAATGTTGGTAGCAGAATGAATTAAGGACTCAGCAGCTGTCAAGTTAAGATCAGTGTAAATTGTGTCACTGTGTTGTAAGATGGTAACAGTGAAAACAGGTATTTAGAAATGACTCATTTTGAGAAGGAGATTATAATTATAAATCTAACAGGATAGGGAAAGCACAGAAAATATGTACAGTGTGATTGATCAGATCTGTATGCAAAGCCATTTAGCAAAGATGGTGTGAGAAGAGTGACGAACCAGTATAGTTTAGATCTTTTTTTTTTTCTGAACCAGGGAAAATCTGATCATGTTTCTCTATAACAATAACAGTAACTGTAAACTTTATTTTATATAGCACATATCCAAGCATCTTAAAGCAATATAGCAGGTGTAAAAACAGTTATGAGGACCATGAGTTACAAAGTAAATACATATAAGAAAGACAAGCAGTTAGAAGTGCTACCGAAGTTAGAAAATGAAGCAGATACAGACACTAAAAGGAAGGTTTTGAGGTTAGATTTAAATGCACTCAGGGTAGGTGACTCTGATATCATGGGGATACAAATCCAGAGCCCTGGGGTGCAGCTAGAGAAGGCCCTGTCACTCACAGAATGTATATATTCTTGAGGACAGCTAGAAGACCAGAGTCAGAGGGACAAAGGTTGCAGATAAGCCAAATAGGTATTGAATGAGGATGAGGATTTTGAAGTTGACTCGAAACCTGATAGGAGGCCAGTGCAAGGACTTGAAGACAGGTGTAATGTGATTGCTTGTTTGCGCAATATTCTGGTTGTCAAATTCTGAACATATTGGAGATTGCTTGGTGTGGATTTAATTACCCCAGTGAACAAGATGTACAGTCATCAATTCTAGAAAAAGAAGCCCTTTTAGTTTCTCTAGTTCCCTTTAAAAGAAACTAAATCAGTGTGATGTTCCATAATGCAGCTTTTTTTAATGCTATACATGGCCGGTATTTACATATGATGTTTGTGATTTAAACAATTAATACAAGCAGTTTTTGAAGATTTAAGTTAGTCTGACTTATTGCAGGGAGCAAAGAATTAGGAGTTATGTTCAAGCTAGTAACAGCGTGTCTGAAGAGCTCTTGCAAAAAAACCAACATATTGTATGCAAAATAACAGCATACAGGTATATTAGAAATAAATGCAAGGTATATGGATATTCAAGGTATGGTTAGAATATGAGATACCAGGTTGCAGACACTGAAGGAGAAGGATGGAAAGGTTGAAAAAGAAGCAAGGGAGGATGTATGGACACAAGATCTACTAGCGGTAGAGTTAAGAAAGTAAGAGGAGCTTTGAACAGAGAGGAAGAAATAAATGAACAACACAGAAGCTAGAATGTTGACCTGAAACATCCTGTAGTAACAGTATGGTTGAAATGAGGAATGAAGAGTAGTTGAGACAGGGTTGAAAATTACAATGGGATTTTCAGTTTCTCAAAGTAGTAGAAAATGATTAATCTAGAATAACTGAAAGTGTTATCTGCAGGCTGCAAAAAATGGCAGGTACAGTAAAATTAGACAAAGATTGTTTGCTACCATGTAGTAGATAAACAGACACAGGTTAAAAGTAAGTTCTCATGGAGCATGTTAAAACTAGAGATGTACAGGTAGGTAGGAAAAAGATAATTTGCGGAAAGTTGAGGAATACACTGATAACAAGGACACTTCCTAAAAAGGTTAGGCATGCTTTTGACAAATGGACAGGAGATGTTACAGACTGCAGGGGAAGGTGATAAAGTTAACAGACTCACTGAATATCCACTGTTGAATGTTTACATAGATACTGAAATGAGGATTGTATTTTAGATTTTGTGAAATTGCTAGCGTTCAACTGTGTTTTGGAGGCACATCAATTGAAGGAATGGGCAAACATAACTGATGCTGAGCCAGCATCTGAAGATATTTATATTTAGAGGCAATTTGTTGATTTGTTGTCCGACTAGTTATGGATACTGATGTGCCAGAGAGGTGGAAAAGCTGTTTTTGTTAAACCAGCACTATAAAATAATTTATCCTCAGTGAGATCCTGCCATCTCATAGTGGGTTTAATCACTGTGTATAGTTACACAGTCCTTTAGTTCCATCCGTTTTCTAATCTCTTTATCTAGTACAGGGGAACTGGAGCCTATCCCAGCAAGCAACGGACGCAAGGCAGAATACACCCAGAATACATCACAGGGCAGACAAACAGACAGAAACACACACTCAGACACTCAGACACTCACATGAGTGAGTGTGGCTTATTAGTATTTCCATAAGCCAATTAACCCTACCAGTATGTAGGTACCTGTAGAGTACTTGGAGAAAACCCACATGAACCCAGAGAGAACATGCAAACTCCACACATACTGTACCACAGGAATTGAACCTGGGGCCCCAGCACTGTAGGATAGCAATGCTAACCACTGTGCTACCATTAGAAATGGATGGATAGCTTAGTTATCTTTCTAGTTCACAGATTTGCATGCATAATTTAATTTTGAAAGTCACTGAGATATCTGGTGCAACTGTTGTATTTATGAAAAAACTTACCAAAAGCATGCTAAACACTGCCACCTTATTCCTTAGTTAATACATTTGATTGCTATAAACAGTTAAGACTGTTATAAATTGTTGATAGCAAAATATTTTAAAATATATTTTATCCTTTATATTTTATCTTTACTAATTCTGTATTTTACATATTTTCCAATACTCGGATTTAACGTACATTTGAACAATGACTTGTATTTCAAATATTGAACTAAGTTAGACATAACATTTTGAAATACAATCGAGAATAGTTTTGTGGCATTTCTTTTGATTGTACTTTGCTAAAATTGATAAAAACCTAAAGGCGATTAAAATAATCTTTCCACATGCCATGTCATTAGGAAGTACAATAAGCTCCTGCTTTGTTTAACAATGCTTTAAAAATAAATATAATTGGTGAGAAAGTAGCTATCCTTAATGATAATTAAAGGACTGGAAGTCAAAGGAAATGATTTACGTTGCTTAATTTGAAAACCTAAGTTATACAGGTAGACGCGATCTGTTTCTTAAGCGTTCCAGGCTGCAGACGGCTCATTCTGTATTACAGAGCTCCGCGCCTCCTCCCTCTCTCGGTGCCGCGGCTTCTCTGACGGAGCGCAGTGGACGGGGAGATATTTTCTCAGACTCTGATTGGAAAAAAAGACCTACTGACCTGCTTCGTACCAAAGGAAAATAGTAGAATATGTTTTTTTTTTCTTTGTGTTTATGAAATTCAAGTATTTTAAAAGTTTGATTAAAAAGTAATTTACAGCGTAAGTTTCCAAGCTGATCACGAGGAAGAAAATCACCTGTTTTTGTGCACATAAAACTTTTTTTTTCAACTAAACTTATCTTTTTAAAGTCATGCAATTCCTAAATTAGGGAGGGTCACGTCATTGTTTCTTATTTATGATTTTTTTATAACTGGTGCCTCCAGTTAAACTGTAGAGATTCTTGTGTGAAGGTGTCGGTGTGTTTGACTATGGTACGTGTGGGAGTACTGTACTTGTAGTATAGTGAGTAGACATCGCGAAAGAACAGAACGAGAGAGTAGAAGGCTGGAATATATGGTGTAAGGGCATGATTTGTGTAGTTAATGAAATAGTTAAAATCATATAAGAACGGCTCTTTATTTAGATACACAGCATTTATGGCGACGAGAGATGAGTGCTCAACGAACTCAAAGCGAGCAGAACACTGCAGGTTTTCGTTCTCTTGCTGGTAGAAACGAACTCTTGAATATGCGCCATGGAAGATACGGCAGCCGCGCCGAGAAGCTTTGCTTATGCCCAGCTTTCTCCACCGCTTCCAACCTCGGAGCTCCGGATTTGTATACGGAATACAAGATATGCATGGTCGTACAGATTTTTTGAAATAGCCAGTGGATCTACAGAAGCTCCGGATGCCGTGAGACGTGCTGTATTACTGCACTGTATCGGGGCGCCCGTACAACGGATTTTCGCCAACCTCCCTGGAGAAAAAGGTACATATGAATAGACTGTAGCTGCCTTAGACACTTACTTTACACCGCGGAGAAATGTGGTTTTGGAACGGCATAAATTTAGGCAGAGAACTCAGTCTCAGCACGGTGAATGCACTAAGAGAACTGGCTAAATCGTGTGACTTTGGAGTATTGGAAGCTGACATGTTAAGAGATCAGCTTGTGGAAAAATGTGCACATAACAGACTGCGTGATAAATTGTTGCAGGAGGAAGGGCTGACTTTAGAAAGAGCTCTTACAGTCGCTAGAATTCATGAAGCAGCTCAAGCAGAACCAAGACACCTGACTACCTTCATCACACACAGGGGTTGTTACCGTTTCAGAAAAGTTCCTTTTGGCTTGTCTAGTGCCCCAGAGGCCTATCGGAAGGCTATGGACTCGATGTTGTGTGCAATGCCTGGTGTTGTATGGTATGTGGATGATGTTGTAGTACATGCGGAAAATGAAGAACAAGTAGAACAGAGGCTCAGGCAAGTATTCCAAAGATTCCAAGACAGAGGCTTAACTTTAAATAAAGATAAGTGTATCTTTGGCCTGAAAGAGATCGAGATACTGGGACATTTGGTCACTGCAGAAGGAATAAAACCAGACCCGAAAAAGGTGACAGCTGTTTGCAGTGCATTGAGACCTGAGAATGTTGCACTTTTGCGCTCGTTCTAAGGCACTTGTGGATTTTTGATGAAATTCATTCCTAATTATGGAGATATATCAGAACCCCTTAGAAAACTAACGAGGAAAGGACAGAAGTGGGAATGGACATCGGAAACTGAGAAAGCCTTTGCCAAGTTGAAAAGAGAACTTGTAACTGAACCGTGTCTGGCATACTTCAAACTAGATGCGCCAACAGTAGTGATCAGTGACACGAGTCCTGTAGGGCTTGGAGCAGAATTCCTACAAAGACGAGAAGATGGACAAAACAAACCAGTGGCATATGCAAGTCGCTCACTTACCCCAACAGAAAGGCATTACTCGCAAATAGAGCGTGAAGGCTTGAGTTGTGTTTGGGCAGTGGAACATTTTAGGACATATTTATGGGGAGGCAAGTTCACACTTCAAACAGATCATAAACCCCTCATTTATATGTTCAATCCCAAAAAGGCAACATTGTTACCGCCCAGGCTACAAAGACCTGGATTGAGATTACGGCCATATGATTACAAAATTGAACACATAATAGGGAAAACCAATGTCGCAGACTCATTGTCACGTCTTCCTTTACCAGACACAGAAGACAGTGGTTATGTAGAAACCTATGTTGATAGAGTGCTTTCAATCAGCACTTATGAACTGCATGCACTGACACTTGAGGAACTTAAGCAAGCAACAAACGAAGATGACACATTGAAATTGTTGATGTCCATAGTGGAAAAAGGACAATGGCCTAATCCAACTCCAGAAGAACTGCAGCCATATCACAGGTGTAGGTTGGAGTTATCTACATATGATGGACTGCTTTTAAGAGGACAGAGGATTGTGTTACCGAAAACAAAAATCAGACAAGCATTGGAAATAGCACATGAGACACATCAGGGTGTGGTTCGTACAAAACAGTACCTGAGAAGCAAATTTTACTGGCCTAGCATGGACAGTGCTGTTGAAAGACTAGTCAGAAATTGTTCCACTTGTGTGTTGAATCAGCCATTGCAGAAGGATCAACCTCTCCAACCACTTGAATTACCACCAAGGCATTGGACAAAATTGGGCATTGACTTGGTAGGTCCCATTCAGAATGAATACATATTGACTGTCATAGACTATTATACTTCTTACCCTGAGGCGGTTGTTGTATCAGATATATCTTCAGCCACAGACAGCAGGAAAAAAATGGAGAGGGGAACTCCCTAAGATTCTGCTGACTTATAGATCTACACCTCACAGGGCATCTGGAGAAACCCCAGCTAATCTTATCTTTGGTCGTGATATCCGGACTAAACTACCAAATGTGGAAAAGAAAGAAGAAGAGCAAAGGGACATTCAAAAGAAAAAAGATATCAAGGGAGAGCAAGGGATCACAACTTTAAGGTTGGTGATGTAGTGTTTGTGGCTGGCCTAGACAACGGTAAATTGGATGCCAAGTTCAAAGACACTCGCTATGTATTATTGAGAAACACCTCTTGTAACTCTTTTGAGTTAGTTAATGTGGAAGATGGCTCAAAAATAATGAGAAATGTAAAACATCTTCGACATGCTCCTCCATTGGATCTTGATTTTGAATCTGCAGAAACAGAAAATGCTGAGAATACAGAACTTTCTGACGTGAAGGAAGTGCAGAGTCCTCAGACAGTGGAGAGTACATCCATAGGAGAGCCAGTAACTTTACCCAGAAGTGAAGTAACAACCAGAAGTGTCAGGAAACCAGCTCGTTACAGAGACATTTAAAAATATAGGACTTGCATAGGTCTCCAAATGTTAAATTGCTCTATTTTGTTTGTTATCTATGTAGATGTTGCTTAGTCTGCTAGAAATTAGGTGATATTTAGAAGTGACTTAAGTAAAAATTGAACTAAAATTTGAGTTGGTACGCATAGAAATAGTTGTAA
Organism: Lepisosteus platostomus; assembly: GCF_059453375.1. Lineage (NCBI taxonomy): Eukaryota > Metazoa > Chordata > Actinopteri > Semionotiformes > Lepisosteidae > Lepisosteus > Lepisosteus platostomus. Next base: position 26,034,552 of record NC_142626.1, on the reverse strand, counting down.
AAAAAAAGAAAAAAAAGTTGAATGTGTTGAATAGAAATGGAAGGTTTTACATACATTTTGTTGTAATAGTTAATAACCGTTTACTGTGTGTTGGTATAGAATTGTTACAATTGTATGGTAAAGTTATGGACTTTAAAAATAACAAAGGAAGGGATGTAGTATAGTGAGTAGACATCGCGAGACAACAGAACGAGAGAGTAGAAGGCAGGAATATATGGTGTAAGGGCGTGATATGTGTAGTTAATAAAATAGTTAAAATAATATAAGAACGGCTCTTTATTAAGATACACAACAGATATAAAGACGCGGAAATGTGTTATATAGCGTTTGATAGTGGTTGCTCGGAGCCTGGGATAATGCTGGCATTTTAGAAACTTTCTACATGCGTGCAAATACCCTGACACAAGGAAAACGAAGGAAAAAGTAATTTCGTGAGCACGAATTGTAAATCGTTCCCTAGATATAACTTTTTTTCCTACTGATGGCCCCTCCCGGGCTCCGTAACAAAGTGTTATCACACTTAAATTATTTAAACGAATACCTCTCCCACGTACTTATACGTTTTTTGTACTTCGGAGATATCAGACAGTACGCCGTCTTGTACTCTACCATTTCTGTCAATAAGCTTACGTGTGTTTTAAATCCAGTCGAGTCTGTTCCTTCTGTAGCCTTGTGTGAATTTATGTAGTTTTCATGTGCATTTTTTGTTGTTTTAGTACAGTATGTGAATATAATGTTATTATTAATACATTCAGGTGAAATACAGGTTATAGTGTAGTTCAACCAAGGTAAATAAACATAGCAGAAGGGCTCTAGTAGCGTGATGCTAGCTACATTAAGTGACACCAGCTTGGCAGCACCTTTCAAAATAAAAGTCCCCGAACCCTGCTTTAGGAAAAATAAATCCTGGACCAGATAAAGTCACATTTATAACACAACAACAATTTGTACATCCTTAAAACGGGGTGGAATGTGATACAGAGACGCACAGGTAATAGGAAATTGCCGTTCTTCATTATTTTTTTTCTTTCTTGCAATCTCTTGGGTGTTTTTATATCACTTTCTGCTTGCAAACTGACACAGAGCTGTGCTCTTCTAGACAGGAAAAAGTCTAATTCCTGACAAAACAAAAAATTGTGCCTCTCCAAAAGTAGCTCAAATCTATTCTACAGACCCACAGCTAATAGAAAATCACTATGGTTTTGTCAGATAAGCATCTTTGCAAATGTTGCTGGGGTTTATAAGACCACTTGCTGTTTCCAGACTGGGACCATGCAGTGATGGACAGGGAGTGGTCTCACTCCCCTCCCGACCAAACCAAAATTTGTGTCTCTTCAAAAATACCTCGATCTATTCCACAGACCCATAGCTAATGGAAAATCACCTTGGTTTTGTCAGATAAGTGTCTCTGTCAAAACTGCTGAGGTATGTAGAGCACCTCCTATTACCAGACTGGGACCGTGCAGTGATGAGCAAGGTGTGGTCTCACTCCTGTCATGACCAAAGAAAAATTTGTAACTCTTCAAAAATACCTTAAATTTATTCTACAGACCCACAGCTAATAGAAAATCACCTTGTTTTTGTCACATAGGGTCTCTGTCACAACTGCTGGGGTTGATAAGATCACCCAGACTGGGACCATGCATTGATGCACAGGGAGTGGTCTCACTCCCCTCCCAAACAAACAAAAAAATTGTGCCTCTCCAAAAGTAGCTCAAATCTATTCTACAGACCCTCACCTAATAGTACATAACCATGGTTTTGTTATATAAGTGTCTTTGCTAAAGTTGACTTTACCTGGTCCGGGGAATTTTTTTTCTAAAGCAGGGTTGAGGCTTTCATTTCATTTTGAAAGGTGCTGCCAAGCTAGTGTCACTTAATGTAGCTAGCAGTAAATTACAATTTGGCAGTAGTGCTACATTAGCAGTAGGCTGCAGTATGTGTCCCAAAAGCCTAATATACTCACAGATTGATTCAGGTCTGTTTCAGGTGGAAATGATAAAAGTATCATTTTGTTATGCCACATTAAGACCATTAACATCGGTCACATTAAGAACCTAGGTCATCCCATGTGTTATATACTGTATGAATTTAATGTTGTACCTCTGGTTATGGTTTCACTTCTGTGTTGATATTCAGGTACACTTTCACTGCTATAGCACCTGAACCTGTCTGACCCCTATGTTGAGTCTCGTGATCCAACTCTTCTCTAACCTTATTCTGACCTTCAGCAGCCCTGCTGTTGTGTTTAGGGTGAGTTATGTCAGTAAGAAGAGAATTGTACCCAGTGCACTTTCTGCTGGGCCAGAGCCAACTCCTCTTCTACAAGAGCAGGATAAACACAGTCTCAGGCGGAGGGTCTTTAGAGGGAGTAAGAGTTTGAGGGGTTGGTGAAGAGCAGGATCTCACTAGAATTCCTCTAGTAAAACTGGAGATACTGTAATTGTTTGGGGTGCTATACTGTAAGGGTTCTAGTGAATAGAAGCTATATTTTAGTTCAACCAGGTTAAATAAACATGTACTGTGCTCACTGAACTTGAGGGGGTCCGAGGCTACGTGTCCCTAGAGTAAAAAGCTGGAGAGCGAGAATCACGACAGCACTATGGAGAGATCCAGAGTGTACGGATCAGCTAGTGAGCTTGGAGGTGTGGGTGAGTTTAAATTCAATAGACAGGGGGAAAAAGGGGAGAGATTATCAGGAAAAAAGAGGAACAGAAGGAACTGGATTAGGATTGGTAAAATGTCTGGAGAGGATGAACATAGTGCAAGGCATCCACATTCATTCTCAAAGAAAAAACACTCAGGATGTGCGGTTGTGTTCCGGCTGCTGTTGTGTTCAGGGTGAGTTATGTTAGTAAGAAGAGGATTGTACCCAGTGCACTTTCTGCTGGGCCAGACCCAACTCCTCTTCTACAAGAGCAGGATAAACACAGTCTCAGGTCTGTAATAGTTAATAACAGAGGGTCTGTAGAGGAGGAGAGTGTTTGAGGGGTTGGTGAAGAGCAGGATGTCTCTAGAATTCCTCTAGTAAAACTGTAGACTCTTGTCTGAAGGTGTTGGTGTGTTTTGACTATGTTACATGTAGGAGTCTGTGTAGAGGGTCTTTCATGTGTAAAACATGTGCAGTGTTGTGTAGTTTTGCGAGGTATGTGATTTGTTTAGTTTCATGATCAATTTCTTTATTCTTTTTATTACTTTTTGTAATAATAATTATATTATTGCTTAATATAATTATTAATTATTTGTTGTGGTGTTACAGTTGTAAGAAAACCGGCTCAGGGACGCCAAATATGTAATCATTCATAGCCGTTCAGGGACGCCATAAATGTAACGTTGCCATAGCCAAAATGTAAATGTAGTGGCTCTCTGAAGGCACCAGTTCTGTAGGGTTTGGGCATTTACTGAGACAATTATTAATTGTAGCAGTAAATCACAAAGTTGATTCTTTTGATGGCTTTAGAATCCAACCATGCGACATAACTCAAACGACGCACACACACAGGTACTAATACACGAGGATACATTTATTAATACATAGAATATGCATGTAAACCTAACAGATCTTATCGAGAGGGTTATCAGAATACAAAAGATATATATTCATTCAGTTACAAAGAGTTACATATATCAAGAGGACATACATTCAGTATATCATTCATTAAGACCGTTTCGTAAATGAACTTGGTTACAACTTCTACATTAGATACTCAAAACAAGTACATAACTCTTAGGAATTAAATTGATATCAACTGGTTGGGATAACAATTGAATTCTCGAGCTGTAATGCATTGAAGTTGAATACTCATCCAATTTCTGGGGATTCAGATCTCCTGCGGGCACAAAGAAACAGTTGCAGGCTGTTGCTGTCCAATCCGCGCTCTCTGGCTCGGTGCCAGGCTGTGCTGTGCGGCTTGCGACGGTGCGCTGCTGATGCTCACTGTCCGGCTAGTTAGTGTTGGCTTTAACTAGCAAAGTTTGTGCACAGGAGAAAAGATGACTGTGGGTCCCAGCAAGTCAGGAAGAGGACCAGTTCGTTCCTGATGAAGAGCTAGTTCTGAATAGTGATTCAGCTGTCCACAGTTCTGACCTGTTTACGAGGCCTGCTGCTGGTGCTAACCTCGGGTGGATCCTCTAGTTACTCTCTGGCAACCTCCGCTCTAGACTCTCAGAACAAAGGAAAGTTCTGGCACTCGGACACACTGGCCGTTCCGTGGTTGTCCGGGCTGAGTCTCAGGATGGTCAGGAGGCGCGCTGCGAGAATGTCCTGCCCTTGGGAGCCTTCTGCTCCTGTGCCGTCCTGCCCTGGAATTCTCCTTTGAATTCCCTTTAGAACAGTCCACAGAATTCTCCACTGAATCTTACTGAATCTTACTGAATCTCTGTGTTGCCTGTTTTTACCTGGAGGAACTTCAGCTCATTGATTGGCTGAAAGTTCCATGGGCATCAGAGTCCCACGTGGGTTACTCGGCCGTACCAGTCCCTGATTGGTTGATCAAGGTGAGATATGAGTCACTTACTCCTGACACTTAGGAATGCAGTCCAGATGTCCAACTGGCACTCCCTAGACAGATAGGCACCAATGGATGACCATTGATCATTGATAGCCAGGCTTAGCTAAGTGCATCCTCCTTTGGGAACCCTAAATCAGCCTGCATGAATAGTTTCTCTGTGGCTGCACCACAGAGATGAACAGAGAAATGGGGCCTCATTTGGGAAGGCTCAGAACACTTAATTCTTTCTTATTAATAAGCCTCGCCGCTACATATCCCCCCTTTTTGAAGGTCACGAGGTCCCGAGGCATTGTTGCCTTCAAAACAAAACAGAGTTAAGTGATGTCCCTTGCCATTAGAACATTAATCTTAAATGTCCACATTACTCCTCGAGAATTCATACCGGAACCAGCATTGGATACAAACAGGATGAATAACATCTGGAGTATGTATAAACACGGTAGGAGACATTATCTCAGTCTAGGAATTACACATCAGGAAGTTCACTGTCTATATCTGATACCTCTGTAGTAGATATTTGGGGAGAAGTCACTTCCTTTCTTTTGACATGCTACCTTTGACTCATTCGTGCTACCCGGAGTACATCTTGATGTGAGAGTACAGCATTCAGAGTACATCCAGTCATGATCCAGCTACCCGGCAGTAGTGTTACAATAACAACAGTTCCTGTTCCCAGCCCCCAGATAAACCACAACACCTGTGCTGGGTATCTGCTAGGGTGGTTTGGAGGTTTGTTCCATTAAAGCAAACTAACTACCTGTACCTCTTCAGGGCTTACTGTTTCTTGGATTTCTATCCAATTCAATAGTGTGGCACCTGAAGGCATCCACGACCTCAAGTTTGGTCTTATATTGTCTGGTTCTAGACAGTACAGTGTTAAGTTCAAGCTGTACTATGGCCTCCTCGGGAACTTGCAGGAAAACTGTTTGATTAGGTAGCTGCATTGTGGTAGCTGTATCATGCCTGTCACAAGTCATGGTGAAAGTTAAATGTGGTGTGCTGACCAGCCATTTACTTCCCACCTGCTCTTCATGGGGTTCATTAACCTCCCTCTGCCCATTAGTAGCTTTACACCCTTCATTGGTGAATCCTTTAGACACAGCCAATGGATAGCTTTGGTAGCCATACCCATCTCAAGATTTGGAACCAAATTCAATCTTGGATTGCCTTCTGGGTGAAATATGAGCGATGGGTTTAATGTCACATACTCCTCTACTGAGAAGAGTGGAATCAAGTGGGTTGGGATTTGTGCCGTGGTTAGACCTGCTACAGTGGCACTAAACTCCCTTAACAGGTCTTGTGTCAACATTCTGGCCTGTTGCACACAAGCATAAACCCACTGTATAACACCAACAATCATGTCCACTGGTTGGGGAATAAGGTTTAACCCTGTTGCATAGGAAGTTGCCTGTAGGGTTTTCCCTAAGCTTTCCAACTTTTGCTGCTGTTGATACAGTCTGTCACTACCCTCTGGCATCTCTGACACCTGCCTTCTTGGGGCAGTCAGGGTGAGAGTGCCAGTAGCACACAAACCTACCAGAAAAAGAAAACGTGCAACAGTGGCGGCAGCAATCAGTCCTCCCAAAAGTCTTTTCGGGTGGCTGATCCCAGTCATCTCCTTCTGAGTGACTGTTGCCTTTCTAAGCTGGCGCAGCATGTACATGGTGTCTTTCACAGTATGCCATGTGGCATCTTGGGCACCAACATCCTGGAAATCTGGGGAGATCTGACGCAGCTGCTGATGCTGCTCCTCCTTTTCCAGGGCATCTGCTTTTTCGATTTGTTCATGCCTGTGCTCTAGGAACCCTGCAGGGGGTGGTGCAGCGGTGGAGCATGCCTGACCCTCGGCTGAGTGGCCATCTGGAGCACCTGAGTGATCTGGGATTGTTATCCCATTCTCACTGTTCAGGTCCACCCTGCACACCTCCTGATTGAGGAATCCCTCTATCGGCATGTTTACAATCGTTCGCTGGGCGTGGGTGTAGGACACCTGCTTGCTCCCCCCTTCCCTCGCTAGGGGTTCAGGGAGCTGCCCCAGCAGTGGGATAGCTAGTTCACTGTCTTTGAACTCACTATCACTCACCAGGCCCATGTCAGTGCAGGCAGGGATTCTGATATCCCTCTTTGCGATGTTCTGCACTGGCAGGCGGGTGGCTTGACCATCCAGCTCCAGTCTGGCTGAACCACTGTTGGTCAGACTCAGACTGACAGACTGAGCTGGTGGCTGTAAGAAAACCAGCTCGGCTTTCATTCCCTGTCCCTTCTGGGGGACTGGGTGTGTTGACAACCCTGCCGTTGAGGCAGGAACAATCAGGTCAGTCTCACTCACTACCTGGTAGTTGTGAGAAATAATGTTACCTGACTGCAGGTTCCCTGGGTCACAGCAGAGGGAATTGGCATCTGGGATCAGGTGTGTCCACAGCGCAGTAGTCTCAGCGTCCAGCTGGACCTCCTGTCTAACCTGTGAATGTTGCACCAGGGGCACCTGGCGGTGGCCCTGTGACAGCTGCTCAAGCAGATCCTCACTAATAGAGGACCTCTCAGGGCTAAGGGTGAGGGCTACATCACCAACCTGCTCTCCTGCCATCTGGATCCCTTCCACCACTGCAGGGTGGTGGTCCTGACCCCTCTTGGGTGCCAGGGTGCACAGGGAAAGCTCCTTTTCATCGCCAGGTGGGGAGATCTGCTCCTCTTTAGGGATGTAAAAGGGGTGTGCTTTACCTGGTGGATCAGGCGGCTGCTTGGAGCACCGCTCCTGTGGCAGGGAGGCTGTTGTGACCTCAGCCGGGACACGACTTCCCTGTATATCCGGGGAACAAGAAAATATTTTTATTTCTTGTCCAGAGGGAACAGAAGGAATCTTCACATAGGCTTCTGTGTTCGGTGGGCACTGTGTGAGCACAGTCTGCCTCTTGGCCCCCCTTTCCTTCTGTACAGAAGGCTTAGGAGCCTTGACCTGTTTCCACACCTTGCCTTTCTGGTGATCCACCAAAGGTTCCTCTCTGAGTCGCATGCCCTTTTCTTTTTCAACCCGTTTGAGCTTGCCGTGTGACATCAAACACCTTTCAACCTCAGTGTCAGTGTCTCACTGTGTAAGACATCTCCCATGGCAGCCTTGAGGTAAAAGCTTCTTGCTTTTCCTCTGTGTTTTACTGCCTGCTCTGTGACTTCAGGGGTGGAGTCAGCACTCGCTTGGGAGTGGCTGACCTTATCCAGGCAGGAAACCTTCCGCTCAATCAGATAGACTGAGGGAGGGAGAGGGGGCGGGTCTCCGCCTCCTCCAGTGGAGAGTATCAGCTCATTCACGCTTCCGGCAGCCTTGGGGAGCGGTTGTCCCTGTCCTAATAAAGCTTGTTCAAGCCTGGCCAGGCGGGCGGCTACTGAATCCTTTTGTTCAGCTTTATCTAGCCCTTTCCCTCCCCCGGTGTTCTCATGGCACTTAGGACGCTGGGTGCGGTCCTGTGTGAGTGCTTTGGAACAGGGCTTAGCCAGCTCAGGAGCCTGTGCTCCTTCGAGCAGGGGGGAATTAACCCTGCTGGCTCTGACGGCGAACACAGTCGCTTTAACAGCTTTTTGCTCTGAGCGACTTTGGACATCATACTCCCAGGCTTTCTACACGAATCTCTTAATATCAGTCATTTTCATGGTCTGTGCATCTGTATGCATTAAGATCATCTTTCTGACTGACGGGTGGAGATTCGCAATGAATAAACCCTTGAAATGTGTGTTCTCTTCGCAACCCTCATCATTTCGCCCTGCAAAATAAGTTCGTCTAAGTCTCTCGTAATATTCGCGAGGGGACTCTGCTCTCTCGTGCTTAATGTTAAGAGCGGCGGCTATCGCAGCGGTCGGGTCAATAAACGCACTGTATTCTTCGATAAGTGCTTGACACAGCTCCTCAAAATCATTACAGACTTCTTTTATCTGCCTAGCCATCCACTCATCTACAGCTCTGCTGGTAGTTTTCCTGACCAGAAACACTTTCTCCTGTTCTGTGGCGTTTGGCAGGTACTGCAGGGTATACCTGAGGTCCTGAATATAACTCTCGATGTTATTCTCTGACACTGCGGGGTCAAATCTCTCTATGTCCTTCGCTAGCTCTCTCAGAGAATGGAGATTTATCCTTCTAGCTTCTCCGCTGACGGAGATATGGAAGAGATCGTGGTCAGACTTGTCGCTGCTAGAGAGGGGGCTTAATAGCGACTCGAATTCAGACCTTTTAGCAACCATCGTTAAACTTAAAGAGTATTACTTTTAAGTACGAAATCACAGTTTTACCACAGAAAGCCACAAGATCAAGTATGCAATCAACCCGGTAGATCGCAAAAGATCACAAAACAATCAAGCACTGCTTAAAGAGCAAGGGGAACTTTTTTTCCTTTCGGCTTTCAGCACACTGTATTGTCGTGTATGGAACCCGCGGCGTTTTATATTGAATTATTCCGCTTGGTTGACTCATTTCAGTCTTGCCACGTCCACCCAGGGACGCCAAATATGTAAGAAAACCGGCTCAGGGACGCCAAATATGTAATCATTCATAGCCGTTCAGGGACGCCATAAATGTAACGTTGCCATAGCCAAAATGTAAATGTAGTGGCTCTCTGAAGGCACCAGTTCTGTAGGGTTTGGGCATTTACTGAGACAATTATTAATTGTAGCAGTAAATCACAAAGTTGATTCTTTTGATGGCTTTAGAATCCAACCATGCAACATAACTCAAACGACGCACACACACAGGTACTAATACACGAGGATACATTTATTAATACATAGAATATGCATATAAACCTAACAGATCTTATCGAGAGGGTTATCAGAATACAAAAGATATATATTCAATCAGTTACAAAGAGTTACATATATCAAGAGGACATACATTCAGTATATCATTCATTAAGACCGTTTCGTAAATGAACTTGGTTACAACTTCTACATTAGATACTCAAAACAAGTACATAACTCTTAGGAATTAAATTGATATCAACTGGTTGGGATAACAATTGAATTCTCGAGCTGTAATGCATTGAAGTTGAATACTCATCCAATTTCTGGGGATTCAGATCTCCTGCGGGCACAAAGAAACAGTTGCAGGCTGTTGCTGTCCAATCTGCGCTCTCTGGCTCGGTGCCAGGCTGTGCTGTGTGGCTTGCGACGGTGCGCTGCTGATGCTCACTGTCCTGCTAGTTAGTGTTGGCTTTAATTAGCAAAGTTTGTGCACAGGAGAAAAGATGACTGTGGGTCCCAGCAAGTCAGGAAGAGGACCAGTTCGTTCCTGATGAAGAGCTAGTTCTGAATAGTGATTAAGCTGTCCACAGTTCCGACCTGTTTACGAGGCCTGCTGCTGGTGCTAACCTCGGGTGGATCCTCTAGTTACTCTCTGGCAACCTCCGCTCTAGACTCTTAGAACAAAGGAAAGTTCTGGCACTCGGACACACTGGCCGTTCCGTGGTTGTCCGGGCTGAGTCTCAGGATGGTCAGGAGGCGCGCTGCGAGAATGTCCTGCCCTTGGGAGCCTTCTGCTCCTGTGCCGTCCTGCCCTGGAATTCTCCTTTGAATTCCCTTTAGAACAGTCCACAGAATTCTCCACTGAATCTTACTGAATCTTACTGAATCTCTGTGTTGCCTGTTTTTACCTGGAGGAACTTCAGCTCATTGATTGGCTGAAAGTTCCATGGGCATCAGAGTCCCACGTGGGTTACTCGGCCCTACCAGTCCCTGATTGGTTGATCAAGATGAGATATGAGTCACTTACTCCTGACACTTAGGAATGCAGTCCAGATGGCCAACTGGCACTCCCTAGACAGATAGGCACCAATGGATGACCATTGATCATGATAGCCAGGCTTAGCTAAGTGCATCCCCCTTTGGGAGCTGTCCTTATCAAAGGAACCCTAAATCAGCCTGCATGAATAGTTTCTCTGTGGCTGCACCACAGAGATGTACAGAGAAATGGGGCCTCATTTGGGAAGGCTCAGAACACTTAATTCTTTCTTATTAATAAGCCTCGCCGCTACACAGTTAAAACCCTGTTTTTTTTTCTTCAAATGGTTTATTTTCTTTAAATGGGAAAGTTGTTTTTCTCAAAATATCTACAAACATCAAAATCTCCAGTCCACTAACTCCAGTATTGGTCATTTACATTTGGGATTAATAAACCATTTGAAGAAAAACAACAACACTGTAACTAAGTAAAATAACTATAAGAAGATGACATCATAATAAAATATAATAATAAATGTGAAGCAATTTTTATTATGGTTAAAAGTCAAAGTCTCTCTATTTCTGTTTCCCATTTCCAGTCACTGTAGCTCCGTGTGTCTCCATGTTTCCCACTGTCTCCCTTCCTGACAATTTCTTCTCATCTTTCTTCTTCCTCCTGGAACCCAAATTTTGAAGCAGGTGTTATCTTCATCATCCTCATCCATTGACACTCTGAGATGGATAATGACATGATGGTGTATATTACTGCTGAGCTGGGTGTTGTAGTGAAGACTTGGAAAGAAAGATGTGGATGAGCTGTGCAGATGTTCAGCTGTGCTCCTGTCTTTTTGTCTGCAGGATGAGGGAGTGTGGACTAACAGAGAGATGTTGTGAAGATCTGGCCTCTGCTCTTCAGTCTCAATACTCCAGTCTGAGAGAGCTGAATCTGAGTAAGAATAACCTGGGGGATTCAGGAGTGAAACTGCTGTCTGCAGCTCTGAGGGATCCCAACTGTAAATTAACAACACTGTGGTAAGTGTATACTGGTGATTTCTTTGTTTTTTATTGTTTGATGTAGATATTCTGAAAAGCACAACATTCACTTTTTCAAATACATCAGAAAGTAACACCTAGGAAGGACAAAACAAGAAAGAAAGAGGGCATACAGAAAGACAAAAAACTGCTACGCAACTTTATAGAAGTTCTTGTCTCTGGCTTCTTTGTTAATATCTCATTGCTGAGAGACTCGACATGCAATCTTTCCCACTTTGCCTATCTTTTTACACATAAGTTTATGCTGTTGTTGATTTAGAATTCTGTGGGTAACATTGTCTATGAGATTTCATTCATAAAGTCCTTCTTCATTTGAATACAAGGTCAGTCCAGCTTTAATCAGTTTCTAGTGATTTATTTCATGGCTGCCGTCTTGACAGTTCTAAACAAGTATCTTTCTGCCTCTGAAGACAGCTCATCTGGTGTTTGTCCCAGAAGAAGAAGGACTCCTAATAAGGATTGTTGTATATTTCTTCAAGATTTTGAAGACTTGGCCAACCCAAATTTCTCATTTGTATCTTACTCTTAACTCTTGTATTCCTACTGTATTTTCTAATATTCTATATACATCTGAAAGGATGTAGCTGTGGAAGTGAGTTAGGTATGCAAACTTTATCAATGTTAACCTCTTATTTTAGTTTCATTTAATTCTACTCAGCTTTGAATTTCCCCAGTGTTTTCTCTTCTCTCTCTGTGCTTTAACCTTGCCTGTTTGACCACGTCTTGCACTGATCCCTGTGCTCTGAACCCTGCATGTTAAACGACTCTGCCTGGTGCTTTAATCAGTTCCTCTCAGCTCAACCCTTCCATTTCGATCGCGTCTCTAGTTCACTTTCTCCTACCTGCCCTGCTTGCTTCCAGCAGAGCCCGCACCTGGATTCAGTCTCCAGGTTACTGCTTCCATCAGCTCAGTGCAGGAGATATCACACTGGGGCCCTAGGTTCAATTCCAGACCTGGGGTGCTAGCTGTATGGAGTTTGTATGTTCACCCCATGTTTGTGTGGTGTTCCAGTTTTCTCCTACAGTCCACAAACATGCTGGCAGGTTAATAGACTTGTGGGAAAGCTGGCACTGGTATGAGTGTGTGCTCTTTGATAGACTGGCATCCTGTCCAGGGTTCAATCCTGCCTTGTGTCCAGTGCTTCCTGGGACAGGCTGTGGGTAACAGTGACCCTGAATTGGATAATTGTTTATTAAAAGTGATGTTGATGGTGTTCAAATGCTGCACTACCACTTTGTCAATTAGCACACAGTTTAAACATATCCCTGTAATGACAGATAAAGTCAAATTTCAGGGCAAACTTCAGTCTAGATTTATTTGGGAGGGAAGAAAACCTCAGGTAAAACCTACAGCATTCAAACTCTCCCAGATCTACAGTCTAACTTCTGTGCAGCTCAGCTTAAAGCTTCAACAACCTGAGTGACCGCTCCCCAGCAAAATGGTGAAGAGGTATTAATCTCACTTAAAACATTATGCTTTACACATAGTATAACTCAAAGCATTATGAAAATAATTAAATTCTGCAATTTCAATACATTAATCACTTAGAAAATAGTGTGTATTGAAAAAAAAACCTCAAGAAAGGAAAAGTTGTTTTGAATGTTGAGAGAGATAGCATGGCACCCTGACTTAAAACCACATAAAATAGACAGAGGTTTTATAAAAGGTCATTGAGGGGCATAAGACAGAAACAAGGAGGAAGACAGAAATCCTGGAAGTACATTCATTCTTGTTGTCCCAATCCTTCCCAAGAGCAAGGGAGAAATTAATTTCCAGTTTTTTAAGTTTTGCTTCATGTCAGAATAATGTCAGATTCTGTCTGCACTGCTTCTCGGAGGTTACTACTAATGTAGGATCTAAATGATGGAAACGATGATTTGGACGAGTTGTGCAGATGTTCAGCTGTGCGCCTGTCTTTTTGTCTGCAGGATGAGTAAGTGTGGACTAACAGAGAGATGTTGTGAAGATCTGGCCTCTGTTCTTCAGTCTCAACACTCCATTCTGAGAGATCTCTTTCTGAGTGACAATAACCTGGGGGATTCAGGATTGAAACTGTTGTCTGCAGCTCTAAGGGATCCCAACTGTAAATTAACAGGACTGTGGTAAGTGAACACTGGTGATTTTTGTGTTTTTTTATGTGCTAATGCTGAGACACAACATTTGCTTTTTCACATGTGTAAAAAATACACACCAGTATTCATAAACATTTTAAGTATCAAAGTCTTACATGTGATTATTTTGAAAACGTTTTTATGTGCCTGTTCTGACTATATTAAGTTTAGGTGGGGGTAGTTTAGGTGGGGGTAGCATTTCACCTCTGACGGCCACGACCACTCTAATCTCTCCGTCTGTGTTCTCAAAGACGGTTTTCCGAACTCATACATCAGAAAGACCACCGAAACTAAAATTATCCTGCAGCTAGGATCACACATTCTCCCTTCCCTTAACGACAGATTACTGTTCTTTTAAATTTTCTCCATTCATTGGAAGTTTCATTTCACACCTCTCTGCACCCATTCTGACTTCACACCTCTTGATTGGCCTCTCTTTCTGTCCCCTGCTCCCGCCTCTCACTCCTCCTCCCTCTCAACCTTTGTTCTCCCGCTACTTTACCTTTGCCTACTGCCCTGTCCCTCTCACACCTGAAGAAGGCTCCACGGCCGAAACGTTGTGTTCTCTTTCTTCTTTTTTTCAGCATGGAATAAACCTATTACTTGTTCCTATATTAAGTTTATATACATTGTAGAAAATTATAGTGTTTGAACATTTTCTGTGAATATGTTTGTTATCACAGTAAAAACATGCATACTTTTTAGAATTTGATCAATAGGGAAAATAATATGGAATTGCTTATCTAAAGAAATTGATAACGATATAATTATATTCATATACTATAGCTCAAATTATCACAGTAGTACACTTTCTTTGGAAATGTCTGTATCAGTTTCACTCCTTCCCATGTGATTACTTCTGTGGCGTAATGGGTTAGGAATGTGCTTTATTTACCCCCATTACCCCCATTTTGATTAAAATCACAAACCCGTGTTTAATTAAATGCCTTTATTGATTCACAATCTGACAATGCATTGTAAATCGTTATCTTTGTCTTTTAAGTTCTTTAGGTAACTTTAAGCATAGCTTTCTCATCATTTAAATTTATTTTTCATACCATCGTTAAACACAGCAGGAGCGTAATGTATTTCCTAATGGGATCACACGTGGGAAAATTAGATTGGAATCATTTTTATTTTTTTAATAAATTTGAGAAAAGTGTCATCTATACAAAAAAGTTGTATTTATTTAATACCACTTGATAGTTATATTAATAGAGATAAGAATTTAAGTTGTATACTGTTTAGACTTTTAATCATTGTAAACTGTATTACAGCATGTTAAGCATTAAACGTGAAAAAGTTGGTATATTTTATAAAAGCAAGATTGCTCAGTTTTACAAACGTACACAACCTTCCTCCTTCATCATAAATATTTTAATTATGCAGAAATACTGAGATGGTTAATTTTAGTAAATATGTTGACAAATATCTGAATTTTTACCAGAAAAATTAGTATCCATCTGTGAATCTGCTACGTGACCTTGCCCCCGTGAAATTGTGGGAAATAGGTTTAGTGGGCAGTGTAGTGACCATAGTGTGTTTTAATACACTGTGTAGTATAAAAGTATAAAGCTTGTTTTTTTATGTTTGTAAACGCTATTCTTGCAAGTACATTTTGTACAGTGTGCTTCTCTGTGTTAGCTGGTGGGCAAACGTTTGAGGTGAAAATTCATCCACAAGGAGTGTACCTTTAAAGCAGAGAAGAC
The DNA here is from genome assembly GCF_059453375.1 of Lepisosteus platostomus. Taxonomy (NCBI): domain Eukaryota; kingdom Metazoa; phylum Chordata; class Actinopteri; order Semionotiformes; family Lepisosteidae; genus Lepisosteus; species Lepisosteus platostomus. The sequence goes on along the minus strand of NC_142626.1, from coordinate 26,019,467 downwards.
CGCACCAAACGTTTTCGGCTCTGTATGTTGCTCAATACATTTCTCTCTGACACTTTCTTTAGTCATAGAGGTGGGAAGATTCCTCCCCCTTCCCTCTGCCTGCCTCACCTGTTCCCATTTTAACCAATTTAGTGGTTTCATTAGTGACAAAGGCTAAACTTTCTTGCAAATAATGTATTTTATGTTTTGCAAAAAACTGACTTGCTTTAACAAAATATATTTACAAATCCTTTTCCCTGGCAATCTACCTAAATGCCCATCGCCTCTTTTTACACTTGTTAAAAAGAACATTTCAATGTTAATGCGACACGGAAGACGTTATTAATAATGTAGCACTTTCGGGCTCACCTGAGTATGCAGCTGAAATGTCACTGTTTAAACGAATAAGAAATTAGATTGCTCATAAATCTAATAACTTATTCTGCATAAACATAACGTAATTGCTCTCTGAAAATGCTCTTTTTCCTGTCCGTTTAAAGTTATACTGTGCAGTGGGGGACAGTGCACTATTTTGTCAGCAACCTGCTAATCTGCTCAACACATGTAGAAATTTTATTTCTGTACGGAATGCGCGGAAAGTGTTTCAAAAGTTTAATTAAGAAGTAAAAAGAACTTACAGCTTACACAAAGACTCAAACTACAGTATGAAAATACGAGTGTTTCGGAAAAAAAGGACATTTGATTGCTGATTTCCTTATATTTATTTTATAAATGCTTTTATTTATTCACAATCTGACAATGAAAGACAGAACAAAAGCATCTGTGAAATCACATTCCTGAATGTCCCCCACTGCACTCAACAATCTTAGGAAGAACACGAAACAGCCTGTTAACAGCTTGTTTTTTGCCTTATCTGTCTGCTGCTAAAAAATCACGCCCAACTTTTTAATAGCAGCAGGCAGATCAGCTAATCAAGGAAGAAAACAATTATCTGCTGTTTGCTGCTGAGGCTGGGAGAGAAAATCTTCTCTGTAACTCTTCAGTTTACAGAGCAATTTCGCCAGAGCCTCACCTTGTCCAAAAATACTCTTCTTGTGTCAAATTTTTTGTTTGGCAGGATTTGAGCTACAGTATATGAATACAACTATATCGCTATTAATTTGTTTTGGATACGCGATTCCATATTATATTCCTTAGTAATCAAATTCTAAAAAGTATGCGTTTTTTTACTGCGATAACAAGCTTAAGTATTCGCAGAAAAGGTTAAAACATTATTACTTTTTCTGAAGTATATACAGTAAACTTACAGATGAAGCCATTCAAAATGCATGGTACATACCCGTACCGCACGCACATGGTGTACTACGGTATGTGATTTGCTGGCCAAAATTACTGACAGGGGCACGTGTGGTGCATTGGTCGGTATTGAAAAGATTTAATCATTTAATCTCTGTACTGTGTATGTTTTAATCTGCTTAGTATTAAATATTTCTATGGAATTTTACAACTAAAGGGAAATTTTAGTAGTTGAGCACAAAAAGAAGAGGAGCATAATGCATCTTATGATCATAAACAATATTAATTTAGGAACATAAACATATTATGTAAACTGTATATGGCGGGTATTCCACTTTCTCCCTAAACATTTTAAGCATCAGAGTCTTACATGTGGTTATTTCGGAAATGTTTTTACGCGCTCCTTCTGACCATATTAAGTTTATATACTTTGTGAAAACTGATAGTGTTTTAACCTTTTCTGTAAATACGCTCGTTATCGGAGTAAACAAAAGCATACTTTTAGAATAGGGATTAATAGGGAATATAATATGGAATTGCGTATCTACAGAAATTAATGAAGATATAATTATATTCATGTACTGTAGCACAAACTGTAGTATAAGACTTTCTATTGATATGTGTACGGCTGTTCCAGTGCTTTTTTTTCATGTGATTGCGTTTGTGGCATGATGGCTTAAGTGACTGATTTATATGCCTGGGGTTGAGTGTTCAAACCCACCTAACACCATGAGTTTTCTTTAACAAATAAACAATTCTTTGAAAAATTAAAATAGCAAATATTATGGACATTATATTGACGTTTTTTATATTTCTAAATATCACAACATGTTCGAAGCCAAGTCATTTATTAATAACAACAAACTATTTCAAACTGCTACTGATATCATAACTGACAATAAATATTATTGATACTATTTTGTCATTACAAACATGTATGCCATACAGATTCCGTGTTACCGAAGCTAAAAGTTTAGCCTTTGTCACTAATGTAACCACTAAATAAAGACATAGAAATCACTATGTTACAAACTGTATATGGCTGGTATTGGTATTTTAAAGTAAAAATACAAAGTAAATACATATAAGAAAGACAAGCAGTTAGAAGTGCTACCAAAATTAGAAAATGAAGCAGATACAGACAATATGTCTTCTGAAATGAAAGGTTTTGAGGTTAGATTTAAATGTACTCAGGGTAGGTGGCTGGTATTGGTATTTTAAAGAAAAAATACACACGAGTATTCCACTTTCTCCCTAAACATTTTAAGCATCAAAGACTTGTGGTTATTTCAGAAACGTTTTTATGTGCTCCTTCTGTCCATATCAACCTTAATATTTGAATATTAAATTAATAAAAAAGTGAATCCTGTTTTTTATGGTCTGTAGCTCAAATCCTGCTTAACTAAAATTTAAACACAAGAAGAGTATTATTGGACAATGTTGTGAGGCAAAAGAAATCAATAACGATATTTAGTCAAAGATCTAAATATATATAACGCATACGCCTGACATTAGAGGGTGTGTCTGCTCGCCTGCACGGTGATGTCACCGTCTATCCCTCTGATAGCTACAGTAGCAGGAACCTGTACTGTGTGGATCCCTTTAGATCTCCCTTCAGATTTCAAAGGTTATTAATAATATCTTCAGTGTCGCATTAACATCGGAATGTTCTTCCAAGTGTAGAAAGAGGCGATACGCAATGTGTCTTCTTCATACATTTTCAGTTTACAGACTGTACAAGATAATTTATTATGAATAATGTCTTCTGTATCACATTAAAATTGGAACGCTTTTCACAGGTGTGAATCCACCTATTTTCTAATCGCTTAATCCATGACAGGTAACAGTTTCACCCCTCCCTCTTCCCTCTGGCTGTCTGACTTTCTTTTTAACCCTTCTGTATAAATCGCAGTGGGTGAGAAAGAAAAAAAGTGAAACAGAGCGTAAATAAAGATTTCTCTAGTTCCTAGTTTCTCTATGTTCCCTTTAAAATAAACTATCATTCCACAATGCCGTGTACTACATGGCCGGTAGGGAAACTAAAGTGAAATTTTAGTAGCTGAGCATAAGAGGAGCATAAAGTGTTTGATGGTCATAAACGATATTAATTTAGGAACTGTATCAGAGATATTTTTTTTAACTGCACTGCATCGGGGAGAACAAGTATAGCTTGTGGGAAATACATGTATTTGTCCTGCATCAAAGTTTAACTCATTCAGAGCGCCCTATATTACAAACTCCAAGCATTTCATTTTGAGCTGAAGACCCTCATACCTGAAGAAGGCTTCACAGCCGAAACATTACGTTTTCTCTCTTCTCTTTTCAGCATGGAATAAACCTATTACTTGTTCCTTTTATTTTTATTTTACTTTAATTTTGTAAACTTAACACGAATTCCGTACAGAAATAAAATCATGTTATCTACAGTTGTTAAGCAGATTAGAAGGTTTCTGACAAAATAGCGCACAGTCCACCACTGCCCAGTGATATAACTTTAATATAAACAAGATCTAATATCTGGTGCACTCCAGGTGTAAGTTTAAAAAACCTGAATTATGTACTATGCTTATGTCTGCGAAACACCTGATCATCTACAGTACTGTGACGCTTTCAGTGCCTTGTGTATATTCTAAGTGGGGGCAGAGTGTGTGGGGACAGGTTTAGGCTGAAATTGAATTGGTGATCTGTATACTTCACACCTGAAACACTGTTTCTTCCCTGTTTAGCTGATCTTTTGCTGCCTGTGCATGCTTACACAGCTCCCTGTGTGAATTATCATACTTGACTGAGAAAGCTTTAGAAAACTTAACATTTTTATTATCAACAAATTGTAAAAATAACTTTTACATTGGCATTACTAATTTTGTGTATGGAGGAGTGTCAGCTATCAATGGGATCGAACCCCCCCTCTTAGGCTGGACAAACAATATTTTTTAAATTAAGGCAAATTAAAATTAAGGATGTTAAAGTGCTAGAGGTGTGAAAAATACAAAAATGCACATGAGCAAAATGTTTTAGAAATGGAGCAGGTGAAAGGATTTGTAAATATATTTTGATAAAGCAAGTCAGTTTTTTGCAACACGTAAAATAAATTTTTCCAGGAAAGTTTAGCCTTTGTCAATAATGAAACCACTAAATAAAGACATAAACTTAGAAATCTAAAGATTTTTTTGTTCAATGTTGGTAGCAGGATGAACTCTCTAGTTGAGCTAAGTGTATACTGTATTTTGTCGCAGAGTTGCTGCAAGATGTTAACAGTGAAAACAGGAATTTAGAAATGAGTCATTTCAAGAAGAATATTTTCAGAATAATTATAAATCTAGCAGGATATAGAAATCACAGAAAATAGGCAGTTAGATTGATCAGGTTAGTATGAAAAGCCATTTAGCAAAGAGGGCGTGAGAAGAGTGACAAACTAGTATATTTTTTTCTGAACCAGGGAAAATCTGATCATGTTTCTCTATAACAATAATAAAAAGCTTTATTTTATATAGTACCTTTAAAAGTGGCATCTCAAAGCAATACAGTAGATGTAAAAACTGTTATAAGGACCACAGATTACAAAGTAAATACATACTGTATAAGAAAGACAAGCAGTTAGAAGTGCTACCAAAATTAGAACATGAAGCAGATACAGACACTATGTCTTCTGAAAAGAGAGGTTTTGAGGATAAATTTAAATGCACTCAGGGGAGTTGACTGATATCGCTGGGGATACAAATTCAGAGCTCTAGGATGCAGCTAGAGAAGCTCCTGTTATCCACAGAGTGTAGATGTTCTCGAGGACAGCTAGAAGACCAGAGTCAGACGGATTGAGGATTTTGAAGTTGACTCGAAACTCGAAACCTGATAGGAAGCCAGTACAAGGACTCGAAGACAGGCGTAATGCATCCCGATCAGGATTCTGGCTGTCCAATTCTGAACATATTGGAGATTGTTCAGTGTGGATTTTATTACCCCAGTGAACTGGATGTGCATTTATTAATTCTAGAAAAAATGCCTTTCTTGATTTGTCTAGTTTCCTTTAAAAGAAACTATTATTCCAAATGTCCTACATGGCTGGTATTTATATATGATATTTGTGATTTAAACAAATTAACACAAGCAGTTTTTAGGGATTTAATTGTTGGCTGAGTTATTGCAGGATGTAAGACTAGTGATGTAGGTAGGAAAAAGATAATTTTGGGAAAGTTGAGGAATACACTGATAACAAGAACACTTCCTAATGGGGTTAGGCATAGTTTTGACAAAATGACAGGAGATGTTATAGACAGCAGAGGAAGATGATGAAGTTAACAGACTGTATGTTTACATACTGTAGATCCTGAAATGAGGATTGTATTTTACATTTTGTGTAGTTGCTAGCATTGAATTGTGTGTTGGATGCACATGAAATGAAGGATTGGGCAAACTTAGCTGATGTTGATCCACAGAGCCAGCATCTTAAGATGTTTATATTTAGAGGCAATTTGTTTAAATAACTAACTAGGTATGGATACTGATGTGCAATAGAGGTGAAAAGGCTGTTTCCTTAAGCCAGCACTATAAAATCATTTATCCTCAGTGATATGCTGCCATCTCATAGTGGGTTTCTAACACTGTGTATAGTTCCATCCACACAGTGCCTTTACTTCCATCCGTTTCTAATCTCTTTATCCAGTACAGAGGATTTGGAGCCTATCCCAGTAAGCAATGGACACAAGGCAGAATACACCCTGGACATAGCGCCAGTCCATCACAGGACAGACGGACACAAACACACACGCATCAGGGCCAGTTTTCCCATAAGCCAATTAACCTAGCCATACCCATACCCACCTACCCCTTAACCTAGCCATATTTTGGAGTGCGAGAGGAAATCATATCACACATATGGAGAAAAACCATGTAACCCAGAGAGAACATGTAAACCCCACACACACAGGATGGCAGGAATTGAACCTAGGGCCCCAGTGCTCCAAGATAGCAACACTAACCACTTGGCCACCATTAGAAATGCGTGGGCTGTTTAGTTATAATTCTAGTTCAGAGGTATGCATGCATAATTTAATTTTGAAGGCCACTGAGACATCTGGTTCTGTTGTATTTATGAAAAAAAAACATACTAACAACTTTGCCATCCTATTCCTTAGTTAATACATTTTATTTTTATAAACAGTTTACATTGTTAGCAAAATATTTTGAATGATATTTTACCCTATTTTTCTTTAATTTTGTATTTAACTTATTTTCTGATAGTCAGAATTTTCTGATATTCACAACACTCAAACTCTCCCAGATCTACAGTCTTACTTCTGTGCAGCTCAGCTTAAAGCTTCAACTACCTGAGTGACAGCTCCCCAGCAAAATGGTGAAGAGGTAGTCATCTCACTTAAAACATTATTATGTTTTACATCTTATATAACTCAAAGCATTATAAAAATAAATCCTGCAATTTAAATACATTTATCACTTAGAAAATAGTTTGTATTAAAAAAAAAACTATAGAAAGGTAGTCATTTTGAGGGCTTGAGCGAAATAGCATGGGACCCTGAATTTAAACCGTATAAAATAGACATTTTAGCAATGGTCATTGAGGGGCATTAGGAAGGTATGGAACAAGACAGAAATCCTGGAAGTACATTCATTCCTGCTGTGTTCATCCTTCTCAAGAATGAGAGAGGCATCGATTTCCATCTGTTGAAGTCTTGCTTCACATCAGATGCGTGTGAGTTTCTGATAATGTAGGATCTGATGTGATGTCCCTGATGTGCCTTCTTTTTTTCCTGGCCTGCTGGAACCTGTAGTAGTCTCTTAGTTTAGAATAATGGTCTCTGGCCACACCTGAGGGGAAAGCTCTGAACAAGCTGTGCATTGATGTCTGTCGTCATCTGTTTCCCTGGAAACTTATGTTTAGGCCTGGAAATCTATAAAGCAGCTTTGTGGCAATGCCCATTGTAAAAAGCGCTATGCAAATAAAACTGAATTGAATTGAATTGTGTAGGGAAACAGCCTGCCTTGGAAAGCCAGTACAGATTTATCTTTGTGACACTGCAGGGAAGAATGAATGTGCTATTGCTGGTCACCACTAGAGGGCCCACAATACCAGCAATTACAGCCCTCTAACTTTCATCCCTGACAGCTGCATGAAAATAATTTTCACTTCTGAACCTCTGATGTCCCTAATTGAGAGACCTGTATTAAAGGCTCATTTGACTGACTAAATGGTGCCTCATAGAGCCTCGCCGAAAGCTCCATACCCTGAGGCACACAATTTTTTCCTCTAACTAGAGAAAAAATATTCTTATTTTTCTCGACCGTGCTTTTTCGCTCACTCCTAAAATATTTAAACGATTACCTCACCCACTTATTGATTTTACACTGGCACTTTGTCTTCTTCGGAGATATCAGATAACAAACTATTGGACTGCGAACTCGCCAATACCCCGAATTGTCTCACCTCACTAAAAGGCTGACAACCCACAGTGGGGAGTCTTGTGCGCTACCATTGTTGTCAAGTAGTTTGTGTCTGTTTTGGATCCAGCAGAGTCTGTCTGTTCCTTCTGCAGCCCTGTGTGAATTTATGTAGTTTTAATGTGTGTTTTTGTCATTTTAGTACAGTATGTGAATATAATGTTAATGTAAACATGTTCAGTTGAAATGCATGTTATATTGTAGTTCAACCTTGTTAAACATGTCCTGTGCTCATTGAACTGGAGGGGGTCTGAGACTATGTGTCCCGAGAGTAAAAACCTGGAGAGCGAGTATCATGACAGCACTATGGAAAGATCCGGAGTATATGGATCGACTAGTGAGCTTGGAGTGGGGTGAGTTTAAATTCAATAGACAGGAGGAAAAGGGGAGAGATTATTAGGAAAAGAGAGAAAAAGAAGGGACTAGATTAGGATTGGAAAAATGTCTGGGTAGATTGAACATAGTGCGAGGCATCCACATTCATTCTCAAAACACTCGGGCTCTGCGGAGCGCAGTGAAGAGGCAGCGGGTTTCTCTCATCAGAGGCAGCGAGTGAACCTGATGATTTACAGCTGAGAACAGTGGACACAGGATACAGATTATTCTCACCAGACCGTTTGATTTATTGTACTCAGGCCTCAATCTATTGTACTGCCTTATGGTGGACAAAACTATTTTTTCTGAATTTTCCTTTACCATACTGTATTAACAAACCATTTCTTCAAAAAAATTGAAAAACCTTTTAGCGAAATCATTACATTTGGAGAATTCATCATCTTTCCTCTCAACAAGCTCACCAACGATTTTTTTTTTGGTTTAAGAGAGAGTGCATTCCTTTTTATAGTATTTTTTTTTGTTGTTGCTCTAACGGTTAGTTTTATATGTTGCAACTTTCAATAAGCACGCTTTAAGGAACCAACACTCTTTACTGTAATTTAAAGAATAGTTTACAACAAGTTTAAATTACAAAAAAGGTAATTATTTAGAGATTATTTGTTCATTGTAATATCCTGCACAGTAAAAGGTAAAACTTTGCACACAAACGTTGTGAAGTCATCTTGTGATCACTGGTAGAATTACAGTTGAAATTTCTGAAAAGTCTAATTTAGTCACAAATTGAGGGCTGTTTCTGGTGGAGGCACCGCCAAATTAGAAGATAATTTTTTTGTGCAAATTGTGTTGTGGGGCCAGCAGGGGGCGCTCACCCTGTAGTCCATGTGGGTCCTAATGCCCTAGTATAGTGACGGGGACACTGTACTGTAAACAGGCGCTGTCTTTCGGAGGATATGTAAAAAGACCTGCAGTTGTGTTGAGGATGAGTTATGTCAATAAGAAGAGAATTGTACCCAGTTCATTTGAACACAAGGTCAGTCCAGCTTTAACCAGTTTCTAGTGATTTATTTCATGACTGCAGTTCTTACAGTTCCAAACAAGTATTTTTCTGCCTCTGAAGGCCGTTCATCTGGTGTTTGTCCTTATTTGTCTTCAATACTCTTTCGCCAGTTTATTTTCATACCAAAAATGTTTATGATATGCCTGGTGTTCCATTCTTCCAACATTTTGTGCTCCTAAATTTATCATATTTGGATTGCAGTTTGTCTTTTTTCCAATATTGAATATGAACTTTTTACTTGTACTCTATCCATTAATGTGAAATGCTGGATTTATACAGATTTGAATGGTTTTAAATTCTTCAATTGCTATGGAAGTGCCAACATCCTTTTTCTCATTTGAATGATACTCTTAACTCTTGCATGCCTTCTGTGATTTCTTTCTGTGATCAATGTGTTAATCTCTTAATCAGTGTGTCTCTTAATGTGTTAATCAGCTAATTGCAGGAGATATATCACTGGGTTCAACCCAGACCTGGGGTATTATCTGTATGGAGTTTGTATGTTCTCCCCAAATATGTCTGATGATGCAGTTTTCTCCCACCGTCCACAAAGATGCTGGCAGGTTAATAGACTTCTGGGAAAGCTGGCACTGGTGTGAGTGTGTGCCCTTTGATAGACTGGCATCCTGTCCAGGGTTCAGTCCTGCCTTGTGTTCAGTGCTTCCTGAGACAGGCTCTGGGTAACTGTGATCTTGAATTGGGTAACTGATTAATAAAAGTGATACTGATGGTGTTCAAATGCCACACTGCCTTCCTTGTCAATTAAGTGATAGTATAAACATATCCCTGTAATGTCAGATAAAGTCAAATTTCTCTAATTTTATTTGGTAGGGAAGAAATTCTCAGGTAAAACCTACACCACTCAAACTCTCCCAAATCTCTCCCAAATTGCCAGCAGCCATATTACTCTGCAATTCACAAATGGCAATTCACTGAAACTAAGTAGGTCAGCCTGGTCAGTACCTGGATGGGAGACCTCCTGGGAAAAACTAAGGTTGCTGCTGGAAGAGGTGTTAGTGGGGTCAGCAGGGGGCGCTTACCCTGTGGTCCATGTGGGTCCTAATGCCCCAGTATAGTGACGGGGACACTGTACTGTAAACAGGCGCTGTCCTTCGGAGGATATGTAAAATGGAGGTCCTGACTCTCTGTGGTCATTAAAAATCCCTGGGCGTCTCTCGAAAAGAGTAAGGGTGTAACCCTGGTGTCCTGGCCAAATTTCCCATTGGCCCTTACCAATCATCCTAATAACCCCCATCTATGAATAAGCTTCATTGCTCTGCTCTCCTCCCCACTGATAGCTGATGTGGGGTGAGTGTTCTGGTGCACTATGGCTGCTGTTGCATCATCCAGGTGGATGCTGCACATTGGTGGTGGTGGAGAGGAGTCCCCATTAACTGTAAAGTGCTTTGAGTGGAGAGTCCAGAAAAGTGTTATATAAGTGTAAGCAATTATTATTATTTTTATTATTATTAATCTACAGTCCTATTTCTGTGCAACTCAGCTTAAAGCTTCAACTACCTGAGTAACAGCTCCCCAGCAAAATGGTGAAGAGGTATTCATCTCACTTGAAACCTTGTTTTATACTTAACTTAACTCGACGCATTGTGAAAATAAATAATTTAGGCAATTTTAATACAGTAATCACATAGAAGAAAAAGAGTGTTATGAAAAAAATATACTGTAGAAAGGAATAGTCTTTTTGAGAGATTTAGAGAATTAGCATTGGTCCCTGACTTTAAACCACATGAAATAGACGTTTTAGCAATGGTCATTGAGGGACATAATCAAGGTCTGGAAATAGACAGAAATCCTGGAAGTACATTCATTCTTGCTGTCTTAATTCTTCCTAAGAATGAGACAGGCAACAGTTTCCATCTATTGAAGTCTTGCTTCAGCTGGTTTTCTAGGACTTCTTAATTACATGTTAATAAGTTTTCTAGGTTTCAGGGTATTTTAATTGCTAAACATATTATTTTATCAAAATTTTATTTCAAGTTGTACTTTTTTTTATCTTCCGGGATAGCATTGCTTCAGAATTTGCATTTTTAATTTGTATCATGAAATGGTGCTGTAGTCTGTGATTACATTTGTGAGAACAGGAAAAAATTTGAATTTCTGTTGTGTATAATATCATCTTTATAAAGACCCTGATTGTGTGCTCCTCCTGCTATATCTCCTCCCTCTGTATCCTTCTGTTGTCTTATACTCTGAGAGAATAAATCAGTGGTGACAAGCATCTCCTCCTCTCGTTTCCTGTATAAATACAAAAGTCTGTTATACCCTGTCAAATTATTTTTCGGGATCCAGACTTTTTTCATTTCAGTTTTCAGTTTTTGTGTTTAAAGATACAGTTAAGTCTAGCCCAATAAGACCTACAACAAAATAGTCAAATTCTCCCTGGAATGATGTCCTCTCAAACATTTTATAATATCTCTGGAATTACAAATGTAATTATACAGTAGAAGTGTACAGTATACAGTCGAGTCCTTAAATTTCTTATATGTCTTACTTGTCTTCTCACCAGACAGAAATATCTAGGACAAACAAAGAAACATATTTTGTTTTCAATTTTCCAAGATCAATTTTTCAGGTTGTGGCCCTGTCAGCCAGCTGAAAATGCTTGTACACATTGCCCCATCTGCACAAGTTTGGATTAAACATTGAGACATTTTTTACGCACCCAGATAGTCTAGGGGTATATGGAGTGCAACATTAATGGAAATTCAGGTGTGCAGGGAGAAATCTTTGGTGTGGGGAAAAGATAGTTGTAATGAATTATAATAGGTAACAGGAGTGAAATATGTACAATTTGAATAGGTGACTGGTATTGGAGAAGAGGAAATATGAGTGGTGCCAAAGGAATGAAAATAACAAACAAAATGGAGCTGGGTAATAAAGTGAGGGGAAGCTGACCTAACTACAAAACCCGAAATACTCGGTCTTCAGCGTCTTCTAACGCCTTACCCAACTTCACTGACTACTCAAACCATACAAGACAAAAGGCAGTCATCCCATACTAAACTAGTATTTCTAATAATACAAAGACCAACTACGTGTGCACAATGTTACCCGACAACCTTAATTAACCCTTTACATAAAAGTTCACAGAAATACAAATACAAAAAGTGAGCTACGAATACAAATAAGGGAAAACGAGGAATAGGGTACAATAGAGCACAGAGGTTGATATAACCCGTTTGGGCAAGGTAATGGCCAAATAAAGGATAAACACAAACAAATGAAAGTACAAGGAGGAGATGAATGCAAACCAACAAAGCCGAAGCTATACGGAAACAAACACACAAAGCAAAACGAATGGAAACGAAGAGAGACAAAGCCAAAGCAAAACGAAATCGAAACGAAGCCAAAGCTGAACCTAGCAGAACCAAAGTCGAGCGAAAGGCTGCTTTATTCTGAAAATCTCAAGTTAAATACCGAAGAAGTTGAGTTCTGATCGGTCAAGAAGCTGATTACGAATGACGTAATATGGCAACAATGGTGTAATGATGGACCAATGCGGGGGGTATCTGAATACAGGAAGTGGAAAAAAAACAAAACATACGGAAACACACATGGGGACGTAACAATTGAACATTTAAATTCTACATAATTTTTGTGAAGACAGGATTTGGAATGATAATCTTCACATACCCAGATTTTTAAAAAATATATTAAAAATCTTAAAAGCTATAATAGCTATTGTAATTACTATATAATCCTCTAGGGAGTGATATAGGAGTTTGAATTGCTTTTTGCACTGCCAGCTTATTAGAAGGGTGAGTTGTTGATAATTGATGACCCCTGGTTGCTAAGTAAGCAATCCAGTTGCTGAGGGTTTTTTTCTCTCCTGAATCATGATAACAGAGACAGTGACATCTCCTAGGGCTCCGAATGGTCCATAATGAATGAATGACAGCAGTTGGAACCAGACCCCCCTTTTTTCAGAGTTTTCAGAAAAGTGGTCAGCCAAAGATTTACTCTTTCGGTTTTCATTGACCCAGTGGTTTAGCAGGTACAGATGCAGCCATTCAAAAGGCACGGTAAAACCCCATACTGCGGCAAATAATCTGCGGCACGTGATTGGCTGGCCAAAATGACTGACAGGGGCACTCGTGGTGCATTGATCGGTAGTGAAAAGATTTAATCATTTAATTTCTTTACTATGCACATTTTAATCCACTTAATATTGAATATGTATATGGAATTTTACAACTAAAGGGAAATTTTAGTAGCCGAGCATAAAAAGAAGAGGAGCATAACGCTTCTGAGTGTCCTAAATGAGATTAGTTTAGGAACATAAACATTATGTAAACTGTACTGTATATGTCTGGTCTCGGTACTTTAAAGAAAAAATACACACCAGTATTCCATTTCTCCCTAAACATTTTAAGCATCAAAGTCTTACATATGGTTATTTGTCCTTCTGACCATATTACGTTTTTTTTGTAACGCATACATCCACCAGTGAGTGTGTAAGAGCTGGCTTACCAGAGCAGTGACGTCACCGCCCTCCCTTGTGAATAGCAGGGCCTGCAGCCGCAGGGCTGATGGGAGATCTTCCTTTGACTCAAGCGACTGGGTCCCTGTTGAGCTACGCTGGCGGCCCGGGTTCGAGTCCCCGACAGTGGGGGGGCCAACCAGAACCCTGGAGCGTTACAATATACTTTGTGAAAAGTGATAGTTTTAACCTTTTCTGTGAATACGCTCGTTATAGGAGTAAACAAAAGCATGCTTTTAGAATTTGATTAATAGGGAATATAATATGGGATCGCATATCTAAAGAAATTAATAACGATATAATTATATTCATGTACTGTAGCACAAACAGTAGTATAAGACTTTCTATTGATATGTGTACAGCTGTTTTACAGCTTGCTACATGACTGCATCTGTGGTGTGATTGCTTAAGTAACTGACTTTTAAGACTGAGGTTGGGTGTTCAAATCCAGCTATTGCTATGAGTTTTCTTTTACCAAATAAACATTTAGTTGAAAAACTAAAATAGCAAATATTATGGACACTATATTGACATGTTTTATATTCCTAAATATCACAGCATGTTCGTACTGTATGTACACAGCGGTACCGCAGGGTGTAGGACGCAAACCCACGTGAGCCCGAAAGCCCTACATTCATGTAGGGCATTCGCCCGGCTGGGGTATGTGGTGAGGGTTAGGACAAGAGTGGTAGTGGTCAGGGCGGGGATTAGGAAAGCCGCTGACCAGTGCAGCTGACCCACGGTGAAACGCGCGTACAGTCTGGGGAGATCGCCCATTTTCATGTAAATAGTTCCCTGGTTTCGCACCCCTGTATTTTGCTCTCTCTCTTTTCTCAATTCAATTCAATTCAAGGTGCTTTACTAGCATGACCGATGGGTACAATCAGTGTTGCCAAAGCAAATGAAAGTAATGATCTTTACATTAAAAAAAACAAAAAATACAAGTAAAATAAAATCTACAGACATATTATAGACATTTACAACAAAGACATATTATAAAATATTGACATATACTGTAGGCAGCTTGAGCATTATTGGAGACAGACTCACTGTTCCTTAGGCTGTGACAGGAGATCACATACTGGGCTGCCAGTTCAACTGAGTTCCCTCCTCCCTCTCCCAGTTGGATTGAGACCCATTGGTATTCTGGCAGGTATGGGAACTCTGGGATTAGATTTCTGAATTTCAGGAAGAATGTTTCTCTAATCCCAGAGTATCTGTCATAGTGCAGTAGGAAGTGCACCTCTGTCTCTATTTCTCCCCGCTGGCAGTGGGAGCACAGCCTGTCCTCTCTGGGCAGCAAGGTCTGCCTGTGTCGCACAGTTTCTATGGCTAGGCTGTGGTCACTGAGCCTGTACTTCGTCAGGGTCTGTTTCTGTTTGTTGTTTCTTATTTTGGTCAAATATTCAGCTAGTGTGTATTGTCTGTTTAGGGTTCTGTAGCATTCCAGTTTATGTGTGTTTGTGTGTGTGTGTCCCAGTGTGTGAGATATTGCTGTTTGATCTGTGCTGTGATGTGGTTGAGTCTGGTGCGCTAGCAGTGCTGTCTTGAGGCTGGTTAGTGTCGGTGTGGCTCAGGTCAGTGAGCCTCAGGACCAGCTGGCTCAGGGGGCTCTGTTTTGGGCTCAGCTCTTGACTCTGCAGGGCTTTGTGGTGGTAGGAATTTTGGTCGCTGTTTTTTAGGTGTAGCCAATACTTTAATATTCTTTTCTGTATGTTTATCAATAGTGGGTACTGGCTCAATTCGGCCCTGCACCCGTTGTTAGGTGTTTTTCTCTGCACACGGAGGATGTTTCTACAGATCTCCATGTGCAGAGTTTCTGTGGGGTGTTTGTCCCATTGAGTGAAATCCTGGT
Organism: Lepisosteus platostomus; assembly: GCF_059453375.1. Classification (NCBI taxonomy): domain Eukaryota; kingdom Metazoa; phylum Chordata; class Actinopteri; order Semionotiformes; family Lepisosteidae; genus Lepisosteus; species Lepisosteus platostomus. The sequence continues at coordinate 26,004,032 of NC_142626.1, read as the reverse complement.
CTGTGAGGGGACCCCACACTTCACTGCCATATAGGGCAATGGGTTGGATTACACTTTCAAATATTTGGAGCCAGATTCTTGTTGGTGGGTTGATGTTGAAGAGCCTCCTTCTTATTGCGTAGAAAGCCCTGAGTGCCTTCTCCCTCAGTGCCTTCACTGCCAGGTCAAAACTCCCAGAAGAGCTGATGGTGAGACCGAGATATGTGTAGCTGGATGTGTGCTCCAATGTGTTGTTGTTAAGTATGAATTTGTACCTGTTTCCCTGAGGTCTGGCTTTCTTCTGGAAAACCATAACTCTGGTCTTGTCCAGATTGACTGTCAGTGCCCAGGTCTGACAGTACTGCTCCAGCAGTGCCAAGTTCTGCTGCAGCCCCTTTTCTCTCTCTCTGGCGCTCGCTCTCTCTCTCGGCTGGCGCGCGGGAGTGCTGGCTGGCTGGTTGTGCCGAAAAGAAATAAAACGCCGTTTTTCACTCCACAAAGTCTGAGTCTCTGTGTCCGACCTCGCTGAACCCGAATTCACTACATTATTAATAATGTCTTCCGTGTCGCATTAACATTGGAATGTTCCTTTTTTACAAGTTTAAAAGGGGGCGATACACAAGTGTCTCCTCTTTAACTCTTCTGTTTACAGAGAAATTTCACCAGAGCCTCACAACATTGTCCAATAATGCTCTTCTTGTGTCTAATTTTTAGTTTAGCAGGATTTAAGCTACAGTATATGAATATAATTATATTGTTATTAATTTCTTTAGATACGCGATTCCATAATATATTCCCTATTAATCAAATTCTAAAAATGTCAATATAGTGTCCAGAATATTTGCTATTTTAGGTTTTCAATGAAGCCTTTCAATGGCTTGAGGCGCCTGTTAAATTGCCCCACTGGATACATTGTTTGTAAAGAAACAGGTTTTACAACTCCTTTCCTCCCCCTCTTCATTTTCAGAGTAGAATAGGCGAACCTTCCAATGAAAGACATCCCCGTTCCCCCCACGGACAGACTGACAAATGTTTTATTAGAAAAAGAGATTCACAACACAAAGCTGTGTCGGTCGTCTGTGTAAAAAAATCCGTTTGAACATCATGGGTGTTTTTAATAAGCTGAAGCAACTCTGCAACAAAATATGCACTTAGCTCAACAAGACAGTTCATCCTGCTACCAACATTGAAAAAAATAATCTTTATACTTCTAGGTTTATGTCTTTATTTAGGAGTTTTATTAGTGACGAAGGCTTAACTTTCTTGGAAAAATGTATTTTATGTGTGGCAAAAAACTGACTTACCTTAACAAAATATATTTACAAATCCTTTCACCTGCTCCATTTCTAAAACTTTTTGCTCATGTGCATTTTTGTATTTTTTACACCTCTAGCAATTTTAAGGATTTAATTTAAGTAAAACTATCACTTTTCACATAAAGTATATAAACATACAGTAATATGGTCAGAAGGAGCATGTAAACATTTTTCCAAAATAACCACATATTAGACTTTGATGATTAAAATGTTTAGGGAGAAATGGAATACCGGTGTGTATTTTTTCTTTAAACTACCAATACCAGCCATATACAGTACCGTTTACATAATATGTTTATGTTCCTAAATTAATATAGTTTATGAGCATGTGAAAGGCATGGTGAATTGGAGATTTTCAAAACTTACTTTGTATGATTGGAAACGAATATGTGATCGGATCAACGAAATGCTGTGGTGTTACTTTTTGTCAATGAAAAAATAAAGTCTTCTCGTTTACAAAGATGGTTACAAAGGAAGTGGACCAGAGTTATACTTTGAGTTTACAGGTTGTCCAAGGTCATTCATTATTAATACTATTAGTAATATCTTCATAAAGACTTTGATGCATAAAATATTTCTGCATAATTAAAATATTTATGATAAAGGTGGTAAGTTGTGTACTTTTGTCCAACTGAGCAATCTTGCTTTTATAACATATACCAACTTTTTAATGTTTAATGATTAACATGCTGTAATACAGAGTTTAAAATTAAAAGTCTAAAGAGTATATAACATAAATTCTTAAATAAAGATTGTCCCTCAGCAGTGATCGGGATTTGAAACCAGGTGTTTTTTGGTGATAGCTCAAATGCTGTATATGAGAAGTTAAGGTTTAATAGCTCCAGCTAGCAGTTTTACAAGGTGATTCCGGATACTATTAACATTATCTAATCGCATGCGGTAAAATGCGGTATGACGAAAATGACGCGTTAAGACGCGTACAACACGCCCACTGCGTTGTACCACAGCATACCCAGCTCGTTTTGAATTGCTGCATCTGTATGTATATGTTGTTGTTGATTTATTATTCTGTGGGTAATATTCTCCATGAGATTTCATTCATAGAGTCCGTCTTCATTTGAACACAAGGTCTGTCCAGCTTTAACCAGTTTCTATTTATTTAATTAATTTATTTCATGGCTGCAGTATCTTTCTGCCTCTGAAGGCTGTTCATCTTGTGTTTGTCCCACAATAAAAAGGATTTTTTTATATTTCTTCAAGAATCTTTATTATTAATAAATAAGAATTTATTTAAATACCAAAAGGTGTTTATAATATGCCAGGTTTCCTCGCAATTCTTCCAACAGTTTGTGCTTCCAAATTTATCATATTTTTCTTGTAATTGGTATTTCTTCCAATATTTAATGTGAACTTTTCACTCACATTCTCTCCCTGAATGTGAATTGGTGGATTTATGCAGATTTGAACGGTTTTAGATTCTTCAATTGCTGTGGAGGTGCCAACCTCCTTTTCTCACCTGCGATTTACTCTTGTATTCCTCCTGTGTTTTGATATTTTATATAAATCTGGAAGGATGTAGCTGTGGAAATAAGTTCGGTATGCAAAATGTACCAATTTGTTAATCTCTCATCTTAGAGTCTCATTTACTTCTTTTCACGTTTCCCCAGTGTTTTCTCCTCTCCCTTTGCTTAGACCTTGCCTGTTTGACCACGTCTTGGACTGATCCCTGAGCTTTGAACTCTGCATGTTAAACGACTCTCCTTCAGACTCCCTGGTGCTTTAATCAGTTCCTCTCAGCTCAACCCCTGCCTTTTCGATCATGTCTCTAGTTTCACTTTCTTCTGGCTGCCCTGCTTGCTTCCAGCAGAACAAAGCAAAGCATTATGAAAATAAATTCTACAATTTAAATACAGTAATCACAAGAATTTGTATTGTGAAGAAAAGAAAGAAAGAAATAGTCATTTTGAGGGGTTTATAGAAATAGTGTAGTGGAGCTAGTTTGGACATGGTGATGTCATCACCCTTCCTGTGCGTAGCGGGGACCTCAGCCACCTGGGATGAGGGAGGTCTCCTTAAGCTTATGTGGCTGGTTCCCTGTTGCGTTATGGTGGAGACCCAGGTGTTGCAGGACGAACCGGCAGGGTGGAGCGCCAAGGGGCACGAGCCCACGCGGAACCTTGACGGTCACAATAGCTGACTTTAAACCACATAAAATAGACATTTTAGTAATGGTCACTGAGAGGCATAAGGAAGGTCTGGAACAAGACAGAAATCCTGGAAGTAACTTCATTCTTGCTGTCTTCATTCTTCTCAAGAATTAGACAGGCAGCAGTTTCCATCTATTGAAGTCTTGCTTGAGCTGATTTTCTAGCACCTCTTAATTACATTTGAATGTGTTCTCTAGGTTTCTGTGTATTGAAAGTGCTCAACATTTTATCTTATCCCAATCCTATTGTAAATTAAATTTATTTTTGACCTCCAGGGATATAGATTCCCCAATAACATTGCTTCAGAATTAATCCCTATTCTGAAAAGTTGCTGTAGTCTGTGATTACATCTGTTAGAACAGGAAAAGATGTTGAATTTCTGCTGTATATACTAACACCATCTTTATAAAGAGCCTGATTGTGTGTTCTCCTGCTATATCACCTCCCTCTGTATTGTTCTGTAGACGTACGGCCTGAGAGAATAAATCAGTTTTGTCAAAAATCTCCTTGTTTTGTTCCCTGTATGAATTAAAGGTGTCTGACAGAATACCATCATCCTGTTCCTGCGCATTTGGTTGCTTTTACATTGCATGTAGCCAAACAATAAAACCATTATGAAAATCCTACAAGTTTCAAATACAAAAGGCTGTAGTACCCTGTCAAATGCCTTATCTGGATCCAGCATGTATTCATTTCAGTTTTCATTATTTGTGTTTAAGGATACAGTTTAGTTTAGCATGATAAGACTAACAGCCAAATAGTCATTTTCCACCTGGAATGCTGTCCTCTCAAATATTTTATAATACTCTCTCTCTAACTTGTATTTTTGTTCTTATCTCGACAGAGATTTATCAATCATTCCTAAAATATTTAAACCAATATTTCACCCACCTATTAATTCAACACAGGCACTTTGCCTTCTTCGGAGATATCAGACAGTTAGCCGGGGGACCCCACACTCCCAAACACCCAGCATTGTCCAAAGCTGACAACTCACAGTGGGGAGTCTTGTGCACTACTATTGTTGTCAAGTAGTTTGTGTCTGTTTTAGATCCAGCAGAGTCTGTCTGTCCCTTCTGTAATCCTGTGTGAATTTATGTAAACAGTTTTAATATGGATTTTTTGTTGTTTTAGTACAGTACAGTATGTGAATATAATGTTAATGTAAACATGTTCAGGTGAAATGCAAGTTACATTGTAGTTCAGCCAGGATAAATAAACATTAAAAAGAGAAAAGAGAGAAACAGAAGGGACTGGATTGGGATTGATAAAACATCCGGAGAGGTTGAACATCATGCAAGGCATCCACTTTCATTCTCAAAACATTCGGGATCTGCGCTGCGCAGTGAAGAGGCAGCAAGTTTCTCAATCATCAGAAGCTGCGAGTAAACCTGATGATTTACAGCTGAGAACAGTGCACACAGGATACACATTATTCTCGCTTGATTTATTGTAGTGAGGACTCAATCTATTTTCCTTTAGACAAGCGTACCAATGATTTTGTTTCTTTTGGTTTAAGAGACTCAGTGAAATTAAATTAAATTTTAAATTACAGAAAGTAAGGAGGTTATTTGTTGGTTCTAATAAACTGCACGGTAAAGTGAAAAACTGGGCACACAAACCTTGTGAAGTCATCTTGTGATCACTGTTAGAATTACAGTTGAAATTCCTGAAAAGCCTAATATCTTCACAGATTGATTCATGGCTGTTTCAGGATGAGCCACTGCCAAATTAAAAGTTAATTGTTTTGTGCAATTGACTGAAGTGGGCCACAACACCAGTCAAATTAAGAACTCAGGTCATCCCGTATCATTTATACTGTATAAATTTAATGTTATACTTCTGGTTATAGTTACACTTCTTTGCAGAGAAACAGGTTCACTTTCACTGCTACAATACCTGCTCCCTGACTCCCATGATGAATCTCTTCTCTAACCTTAGTCTGGCCTTCAGCAGCCCTGCTGTTGTGTTCAAGGTGAGTTATGTCAGGAAGAAGAGAATTGTACCCAGTGCACTTTCTGCTGGGCCAGACCCAACTTCTCTTCTACAAGAGCAGGATAAACACAGTCTCAGGTGGAGGGTCTGTAGAGTTTTTGAGGGGTTGGTGAAGATCAGGATCTCTCTTGAATTCCTCTAGTAGGCTGGGCAAACATTTAAAGTGAAAATTCTTCCACGAGGAGGGTACCTTTAAAGCGGAGATGGCTCCAAATATTTTTGGTGCTCCCTCTCTTTAAAGCCCTGGCCAAATACAAAGCCAGTACAAACAGTTAAAATTCAAACTGAACTAAGAACTACACATCCCATTTAAAATGGTGGCGCTTGTGATCTTTGAGTTTAGTCAATGAAACAGAGAGAAAAATCAGTCACATGACTTTGGGCCTGAGATTGGGAAGCTTAACCTATCAGCAACAAAGTGAAATTTACATGAAATGGTACCTCAAACTGTCAGTTACATGACTCTGTATGTCACTTAAGCCATTCCTATTTGGATTTGTAGTTATGGAGTCAGGAAGGCGACCCACCTTCCCTCTGGCTGCCTGGCTTGTTGCCATCTTTTACCATTCTGTGTCTGAATCACAGTGGATGAGAGAGAGTATGGAGAAACACAGACAAAAAAAAGTGAATCCCTGTTACAATACAAATACATATTTGTGGTAAAGGGGAGAAAAACATCAGTATTTACTGTTAGCAATTAGATAAGATTTATAGTTGAAATTTGAGCCTAAATATAAAGTTAAAATCTCAACATACAGAGTAATGTTGGAAATGCACAATTTTTCTGGAGCAGAAATACAGATGCAGCCATTCAAAACAAGCAGGCGATACCGCATTATTTTGCGGTGCCCTTGACGCAAAAAATATACGTATTAATACCGTATATTCTCGCATAGAACCACATGATACCGCATGATAACGCAGGTAACATGTTAGTATCTGGAATTTCTGCAAGGTGGAGCTAATAAAGGTCAACCTCTCATGTTTGAGCTGTCGCCATCAAAGTCTTTACCGAAGATATTACTAATAGTATTTATAATGAATGACCTTGGACAAGCTGTAAACTCAAAGTATTGCCCTGGTCCACATTCTTTTTTTTCATTGACCGTCTTTGTAAAAGTAACGCCACAGCATTTCGTTGATCCAATCACGCATTTGTTTCCAATCATGCAAAGTACAGTTGTCACAATCTCCTCCTTGCAGAGTTTAGAGGCGTAGATAGAAGATTACAATAATGATGGCACAGCCACAATTGCAAAGATGTGCAATGGTATTTATTATGAGGAACTATGTTCCCAAAGTCCACACCCAAAAAAACTAAGTGAAAATCACAAACTAACCAAAAAAAAAAACAACACAAAGCTATAATACTAAATAGATACATTAATTACTGTACAAAAAAAACACTAGATTGTTGCAGGCAGCTCCAATTCTACCCCACAATCCACCTTCTCCTTACTCCCCCCTCCTAACTTGAAGAGCTCCTTTTCTAGGTTAAACTCCTCCCCCTAGAATATTCCACTATAAAGCACAAAAATAATTTGACAAAATATTAATCAGAATTCTATGGAAGCCCGTTTCCGGCAGGGAGTAAAAAAAAAACGCATTATGGTCTCTCACAATTCCGACTTAGTACTGTATCTCAGAATGGCGACTTAGCAACTCAGCATTCCGACTTAGTATCTCAGAATTGCGACTTAGCAACTCAGAATTCCGACTTAGCAACTCAGAATTCTGACTTTGTATCTCACATTTGTGACTTCGAAATAGCCATATTTCATTGTCTGTCCTTTTGTTATCGTAACGGATTCGGGTTCTAGGGCTTGTGCCCTCGCCGCTCCCACCCTAGTTCGTGACTCGCTGCATTGGCTCGAACCTGAGTCTTGCCAGCTGAGCTAAAGAAGACCTTCTTTTTTAAGTTAAAAAGGACATACAGTGGAAATACGTAAAAAGTAAGTTTCAGCTTTTATAATTGTGAATTCCTCTGGATGTGAAGTGACTATTTCTGTATCTTATTTCATATTCTGTCTCCGTAAATAAAAATTATTTTTAAAAAGCCCACCGTGCACTATTCCGGGTACTATGGACGCCTCACTGGCGGAAAATGGGATTCTATAAAAATTTGTGTAATTAATTTGATTTTTATCAGGGCACTGTACAAGACAAGTCTTCAGGCTTATAGATCCTATGATCCTGTACGATTCATGAAAATAGTGTAACGGAACGGTCGACATACAGGTTGTACGATCTGGTTGCAGTGTGGTGACGGCACCGCCCTCCCCTGCGGAAAGTGTTAAAGAAAGTGTTCTTTAGCTCAGCTGGCAAGACCTGGGTTCAAGCCCATGCAGTGAGGCACGAACTAGGGTGGGTGCGGCGAGGGCACAAGCCCTAGAACCCGAATCCGTTACACTTACAAAGGGACAGACAATTAAATATGGCTATTTCGAAGTCGCAAATGTGAGATATAAAGTCGGAATTCTGAGTTGCTAAGTCGCAATTCTGAGATACTAAGTCGGAATTCTGAGTTGCTAAGTCGCAATTCTGAGATACTAAGTTGGAATTCTGACTCGCTAAGTCGCAATTCTGAGATGCTAAGTTGCAATTCTGAGTTACTAAGTCGGAATTCTGAGTTACTAAGTCCCACAGAGCACCCACAGAGCAGGCAAAGCTATCCCCTAATTCCAGACTAGTTTGTTTTTGTAGGAAAACAGTGTTATCGCCTTTGTTTTGATAGTGGAATGTTTGCATATGTGTGTGTGTATGTGTTCATGTGGCTACCTCTCGAGTGCCAGGTGATCTGGAAACGGAGTCTCCAGTCACAACAGTAATTTTTGAGAATATCCGATTCACCATGCCTTTCACATGCTCATAAAAGATATTGATTTAGGAACATAAACATATTACTGTATGCAAAACTGTACTGTATACAGTATGTATATGGATATTTAATGTCTTTACTGTGCCCGTTTAAGTATTGAATATTTATATGGAATTTCACCACTGAAGGGAAATCTTAGTAGCCGAGCATAAAAAGAATAGGAGCATAACGCGTGTGAAGGCCATCAACAATATTAATTTTGAAACATAAACATACAGTATTACAGTATATGGCGGATCTCAATACTTTAAAGAAAAAAATAAACACCAGTATTCCATTTCTCCCTAAACATTTTAAGCATCGAAGTCTTTAACGTGAAATAACGTGTATAAAAAGTGGTAGTTTTAAGCTTTTCTGTGAATACGCTCGATACAGGAGTCAACAAGCATACTTTTAGAATTTGATTAATAGGGAATATCATATGGAATCACGTATCTAAAGAAATTAATAATGATATAATTATATGCACAAGAATAGTATACGCTGTACAATGCTGTTGATACTGTTTGTGTAGGGCTGTTTCACCACTTCTCATGTGACCTTGCGGGTGGTACTGTGGTCTAGCTGCCAGACTAGATTTGTTCAAATCCAGCCAGCGCCGTGACTTTTATTTTAACAAACATTTCTTTGAAAAAATAGAATAGCAATATTATGGACAATTAATTGACAACAAATATAGAAAAGCACATATTAAATTTGGGAAATTTGGTTTCTGTCAAAGCGATCTGTCAAAGCGCAATGAAACCTATTACTTGATTCTTATGGACTCATTCTTACGCCTGGTCCTGCCAGGGATTTAAAAAAAAAAACATGCACTCGCATATCTAAAGAAATAACAGTATACTGTAACTATGTTCATACACAAACACAAACCCATAAATAAAGCTGATACTGTTTAGACTTTTAATTATTTTAAACTGTATTACAGCAGCACAATGCAACGTAAATCGCTACCTTGATCTTTTGCAGCCGTTTCACTGTTTTAAACGAATAAGAAATTAATTGCTCATAAATCTAATCACTTATTCTGCATAAACACGGCGTAATTGCTCTCTGAAAATGCTCTTTTTCTTGTTCGTTTTGGAGACCTTGATCGAAACTGATTTGAGATGTCAGAACGGATTTATTTTCTGTGTATTTCTGTGTGGGCATTTCCTACATTGCTTCGTTTGTCGAGATTTTAACTTTATATTTAGTCTCAGAATTTCAACTTTAAATCGTACACTAATTATTAGCAGTAAATACTGGTGTTTTGCTCCCTCTTACCACAAACATATATATGTATTGTAGTTGGAATGAACTTTTTTTCGTACGTGTCTCTACCTACTGCGACTCGAACACGGAATGGTTAAAGATGGCGACAAGTCAGGCACCCAGAGGTGGGGAGGCGTCTTTCTGCCTCCATAACTAAAATGCCAAATAGGAGTGGCGCAGCACGGTTTTCATCACTCTCTGCGGGAGTGCTGGCTGTGACAAATTAGAGATTCCCTTCTCCCCACAGAAAGACAGACAAATGTTTTCACTGCTTATTAGTCGCTATTCAACGCGTGGCGAGCAGCTCCAATTTCTGGCGTAAGCGATAAATACTGTATATTTAGCTGAAAAGCTGTACAACACAAGAATTTTGTTACCCTAGGAGGTTTCGTGAAAAAGCTGCAATTGCCAATTGCAATTGTTTTTATTTTTAATCACATTTTTAGCAAAGTCATGTACCATAAAAGTATGGTAATTAAAAACCATTAATACTTTCGCTTGGGTTAAAAATAAAGTCGATGTTTTCTCTTTTGGCTAGACTTGACTATTAAGCCATGAGATATACAATAGATTGTCATTAAACAACCCTGTGTTTATTAATCTTCCTTGTTATGCACAGTGGGAATGATAATATAATGAGAATTAATTTAATCACAGAGTGCTCACAAGCTGATTCTCTCCAGACACAGCTGTATGAGCTCCAGCAGCCAGGACAGGAGGCTCTACTGTACACAGAGAGGGGCGGGAGGGGGGAACAAGCTGTCCAGCCATGTTGAATGCTACAGAACCCTAAACAGACAATACACACTAGCCAAATATTTGACCAAGATATCCAGACACAGCTGGATGAGCTCCACCAGTCAAGACAGGCAAATAAGACACTCTACAGACATTCACAACAGCGACATATCATAAAACATTTGCACATATTGTTAAATTATTACTTGTTTTTCAGGAAGTTAAAAAACACTTGAATTACTTATCCAGTCTCTCTAAATGAAATTATTTTTCAAGCAATGTAATTAACGTCAGGCAATGTGTTTTTTTTTTTTAATCTAACATTGAGAGCCACATCTTAAATCTTGTCAGTCAGCTCTTTTTTCTCTATTTGAATTGTGGCGATTCAAACAACTTGGGATAACAAGTGGTCTCAAAGTCACCAAGCTCACAGAGCTTCAACAACAGATGACAACTTCCTTAGTCTTCCTAAAATTGTTAGACGGGGTGGGGGGCACTCGGGAATGTGAGTCATGCGAGTTAGATTATGAATGAATAAAAACATTTTATTAAAAACACGTTTGCGTTTGTTTGGGAGCTATATTATGTATTTTACATATATAAGATATAATAGTTCAGGTGGGTAGCTGCATCAGCATGCGTAGGCTGCAAAGGAACAAGTAATAGGTTTATTCCATGCTGAAAAAAAGAAGAAAGAGAACACAACGTTTCGGCCGTGGAGCCTTCTTCAGGTGTGAGAGAGACAGGGCAGTAGGCAAAGGTAAAGTAGCAGGAGAACAAAGGTTGAGAGGGAGGAGGAGTGAGAGGCGGGAGCAGGGGACAGAAAGAGAGGCCAATCAAGAGGTGTGAAGTCAGAATGGGTGCAGAGAGGTGTGAAATGAAACTTCCAATGAATTGTGTTCTCAAAGACGGTTTTCCGAACTCATACATCAGAAAGACCACCGAAACTAAAATTATTCTGCAGCTAGGATCACACATTCTCCCTTCCCTTAACGACAGATTACTGTTCTTTTAAATTTTCTCCATTCATTGGAAGTTTCATTTCACACCTCTCTGCACCCATTCTGACTTCACACCTCTTGATTGGCCTCTCTTTCTGTCCCCTGCTCCCGCCTCTCACTCCTCCTCCCTCTCAACCTTTGTTCTCCCACTACTTTACCTTTGCCTACTGCCCTGTCTCTCTCACACCTGAAGAAGGCTCCACGGCCGAAACGTTGTGTTCTCTTTCTTCTTTTTTTCAGCATGGAATAAACCTATTACTTGTTCCTTATAAGATATAATGATGTGTTCCTGCTTACACATTGCACGACTTTAAAAGCTATAAAAACAGGTTTCGATTTGTGGCTTTTTCACACTATCTGGGGAGCCTTGTTTTGTCAAAGAACCAGAGATCATCTCGCTTTCAAAGGACAGCACAGACTTTCAAAAGTCCGCAAATGTATTAGCAAGGGTTAATTGCACTATGGACCGCACATAGAAATGTAAAAAAGTCTTCTTTAGGTGTGAGGGCAGGAGTGGATCGCAGCAGGCATACACAGCAAATAACAAGGAAACAAAGAACTGGACAGGTGAGATGAGTATCCAAACAGTGAGTGATCAGAAAAAGGAAACAATTGTTACACCAGGCTTTTCGACGCAATTTTTTTTTAACTAGCTAATGTTATGGAGGTGGAAAGACACCCCCCCCACCTCTGGGTGCCTGACTTGTCGCCATCTTTAACCATTCCATGTTCAAGTCGCAGTAGGTAGAGACACGTTTTCAACCATGTCATTTTGTAAAAAGGGGAGATATGTGGACAAGCCAAAGCCCAAACATCCACTGAAGGGTCACGTCTGGGGGGGTATATCTAGAAGAGGCCCGGGACCACTTCTTATTTTCAAAGGAATTATGGATCGTGAATTCTTTGAGGAAGTCGTGGTGAAACAGCATGCCACCCCATATATCAGGGAGCACTTTGGATCAAGGCACTGTCTCTTTCAAGACAACGATCCGAAACACAGCAGCAAGGGCGAGGCTTATAGCAGAAGGAGTGAACTGGGTGAAAACTCCAGCCGAATCCCCAGATTTAAATCCGATAGAGATGGTTTGGCATTCGCTGAAAGACTATGTTTAGAAAACTGCTAAACCCAGCACAAAGCAAGAACTGATCAATGCAATCTACAAATTCTGGGAGGAAGAACTGACCGAACAAAATTGCAACAATTTTATTAACAGGCTGTTTCTTCCTACGATGATCAGTGGGGCGGGGGGCATTCGGGAATGTGAGTCTGATTAAGAATGAATAAAGCACTTTATTAAAAACGCGTTTGCGTTTGTCTGGGTGCTCACAAAGTAAAAAACAATTACTTTTTGACAATGAAAAACTGTGTGTGTCTCTCTCTCTCTCTCTGCTGGCGTTTGTAATCGTTTTTATTTTTAAATACATTTTAGCAAAGTCATGTACCATAAAAGTATGATAATTAAAAACCATTAGTACTTTTGCTGGACAGAGAGGTGAACATTATTTAACGCAGAAGACAAAGGTAGCGATTTACGTTGCATTTTGCATTGTGCTGCTGTAATACAGTTTAAAATAATTAAAAGTCTAAACAGTATCAGCTTTATTTATGGGTTGTAATTTTAAAAAAGTCTAAAACCGCACTCAAAATGCAATTTAGAGCTTTCTGGCAAGAGGACACACCCAAACTAATAATGTAACATGCTACTGTTTGTGCATGAACATATTTATACTGTTATTTCTTTAGATATGCGATTGCATAGTTTTTTTTTTAAATCCCTGGTGGGACCGGGCGTCCATAGGAATCAAGTAATAGGTTTCATTACGCTTTGACAGATCGTCTTTAAATCAAGCCTCCATTTCTCTATAAAAATCTAAAAGATTGCACAGCCTAAGGGGGGGGGGGGGGGGGGTCTTAAAAACGTCGTGTTTACAATTTACAACTATTCATTGTTATTAAAAAATGACTTAAATTCAAACATGTTGTGATATTTAGAAATATAAAAAGTCAATTAATTGTCCATAACATTGCTATTTTTTTTTAAAGAAATGTTTGTTAAAAGAAAAGTCGTGGCTCCTGCTGGAGAACACCCAACCTGTGGTTTATAAGTCAGGCACCTAGACCACAGTACAACCCGCAAGGTCACATGAAGAGTGGTGAAACAGCCCTACACAAACAGTATCATCAGACATTGTACTGTTTTAGTACATTAATATAATTATATCGTTATTAATTTCTTTAGATACGCGATTCCATATTATATTCCCTATTAATCAAATTCTTAAAGTATGCTTGTTGGCTCCAGTATCGAGCGTATTCACAGAAAAGCTTAAAACTACCACTTTTTATACACATGTTATTTCACATGTTAGTTAAAGACTTCGATGCTTAAAATGTTTAGGGAGAAATGGAATACTGGTGTGTATTTTTTCTTTAAAGTACTGAGACCAGCCATATACTGTAATACTGTATGTTTATTTTCCAAAATTAATATTGTTTATGGCCATCACACGCGTTATGCTCCTATTCTTTTTATGCTCAGCTACTAAGATTTCCCTTCAGTGGTTAAATTCCATATTAATATTCAATACTTAAACGGGCACAGTAAAGACATTTAAATCTTTCTACAACCAACCAATGCACCACGAGTGCCCCTGTCGGTCAACCAATCACGTACCGCGGTATAACACATGATGGCGTAGCCAATTACCAGCGGTAAGTGTCTGTGCCGCGCACTTTGAATGGCTGCATCTGTACCAATAGAAAATAAATGAGTTTTGACGTCAATCAGTATCGATCAAGGTCTCCAAAACAAACAAGAAACAAGACGCTGGTGCATTTTGGATCATTGTCCTACTGCAGAACCCAAGTGCGCTTCAGCTTGAGGTCACGAACAGATGGCCGGACATTCTCCTTCAGGATTTTTTGGTAGACAGCAGAATTCATGGCTCCATTTACCACAGCAAGTCTTCCAGGTCCTGAAGCAGCAAAACAGCCCCAGACCATCACACTACCACCACCATATTTTACTGTTGGTATGATGTTCCTTTTCTGAAATGCTGTGTTACTTTTACACCAGATGTAATGGGACACACACCTTCCAAAAAGTTCAACTTTTGTCTCGTCAGTCCACAGAGTATTTTCCCAAAAGTCTTGGGGATCATCAAGATGTTTTCTGGCAAAACTGAGACAAGCCTTTATGTTCTTTTTGCTCAGCAGTGGTTTTAGTCTTGGAACTCTGCCATGCAGGCCATTTTTGCCCAGTCTCTTTCTTATGGTGGAGTCATGAACACTGACCTTAACTGAGGCAAGTGAAGCCTGCAGTTCTTTGGATGTTATTGTGGGTTTTTTTGTGACCTCTTGGATGAGTCGTCGCTGCGCTCTTGGGGTAATTTTGGTCGGCCGGCCACTCCTGGGAAGGTTCACCACTCTTCCATGTTTTCGCCATTTGTGGATAATGGCTCTCACTATGGTTCGCTGGAGTCCCAAAGCTTTAGAAATGGCTTTATAACCTTTTCCAGACTGATAAATCTCAATTACTCTGTTTCTCATTTGTTCCTGAATTTCTTTGGATTGCAGCATGATGTCTAGCTTTTGAGGATCTTTTGGTCTACTTCACTTTGTCAGGCAGGTCCTATTTAAGTGATTTCTTGATTGAGAACAGGTGTGGCAGTAATCAGGCCTGGGTGTGGCTAGAGAAATTGAACTCAGCTTTCCAAAGATGTGATAAACCACAGTTGATTTATGTTTTAACAGGGGGGACAATCACTTTTTCACACAGGCCCATGTAGGTTTGGATTTTTTTCCCCTTAATAATAAAAAACATTCATTTAAAAACTGCATTTTGTGTTTACTTGTGTTATCTTTGTCTAATATTTCAATTTGTTTGATGATCTGAAACATTTCAGTGTTACAAACATGCAAAAAAATAAGAAATCAGGAAGGGGGCAAACACTTTTTCACACCACTGTATGAGAAAGACAAGCAGTTAGAAGTGCTACTGAAGTTAGAAAATGAAGCAGATACAGACACTAAAAAACAGCCTTTCTAAAAAGAAAGGTTTTGAGGTTAGATTGAAATGCACTCAGGGTGGGTGACTCTGATATCACTGGGGATACAAATCCAGAGCCCTGGGGTGCAGCTAGAGAAGGCCCTGTCACCCACAGAATGTAGATGTTCTTGAGGTCAGCTAGAAGACCAGAGTCAGAGGGACAAAGGTTGCAAGGTGGGGAGTAGACAGGTAATAAGCCAGACAGGTACTGAATGAGGATGAGGATTTTGATGTTGACTCGAAACCTGATAGGAAGCCAGTGCAAGGACTCGAAGACAGGCGTAATGCAATTGCTTGCTTGCGACCTGATCAGGATTCTCGCAGTCAAATTCTAAACATATTGGAGATTGCTCAGTGTGGATTTAATTACCCCAGTGAGCAGGATGTGCAGTAATCAATTCTAGAAAAAGAAGCCCTTTTGGTTTCTCTAGTTCCATTAAAAGAAACTAAATCGGTGTGATGTTCCACAGTGCAGCTTTTTTTAATGCTGAACATGGCCGGTATTTAAATATGATGTTTGTGATTTAAACAAATTAATACAAGCAGTTTTTGAGGATTTAGGTTAGGCTGACTTATTGCAGGGCGCAAAGCATTAGGAGTTATGTTCAGGCTAGTAACAGCGTGTCTGAAGAGCTCTTGCAAAAAAGACAACATACTGTATGCAAAATAACAGCATACAGGTATGTTAGAAATGAATGCAAGGTATATGGATATTCAAGGTTTGGCTAGAATAAGAGATGCCAGACACTGAAGGAGAAGGATGGAAAGGTTGAAAAAGAAGCAAGGGAGGATGTACAAACAATCTACTAGCGGTAGAATTAAGAAAGTAAGAGGAGCTTGAAACAGTGAGAAAGAAAGAAATGGACAACAGGGAAGCTGGAATGTTGACCTGAAACTTCCTGTAGGAACAGTATAGTTAAAATGAAGAATGAAGAGGAGTTAGGACAGGGATGAAAATGACAATGGGATTTTCACTTTCTCAAAGTAGTAGAAAATGATTAATCTAGAATAACTGAAAGTGTTATCTGCAGGCTGCAAAAAATGGCAGGTACAGTAAAATTAGACAAAGATAGTTTGCTACCATGTAGTAGATGAACAGACAAAGGTTAAAAGTAAGTTCTCATGGAGCATGTTAAGACTAGGGATGTACAGGTAGGTAGGAAAAAGGTAATTTGGGGAAAGTTGAGGAATACACTGATAACCAGGACACTTCCTTAGAGGGTTAGGCATACTTTTGACAAATGCACAGGAGATGTTACAGACTGCAGAAGAAGATGATAAAGTTAACAGACTCACTGAATATCAACTGTTGAATGTTTACATAGATTCTGAAATTAGGATTGTATTTTAGATTTTGTGAAATTGCTAGCATTCAGCTGTGTGTTGGATGCACATAAAATGAAGGAATGGGCAAACAGCTGATGCTGATCCAGAGTCAGCATCTGAAGATATTTATATTTACAGGGAATTTATTAGCAGGCTAGGTATGGATACTGATGTGCCAGAGAAGTGGAAAAGCTGTTTTGTTAAACCAGCACTATAAAATAATTTATCCTGTGAGATCCTGCCATCTCATAGTGGGTTTAATCACTGTGTTTTGTTACACAATTCCTTTAGTTCCATCCATTTTCTCATGTCTTTATCCAGTACAGGGGAGCTGGAGCCTATCCTAGCAAACAATGGACACAAGGCAGAATACACCCAGAATACATCACAGGGCAGACAAACACACACACCAGGGCCAGTATTCCCATAAGCCAATTAACTGACCAGTATGTAGGTACAGTACCCGTAGAGTACCTGGAGAAAACCCACTTAAACCCAGAGTGAACATGCAAACCCCACACATACTGTACCCCAGGAATTGAACCTGGGGCCCCAGCACTGCAGGACAGCAATGCTAACCACTGTGCCACCATTTGAAATGGATGGATAGCTTAGTTATCTTTCTAGTTCAAGGGTTTCCATGCATCATTTAATTTTGAAAGCCACTGAGACATCTGGTGCTACTGTTGTATTTATGAAAAAAACTTACAAAAAGCATGCTAAACACTGCTACCCGTTCCTTAGTTAATACTGTAGTGCCATGCGGGGCGCTTTAGCATGTGAACACAAGGCGGGCTGAGAAGAGCGCCTGGGAGCGGGACTACGGGATATAGTATATAGTGGGGCGGAGCCTCTTCCTTTCGGGTGTGTATGTGTGTGTTAGTGAAGGTGCAGCACTGTAACCCCTGTCCCTGTGTGTTTACCTTTCCCGGTTCAAGTGAATACATAAATGTGTTGTTCAACCCCATTCCCATGTCCCATGCCTGCTCCATTCCGTACCGAAACCCGCAGTCGTTAAAATACATTTAATTGTTATAAACAGTTAAGACTGTTATTAATTGTGAAAGCAAAATTTTTTTAAATGTATTTTACCCTAATTTGTCTTTACTAATTTTGTATTTTACTTCATTTCCAATACTCAGATTTAACGTACATTTGAACAATGACATGTATTTCTAATATTGAACTAAATTAGTCATAACATTCAGAAATAGTCGAGAATAGTTTTGTATTTGTTTTGATGAAACTTTGCTAAAATTTATAAAAACCTAAAGGCGAGTAAAATCTATAATCTTTCCACATCATGTCATTAGGGAGTACAATAAGCTCCTGCTTTGTTTAACAATGGTTTAAAAAGTAAATATAATTTGTGAGAAAGTAGCTGTCCTTAATGATAATTAAAGGAACAGAAGTCAAAAGAAATGATTTACGTTGCTTAATTTTAAAAAGTAAATTATAAAAACAGACGCTGGAGACGGCTCATTCTGTATGACAGCTCCGCGTAAAAAGTGTGCAGTGTTGTATATTTCTAGGAGGGATGGGGTTTGTTTAGTTTTATTATCGTTTTCTTTTAAGTTGGATTTGTATAGTATATAGGGGTTGTGAGTTTTTATGCAGTTTAGGCTTCACATTATTATTGTTTATTATTTTTATTTTATGTGTTGTTATGCTTAAAACCCTGGTTGTTGTTTTTTTTTCTTCAAATGGGAATGTTGTTTTTCTCAACATATTTACAAACAACAATAATAAAATCTCCAGTTCACTTACTCCAGTGTTGGTAATTTACATTGGGATTAATAAAGCATTTGAAGAAAAACAACAACATTATAACTAACTAAAAATAACTAGAAGAAGATGACATCATAAAAAATATAATAATACTGTACATGTGAAGCAATTTTTATTATGGTTTAAAGTCAAAGTCTTTCTTTCTTTTTCCCTTTTCATTGTAGCTCAATGTGTCTCCCTGTTTCCCTTCCTGACAATTTCTTCTCATCTTTCTTTTTCCTTCTGGAACCCAAATTTTAAAGCAGCTGTTGTCTTCATCATCTTCATCCATGGACACTCTGAGATGATAATGACATGATGTTGTATTATTAATGTCAAGCTGGGTGTTGGAGTGAAGAAAGATGTGGATGAGCTGTGCAGATGTTCAGCTGTTCTCCTGTCTTTTTGTCTGCAGGATGTGGAGCTGTAAACTAACAGAGAGATGTTGTGAAGATCTGGCCTCTGTTCTTCATTCTCAACACTCCAGTCTGACAGAGCTGAATCTGAGTGGCAATAACCTGGGGGATTCAGGAGTGAAACTGCTGTCTGCAGCTCTGAGGAATCCCAACTGTAAATTAACAACACTGGGGTAAGTGAACACTGGTGATTTCTTTGTTTTTTATTGTTTTATTTAGGTATGCTGAGACACAGAATATTGCCATTTTCACATGCATTAGAAAAGAAACACCTAGGAAGAACAGAACAAAAAAGAAGGGGGGCACCTAGAAATACAAAAAACTGCTACGCAATCTTATACAAGTTCTTGTTTTTGGCTTCTTTGTTAATATCTCATTACTGAGAGACTCGACATGCAATCTTTCCCATTTTACCAATCCTTTTTTACACATGTATATGTTGTGGTTCATTTATAATTCTGTAGATAATATTCTTCATGAGATTTCATTCATAGAGTCCATCTTAATTTGAACACGGGGTCTGTTCAGCTTTAACTAGTTTCTAGATATTTATTTCATGGCTGCAGTTCTGACAGTTCTAAACAAGTACAGATGCAGCCATTCAAAATGCGTGGGCGATACCGCATTATTTTGTGGTGTGCTTTACGCAGTCTACCGCGAGTTACCGTAAATTCTCCTGTAATACCACAAGCAAAATAATAGTATCTGGAATTTCCGCAAGGTGGAGCTAATAAAGCTCAACCTCTCATGTTTGAGCTGTCGCCATCAAAGTCTTTAACGAAGATATTACTAATAGGATTAATAATGAATGACCTTGGACAAGCTGTAAACTCAAAGTATTGCCCTGGTCAACATTCTTTTTTTCATTGACCGTCTTTGTAAAAGTAACACCACAGCATTTCACAATCACGCACTTGTATCCAATCATGCAAAGTACAGTAATTTTTGAGAATCGATTCACCATGCCTCTCACATGCTCATAAAAGAGATTGATTTAGGAACATAAACATGTTAACGTATGCAAACTGTACTGTATATAGTATGTACATGTATATTTAATGTCTTAACTGTGCCTGTTTAAGTATTGAATATTTATATGGAATTTTACCACTGAAGGGAAATCTTAGTACCTGAGCATAAAAAGAATAGGAGCATAACGTGTGTGAAGGCCATAAACGATATTAATTTTGGAACTTAAACATACAGTATATGGCTGGTCTCAGTACTTTAAAGAAAACATACACACCAGTATTCCATTTCTCCCTAAACATTTTAAGCATCGAAGTCTTTAACTAACGTGATACCGGAGTCAACAAGCATACTTTTAGAATTTGATTAAAAGGGAATATAATATGGAATCGCGTATCTAAATAAATTAATAACGATATAATTATATTCATGTACCGCAACACAAGAATAGTACACGCTGTACATTGTCTGTTGATAATGTTTCTGTTGTGCTTTTTCAGCACTCTGCATGTGACCTTGCCAGTGGCGCTGTGGGTTAGGTTCCTGACTCCCATGTCACACAGTCTGTGATTGAATCCCACTGGAGCCATGAATTCCCTTTAACAAACATTTCTTTGAAAAAATGAAACGTTTCCCTGAGTCAGAGATTAAATAAAACCTCACTCGCACCAAACAAATTTATATTTCTAAAAATCACAACATGATTGAATTTAAGTCATTTTAATAACAATGAATAGTCACCTAGGCGTTACAATATAAACATTTATATTGATTTAAATCGCATTTTGATTTAAATCGCAAACACGGGTTTAAATATATGTGTTTTTTGATTCACAATCAGACAAATGCAACATAAATTGATATCTTTGTCTTCTAAGTATCTTAATAAACTTTCAGCATAGCTTTCTCCCCGTTTAGATTTATTTTTCTTGTGATCTTGGGATCAAACGTGGAAAGATTAGATTGTAATCGTTTTTATTTTTTAAATATATTTTAGAAAAGTGTAATCTATACTAAAAAGCTGTACACCACCAGCTATAAAGATATATATTGTAATACTTTCGAGTTCGGATAGGACGGACACGAGAACTCAGACTTGCGGAGTTAAAGCAAGTTAAAGCCTTGATTTTATATATCACCTTTAAAAGTGGAATCTCAAAGCAAAGTAAATACCCAACACTGATTTTACCCATCTGTCATGCTAATAAAGCACCTTGAATTGAATTGAATTGAGAGAGGGGGGGGGAGGGCGAACGAGAGAGCCAGGACAGACAGGCAAATAAGATACACTCCACAGACATTCACAACAGTGACATATCATAAAACGTTTGCACATATAGTTAAGTTATTACTTGGTTTTCAAAGTGCAATGAAATACAATATTGTTGCTGTTTTTATCCTGTAAGGCGTTTTTAGAAGCCACCGATATAGGTGGCTATATAAAAGGCGATATATAAAAGCGCTGATTCTTATGGAATGTGTTCCGCTGGGGATTCAAAAATTGTTTTAATCGCGTATCTAAGGAAGTAGCAGTATAACCTTGTTCATGCACAAACAGTGGCATGTAACATTATTAATTTGGGTGTCTCCTCTTGCCAGAAAGCTCTAAATTGCATTTTGAGTGCGGTTTTTGGCTTTTTTTAAATTGCAACCCATAAATAAAGCTGATACTGTTTAGACTTTGAATTATTTTAAACTGTATTACAGCAGCACAATGCACAATGCAACATAAATTGCAAAAATGCACTTGGAATCTGTCCAAGCCCTAATCTGCCAGGCATTTTCTTTTACAGTAACGGACACAAAAACTCCCTTGCTTTTAACAGAGCGTTTCATAATTTCCAACTACAAAAATGATTTAAACTGCGACACTTATCATTCAACCAGAGCTCGAAATATCACAAGGATCCTCTAGAGCACAGCAAAGACTGTATTAAAAGTATACTAGTGACAAACTAGTATACTTTAGATCTTTTTTTCTGAACCAGGGAAAATCTGATCATGTTTCTCTATAACAATAATAAAAAACATTATTTTACATATCACCTTTATGTGATATCACCTTAAGGACAGCGCATACAAGGGTTAATTGCACAATGGACCACGCAAAGAAATTTAAAATAGTCTTCTTTAGGTGTGAGGGCAGGAGTGGATCGCGGGAGGCATAATCAGCAAATTAGGAAAACAAAGAACAGGACAGGTGAGACGTTTATCCAGAGAGCGAGTGATCAGAAAAAGGAACAGCTGTTACGCCCAGGTTTTACGCTCTCTCTGCTGAATGAATAAAAGCATTTTATTAAAAACGCGTTTGCGTTTGTCTGGGTATTTACTTTGTAATCTGTGGTTTACATCTACTGTATTGCATTGAGATGCCACTTTTAAAGGTGATATGTTAAATAAAGTTTTTTATTATTGTTTCCTGGTTCAGAAAAAAGACGATTAAAATCTGTAATCTTTCCACTTGTATGTCATCGGAAAATACAAGAAGTTTCTGCTTTGTGTAAGGATGGTATCAAAATGTAATCTAAGTGGTGAGAAAGCTGTGCTCCTCAAAGCGCTTTACAGGATAAAAACAATAACAACAATAGTGTTAGCCTGGGCAAACAATTTTTTTTATAGAAATACAAAATGAGATATAGTGATGTGTTCCGGCTAAGACAATAACGAGTACAACCCCCCTCTCTGCGGGAGTGCTGGCTGTGACGAATTAAACCTGTTTCACAGGTATTTTCGAAGTAGAAGGGGGCGAGATTTCCAGCGAAAGACACCTCCCCCCTCCAAAACCAAGGAAGTACAGTACTTACTAGTTAAGAAAGCTAGGCTCCTCAATGGAATCGCTTTAAGATGCTAATGCGTTGGTCTAACAGTCTGGGCGTGGCAAGCTTCTAATGTCAACTCGACTTGATTGGAAGACAATGAACATATTCTAGCCCTAAATGAATTAATAGCAAACATGGTTTACATAAAAGACATTTTTCCAAGAAAGTTGATAATAATACGATCTATAGTTGAAATCTGAGCCTAAATAAAAGAAAAAGCATTTTCAGAGAGCAATTACGCTGTGTTTAATTGCTTCTTTTAATTGTGGCAAGCTTCTAATGTCAACTCGACTCGATTGGAAGACAATGAACATATTGTAGCCCTAAATGAATTAATAGCAAACATGGTTTACATAAAAGACATTTTTCCAAGAAAGTTTATAATAATACGATCTGTAGTTGAAATCTGAGCCTATATAAAAAGAAAAAGCATTTTCAGAGAGCAATTACGCTGTGTTTATGTAGAAAAAGTGATTAGGTTTATGAGCAATCTAATTACTTATTCATTTAAAACGCTATATAAAATAAAGTTTATTATTAATTTGCTGCACAGAGCTGTGAACATTATTATGGATAAGACAAAGATAACGATCCTGATCAGTTTAGAAATCTGTGTATGCTGTAAGGTTTTTACTTCTTATAGTTTTAAAATACACGTTTCGAATAGACAGGAATCATCTTCCTGGTACAGTATGTATAGCAAACCAGCACGTCTTTTTTTCTCCAATCAGAGGGGTTAGACGGTCGGTTAAAAGCAAAGGAGATTGTCTGTTATAGTGGACATAAAAACAGGAGTTCGCTGGCATTATATCCTAGAAGACACAGACCGGCACCAGACCGGGAGAATACCCGCAGCGTAAAGGATAATGCCTGATGAACTTGGGATTGGACAGTTTCCAAGTGCTTGTACAATCGATGGAAATGTTCAAATAAATGTGCAAAAGAAATAAACAAAATAATCATTTATTTCTTTATCATATTGGATTGCTAATGTCTTCTTCTTTGCTAGTTAGTGGTTGTGTTTCTGCGTTGGGTAGCAACGGGTGACTGTTCTCAGGCGGAAGATGTAAACAGCTTAATTTTCGTGTTAAATAATTTTTTAAAATTAAAATTCATTCTATACAGCAATCGCATATTTGGGTACCGTTTCATAAAACTTTCATGCTTAAAATGTTTAGGGAGAAATGGAAGACTGGTGTGTATTTTTTCTTTAAACTACCAAGACCCGCCATACACAGTACAGTTTACGTACATACAGTAATGTTCCTAAATTAATATCGTTTATGACCTTCAGATGTGTTATGCTCCTCTTCTTTTTATGCTCAGCTACTAAAATTTCCCTTTAGTGGTAAAATTCCATATAAATATTCAAAACTAAGCGGATTAAAATGTGCACAGTAAAGACATTAAATGATTACATCTTTTCACTACCAACCAATGCACCACGAGTGCCCCTGTCAGTCATTTTGGCCAGCCAATCACTTACCACGGTGCCCCGCGGTGGCTTGTGGGTAGATTACCGTACCGCGCATTTTGAATGGCTGCATCTGTATCTTTCTGCCTCTGAAGGCCGTTCATCTGGTGTTTGTCCCAGAAGGAAAATGACTACTAATGAGGATTTTTTTCTTCCAGAATCTTTCCCCAATTTATTTTTCATACCAAAAAATGTTTACCATATGCCAGATTTTCTTCACAATTCTACCAACAGTATGTGCTTCCAGATTTATCATATTTGGCTTGTGATTGGTGTTTCTTCCAAT
Source organism: Lepisosteus platostomus (assembly GCF_059453375.1). Taxonomy (NCBI): domain Eukaryota; kingdom Metazoa; phylum Chordata; class Actinopteri; order Semionotiformes; family Lepisosteidae; genus Lepisosteus; species Lepisosteus platostomus. The sequence goes on along the minus strand of NC_142626.1, from coordinate 25,979,597 downwards.
ATTGAATATTAATATTTTACTCATATTCTCTCCATGAATGTGAATTGGTGGATTCATGCAGATTTGAATGGTTTTAGATTCTTCAATTTCTTTGAAAGTGCCAACCTCATTTTCTCACCTGTGTCTTACTCTTGTATTCCTCCTGTATTTTCTGGTATTTTATATACATCTGAAAGGATGTACAGTAACTGTGGAAACAAGTTTGGTATGCAAAATTGACCAATTTGTTAATCTCTCATTTTAGAGTCTCATTTACTTCTTCTCACCTTTGAATTTCCCCAGTGTTTTCTCCTCTCTCTCTGTGCTTTAACCTTGCCTGTTTGACCACATCTTGGACTGATTCCTATGCTTTGAACCCTGCATGTTAAACGACTCTCCTTCAGACTCTCCCTGGTGCTTAAATCAGTTCCTCTCAGCTCAACCCTTGGCTTTTCGATCACGTCTCTTGTTTCACTTTCTCCTGCCAGCCCTGCTTGCTTCCAGCAGAACAAAGCAAAACTTTATGAAAATAAATTCTGCAATTTAAATACAGTAATCTCAAGAATTTGTATTGTGAAAAAAATCAAGAAAGAAATAGTCATTTTGAGGGGTTTATAGAAATAGTGTAGCAGAGCTAGTTTGGACACGGTGACGTCATCGCCCTCCCTGTGCGTTGCAGGGACCTCAGCCGCCTGGGCTGAGAGAGGTCTCCTTTAGCTCATGTGGATGGTTCACTGTTGTGTTATGCTGGAGACCCGTGTTCGTGCCCCAGGTGTTGCGGGATGAACCGGTGGGGTAGAGCGGCGGGGGACACTAACCTTTGTGGAACTGCGACGGTCACAATAGCATGGGACCCTGACTTTAAACCACATAAAATAGACGTTTTAGTTCTGGTCATTGAGAGGCATAAGGAAGGTCTGGAACAAGACAGAAATCCTGGAAGTACCTTCATTCTTGCTGTCTTCATCCTTCTCAAGAATGAGACAGGCAGCAGTTTCCATCTATTGAAGTCTTGCTTGAGCTGCTTTTCTACAACCTCTTAATTAAATTTTAATGTGTTTTCTAGGTTTCTGGGTATTGCAGTTGCTCAACATTTTATCTTATCCCAATCCTACTGTAAATTAAATTTAATTTTGACCTCCAGGGATACAGATTCCCCAATAACATTGCTTCAGAATTAATCCCTATTCTGAAAAGTTGCTGTAGTCTGTGATGACATCTGTGAGAACAGGAAAAGATGTTGAATTTCTGCTGTATATACTAACACCATCTTTATAAAGAGCCTGATTGTGTGTTCTACTGCTATATCACCTCCCTCTGTATCGTTCTGTAGACGTACGCTCTGAGAGAATAAATCAGTGGTACAAGAATCTCCTTGTTTTGTTCCCTGTATGAATTAAAGGTGTCTGACAGAATACCATCAACCTGTTCCTGTGCATTTGGTTGCTTTTACATTGCATGTAGCCAAACAATAAAACCATTATGAAAATCCTACAAGTTTCAAATACAAAAGGCTGTAGTACCCTGTCAAATGCCTTATATGGACCCAGAATGTATTCATTTCAGTTTTCATTATTTGTGTTTAAGGATACAGTTTAGTTTACCATGATAAGACTACCAGCCAAATAGTCATTTTCCACCTGGAATGCTGTCCTCTAAAATATTTTATAAAGCCTCTAGAATTCAAAAAGTGATTATGTCGTAGAAGTATACAGTCTATAATAGAAGCCTGCGCTGGGTCAGCAAGGAGCTTTACATCCCGGGCTGTCCTAATCCTACTATCCGGGATTCTGAGTACACTGATGACATCATGGTCATGGCTGGGATGTCAGGCACTGTGAGAAACCCTAGAGGACTCTCAGCTGTTGTCATCAACTGCTCATGGCCCGGCCTTGTGTCCTGCAGAATTGAGCGCAGGAGACCTCAAACTCACCCTGGTCCTCTTTCTACTTATCACCTGTGGGGTTGACCTGTCCCCACTGCCTCCTTTCCTCCTCAGTCTGCTAGAGGAGTGGTGCTGTCTGTGTGTGTAGAGAGCAGGAGACACCCAGTCTGTCCTGGACTCCACTGTTTCTAATTCAGGGTCATGAGTGAGCCAGAGCCTGTCCTAGCAAGCAATGGCCCAACACAGGGGCCTGTACTGGTTGTCAGTCCATCAGGGGTTTGACAGAGGAAACAAATGAGAACACAGAGAGAACATACAAACTTCACACAAATATCTCCCCAGGTCCGGAACTGAACCAGGGCCCTGGCACTGCGATACAGCCATGTTAACCACTGTGTCCCCCTGTGTCTCCCCTCTTAAACAACCCATCAGCCACAATACTAGAATGGAAACAGAACTGGGCCACTTCTTATTCTTCACTAGCAGACTGGTCTGAGCCATTGTCCCCCAGTTACAACACCTGCTAGACATGGACCCAGGCTGCTGGCGCTGTGTGGACTGGATGTGAGCTACTTTGGGACTGTATTCCCTGCAGTGTACAGGCAGATATTCATGTCAGATTCTGTGTGCACTACATCTCGGGGAATGCTGTTAATATAGGGTCATCTTCCTGATATGCTCCCTGTTTTCCCTGGCCTGCTGGGAACTGAAATAGTCTCATACTTTAGAGGAATGATCTCTGGCCACAGCTGAGGGGAAAGCTCTGTACAGGCTCTGCACCTTTCTCAGCTGTTGTCTCTCCCTGACACTCCCTGGAAACGTGTGGGGATACTGCCTTCCTGGGAAAGCCTGTACAGATTTCTCTCTGTGACACAGCGGAGAACAATTAATGCCCTACCGCTGGTCACCACTAAGGGGCCAATATACCATCAATTACAGCCCTCTTACTTTCAGCCCGGACAGCGGAGCGTAATTTTTTTTTTCATCTGAACCACTGACGTATCTAATTGAGAGCCCTGCATTAAAAGTTCAAGTGGCTGATTAAATTGTTCGTCATAGAACCGTGTCGAAAGCTTAATAGGCAGAGGCTCACAACTTTCCTCTCTCTAACTTGAATTTTTGTTCTTATCTCGACAGACCTTTATCAATCATTCCTAAAATATTTAAACCAATATTTCACCCACGTATTAATTCAACACAGGCACTTTGTCTTCTTCGGAGATATCAGTTAGCCGGTGGACCCCACACTCCAAACACCCCGCATTGTCCAAAGCTGACAACTCACAGTGGGGAGTCTTGTGCGCTACCATTGTTGTCAAGTAGTTTGTGTCTATTTTAGATCCAGCAGAGTCTGTCTGTCCCTTCTGTAATCCTGTGTGAATTTATGTAAACAGTTTTAATATGGATTTTTTGTTGTTTTAGTACAGTACAGTATGTGAATATAATGTTAATGTAAACATGTTCAGGTGAAATGCAAGTTACATTGTAGTTCAACCAGGATAAATAAACATGTATTGTGCTCATTGAATTGGAGGGGCTCCAAGGCTATGTGACCCAAGAGAAAAAAAAGAGAGTGAGTATCTCGCCAGCACTGTGGAGAGATCCGGAGTATACGGAGTGGCTAGTGAGCTCAGAGGGGTGAGTTTAAATGTAATGAACAAGTGGAGGAAAAGAGGAGAGATTATCGGGAAAAGAGAGAAACAGAAGGACTGGATTGGGATTGATAAAACGTCCGGAAAGGTTGAACATCATGCAAGGCATCCACTTTCATTCTCAAAACATTTGGGATCTGCGGAGCGCAGTGAAGAGGCAGCAAGTTTCTCAATCATCAGAGGCTGCGAGTAAACCTGATGATTTACAGCTGAGAACAGTGCACACAGGATACACATTATTCTCGCTTGATTTATTGTAGTGAGGACTCAATCTATTTTCCTTTAGACAAGCGTACCAATGATTTTGTTTCTTTTGGTTTAAGAGACTCAGTGAATACCTTAAATTAATATTTAAATCATTTATTTGTTGGTTGTAATAAACTGCACGGTAAAGTGAAAAACTGGGCACACAAAACTTGTGAAGTCATCTTGTGATCACTGTTAGAATTACAGTTTAAATTCCTGAAAAGCCTAATATCTTCACAGATTGATTCATGGCTGTTTCAGGAGGAGCCACTGCCAAATTAAAAGTTTTTTTTTTGCAATTTACTGAAGTGGGCCACAACATCGGTCAAATTAAGAACTTAGGTCATCCCATATCATATATACTGTATGAATTTAATGATATACGTCTGGTTATAGTTACACTTCTTTGCAGAGAAACAGGTTCACTTTCACTGCTACAATACCTGCTCCCTGACTCCCATGATGAGTCTCTTCTCTAACCTTAGTCTGGCCTTCAGCAGCCCTGCTGTTGTGTTCAAGGTGAGTTATGTCAGGAAGAAGAGAATTGTACACAGTGCACTTTCTGCCGGGCCAGACCCAACTCCTCTTCTACAAGAGCAGGATAAACACAGTCTCAGGTGGAGGGTCTGTAGAGTGTTTGAGGGGTTGGTGAAGATCAGGATCTCTCTTGAATTCCTCTAGTAGGCTGGGCAAACATTTAAAGTGAAAATTCTTCCACGGGGAGGGTATCTTTAAAGCGGAGATGGCTCCAAATATTTTTGGTGCTCCCTCTCTTTAAAGCCCTGGCCAAATACGAAGCCAGTACATACAGTTAAAATTCTAACTGAACTAAGAACTACACATCCCATTTAAAATGGTGGCACTTGTGATCTTTGAGTTTAGTTAATGAAACAGAGAGAAAAATCAGTCACATGACTTGCCCTTGACGCAAAAAATATACGTATTAATACCGTATATTCTCGCATAGAACCGCATAATACCGCATGATAACGCAGGTAAAATAATAGTATCCAGAATTTCCGCAAGGTGGAGCTAATAAAGGTCAACCTCTCATGTTTGAGCTGTCGCAATCAAAGTCTTTACCGAAGATATTACTTATAGCATTTATAATGAATGACCTTGGACAAGCTGTAAACTCAACAGACCGACAGGGGCACTCGTGGTGTATTGGTTGGTTGTAGAAAGATTTAAATGTCTTTACTGTGCCCGTTTAAGTATTGAATATTTATATGGAATTTTACCACTGAAGGGAAATCTTAGTAGCTGAGCATAAAAAGAATAGGAGCATAACGCGTGTGATGGCCATAAACAATATTAATTTTGGAAAATAAACATACAGTATTACAGTATATGGCTGGTCTCAGTACTTTAAAGAAAAAATACACACCAGTATTCCATTTCTCCCTAAACATTTTAAGCATCGAAGTCTTTAACTAACATGTGAAATAACGTGTATAAAAAGTGGTAGTTTTAAGCTTTTCTGTGAATACGCTCGATACTGGAGCCAACAAGCATACTTTAAGAATTTGATTAATAGGGAATATAATATGGAATCGTGTATCGAAAGAAATTAATCACGATATAATTATATTAATGTACTACAACACAATAGTACACGCTGTACGATGTCTGTTGATACTGTGTGTGTAGGGCTGTTTCACCACTCCTCATGCGACCTTGTGGGTGGTACTGTGGTCTAGGTGCCTGACTTATAAACCACAGGTTGGGTGTTCTCCAGCAGGAGCCACGACTTTTCTTTTAACAAACATTTCTTTAAAAAAAATAGCAATATTATGGACAATTAATTGACTTTTTTTATTTCTAAATATCACAACATGTTCGAATTTAAGTCATTTTTTAATAACAATGAATAGTTGTAAATTGTAAACACGACGTTTTTAAGACCCCCCCCCCCCCCTTAGGCTGTGCAATCTTTTAGATTTTTATAGAGAAATGGAGGCTTGATTTAAAGACGATCTGTCAAAGCGTAATGAAACCTATTACTTGATTCCTATGGACGCCCGGTCCCACCAGGGATTTAAAAAAAAACTATGCAATCGCATATCTAAAGAAATAACAGTATAAATATGTTCATGCACAAACAGTAGCATGTTACATTATTAGTTTGGGTGTCTCCTCTTGCCAGAAAGCTCTAAATTGCATTTTGAGTGCGGTTTTTGACTTTTTTAAAATTACAACCCATAAATAAAGCTGATACTGTTTAGACTTTTAATTATTTTAAACTGTATTACAGCAGCACAATGCAAAATGCAATGTAAATCGCTACCTTTGTCTTCTGTGTTAAATAATGTTCACCTCTCTGTCCAGCAAAAGTTTTTAATTATCATACTTTTATGGTACATGACTTTGCTAAAATGTATTTAAAAATAAAAACGATTACAAATGCCAGCAGAGAGAGAGAGACACTCACACACAGTTTTTCATTGTCAAAAAGTAATTGTTTTTTACTTTGTGAGCACCCAGACAAACGCAAACGCGTTTTTAATAAAGTGCTTTATTCATTCTTAATCAGACTCACATACCCGAATGCCCCCCGCCCCACTGATCATCGTAGGAAGAAACAGCCTGTTAATAAAATTGTTGCAATTTTGTTCGGTCAGTTCTTCCTCCCAGAATTTGTAGATTGCATTGATCAGTTCTTGCTTTGTGCTGGGTTTAGCAGTTTTCTGAACATAGTCTTTCAGAGAATGCCAAACCATCTCTATCGGATTTAAATCTGGGGATTCGGCTGGAGTTTTCACCCAGTTCACTCCTTCTGCTACAAGCCTCGCCCTTGCTGCTGTGTGTTTTGGATCGTTGTCTTGAAAGAGACAGTGCCTTGATCCAAAGTGCTCCATGATATATGGGGTGGCATGCTGTTTCACCTAGACTTCCTCGAAGAATTCACGATCCATAATTCCTTTGAAAATAAGAAGTGGTCCCAGGCCTCTTCTAGATATACCCCCCCAGACGTGAACCTTCAGTGGATGTTTGGGCTTTGGCTTGTCCACATATCTCCCCTTTTTACAAAATGACATGGTTGAAAACGTGTCTCTACCTACTGCGACTCGAACATGGAATGGTTAAAGATGGCAACAAGTCAGGCACCCAGAGGTGGGGGGTGCGTCTTTCTGCCTCCATAACATTAGCAAGTTTAAAAAAAATTGCATCGAAAAGCCAGGCATAACAATTGTTTCCTTTTTCTGATCACTCACTGTTTGGATACTCATCTCACCTGCCCTGTTCTTTGTTTCCTTGTTATTTGCTGCAATCCACTCCTGCCCTCACACCTAAAGAAGACTTTTTTACATTTCTGTGTGCGGTCCATAGTGCAATTAACCCTTGCTAATACATTTGCGGACTTTTGAAAGTCTGTGCTGTCCCTTGAAAGCGAGATGATCTCTGGTTCTTTGACAAAACAAGGCTCCCCAGATAGTGTGAAAAAGCCACAAATCGAAACCTGTTTTTATAGCTTTTAAAGTCGTGCAATGTGTAAGCAGGAACACATCATTATATCTTATATATGTAAAATACATAATATAGCTCCCAAACAAACGCAAACGTGTTTTTAATAAAATGTTTTTATTCATTCATAATCTAACTCGCATAACTCACATTCCCGAGTGCCCCCCACCCTGTCTAACAATTTTAGGAAGACTAAGGAAGTTGTCATCTGTTGTTGAAGCTCTGTGAGCTTGATGACTTTGAGACCACTTGTTATCCCAAGTTATTTGAATCACCACAATTCAAATAGAGAAAAAAGAGCTGACTGACAAGATTTAAGATGTGGCTGTCAATGTTAGATTAAAAAAAAAAAACACATTGCCTGACGTTAATTACATTGCTTGAAAAATAATTTTATTTAGAGAGATTGGATAAGTAATTCAAGTGTTTTTTAACTTCCTGAAAAACAAGTAATAATTTAACAATATGTGCAAATGTTTTATGATATGTCGCTGTTGTGAATGTCTGAAGAGTGTATCTTATTTGCCTGTCCGGACTGGTGGAGCTCATCCAGCTGTGTCTGGATATCTTGGTCAAATATTTGGCTAGTGTGTATTGTCTGTTTAGGGTTCTGTAGCATTCAACATGGCTGGACAGCTTGTTCCCCCCTCCCGCCCCTCTCTGTGTACAGTAGAACCTCCTGTCCTGGTTGCTGGAGCTTATACAGCTGTGTCTGGAGAGAATCCAGGGTATCAGCTCAACCACACGGCTGGGCAGCTTGTTCTCCCCTCCCGCCCCTCTCTGTGTACAGTAGAGCCTCCTGTCCTGACTGCTGGAGCTCATACAGCTGTGTCTGAGAGAATCAGCTTGTGAGCACTCTGTGATTAAATTAATTCTCATTATATTATCATTCCCACTGTGCATAACAAGGAAGATTAATAAACACAGGGTTGTTTAATGACAATCTATTGTATATCTCATGGCTAAATAGTCAAGTCTAGCCAAAAGAGAAAACATCGACTTTATTTTTAACCCAAGCGAAAGTTTAATGGTTTTTAATTACCATACTTTTATGGTACATGACTTTGCTAAAATGTGATTAAAAATAAAAACAATTGCAATTGGCAATTGCAGCTTTTTCACGAAACCTCCTAGGGTAACAAAATTCTTGTGTTGTACAGCTTTTCAGCTAAATATACAGTATTTATCGATTACGCCTGAAATTGGAGCTGCTCGCCGCGCGGTGAATAGCGACTAATAAGCAGTGAAAACATTTGTCTGTCTTTCTGTGGGGAGAAGGGAATCTGATCTGATCTGCAATCGCTGGAAGACTCGCCGCCTTCTACTTTGAAAATACCTGTGAAACCGGTTTAATTTGTCACAGCCAGCACTCTACAGACCCTCCACCTGAGACTGTGTTTATCCTGCTCTTGAAGAAGAGGAGTTGGGTCTGGCCCAGCAGAAAGTGCACTGGGTACAATTCTCTTCTCATTGACATAACTCACCCTGAACACAACAGCAGGGCTGCTAAAGGCCAGACTAAGGTTAGAGAAGAGACTCATCATGGGAGTCAGGGAGCAGGTATTGTAGCAGTGAAAGTGAACCTGTTTCGCTGCAAGGAAGTGTAACTATAATCAGAAGTATAACATTAAATTCATACAGTATATATGATATGGAATGACCTAAGTTCTTAATTTGACCGATGTTGTGGCCCACTTCAGTCAATTGCAAAAAAAAACTTTTAATTTGGCAGTGGCTCCTCCTGAAACAGCCATGAATCAATCTGTGAAGATATTAGGCTTTTCAGGAATTTAAACTGTAATTCTAACAGTGATCACAAGAACAGCAATCGCTGGAAGACTCGCCGCCTTCTACTTTGAAAATACCTGTGAAACCGGTTTAATTTGTCACAGCCAGCACTCCCGCAGAGAGTGATGAAAACTGTGCTGCGCCCTCCTATTTGGCATTTTAGTTATGGAGGCGGAAAGACGCCCCCCCACCTCTGGGTGCCTGACTTGTCGCCATGTTTAACCAAGCCGTGTTCGAGTCGCAGTAGGTAGAGACACGTACGAAAAAAAGTTAATTCCAGCTACAATACATATATATTTTTGTGGTAAGAGGGAGCAAAACACCAGTATTTACTGCTAATAATTAGTGTACGATTTAAAGTTGAAATTCTGAGCCTAAATATAAAGTTAAAATCTCGACAAACGAAGCAATGTAGGAAATGCCCACACAGAAATACACAGAAAATAAATCCGTTCTGACATCTCAAATCAGTTTCGATCAAGGTCTCCAAAACGAACAAGAAAAAGAGCATTTTCAGAGAGCAATTACGCTGTGTTTATGTAGAATAAGTGATTAGATTTATGAGCAATCTAATTTTTTATTCGTTTAAAACAGTGAAACAGCTGCAAAAGATCAAGGTAGCGATTTATGTTCATTGTGCATTGTGCTGCTGTAATACAGTTTAAAATAATTAAAAGTCTAAACAGTATCAGCTTTATTTATGGGTTTGTGTTTGTACATGAACATGCTGTAGTTACAGTATACTGTTATTTCTTTAGATACGCGACTGCATGTTTTTTTCAATCCCTGGCAGGACCAGGCGTAAGAATGAGTCCATAAGAATCAAGTAATAGGTTTCATTGCGCTTTGACAGAAACCAAATTTCCCAAATTTAATATGTGCTTTTCTATATGTATTGTCAGTTAATTGTCCATAATATTGCTATTCTATTTTTTCAAAGAAATGTCACGGCGCTGGCTGGATTTGAACAAATCTAGTCGGGCAGCTAGACCACAGTACCACCCGCAAGGTCGCATGAGAAGTGGTGAAACAGCCCTACACAAACAGTATCAACAGACATTGTACAGCGTATACTATTCTTGTGTATATAATTATATTGTCATTAATTTCTCTAGTGGTTTTTTGTACAGTAATTAATGTATCTATTTCGTGCTTTGTGTTGTTTTTTTTTGGTTAGTTTGTGATTTTCACTTTGTTTTTTTTTTGGGTGTGGACTTTGGGAACACAGTTCCTCATAATAAACACCATTGCACATCTTTGCAATTGTGGCTGTGCCATCGTTATTGTAATCTTCTATCTACGCCTCTAAACTCTGCAAGGAGGAGATTGTGACAACTGTACTTGATTGGAAACAAATGTGTGATTGGATCAACGAAATGCTGTGGTGTTACTTTTACAAAGACGGTCAATGAAAAAAAGAATGTGGACCAGGGCATTTACCACAGCAAGTCTTCCAGGTCCTGAAGCAGCAAAACAGGCCCAGACCATCACACTACCACCACCATATTTTACTGTTGGTATGATGTTCCTTTTCTGAAATGCTGTGTTACTTTTACACCAGATGTAATGGGACACACACCTTCCAAAAAGTTCAACTTTTGTCTCGTCAGTCCACAGAGTATTTTCCCAAAAGTCTTGGGGATCATCAAGATGTTTTCTGGCAAAACTGAGACGAGCCTTTATGTTCTTTTTGCTCAGCAGTGGTTTTAGGCTTGGAACTCTGCCATGCAGGCCATTTTTGCCCAGTCTCTTTCTTATGGTGGAGTCATGAACACTGACCTTAACTGAGGCAAGTGAAGCCTGCAGTTCTTTGGATGTTGTTGTGGGTTTTTTTGTGACCTCTTGGATGAGTCGTCGCTGGGCTCTTGGGGTAATTTTGGTCGGCCGGCCACTCCTGGGAAGGTTCACCACTCTTCCATGTTTTCGCCATTTGTGGATAATGGCTCTCACTATGGTTCGCTGGAGTCCCAAAGCTTTAGAAATGGCTTTATAACCTTTTCCAGACTGATAAATCTCAATTACTCTGTTTCTCATTTGTTCCTGAATTTCTTTGGATTGCAGCATGATGTCTAGCTTTTGAGGATCTTTTGGTCTACTTCACTTTGTCAGGCAGGTCCTATTTAAGTGATTTCTTGATTGAGAACAGGTGTGGCAGTAATCAGGCCTGGGTGTGGCTAGAGAAATTGAACTCAGCTTTCCAAAGATGTGATAAACCACAGTTGATTTATGTTTTAACAGGGGGGACAATCACTTTTTCAAACAGGACCATGTAGGTTTGGATTTTTTTCCCCTTAATAATAAAAACCATTCATTTAAAAACTGCATTTTGTGTTTACTTGTGTTATCTTTGTCTAATATTTCAATTTGTTTGATGATCTGAAACATTTCAGTGTTACAAACATGCAAAAAAATAAGAAATCAGGAAGGGGGCAAACACTTTTTCACACCACTGTATGAGAAAGACAAGCAGTTAGAAGTGCTACCGAAGTTAGAAAATGAAGCAGATACAGACACTAAAAAACAGCCTTTCTAAAAAGAAAGGTTTTGAGGTTAGATTGAAATGCACTCAGGGTGGGTGACTCTAATATCACTGGGGATACAAATCCAGAGCCCTGGGGTGCAGCTAGAGAAGGCCCTGTCACCCACAGAATGTAGATGTTCTTGAGGTCAGCTAGAAGACCAGAGTCAGAGGGACAAAGGTTGCAAGGTGGGGAGTAGACAGGTAATAAGCCAGACAGGTACTGAATGAGGATGAGGATTTTGATGTTGACTCGAAACCTGATAGGAAGCCAGTGCAAGGACTCGAAGACAGGCGTAATGCAATTGCTTGCTTGCGACCTGATCAGGATTCTCGCAGTCAAATTCTAAACATATTGGAGATTGCTCAGTGTGGATTTAATTACCCCAGTGAGCAGGATGTGCAGTAATCAATTCTAGAAAAAGAAGCCCTTTTGGTTTCTCTAGTTCCAGTAAAAGAAACTAAATCGGTGTGATGTTCCAGAATGCAGCTTTTTTTAATGCTATACATGGCCGGTATTTAAATATGATGTTTGTGATTTAAACAAATTAATACAAGCAGTTTTTGAGGATTTAGGTTAGGCTGACTTATTGCAGGGCGCAAAGCATTGGGAGTTATGTTCAGGCTAGTAACAGCGTGTCTGAAGAGCTCTTGCAAAAAAGACAACATACTGTATGCAAAATAACAGCATACAGGTATATTAGAAATGAATGCAAGGTATATGGATATTCAAGGTTTGGCTAGAATAAGAGATGCCAGACACTGAAGGAGAAGGATGGAAAGGTTGAAAAAGAAGCAAGGGAGGATGTACAAACAATCTACTAGCGGTAGAATTAAGAAAGTAAGAGGAGCTTGAAACAGTGAGAAAGAAAGAAATGGACAACAGAGAAGCTGGAATGTTGACCTGAAACGTCCTGTAGGAACAGTATAGTTAAAATGAAAATGAAGAGGAGTTAGGACAGGGATGAAAATGACAATGGGATTTTCACTTTCTCAAAGTAGTAGAAAATGATTAATCTAGAATAACTGAAAGTGTTATCTGTAGGCTGCAAAAAATGGCAGGTACAGTAAAATTAGACAAAGATAGTTTGCTACCATGTAGTAGATGAACAGACACAGGTTAAAAGTAAGTTCTCATGGAGCATGTTAAGACTAGGGATGTACAGGTAGGTAGGAAAAAGGTAATTTGGGGAAAGTTGAGGAATACACTGATAACCAGGACACTTCCTTAGAGGGTTAGGCATACTTTTGACAAATGCACAGGAGATGTTACAGACTGCAGAAGAAGATGATAAAGTTAACAGACTCACTGAATATCAACTGTTGAATGTTTACATAGATTCTGAAATTAGGATTGTATTTTAGATTTTGTGAAATTGCTAGCATTCAGCTGTGTGTTGGATGCACATAAAATGAAGGAATGGGCAAACAGCTGATGCTGATCCAGAGTCAGCATCTGAAGATATTTATATTTACAGGGAATTTATTTGCAGGCTAGGTATGGATACTGATGTGCCAGAGAAGTGGAAAAGCTGTTTTGTTAAACCAGCACTATAAAATAATTTATCCTGTGAGATCCTGCCATCTCATAGTGGGTTTAATCACTGTGTTTTGTTACACAATTCCTTTAGTTCCATCCATTTTCTCATGTCTTTATCCAGTACAGGGGAGCTGGAGCCTATCCTAGCAAACAATGGACACAAGGCAGAATACACCCAGAATACATCACAGGGCAGACAAACACACACACCAGGGCCAGTATTCCCATAAGCCAATTAACTGACCAGTATGTAGGTACAGTACCCGTAGAGTACCTGGAGAAAACCCACTTAAACCCAGAGTGAACATGCAAACCCCACACATACTGTACCCCAGGAATTGAACCTGGGGCCCCAGCACTGCAGGACAGCAATGCTAACCACTGTGCCACCATTTGAAATGGATGGATAGCTTAGTTATCTTTCTAGTTCAAAGGTTTCTATGCATCATTTAATTTTGAAAGCCACTGAGACATCTGGTGCTACTGTTGTATTTATGAAAAAAACTTACAAAAAGCATGCTAAACACTGCTACCCCGTTCCTTAGTTAATACTGTAGTGCCGTGCGGGGCGCTTTAGCATGTGAACGCAAGGCGGGCTGAGAAGAGCGCCTGGGAGCGGGACTACGGGATATAGTATATAGTGGGGCGGAGCCTCTTCCCTTCGGGTGTGTATGTGTGTGTTAGTGAAGGTGCAGCACTGTAAGCTCTGTCCCTGTGTGTTTACCTTTCCCGGTTCGAGTGAATACATAAATGTGTTGTTCAACTCCATTCCCATGTCCCATGCCTGCTCCATTCCGTACCGAAACCCGCAGTCGTTAAAATACATTTAATTGTTATAAACAGTTAAGACTGTTTTTAATTGTGAAAGCAAAATTTTTTTAAATGTATTTTACCCTAATTTGTAATTTTGTATTTTACTTCATTTCCAATACTCAGATTTAACGTACATTTGAACAATGACATGTATTTCTAATATTGAACTAAATTAGTCATAACATTCAGAAATAGTCGAGAATAGTTTTGTATTTGTTTTGATGAAACTTTGCTAAAATTTATAAAAACCTAAAGGCGAGTAAAATCTATAATCTTTCCACATCATGTCATTAGGGAGTACAATAAGCTCCTGCTTTGTTTAACAATGGTTTAAAAAGTAAATATAATTTGTGAGAAAGTAGCTGTCCTTAATGATAATTAAAGGAACAGAAGTCAAAAGAAATGATTTACGTTGCTTAATTTTAAAAACTAATTTATAAAAACAGACGCTGCAGACGGCTCATTCTGTATGACAGCTCCGCGTAAAAAGTGTGCAGTGTTGTATATTTTTAGGAGGGATGGGGTTTGTTTAGTTTTATTATCGTTTTCTTTTAAGTTGGATTTGTATAGTATATGGGGGTTGTGACTTTTTATGCGGTTTAGGCTTCACATTATTATTGTTTATTATTTTTATTTTTATGTGTTGTTATGCTTAAAACCCTGGTTGTTGTTTTTTTTCTTCAAATGGGAATGTTGTTTTTCTCAACATATTTACAAACAACAATAATAAAATCTCCAGTTCACTTACTCCAGTGTTGGTAATTTACTTTGGGATTAATAAACCATTTGAAGAAAAACAACAACATTATAACTAACTAAAAATAACTAGAAGAAGATGACTTCTAATAAAAAATATAATAATACTGAACATGTGAAGCAATTTTTATTATGGTTTAAAGTCAAAGTCTTTCTTTCTTTTTCCCTTTTCATTGTAGCTCCATGTGTCTCCCTGTTTCCCTTCCTGACAATTTCTTCTCATCTTTCTTTTTCCTTCTGGAACCCAAATTTTAAAGCAGCAGTTATCTTCATCATTCTCATCCATGGACATTCTGAGATGTATAATAACATGATGTTGTATATTACTGTTGAGCTAGGTGTTGAATATGATTTTTTTCATAGTGTTTATAAAATTCAAGTGTTTTAAACGTTTAATTAAAAAGTAACTTACAGCGGAAGTTTCCAAATTGATCACGAGGAAGAAAAATCACCCGTTTTGTGCGCATAAAAAAGGTTTTTTTAGCTAAACCCTTTTTTTATAGCTTTTAAAGTCATGCAATTCATAAGTTAGGCAGGGACACGTCATTGTTTCATTGTCATTGTTTCTTATGTGTAAAAAGTGTGCAGTGTTGTATATTTTTGGGAGGGATGGGGTTTGTTTAGTTTCATTATCGTTTTCTTTTTTCTTTTTAATGGGATTTGTACAGTATATACTGTAGGGGTTGTGTGTGTGTATGCTGTTTTACTGCTTAACATTATTATTTTTATTATTTTATTTTATGTTTTGTTATGCTTAAAACCCTGGTTGATGCTTTTTTCTTCAAATGGGAATGTTGTTTTTCTCAACATATCTACAAACAACAGTAACAAAATCTCCAGTTCACTTACTGAAGTGTTGGTAATTTACATTGGGATTAATAAACCTTTTGAAGAAAACAACATATAACCCCATAACTAACTAAACATAAATATATGAAGATGACATATAATAAATGTGAAGCAATTTTTATTTTGGTTAAAAGTCAAAGTCTTTCTTTCTGTTCCCCTTTTCATTGTAGCTCCACGTGTCTCCCTGTTTCCCAACTGTCTCCCTTCCTGACAGTTTTCTTCTCATCTTTCTTCTTCCTTCTGGACCCCAAACTTGAAGCAGCTGTTGTCTTCATCATCTTCATCCATGGACACTCTGAGATGGATAATGCCATAATGTTTTATATTACTGCTGAGCTGGGTGTTGTAGTGAAGACTTGGAAAGAAGGATGTGGATGAGCTGTGCAGATGTTCAGCTGTGCTCCTGTCTTTTTGTCTGCAGGATGTGGAACTGTGAACTAACAGAGAGATGTTGTGAAGATCTGGCCTCTGTTCTTCAGTCTCAACACTCCAGTCTGACAGAGCTGGATCTGGGTCTCAATGACCTGGGGGATTCAGGAGTGAAACTGCTGTCTGCAGCTCTGAGGAATCCCAACTGTAAATTAACAAAACTGGAGTAAGTGAACACTGGCGATTTCTTTGTTTTTTATCGTTTTATTTAGGTATGCTGAGACACAGAATATTGCCATTTTCACATGCATTAGAAAAGAAACACCTAGGAAGAACAGAACAAAAAAGAAGGGGGGCACCTAGAAATACAAAAAACTGCTACGCAATCTTATACAAGTTCTTGTTTGTGGCTTCTTTGTTAATATCTCATTACTGAGAGACACGACATGCAACCTTTCCCATTTTACCCTTTTTTACACATGTATATGTTGTGGTTCATTTAGAATTCTGTGGATAATATTCTTCATGAGATTTCATTCATAGAGTCCTTATTCATTTGAACACAAGGTCTGTCCAGCTTTAACCAGTTTCTAGTGATTTATTTCATGGCTGCAGTTCTGACAGTTCTAAACAAGTATCTTTCTGCCTCTGAAGGCCGTTCATCTGGTGTTTGTCCCAGAAGGAAAATGACTCCTAATGAGGATTTTGTTTTATATTTCTTCAAGAAGCTTTCCCCAATTTATTTTCATACCAAAAAATGTTTACAATATGCCAGGTTTTCCTTGCAATTCTTCCAACTGTTTGTGCTCCCAAATTTATAATATTTGGCTTGTACTGTAGTTGGTGTTTCTTCCAATATTGAATATGAACTTTTTACTCATATTCTTCCATGAATGTGAATTGGTGGATTTATGCAGATTTGAATGGGTTTTAGAGTCTTCAATTGCTGTGGAAAGGCCAACCTCCTTTTCTCACCTGCGTCTTACTCTTGTATTCCTCCTGTATTTTCTGATATTTTATATACATCTGAAAGGATGTAGCTGTGGAAATAAGTTAGGTATGCAAAATTTACCAATTTGTTAACCTCTCATCTTAGAGTCTCATTTACTTCTTCTCAGCTTTGATTTGTGTCCCCCCAGTGTTTTCTCCTCTCTCTGTGTGCTTTGACCTTGCCTGTTCGTCTTGGACTGATTCCTGTGCTTTGAACCCTGCATGTGTATGTGCTTTGACTCTCCTTCAGACTCTCCCTGGTGCTTTCATCAGTTCCTCTCAGCTCAACCCCTGCCCTTTTGATCTTTCGCCTGCCTGCCCTGCTTGCTTCCAGCAGAACAAAGCAAAGCATTATGAAAGTAAATTCTGCAATTTAAATACAGTAATCCCATAGAAAATAATTTGTATTGTGAAATAAATAAAGAAATAGTAATTTTGAGGGGTGTAGCAGAGGTAGGTCGGACACGGTGACATCATCGCCCTCCCTGTGCGTAGCAGGGACCTCAGCCGCCTGGGTTGAGGGAGGTCTCTTTTAGCTCATCCGGATGGTTCCCTGTTGCGTTATGCCGGAGACCCGGGTTTGCGCCCCAGGTGTTGCAGGACAAACCGGCGGGGTGGAGTGGCAGGGGGCAGGAGCCTGTGTGGAACCGCGATGGTCACGGTAGCATGGGACCCTGTCTTTAAACCACACAAAATAGACATTCTAGTAATGGTCATTGAGAGGCATAAGGAAGGTCTGGAACAAAACAGAAATCCTGGAAGTGCCTTCATTCTTGCTGTCTTCATCCTTCTCAAGAATGAGACAGGCAGCAGTTTCCATCTATTGAAGTTTTGCTTAACCTGATTTTCTAGCACCTCTTAGATACATTTTAATGTGTTTTATAGGTTTCTGGGTATTAAAATAGCTTAACATTTTATCTTATCCCAATCCTATTGTAAATTAAAAAAAATGTTGACCTCCAGGGATATAGATTCCCTAGTAACAGTGCTTCAGAATTTCCTTTGTTTCCTATTTTGAAAAGTTGCTGTAGTCTGTGATTACATCTGTGACAGGAAAAGGTGTTGAATTTCTGCTGTATATACTAACATCATCTTTATAAAGAGCCTGATTGTTTCCTTCTGTTGTCTTATACTCTGAGAGAATAAATCAGTGGTGACAGGCATCTCCTCATCTTCTTCCCCTGTATGAATTAAAGCTCTTTAACAGAATACCATCAGCCTGTTCTTGTGCATTTGGTTGTTTTTACATTGTATGTAGCTAAGCTATAAAACCATTGTGAAAACCAAATTCCCTACAAGTTTCAAATACAAAAGGCTGTAATACCCTGTGTGGTGTCTCTGGGGGATAGTTTATGTAAACGAAGGTAGTACTTACACCACACTTTACTGTCCTCAGATCTGTGGCGTTTCTTCCAACAACTGTCTTCCTAATACAGTCCGTAATCCGTTCTCTTAGTCCTGATTCGTTCCGAGTTCCAAAAGTTCGTAATAAAGAACAATCCGCGATGTATCCTAAACCAGTGTCCGTAATCCAAAATCATAAACCTTTCTCCTTGCAGTCATTCGTTGTTCCTTAGCCCGATCCTTAACAAGTACCTCTTTCCACTCTTTTCCTCCAAAACGCATTCACCTTACCGGCTTCTGCCCTGTTCACTGCCTCCGGGCCACTTATATTCTGGTTCCTGATGCGTCTCAGCTGTGTCTCGTTGTTTCTTAAGGTAGACCCTTTCCATCTACTGGTCAGCTGATTCTTTTTGTCTGCCATCTTGCTAAGGTCAATCTCTAACATTTTCAGTGTTTCGTTTCGGAAATACCTGTTAGAGATGACCCTTCCCCATGTCCTCTTACATTCCCTCCCCCTGAGATCAGCCCCGACCTCGGGCGATCTAGAAAAAAACAAACAGTGCATTCGGGAGAGGGCGTCTACATTTCCTTGTTTCCTTCCGGGTCTATAAACCGTCTGAAATTGAAATCTTTGCAGACTAAGGCCCCACCGCGTAATTCTATCGTTTTTATCCATATTTTGTAACATCCATGTTAATGGCGCATGATCTGTGTATAATATAAATTGTCTTCCCAATAAATAATACTTCAAATAGTCTAGGGCGCATTTGATTGCTAGACATTCTTTCTCTATCGTGAAATATTGTTTTTCGGCCGGATTCAACTTACAGCTGATATACAGAATAGGATGCTCCAGTCCTTCAATCTCCTGTGACAGTATGGCTCCAATCCCAGTGTCTGAAGCATCAGTTTGTACCATGAAAGGCTTACTGAAGTCTGGTACCTGTAAGACGGGTTGAGAAGTGAGAGCTGCTTTTAAGTCTTGGAAAGCCCTCTCTTCCAAGTCGGTCCATTTTATTTTCTCCGGACAGCTCATCTTCGTCAGATCGTGTAGAGGGGCGGCCATGGCTGCAAACCCTGGGATGAAACGCCGATAGTAACTTGCCAGTCCCACAAACGTTCGAATTTGCTTCTTGGTAGCTGGTTTGGGCCAGTTCTTGATTAATTGTACTTTCTGATCTTGGGGCATGATCAATCCTCTCCCGATCGTATAACCCAGCTAATTGGCTTCCCTAGCCCCCAGACAACATTTATTTGGGTTGGCCGTTAATCCTGCTGCTCGCAACGCTCCAGTTACTGCTTCCAGGTGTTGTAGATGTTCGTGCTGTGGATTACAACGTCATCCAAGTAGGCGGCTGCAAAATCCCGATACGGTCTCAGAATTCGGTCCATCAATCTTTGGAATGTTGTGGGAGCGCCATGCAAACCGAAGGGTAGGACCCTATACTGATATAGTCCTTCAGGTGTGGCAAAAGCGGTTTTGGCTTTATCTTCTTTGGCCAGTGGCACTTGCCAATATCCCTTCGTAAGATCAAGGGTGCTGATGTATCGAGCGTTACCTAATCGCTCGATTAGTTCATCTATACGGGGCATGGGGTATGCATCAAACCGCGAGATCTCATTTAACCTTTTGAAATTGTTGCAAAATCGGATAGTTCCATCCGGCTTGGGGATCAGAACTATCGGGCTAGCCCACTCACTATGGGATTCCTCGATTATTCCCATCTCCAGCATTTTACCCACCTCTTCTTTAATCAGTTTCCTATTGGCTTCTGGTACTCGATACAGGGGTAGCCTTACCTTTTTCCCCGGTTCCGTGACGATCTTATGTTGTATAAGGTGGGTTCGACCAGGTGTCCGGGAAAAACATCTTTGTTTTGGGACAGGAATTCTTGTAGTTCCTGTTTTTGTGCCGGAGCCAGGTCTCCCACGGCTACCGCACCTGTTTCTTCTTCCAGAGGGTCTGGGGAAAAGTGGGTGAGCAGAACTTCGAAGCCATGCCATTTTTTCAGCAAATTGACGTGGTAGATTTGATGCTGCCGTCTTCTGTCATGTTGCTTGACCTTATAGTTGACTGGCCCCACCTTTTCCACCACTTCATAAGGTCCCTGCCAGGATGCCAAGAATTTACACTCTGGGGTTGGAACTAACACCAGTACTCTGTCCCCAATCTGAAATTCCCTCACAACTGCTCCCCTATTATAAATTTGTTGTTGTTGAGCCTGGGCTTTCTCCAGGTTTTCTTTCACTAAGGGAACAATAACATTTATTCTTTCTCTCATCTGTTCCACATGCTCAATGATAGTTTGTAAAGGGGAAGGTTGGTGTTCCCACGATTCTTTGACCACGTCCAATAGGCCCCGTGGTTTCCGAGAGTATAATAATTCAAAGGGGGAAAATCCAGTCGAAGCCTGTGGTACTTCCGGAACCGCAAACATGAGATACGGGAGCAGCTGATCCCAATTTTTTCCATCCTTTTGCATCGTCTTCCTAAGCATGCTTTTCAGGGTCTTATTAAAACGTTCTACTAGACCATCGGTTTGAGGGTGATAAACAGAGGTTCGGATCTGCTGTATACCCAGCAGCTTACATAAGTCTCGCATGACTTTCGACATAAAAGGTGTTCCTTGATCAGTTAGGATCTCTTTAGGAATTCCGACTCGAGCGAACAGTTGTACTAGCTCCCTAGCTATGTTTTTGGCGGTGGCAGCTCTCAACGGAATGGCTTTGGGGTACCTGGTAGCATAGTCTACTATTACTAGAATATATTGGTGACCCTTGGTGGTTCTGATCAGGGGCCCCACCAAATCCATCCCAATCCGTTCGAAGGGGGTTTCAATAATTGGGAGGGGAATCAAAGGGTTCCTATAATAAGGTTGTGGCGCACTTTTCTGACACTACTTCTCGATGGCCTTATAGATCCCAGGCCAAAAGAACCTAGAGAGGAGTCTCTCGGATGTCTCTTTACCCCCAGGTGCCCACCCAGGTGGCTATGGGCAAAGTTGAGGAGCTTCATCTGGTAAGGCCGGGGAATAAGGAGTTGTTCCACTTCTTCTTGTCCCTTCTGCTGCACTTGATAAAGGAGATTATTCTTTGTCATAAAATATGGGTAACTCACTGTGTTAGGATCAGTACAACACTCCCCATCAATTTTCCTGACATGTCCCCACGCATGTCTCAAGTTTCCCATCTTCTAGTTGGGCCGTCCCAAACTTACCCCGTCGTTCTGGGGGTTCCCAGTTCGGTAGTTCCATATTTCCAAACTCAACTCCAAGTTCAGTTCCGCTTTCTTGTGGGTCCGTCTCATCAGGGTCGTCGGTAGGGGCGTCACCACTGTCTTCCGGCCAGGCGATTGGTCTTGGCCTAGCTGATTGGATCGTGTTCCAAATCTGGAGGAAATGGGGACAGTCTCGTCCCAGTATGACAGGGTATGGCAACTGCTCAACCACTCCTACCGTTGAGCGGTAGGTCCCCTGTCCTGTAGAGATGCTCAATTCGACCGTCGGATAGTCTTTGGTGTCCCCGTGAATGCAAGTAATAGGTATTCCCTTTGTTCTTGGAATCTCTAGTCCTCCCGGAAGTATTGTAGGGGTCACCAAGGTCACCGCACTGCCAGAGTCCAATAAGGCCTCGATGGGTTCTCCCTCTATCTCGATTTTCGTAAGATGGGGATCCTCGCGGGTCGGGACCCCCGCTGTAAGGTAGTTGCATAGGGCTTCATCTCTGGGGTCTACCTGCATGGGTTCGGGCAGGCCGGGGCAATAGCTGGCTAAATGCCCTTCTTCCTGACAATTAAAACATCGCCGGGTTTCTTCCCATGGCCGGGGCCTTGAGTCAGACTTCCCCCGAAAGGTTTTTTTTAACTGTATAGGTTCCCGATAATCACTATACTTTATTGGCCGATACTTTATTTCGGTTTCCAGACTCTTGGGGCTTCTTCTCTCCTCCCTCCTAAAGTCCCCTTTTCTCTCCCTAATCAGGGCCTCTGTGGCATGGTATCTGTCCACCCAGTCCACGGCTTGATCTAGGGTCTGGGGATCCCCTTCACTTACTTTCCTTTTCAGGTGCACAGACAGACTCCTCACGAAATGATCCAACACCACACTTTCTACCACCTGTCCTGGGTTTAATTCTTCTGGCTGGAGCCATTTCTTTGCCAGATGTACCAGGTCAAACATCTGAGACCTCGTAGGCTTGTTCATCTGGTAGCTCCAATTGTGGAACCGGACTGCTCGTATCGCCATGGTTACCCCTAGTCTTGCCAATATTTCGTTTTTCAGAGTCTCATAATTCTCTGCATCTTCTTCTTTTAAATCATAGTATGCCTTTTGGGCTTCTCCAATTAAATAAGGGGCTACTCTCCCAGCCCATTGCTCTTTGGGCCATGCATTTCGAGCTGCAGTTCTTTCAAAGGTGGTTAAATACGCTTCCACATCATCAAGCTCAGTCATCTTTTCTAGCGTAATTTGTTCTTCCTGAGTGGTGCCTCTCCCCGCTACCGGGGCCTGCCGGATTTCTTCCCTTAACCTGCACAACTCTGCGCGTATTAATTTTTGCTCCTCTTAAATTCGTTCGTTGGTTTCTTTTTGGATTTGGTTCGCCTCCAGTTGCGCTTCGTTAGCTTCTCGTTGTCCTTTTAATGCCTGGAATTGGGCGAGGGTGGCCTGGGACAACTGCTGTTTTAATTCTTCCATAGCGTTTCTTCACACGCGCAAAGCGGAACCCGCACACACACACAAAAAAAAAAACTTCCTCTCTTTGATTCTCAAACCCGAGCGGGAGCTGCCCGCATCCTCCACCAGTTCTGGTGTCTCTGGGGGATAGTTTATGTAAACGAAGGTAGTACTTACACCACACTTTACTGTCCTCAGATCCGTGGCGTTTCTTCCAACAACTGTCTTCCTAATACAGTCCGTAATCCGTTCTCTTAGTCCTGATTCGTTCCGAGTTCTAAAAGTTCGTAATAAAGACAATCCGCGATGTATCCTCTCACCAGGTAGAAGTATGCAGGATGAAAAAATCCCTGGTTTTCAAAAGATCAGCTTTTCAAGTTGTATCCTTGTCAGCCAGCTGAAAAAGTTTGTACATGTTACCATATGTGTACTAGCTTGGATAAAACATCGAGACAAATTGAAAATATAAAATAAATCAACATAAATTCTGTGAATACAGGACCCGGATTGATAATGTTCACATACCCAAAACTATTATTTAAAAGTATTAAAAGCTATTCTAGTTATTGCTATATTACTATATAACCCCCCCCCCCCCAGTGTGTTGTGTATGTTGTGTTATGTATTGCCTAATTTGCACTATCTGCACTTTGCACTATGTATATCCTGTTTACAATGTCTACTGTATGTCAGTGTCCTGTCTGTCCTGCCTGAATTTGCACCATGGACCAGGAGGAACGATATTTCGTTCCACTGTATACTTGTATATGGCTGGAATGACAAATAAATGTGAACTTGAACTTGAACTAATCCTCTGGGCAGTGCTTGAAGAGTTTTAATTGATATTCACTGCCAGCTTATCAGCAGGAGTGAGTTGTTGACAATAGATGACCCCTAGTTGCTAAGTAAACAAACCGGTTGCTGAGGTTTTGTTTTTCAGAGTCATGTTACAGAGGCAGTGATGTCTCCTAGGGCTCTAAATGGTCAATAATGAATGACAGCAATTTGAACCAATTTGATCCCCTTTTTTCAGACTTTTTTCAGACTAGGTTGTAGTGGTCAGCCAAACAAATGTACTATTTTGGTTTCCATTGACCCAGTGGTTTAGCAGGCGTGTAACCTGTTTCTCAGTGCACATAACATCTATGGCTGTGATTATGCCAGTGAATATGCCAGCAGCCATATAACCCTGCAAATCACAACTGGCAGCTCACTGAAGCTCACCGGGTGTGAGCCTGACCAGTACCTGGATGGGAGACCTCCTGGAAAAAACTAAGGTTGCTGTTGTAAGTGGTGTTAGTGGGGCCAGTAGGGTTCGCTCAACCCACAATCTGTATGTATTCCAATGCCCCAGCATAGTGATGGAGAGACTATACTGTAAACAGGCTCTATCCTTTGAATGAGATGTAAAACCAAGGTCTGTCTGTGGTCGTTAAAATACCAGGGTGTTTCTCGAAAAGAGTAGGGTTACTACCCTGGCATCTCGGCCAAATTACCCATTGGACTTTACCTATCATAGCCTCCTAATACTCCCCATCTATGAATTAGCTTCATCACCCTGTTCTCCTCCTCACTGAGAGCTGGTGTGTTGTGAGCGTACTGGTGCATCATCCAGATTGAGGTGTATATTGGTGGTGGTGAAGGGGATCCCCATTATCTGTAAAGAGCTTTGAGTGGAATGTCCAGAAAAGTGATATAGGTGTAAGCAATTCTTACTAATTATTGTCTAATTTTATGTTTTCATCAGCTTTTGATTTTTAGGTTGCATTTTGGTGTGTGAGATCATTGTTATTATCGGTTTATGATAATGGCATCTGTAGTAAAAATGCTGTACTACGGTGAAAGAAAACTTTTTGTCTGTTCCGGTCTCATGGTTTGTTTTAGAAGATATTGGAGGTGACTTGTAAGTTAATAACCTGATTAATTATGATTAAAATTAATTTATGTTTTAGTGTGCAGCAGATGCTGGAGCCTCAGTTGTGTCACATCCTGCTAGAAAGCTTTCCACATGATATAGAATAACATGACAAGTCTTCAACGTTAGGGTTAACTGTTCTCCATAAGTCTAAGAGTCTATTAGATTGAATCCTCTTCAAATAATTATAAGTATTCCTGTAACATCACCTGCCAACAACTTTGCACATTAAGATGTGTCCTTCTTCATATACACTTACACCACGTACATATACTGTCCATAGTGTAGTGTACGTGTATACTGTATGTACATCAGTGTTATGTCAGCATGTCCAATTTTTCCAAGGACATAATATATAGTCACAAGTAATAGGTTTATTCCATGCTGAAAAAAAGAAGAAAGAGAACACAACGTTTCGGCCGTGGAGCCTTCTTCAGGTGTGAGAGAGACAAGGCAGTAGGCAAAGGTAATGTAGCGGGAGAACAAAGGCTGGGAGGGAGGAGGAGTGAGAGGCGGGAGCAGGGGACAGAAAGAGAGGCCAAACAAGAGGTGTGAAGTCAGAATAGGTGTAGAGAGGTGTGAAATGAAACTTCCAATGAATGGAGAAAATTTAAAAGAACAGTAGTCTGTCGTTAAGAGAAGGGAGAAGGTGTGATCCTAGCTGCAGAATCATTTTGGTTTCAGTAGTCTTTCTGATGTATGAGTTCGGAAAACCATCTTTGAGTACACAGACGGAGAGATTAGAGTGGTCGTGGCCGTCAGAGGTGAAATGAGAAACAATGGGCTTGGAGAGATCTTTAATCTTCACAGCAAACAGGCCATACAGTATTGAAAAAAAGAACAATCTGCCAACCAACTAAAGCACACTCATATTCATTTTCAAGTTTTGGCTTCTTGTTCGCTTACATCGACTAGTGAGCAGGAAGGGCCAGTTTTATATCACAATCCTCACAAACTCTTGCTCTCGCCAGGGGTGAGACCAGCAGATTCTCGTCTTCCTTCACCAACATGGCAACCATGCAGTACTTTCACTTAGGTCATGATTTTGAACTGAAATTTGCAGAATTTTGCAATACTACATTGATACCAAGAGTTAAAACCCTGTCTGAGAGCTTGGGACCTCTGAGTGAGGTGTGGATCAATATTGCAGATGGGGTCATGATTTTGATTAGGAGCAAGTGGGAATTAAATAGAAAGAAAAGTTCCACTCAGTGCTCTATATTCAGACACATCTTTCTACAGTCTTCTTCATCCCACTGTGTCTCACCCTCCCCGTAATAAAACTGCGATGAGAAATATAAGATGCCTGATCTTGTAAGAAAAGCTTCCCCTCTCATTTCCGTGTCTCGCAGGTTTAAACTTGCTCCTCACTCTCCTGTTCCTCTTTAACTTTGTCTCTTTCTTTCTCTTGTCTGTTCTCCATCTGTCTCAATCACTGTCTTCACAGCAGTAATGCCAACTAGACCCTTTTCTGTAGTGCTGCTCAGTCAGTATAGAAGTGGTTATTCAGCAATAAGACCAGAGGGGAGTGAGGAGCACTCTGCTTCAACAGTGTGGACAGTGTTGCACACACCTTTCCCCAAAACTTTAAAACTCTAAAATATCAGTGCTTTCCCATACTACAGGAGAGAGTGTGCCTGTGACTCCCTGGGAACACAGTGTGCACTTTGGGGAATCAGTAATATGCATTTAAACTGACTCCGAGACAATAGATGTGTCCTAGGAATTAAGTTAAAAAGGATCAACTGGTGATTGGGATTTCTCAAAGCAAAATTTAGATCATTCCAAATAGTGTCCAATGAGAAGTGTATCCATGAGTGACACATCAATTTCCAGCTGTTATAGATCCTTAAGAATTTATATCAGGATCCAAGTAACAAAGAGTAACATTAGGACACTATTCACTAAGCTGTGTCCCCTGCATCTGTTATCTTACATAAGGGGTGACCCAGAGCTCCATGTCCCAGGTAACCCCATAAAAACACACAGCAGAGGGAAGTAACAAAGAATGAAAAATTTTGTATATTATCCCTAACAATTGCAAAATACAAGTTTTTATGAAAAAGTGGACAGTGTGAGCCCCATGTAGTCTGATTTTAATATGTCTTTCCACTAGGCACCACACTGTAATTGGGTACAAAACAATGTGGTTTAATTGTCATTCTTTAAACGTCAATTTTCTAAAGTTGTAGCTCATGAAAATACCCAGATATTTTCCAGTGCTTTTCCAGTGCTACTCCAGTGTCTTCTACTGAAACTGGGGGAACAAAGACAGCACATTCTGCATGAAGGTTTTATAAACCCAGGTCCAAGGGTCTCAAAACCTTTTCAAAATCTAAAATTATACAGATACTTATGGGCAGTTATAGACACACAGTCATAGTTTTATAAGCAAATAGTAAAAGAGATGTTATCTTCTGGCAGCTCAGTTATAAATGTCTTATAGATCAGAGTTTGCAATCCACTTTTTTTTTCTTTGTAGTCCACAATTTCTTCCAATATGTGGCCTTTTTGAGAAGTTTGAGGTACCTGAAATGTATGAGCAATAAGTAGGCATAGCACACACCCTCCTTTCATACATCACAGCTGTCACAAACCTCTCTCACTTTTTCTGTAAACTTAGTAGCCTTGATTTGTATTTCCATCAGTACAATTGGTGATGTTACTGAATTGACAAGGTTTTCTTAGCCTTTCAAAATAAAAAATAAAATAAAAATA
This sequence comes from Lepisosteus platostomus, assembly GCF_059453375.1. Lineage (NCBI taxonomy): Eukaryota > Metazoa > Chordata > Actinopteri > Semionotiformes > Lepisosteidae > Lepisosteus > Lepisosteus platostomus. Next base: position 25,952,097 of record NC_142626.1, on the reverse strand, counting down.
AAATTATGAAAATGTCCATTATTATTATCAGCGAGCTACTGGCAGTGACACTGACAAGCCAGACCTGTGCAGCGTATACACAGAGTGGCATCAGAGTGAGGAGCCGGGGAGGTTGTGTATTTGTTTTTTATAACAGAAAGTGTGTTGAGTCTCAGCACAAGTGGGATGTGATGAAGAGAGACTCGGGGTTGTTAATGTGAGAGGTCTGAGTGCGGGAGTGAGTCTCTGGAGACTGTGTGTGTGAGACTTAGTCTGGTGGCTTCAAGTGAGGATGTCAGAGGCTGGAGGTGGACCTGGAAGTCGGAGTGCTGACTGGCCGTGAGGGGACCAGTGAGTGTCATGTGAGAGCAGGAGGCTCCAGATCAGGGAAAGAGCAGGAAGCTGCTTGTGGTGACTCGGAGCAGAGGGTGCCATCTCCCTGAAAGGGACCAGCCGGAGGGCGTGTGAGAGGTGAGGATCAGTGAGTCCAGGAATCTGCGACAGAAGGGCTTGGCTCGGTGAGGGACCTACATTATGATCTCAGAGGACATCAGATAGAAAGGCCAGTGGAGTCAGTGAGCTGGAGACTCAGGGCCTGAGAGTCTGTGAGCCAGGGACCCAGAGGTCTCTGAGGATGTGTACCCCATGCTCTGGTGCCATGAATAGGGAGTGAGCACATCACCATTCTTGAAGGAGAGTGGTTGCAAAAAATGTGAAAACATTCTCCAGCAGGCTGTGAGGGGTGTGTCTGGAGTGGTGGACACGCCTGTTTGTGGGGGTCACTCCCACTGTGACGTCACAGTATCATGGAGAAATGTGGTTAGTTTTCTAACTAACCTGGAATCTATATCAATGGTTGTTATGGTCCTCAGTTGCAGAGTTATTTTTTTCCCTAATTGTTTTCTCTATTTTTTGGGTGCTGCCAATTAAGATACTGTATTAAGCAAATGTGGAATAAGCATTTAAAAGGGGAAAATGAGACTGCAAAAGGGGGAATACTGAGAGATCATAGACGGTGAATGAAGTTAGTTGAGTGGTGTGTTATGGGGATGGGGGAAAGACATGTTGTGTGCTTTTCTTTTATGCTTTCGGTTTGGTTAATGTAGATATGAGTAGGACGCGGAAGACTTTTTTTTGTACTATATGGCCTCATTGTTAGGTACGACCACCTTTCCAGTTCTAGCCTATCTAGGTTGTTTTTTTTTAGTCAGTTAGTTTGTCGAGGGGGGGGGGGTCTTTTCTTTGCCTTTCCCCTCCCAATTGGAATACAAATGTGCACCTCTGCCTCCCTAATAAAGTTGATTTGTTTTTTCAAACATAATTGACTCTCTCTCACACATTATAATAGTAATTTTAACAGAGCTACTGTACAGTACTCTATTGACAATGGAGTCCAACTGTATTAATATTAATGTTATTCAAGTGAAATGTACAGATGGATCCCAAGTCTAAAGATTTCCCCTGTTGCAGACAAAGTCTGAGGCAGAATTCTGGTTCATACAGACTTGCTCTCTTGACCTGCTGTTTTGTACTGAAGTTCAGTTTCATGACTCAAAGTGGATTCAGTCACACGGTCGATTCCTCTGCCAAATTATGATTGAGATTGTTTATTGCTTCACATTTTGATTATGTGTTGTTATAGTTATAACCTTGGTTGTTTTTGTTTAAATTGTTTATTTTCTTCAAAAGAGAATGTTGTTTTCCTCAACACATCTACAAATAACAATCAAAATCTCCAGTCTCTTACTCAGTGTTGTTAATTTACATTTTGTATGAATTCAACCATGTGAAGAATAACAACCAAAGCTATAACTTTAACAAAACGCCATAAAATGTGAAGCAATTTCTATTATGGCTAAAAGTCAAAGTCTCTTATTCTATTTCCCTATTCCAACCATTGTAGCTCCGTGTGTCTCCCTGTTTCCCACTGTCTCCCTTCCTGACAGTTTTTTCTAATCTTTCTTCTTCCTTCTGGAACCCAAAATTTGAAGCAGCAGTTATCTTCATTATCCTCCTCCATGGACACTCTGAGATGGATAATGACATGATGTTTTATATTACTGCTGAGCTGGGTGTTGTAGTGAAGACTTGGTAAGAAAGATGTGGATGAGCTGTGCAGATGTTCAGCTGTGCTCCTGTCTTTTTGTCTGCAGGATGAGGAGCTGTGAACTAACAAAGAGATGTTGTGAAGATCTAACCTCTGCTCTTCAGTCTCAACACTCCAGTCTGACAGAGCTGGATCTGAGAAACAATAACCTGGGGCATTCAGGAGTGAAACTGCTGTCTGCAGCTCAGAGGGATCCCAACTGTAAATTAACAACACTGAAGTAAGTGAACACTGGTGATTTATTTTTATTGTTTTTTTTAGATATGTTAAGACTCACAGCATTCCATTTTTCACATGCATCAAAATGTAACACCTAGAAAATACAAAAAAAAAAGGGTGACATATAAAAGTAATTTTTGTCTAATTTTATACACGTTCTTGTCTTTGGGCTCTTTGTAAACATATGATTACTGAGAGGCTCAAAACACAACCTTTCCCATTTTTTAAAATATATACTGTATATGTTGTAGATTTTTAATTCTGTAGGTAATTTTCTTCTTGAAAGTGATTCTAGATTTGAACACTAGGTCTGTCCAGCTTTAACCAGTTTCTAGTGATTCTCTCCAGGAAGGTGAATTAGTGGATTTATGCAGATTTTAATGTTTTTAGATTCTTCAGTTGCTATGGGAGTGCCAGCCTCCCTTTCCATTTGAATCTTACCCTTATCTCTTATATGACTCCCTTTTTTATAATATTTTATATACATCTGAAAGGAAGTAGCTATGGAAGTGAGTTAGATTTGCAATATTTATCAATTTGTTTATCTCAAGGTTCTTCCGGATGCTATTATCATATTTTAATTTGCATGCATTATGATGCGCCACGCCCACCGCGTTTTGACGCAGTGTACTCCATGCATTTTGAATGGCTGGATCTGTATATTAAATACAGGGGATAACATGTACCATAACAATCTCCAATTTATATCACAAAACAGATGAAGTGTCAATGTATGGGTAGTGCCATATTGCCATCATTGTCTGTGATTCAGAATGAGGCATGCCTTAGACCAAGTGAATTTTGCTACTATGTTAATTCTAAATATTTTCATTTAACCGACACATACAAGACAACATGTTTTAGATTCTTTTAAGTATTGCAAAAAAGAAACCTGCCAACCAACTAAAACACACTCATATTTATTTTCATTTCATTTCTTGTTCACTTGCAGCGACTAGTGAGCAGGAAGGGCTGGGTTTATGGCACAATTTGCCCAAAATCTTGCTCTCACCCTTGGTGAGACCAGCTGATTCTCATCTGCCTTCGACAACATGGCAACCATGCAGTACTTCCACAGAGTTCACGATTGTGTACTTAATTTGAAATTAGAAATGTTGAGATACTATCAGTTTTGTTACGGATATTTAAAACCCAGTCTAAAATTGTGGGACTGCAGTTCCCCTTTTGATCCGAGTGAGGTATGGATCAAAATTGCAGGTGGGATCATGATTTGGATTGGGAGCAAGTGGGATTTAGGTCCACACAGGGCTACACACTCAGACACATCTTTCTAAAGTCCTCCTCATCTCAGTGTGTCTCACCTTGCCCAGTAATAAAACTGTGATGAGAAATATAAGATACTTGATCTTGTAAGAAAAGCATCCCCTCTCATTTCCTTGTCTGACATGTTTAATCCTGCTCCTCACTCTCTTGCTCATCTTTTACTTTGTCCCTTTCTTTCTCTTGTCTGTTGTCCATCTGGCTCAATCATTCTCTTCATAACGGTATCTGCCAAATATAACAACAAACAAACATAATCTGCCAGGTGTTTGTCCATTAATTTCTATCTAATATTTTATAAATTTGTTTGATGATTCCACAATGTTTGCTAATCCAACTAATTTGGTATCATGAAGAGATCATTGGTATAAATTAAGAAGAGCAGTGGTCCTAGTACAGATCTCTGTGGTACTCCAATAATTACATCACTGCAGTTTGACTCTTATCTTATTTCCTTTCTCTATTTATTAAATAATTCTCAATACAAACACACATTCTCTTTGCCTGTATTTTATGAATTCATATTTTATATTGAACTTTATTAAAAATCTTCTGAAAATGTAAATACACGGTATCATATCACCAAGCTTGGTTATGTAAGACCTACCTTCTCTAAATCCCTGTTGACTTTTCCATGTATGTGATCATCTAGTTTAGTTTTTATAATTTGGCCTTCCGTGTAATAAAAAGCCATAAACACTGTCATGCACAAATCCTTAAATGAATAATAATAATGAATAATTATGAATAATAATAATAAAACAATGACAATCTGCAACAGTTCAATTTTTAGATCCATTCATTGTGATTTTTGTTCTTACAGAACCGGGCGGATATAAGCCTAACATTGAAGAAGATTCCTTAGTGGAGCAAGGTGGCAGAATTCCTTGTCTTTAAAGAGACAGAACAAGCTCCACCAGATGTTCATCAAACACCACAGTCTGCAGACCTGCTGATCAAACCCCTCTGAGCAGACTGTGTGAAGGACTGTGTTTCCATTGTGCTCTAGTATATGTGGAGGGTAGAGACAGGTCTCTCTCCTGCTCTGGGTCTGGACAGTGTGTAATTGGTATGAGTATGAGTTTGTTTCTAATCTCTAGAATTAAAAAAGATTGTCTTAAATATATAATTAGTTCTGTTGGTTTGTTATGCACATTTTGTCTTAATAAAATTGGATTTTGCATACAGTACATGTAAGTTTTTTATTTTGTGCAGTTAATTCCTAGGAAGACAGCATGGTAGCACACTGGTTAGTATTGCTGCCCAACAGCACTGGGACCCTGGATTGAGTTTCAGGATGCTATCTGTGTGAGGTTTTTATATTCTCTTTGTGTTTACATGGGTTTCCTCCAGCTGCTCCGGTTTCCTCCCACAGTCGTGTCCCATCCAGATTGTACCCTGCTTTGTGCCCATGGATTTCTGTGATAGGCTCTGGCTCCCTCATACAATTTCAGTAATAAGATTATTTCTGTGTGTAGAGTGGATGATTGTGTATGCAGTTTGTCTATATAAAGGGATCATTGCAGGGATGTGGATTTGGACTGTGTAAACTGGGTCCGCTCTGGCTTAGGCTGGTAATAATAATGGGTTGAACATGTATTTTCAGTTTTTCCCATAGAAAGGTACTGCTGGTTCTTCTGTAGGTCCATGATGCACCTGAACCAGACATAGTGCAGAACAGGAATGCATGAACATTTGCAAAAGCTTAAATATAAACAGTGTGTTACAAAAGAACATGGTTCCTTGAAGACCTTCCACAGGTCCCCGAAGAGGAGAGGGCAGGGCTAGAGAGGCCTCTGTCCCTGGAGGAGCTCTCCACTGCACTCAGTGGCTTGAGCAATGGCAAGACCCCGGACTCGATGGCCTGCTGGCCGAATTCTATCGTGCCTTCTGGGCTGTGCTGGGACCTGACCTGCTGGATGTATATTTGGAAAGTCTGGAGCAGGGGGACCTGCCACTGAGCTGCAGGAGAGCTGTTGTCACCCTGCTGCCTAAGAAAGGGGACCTGTGTGACATTAAGAACTGGAGGCCTGTTGCCCTGCTGTGTGTGGATTATAAAATCCTGTCCAAGGCTCTGGCCAACAGGCTGAGGGTGGTGCTGGGGTCCGTGGTGCACTCCGACCAATTGTACTGCGTGCCCGGAAGTCAATCTTTGATAACATATTTCTGACTCGAGATGTTTTGACCACCTCCAGACTATTGGGTTTAGATACTGGTCTCATTTCGTTAGACCAGGAAAAGGCCTTTGATAGGGTTGAACATCAGTATTTGTTGAGGACCATGAGGTCCTTCGGGTTCAGCCCCGTCTTTGTTGCCATGATTCAGGTGCTGTACAGTGACATCTTCAGTGTGCTAAAGGTGTCAGGGCGCTACAGACAACTTTAAATGATTTCCAGCGGCTATCATCAGCCAAAGTAAACTGGGCCAAGAGTAGCGCCCTACTCCTGGGGGAGTGGAGCGAGATGGGTCCCCCAGTCTTGCCAGAGAGGCTCAGCTGGACCAGAGGGGGACTCAAATACCTGGGGGTGCACCTGGGGGACGAGGCCAGCGTGAAAAAGAACTGGGAGGGGCTCCTCGAAAAAGTGAAAGGTCGTCTGGACCGCTGGCGCTGGCTGCTCCCCCAGATCTCCTACAGAGGCCGGGTTCTGATTGTCAACACCCTGGTGGCTTCGATGTTGTGGCTTCGCCTGGTGTGCCTGGAGCCACCAGCCGGACTGGTCGAGGAGCTGCAGGCCACGCTCCTCGAATTCTTCTGGGACGGACTGCACTGGCTGCGGAGGGGCATCCTCTATCTGCCCAGAGAGGACGGAGGGCAAGGATTCATCGACATCCGGAGCCGGGTGGACGCCTTTCGCTTGCAGACAGTGCAGAAGCTGCTGTTCGGCCCGGCCTCGCTGTCCTGGAGGGAGCTGACCTTCACCCTGCTGCGTCGCGCAGGACACCTCGGGCCGGACTGTGTGCTCTTCCTGATGGACACCAGCAGGGTTGACCTGTCTCCACTGCCGCCTTTCCACCGCAGTCTCCTGGAGGCCTGGCGGCATCTGCGCGTGCAGAGAGAAGAGGAGCGGCCCAGTCTATACTGGACACTCAGGGAACCGTTAATACACAATCCACGAATGGACATAGAACCGGGCCGCTCCTTGGACTTTACCAGCAGACTGGTCTGCGCCAACATCACACAGCTCCACCACCTGCTGGACGTGGATCAGGGCTGCTGGCGCAGCGTGGAGTGGGCATGTGACGCGCTGGGACTACACTCGCGGCGGTGTGTAGACAGGTTTCTTAGTCAGCTTCGCTCTGCTCTGCCTCTCGAGGAGATGCTGCTGGTCCAGGGTCTGTTCGAGGACCATCGCCTTCCAACCACACAGCCTCCTTTCCCTGGTCTGCTAGTATCTCCTGCACTCAGTCCCGGACCGACGGGATCTCTCCTTGAGCCCCTTGCTTCAGAGGAGAGGTCTCTAGCTGGTGTTGGGGGGAAATGTCTGTACAGACTAGTCGTAACATCTAGACACCAGGCCCAGCTGTCCGCGCTCCCTGACACTCCCTGGAGGGCTCGTCTGGGAGTGCCGGATGACGTCCGGCCTGCCTGGGGTAGCCTCTACAGATTTCCCCTCAACAAGAGGGCTGGTGATCTGCAATGGAGGGTCCCGCACACCATCCTGGGGGTCAACTCATTTGTGTCGGTTCTGGACCCAGCGGTGTCTGACGCCTGTCCCTTCTGCGCTCAGAGGGAGACAGTGTTCCACCGATACAGCGCCTTGTCATGGAAATATAACTATCAAGGAAGCCACAAGAGAGAGTTCTCACCTGAGTAAGGTCTTTATTTCAGTATTGCAATATTGGGAGCCCTGCTGCCACTTCGCAAAGTGCAACCAGAGACTCAATTTGTTACAAGCAGTACAGGGTTTTTATAAGACGTTGCGCTGTAAAAAAGCTCAGCGCTTTGCTCCTTCTAAAACTTCCCCTTTCCCTAAGACAAAACAGATTACATCATAGAGCGAGAGAAGAAGCACTAGATTTGTTTTTCAAAGCTAATCAGTTACTTTCGGCTAATTCTAACGACCCAGACAGCATATATTGTTTTACATTGTCTTCTAAAGTAACCTAAACAGTGTACTTTGTTGACGCACTGTTTTCTAAAATTCTGCACGTACTGTAGCACAGCAATTACATCCTTGAAATATATTATCTAAAAGCACCAATATATTTTTTGCAAAGCTCTCTACATTTTAAGAATCAATTTACTTATTAGATTTCCACTTCAGCCTGCCCCCACCTGTCGCCCATGTTTGCCGTACTGATCCGGCTCTTCACCAACCTTGCCCTGGTCTTCAACGACGTTATTTTCGTGTTTGGGGTGGGTCGTACAAAAAAACGGAAAACTCAGACCCTCCTCGCCAATTTTCTGCTGGGCCAGGCCAAACTCACCATCTACAAGACTCGGAAAAATAAAATCTCTGTAGACTGGTGAGGTCTGTAGACTTGGTGAGGATGTTTGAAGGGTTGGTGAAGAGCAGGATATCGTTAGAAGTTTTGTTTTATAAATCTCATAATGACCTCAGAACGTTTGAAAAGCATTGGTGTTTTGGAAATGTCCTGTGCAGGATTGTTAATAATGAAAGATTATTATTCCAATTATGATTTTATTTTCTTAATTCTTGAAATGGGGTTTTAAGACTCAAGATTAATACTTTGTTTTTTCTGTCAATAAAGTTTGATTGAACTCTCTCTCCTCTCTCTCTTTTCCACTGTATTCTTCCTCTCTCACACTCTTCATCTCCTCTCTCTTTTCCACTCTATTCTTTCTCTCTCACACTATTCCTCTCCTCTCTCTCTTTTCCACTCTATTCTAGAAAGCCAGGACCAGCTACCGGAAAGCTGTCTGATCAGGGTGAGTCTGTGAAGTCTAAAGACTGGTCAGTTACTAAACTGAGAGATCTGTAGCAACTCCATCACAGGCTTGAAGCTCCGCAGTGATTAATGTTTGGGCACAACACACCAGGGTATAGTTCTGCACATCTGTGCCACTGACATCCTCTCTAGAGCACAAAGCTGTTGGCCTTTTGGTATTGGTCCCTTCCTGTATTGTCCAATCTGAATTTTTCTTAAGGCTTGACATCACCTCATCAGCTGTGCCTAGGGGCTGCACAGTGATGCAGAGGTGAGCATAGCAGCCCTGCGGATCCCAGGTTCAATCCCTGACCTGGAGTGCTATCTGTTGTGTCTGTGTGTGCCCTCTGATGGCCTGGAGTCTCCTTACCTGATTTGTAACAGAGGTCTTAAACCCAAGCAGGAGTTAAAATATAGGTATCTAATGAACAATCTGCCAGAACTAACGCTTGCCGTCTACAATTTCAGTAGCAGGCTGATATACAATTTTGGCTCTGCATAAAGGAGAAATGTCAAATGACGAGGATGTTGGATATGTACATGTGCAAGAGAGTAGTTCAAGACAGGGCAAACCGCCAGTCCTACTGAAGCCTTCAGTGACTTTTCTTCTGCGCCATTCTTTGAGATTAAAGAGAGAATTCCCCCCGTGATGTTACCAGGTTTGATCTTTAACCAAAGTGAAACAGGAAAAATACCCTTTTTTTCTGTCATTAGGGTCTTAAGGCATTAAGGATCTGTGCCTGTGGCTGGAAGGGTTTGCAGGTTCAAATCCCGCAGCCGGCAGAGGAATCCTACTCTGTTGGGCCCCTGAGCAAGGCCCTTATCCCCAACTGCTCCAGGGGCGCTGTATAAATGGCTGACCCTGCGCTCTGACCCCCAGCTTCTCTCCCTGTCTGTGTGACTCATGGAGAGCAAGCTGGGGTATGCAAAAAGACACATTCCTAATGCAATAAATTGTGGCTGATGAAGTGATCTGGTCTTGTCGATGATTACAACGTTGGAGTTAAAGAGGACATTAGGCGCCCACTCATGGCTTTGGACAGAATTACAGGCTGCCCTGCCGCACCTCAGAACAGAAGTTACATCTTTACACAAAGGGTGGTGGGGGTGTGGAACCAGCTACACAGCCATGTTGTTGAAGCCGATACCCTGGCTTCTTTCAAGAAACAGCAGGATGAGATCCTCAGATCATGACACTGGGGGCAGTTCTATACACAAAGAGTAGCGGGGTTGTGGAACATGCTAACCCAGCCATGCTGTTGAAGCCAATGCCCTGGCTTCTTTCAAGAAACAGAAAATGTCTGCTATGATTTTAAGATTCCGCTAGATGATGGCTTGTCTTGCCCAGGTGTGGGCATAGATAACCTGGCGTGATTCAGTTCCTGGGTGAAGGAGGGAGGCAGTTCTATACACAAAGAGTAGCGGGGGTGTGGAACATGCTGTTGAAGCCAATGCCCTGGTTTCTTTCAAGAAACAGCAGGATGAGATCCTCAGATCATGACATGGGGGTGAGGGCAGTTCTATACACAAAGAGTAGCGGGGGTGTGGAAAATGCTTTTGAAGCCAATGCCCTGGCTTCTTTCAAGAAACAGAAAATGTCCGCTATGATTTTAAGATTCTGCTGGATGATGCTCAGATGTGGGCATAGCTAGCCTGGCGTGATTCAGTTCCTGGGTGAAAAGGGAGAGTTTGGTGCCCAGCTTGTCTGTGGTTCATTGCAAATGATCACCCTGCTTACTTACAGCCTGGAGGAGGGAGGTAACTGTCAGGTCTCACCACTGGAGGTGTCTATGTTCACTTTAAGCCTCTGGGCAATATGTGTATTTATAACTCTCCAGAACCTCTGCAGACTAACCATTGGGTACTATTGGCTGCAGAGTTTGTCGTGAAAGTCGTGAACTTTGCGAACATACCGTTTTTGCAAACACACATTCAAATTCCCACTCATTGCAACATGAAGCGGCCCTTCCTGCTCACTAGTCCCTGTGATGACTAATGTACCGAGGTGTACGAGTGAATAAGTTCAGGTTCACCCCTTCACCCCAACTGCTCCAGGGGCGCCGTATAAATGCCCGACCCTGTGCTCTGACCCCCAGCTTCTCTCTCCCTGTCTGTGTGTCTCCTGGAGAGCAAGCTGGGGTCTGTGAAAAGACACATTCCTAATGCAAGACATTGGATACGGCTGATAAAGTGATCTTGAGTTCTGATTTGATCAAATCTGATTGATCTGATGTAAATCTGTACCAGTCAGAACCAGGGATACAAGCTTTGATGTAATCTCAGGTGTGAAGGCCACTATCCACCCACCCATTTCCTAACTGCTCCTCCCAATTCAGGGTGCACAGGGGAGCTGGAGTCTATCCCAGCAAGCAACAGGCACAAGGCAGGGCACACCCTGGATGGGATGCCAGTCCATCACAGGGCACACACAGACACTCACATCAGAGCCAAATCTCACCTTCCAGTATGTCTGGACCGTGGGAGGAAACCGACACGAACACGAGGAGAACACGCAGACTCCACACAGACAGCACCCCAGTTCTGGAACTGAGCCCAGGACCTCAGTGCTGTCAGTATCTTATATAAATAGTTGAAGGAGGGAGCTGCGTCAGCATGACTTGGCGACAACGGAACAAGTGAGGATTTATTCCAGAAAAAAACACAACGTTTCGGCTGTAGAGCCTTCTTAGGGTGTAGTGTTATTTTTGTTATTTTTTCAGCATGGAATAAACCTTTACTTGTTCCTTTGATATAAATATACTTGCTTTCTTTACCTACGAGGATCAGAACTGAACTGTATATGATTAAGGCACAGTGTCAGGTTTCACGCCACCTGCCCTGACCGCGGTTGGAGTTTTTGGCAAGTCATTGCGGGCGCAAGGCATCGGGGTGAAATCACCCGCGTCAGGCAGAAACGTAGAATGAAAACAGGTGTCCAGTAGAAGAGACGGTTACACGGTTAGGCAATAAGTACTGGGCTTTTCGAAATATTGTGTTTTCTTGCTGATACCCGGCGTTTTCAGAGATTTCCCAGATTTAGCTTTGTCGCTGCATTTAAAGACGCATCGTTTTATAGTGTCCCCCTTTAAAAAATAAACTGTAAATAAACAGAGTACCAAGGGGAACGCTGTCTTTCCAGAAGCCACGCTTATTTGTGTTGAAAACAAAGTTCTGCCGTTTTCTAAAAAGTCATTATTAGGCTTGTCACGAATCCTTCGACTCTTGCTGGACACAAATGACCGTAAAACATCTACCGTTAAAATCAGAAGGAATTGTTAATCTCTTTATTTTTTACCTGTTCACGGGTTCAACCTGTAATATTTTAGCGGGTTAAAATGTGTGTTTATTACATTTAACAACATTCAATCGCAGCCGCGCCGCTTTAAGATGAAATATGTTCTTTTTTCCAGACGCGTCTCTCCCACTGTGACGAATGGAGTGGTCTGAAACCCCCTCAATTTTCTGAGTAAAATTGAAAGACGTGTCCAAGCACACCGAATAATCAACGGGCCTCCCTTTAACACGGCAAATGAACCAGCTCCAGGCGCACAGCGGTCTGAAAGTCGACTTTAACAGAAGTTAAATATTCTTTGTAATATTTTTGAGCGCAGGGCGCCTATTTTTACAGTACATCAGTGCACCTCAGGGCGGTGTTCATCAGGTACCTCAGCGATATTACCTCAGGGTGCCGCTGTAACCAGGAGCGCAGATCTGACGGCCACAGCCTGATGTAGCTCTACATTAACAATAATAATAATTGCTTACATTTATATAGCGTTTTTCTGGACACTCCACTCGGAGCTCTGTACAGGTCATGGGGATCCCCTCCACCCCCAGCAGTGTGTACCCCCACCTGGATGAAGCGCCAGTCCGCTCCCCACACCCCAGCTCTCAGTGGGGAGGAGAGCAGAGTGATGGAGCCAGTTCAGAGAGGGGGGTTATTAGGAGGCCATGATGGGTAAAGGCCAGGGGGGGGAATTTGGCCAGGACACCGGGGTAACACCCCTACTCTTTTTGAGAAACACCCTGGGATTTTTAATGACCACAGTCAGGACCTCGGTTTTATGTCTCATCTGAAGGACGGCGCCTGTCCCCGTCACTATACTGGGGCATTAGGACCCACACAGACCCCATTACATGCACCAAAATTCCAATGTATTTTTTATAGCGCCTTTCACAACAAGGTTGCCAACAAGGGCGCCAACAAGCAGGGGATCGTTAGCAATGAAACACCGGAATGTATCTATACCGCTGCGCTGTATGAGTTAGCGATGTTTTTTAAAAAAAAAAACTACTGCGTTGCGAGTAATTGCGATACGTCCCACCCCCTGCGTCCGCTGTGCTTTCCTGAGCTCCCAACCCAACCGGTAGCAGGAGTTCCCGTAGTTACCAGGGTTTCACGAGAGAGGGGAGTCCGCAGGGCATTTGGATGAGCAGCATCAAGTGAAAACGGCCAAGAGCCAGCTTTCACCGTCTCTCTATCTGCACACACGGGCGCTGCTGGAGCTGAACCCGCCGCGGACGCGATGTCGGACCCAGGTTAGCCTCGCCCTGTTGGACGCCGGTGTCCTCATTTCGGACTTATCGGGGAGGGCGGGGAGTTTCACACATCCGAACCGCTGCTTCCCTCACTGCAGGCGGAAGCTAAGACAGCGATCGGTAGCGAAACGGGGGGGTTTCACCCCTGAAGTTGTGACAGACGGACCTGTATTCCACATATGCGCGAACGAGGCTGGGTTTTGGCCCGATCGCTTGAGGCAGTCGCTATAGGAGGCAACAAATCTTAAGCATTTTTGTGTCAGCTTGGCCCGGAGTTGTGTATTTCTGCGATATAACATGAGTTCTATGTTGCAAGAGGCTGTGAACACGGCTCGCTCGGACTATGATTTGATCTCATTCAGATTGAACAACCGCTGCCGATCGCCCGTTCAGACGTTTTCACCAAAAAATCACTACCACCCACCTTGAAGTATATATGCATTTGTATGCTTAACGCCGCAGGTGAATCGGCCGTTTCGTTTTGCGGTTTAATACTCAAATTTTCCACCTGGGTCCAGAGCGGCTGTATTTCCGTTCCCCGCTAGTTCCGACAGTAGGCTGTTGAATTAATGTGCAGCTGGGAGCGACTGAGCACTTTCCTGACTTCAACACACGGTGTGGCACAGTAGCTCAGGTGGGGAGCCGCGTCAGCAGGCGTAGTCTGCAAAGGAACAAGTAATAGGTTTATTCCCGGCTGAAAGGAGAAGAATGAAAACGCAACGTTTCGGCTGTGAAGCCTCCTTCAGGTGTAGTACAGTGTGGTGAAGTCTTGTGAATGGCAATCCTACCGCGAAACGTATTGCTCTCGTTCACCTTAACATTCACAGTCTCCATCTCGACATTCAAACGTGTACAGTCTGTTGTGGGTCGCCTTTCAGAGAAGGGCATCATTGTGGTCTTCATAAATTAGTGCTTATTAATCATGTTCGCATATCCCAGTAAGTCGAGGCGGAAGCTGCAAGGGTTAACAACTGTTGTTTTAAACCACCGCTCTGTCAGTGTGTCGTAGCATCACGCCCTCAAAGATTTAGGGACGGCACTGATTTTTATACCCGAGACGAGCGCCCCCTGGTTCCACCACAATGACGAGGGAAACGCACCCATCCAGCTTCGAACAGGTTCTGGCAAGTCAGGGGCGCCGGGGAAACCGGATCTTATCCCAGCAAACAACGGGCACAAGGCAGGGTACACCCTGGACGGGACGCCAGTCCATCACAGGACACACACAGACACTCGCACCAGGGCCAGTTTTCTCAGAAACTAATAAAACTACCAGCATGTCTTTGCACTGTGGGAGGAAACTCATGGAAAAATAGGCAGAACGTGCAAACTCCACCCAGACAGATGCCCACAAATGGAACCCAGGGCCCAGGTGCTGCAAGGCAACAAGACTAACTGCTGCGCCACCCTGTCAACTCTCTTTCTATTTAATTTGTAATAATTTAGTTTTGTAATAATAATAATCATAATAATTGCTTACAGTTATATACCGCTTTTCTGGACACTCCACTCAAAGCGCTTTCCAGGTCATAGGGATCCCCCTCCACCCCCAGCAGGGTGCAGCCCCACCTGGATGAGGCGCCAGTCCGCTCCCCACACCCCAGCTCTCAGTGGGGAGGAGAGCAGAGTGATGGAGCCAGTTCAGAGAGGGGGGTTATTAGGAGGCCATGATGGGTAAAGGCCAGGGGGGAAATTTGGCCAGGACACTGGGGTAACACCCCTACTCTTCTCGAGAAACACCCTGGGATTTTTAATGACCACAGAGAGTCAGGACCTCGGTTTTACGTCTCATCCAAAGGACGGCGCCTGTTAACAGTCTCGTGTCCCCCTCACTATACTGGGGCATTAGGACCCACACAGACCGCAGGGTGAGCCCCCCCTGCTGGCCCCACTAACACCTCTTCCAGCAGCAACCTGAGCTTTCCCAGGTACTGACCAGGCTCACACCTGCTGAGCTCCAGTGGGGCCGCCAGTTGTGAGTTGCAGGGTGATATGGCCGCTGTTCTGTGCATGAATAGAACAGAAATTGTTAGACGCAAATTATTATTTTTTTCATTCTACTCCATGGTTGCTGTTTAAGTGCTCACGGAGCGGAAGACAGCCTGTGCTGTTTTGGAATACACATGAGGAGCTGGCCTGGCTGTTTTTGTCTGATACAGTTTGCCCTGAAAGGCGCAGTGATAACTACATGGGTCTCATGGGTCTGGGGTCCCTGCAGGCAAAGTGATCTCCTATTCCGAGCTCAAGGCCCTCCTGGGGAAGAGCCCAGACCTGCTGCTGGTTGACGTGCGCACCCAAGAGGAGGTGTACAAGGGGAAAATTCCGGGCTCTATCCACATTCCCGGTAAGCCTCTTACAGCCCGGCTCTTGAATACACAAGGCAGGTCCTAACGAGAGGAGGGGGTGGGCATTCAGCCATATCGAGCCCATTCTTGAACAATAACCAGGGTGTCGGCTTCAACAGCCTGGCTGTGCAGCTTGTTCCACACCCCCACCACCCTTTGTGTAAAGAAGGACCTCCTGTCCTGACTGGAAGGTCTCACCCAGCTGTGTCTTGAGAGCAGCCAGGGTAGGGGCTTTAACCACAGGGCTGGGCAGCTTGTTCCCCACCCCACCACCCTTTGTGTAAAGAAGGGCCTCCTGTCCCGACTGGAGGATCTCACCCAGCTGTGTCTTGAGAGCAGCCAGGGTAGGGGCTTCAACCGCAGGACTGGGCAGCGTGTTCCACACCCCCACCTCCCTTTGTGTAAAGTGATGCCTCCTGTCTTGACCGATGGATGGCATCCAGCCATTTCTTAGAAAGCAGCCGGGACAGAGGAGTTTTAAAGCCCCCTCCCTGGTCTGGATTTATGTTTTTTGACCTCTTGTGTAAAAAAATGTGTAACATTCTGAGCCAGAAGACCGTGACTAACATCATCTGGGTTTCTCACAGGCTAGAGCACAGCTGGGTCTTTCATATATACTGTCAACTCCCTTCAAAGAACGATCAAAGAAATCAATAACCAATAAAAAACTCAAATCTGAGCAATAATGTAAGTCCTGCACCTATTGCAATGTATTGCTCACTTTCCACCCTGAAGCCTGAGGAGTCTTAAGTATAAATGAGCAAAAACCTAGTGTTAAGGACTGTTTTTTTAAAAACTTTTAGGTTAGATACTAAAATAAAAAGTGAATTCATATTTAAGTGCCCACACTTAATTTATGATGTTTCTGAAGCTTCATCAGGGGATGATTAATAATCATTTAGCATTTTATTACTAATAAAATAAGTAATTGGAGCGGTGGCTAAGGATCTGTGCCACTGGCTGGAAGGTTGCCGGTTTGAATCCTGTGGCCGGCAGAGGAATCCTACTCCGTTGGGCCCTTGAGCAAGGCCCTTCACCCCAGCTGCTCCAGGGGTGCTGTATAAATGGCCAACCCTGCGCTCTGACCCCCAGCTTCTCTCTCCCTGTCTGTGTGTCTCCTGGAGAGCAAGCTGGGGTCTGTGGAAAGACACATTCCTAATGCAAGAAATTGTATATGTCCGATAAAGTGATCTGAACTTAAAATTATATATATAAAAACAATGATTTAATTAATTAAATAAATGGAATCTGGTTCTGTTGGACTATATTTCCATTCCCTTATGTCCTACATGACTTCCTTTCAGGTTTTTATTACTGTGAAGGTGCCCTGAGCTTTTGCTCGGCCTCACTGCGTGCCCGCTTGCTTTAATCTCGTCTATCCGAAAAGGCCTCGTACCCGGAACCCCACCCTCGTCCCCGTTTCTTCCGGATACCAGGGACTGTACTGTACCCGGACTGTTTGACCTCCCAGCTCTGCAGTTCTGATTGTAACGCAGTGGCGCGTTTCCTCTCCTGCCCTGTAGTGGGCGCTGTGGAGCGGGAGCTGGCCCTGGACCTGGCGGCCTTCCAGGACAAGTACGGCGTGCAGAAGCCCCCCCCGGACGCCCCCCGGCTCGTCTTCCACTGTCAGATGGGTCGCCGAGGAGCAACGGCCACAGAGACAGCACACGCCCTCGGATTCGAGAAGTATGCTTTCCTGGCGATCCAGTTGCCCTGTGCCTCTTAAAGCTATTTCAGTACAGGCCTTGCAATCAGCTGCTGAGCCGCTAATTTGCTCCTTCTATCTGATTAATTAATCATGTTGGTTCGATTTGGTAATTAATTGATTAGCAAGCCAAATCTGGGATGGATCACCCCGTCCGACAGCACCCTGTCACTGGATTAGAGGGTATCGATGAGGAATAGCTGACACTGGTGATAAAGGGCGCCTCCTACCGGTCGACGCCAGGAAGTACTCCCGACAGCTTTGGTCTATGAGTTGGAGCTGGGGTCTCCTCAGGAGTTTCCCCTGAGAAAGATCAGGGTTCTCCCAGGGTGGGGATGACCAGTAGGTGTGTTGGGAAGAGCACCTCCTAGTGGTGGACACTGAGAATACCGATCGGGTCAGTTCAAGCTTAGCTCCTGGGATGACTGAAAGTTGTTATTGCAGTTATGTCATGTAAGTAGTGATGAAACGAATTCAGTTCATCTTTGGCAGGGAAACCAGGATATAATCTTGAGAGGAAACGGTATTTGAAGTTTTTTAAGGGAAACTTGCTCTGCAGTGCATCACAGTGCACGCCACCTGGTGTTTTTTCCTGCTGCTTCTTGAGTCCTTCGTAACTGAGGGCGTTTTCTCTCTCTCTCGTTACTTTCAGGGCCCGGAATTATGCTGGCGGATATAAGGAGTGGGCAGAGAAGGAGAGGTGCTGAAGCTGTCAGCATCGCTATAAAAACCTGGCGGGTTTCTGGATCTCCGTATTCCGAACCTAGCAAAAGTGATCAATACACACACTGCTTTGGAAATGCCTTGAAGAGCTCTAATAATAATAATTAATAATTGCTTACACTTATATAGTGCTTTTCTGGACACTCCACTCAAAGCGCTTTACAGGTCATGGGGATCCCCTCCACCCCCAGCAGTGTGCAGAACGTTTTCAGCGTCAAAAATGTACCTGACAGTTTCACTCGAGTTTTCTAGCATTTTGAACAGCTCTGATCTAGTACTGCTGCTCAGTGTGGGGAAAAGTAGGTTTCAAATGTCATCAAGTTAAATCTCAAATTCCCTTCGGCAAGACTGCTTAACGACGTGGTCACAACTCCACAAGATACACTACTAATGAGCGGCCAGCAGAAAGTGTTGCAGTGGCTGATCGCACCGGCTTTAACCATCTGATTTAATTGGCTCGTAGGCGGGTGTCCTCATTAACAGCGTCCTCTCCTCTCTACACGTTTAGAAAATGTAAAAGGCTTCTGGCTGGGCTGCAGAAACACAGGTCAGGACAGTCTGTTAGCATGAAGCATGAAATTGCAGTAGGCGATACCAGAGGCAGGGTGTAATCCGAATTCACGAGCGCATTCAGTAATTAACGAGAAACCGTAATTAACGAGCCCAGGACAGCTGCCCCTAACAAGTATAAGAACTTCCTGAGCGCCGTATCCGGAAGGAATAGGATGAAGATTCGTCTTGCTTTGACTACAGACCCTTCCGATATTGCTAATCGGTCAACACTGTTGTCTTCAATTAGGCTGTGAAGCTCTTAGCTTCTAGCAGGAATGTCGCCTTTAAATTTTATCTATATGTAATATGATTCTTCACAGCAAAGAGAAACTAGAGCCAAGACACGGTTTTAGTCTCTTTAAGCCTGAAATTACCAAATGCAAAATATCCCAGACATCTACACAGCAGTGTGTATGTTCACGAGGTCTGGAGATGCTAATACGTCCTTATTTTAGATTGTTAAACTGGAACTGAAATAAAGCCATTTTCCGTTCTGGACATCTGGTCGGTTGTATTTGTTCGACAGGCTTGACAAAACAAAACGAACGTTTTGTATTCCATACCGAAAAGAAATGAGACACCGTCGTGGTTGAGAAACAGCTGGCCCTGTTTTCTGTTTTTCAAGGGTCTTTCTACTTTGGGCTTGGTGCAGTTTCTCTCTTTTAAAAAAAAAAAACACCTTCACCTCCTCTGGATCCCAATCCGGTGTTTCTCCGGCGCGGCGTGTCGGAAAGCCGAGCTGGTGGCTGCTGTCGGGACGGATCTGTTGCGACGTTTTTTTTTCTCTTTCTCTCCTGCTGGTTCTCTATAATCTTTTTTTTTCCCCTGGTAGTTTTTCCCATCTTTGGATCTTTGAGTCCTGGTGCGCTGTCTGCTTTCTCTTCCCGAGTTTTTTTTTTCCCTTCATTAGTCTGCCCGAGCCGTTTAGTATGGAAGCGACTTAGTAATTCTTTAGCTCAGCTGGCAAGACCTGGGTTCGGGCCCATGCAGGGAGGCACGAAGTAGGGTGGGAGAGGCGAGGGCACAAGCCCTAGAACCCGAATCCGTTACAATAACAAGAGGACAATGAAATATGGGCTTTTTCGAAGTCGCAAATGTGAGATATAAAGTCGCAATTCTGAGTTACCATAGCGCGGTTTTTTTTTTACTTCCTGGCGGAAAAGGGCTTCCATACTGTAGGTTTAGTCCATACTTTTGCTCCGCTTGGACTTAAGCGTCTTGGGAGGGTGAATTTGTTTTGTTCCTTTACGGTTCTGCTTCTGAAGTACAGTATAACCTTCCTCCCCCCGTCTCTGCCCCCCTCGGTTCATCGCAAGCTCTGCCACCTTTCCTTTAACGTAGCGCTTTTCTATTATTTGAAACCCCCCTCTTTTGAATCGCCTTTAGGCCTTGAACTGGGCTAAGTTTTTATTTTTTTGAAGAGTATTCTGTCATTAGAAATTGCAGTGTTGAACGGTGTTCTCCATGAGCATTGTTTCAGGGTTAAATAGGTTAAGAGTCAGGAATAGCCCATACATATTAGCTGTAACTGTTAAAAATGCCAGTGCATTACATGCCAAACGCAACAGTTTGAAAAGCTGAAGCCTTTTCTTTCAAACTTTTGCTTTTAAGTCATCATTCCCATTTAGGGCAAAGCAGTGCAGAGAGCCATATAGGCAAGAAACAAATTGTGAAGATATAATATCACTTTTCCTAAAAATCCTTTCTGTCCTAGAACACAACCATGCCAACAAACATCCTCCATGTTTTCTAATTATCCTAACCCTAGCTAAGGGTTTGACTAAAGTCCGTTGCCTTCAGCAGTTGGTTGAAAGGGATCGGCTCAATAAGACGATCTCCTCTCCTCAGGATGAAATGTTTCCCTCCAACTTGCTCCTTTGCCACTCTGATGGTGCTGCAGCCTGCCTGCTCGGATGTCGTCCCTAGGGGGCGCTCTTACAGATGGGGGGGAGCTCGATTTCAGCTGCCACACCCCTCTTTCCTGACGCTTCCTTGTCCTACAGGCGTCTGGGTCCGTGTCAGGTGGTCTTCAACCACACGCAGGAGGTAGCAGGTGGTCAGAGAGCTGTACCAGATCGCCATCATTATGGAAATAAGCTCTCTATAATGACAAGAAACACCTGCCTTTGCATTTAATAATAATGATGATGTTGCTTTATCGGCCCTATACAATTTCTTGCATTAGGAACGCGTCTTTTCACAGACCCCAGCTTGCTCTCCATGAGACACACAGACAGGGAGAGAAGCTGGGGGTCAGAGCGCAGGGTCGGCCATTTATACAGCACCCCTGGAGCAGCTGGGGTGAAGGGCCTTGCTCAGGGGCCCAACGAGTAGGATGCTTCTGCCAGCTGCTGGATTTGAACCAGCAACCTCCCAGTCGCAGGCACAGATCCTTAACCACAGAGCCGTATAGCCAGTTTGAACCGAGATCTTCGCCGACCACAGTCCGTTCGGGAGATGTGAACCCAGACTCTCGCCGACCGCAGACCAGCACCCCTTCACGACAAGCCACATCGCCACAATTGTCTCGCGTTTGCCCGCATTTGTCTCAGGCGGCCCTCCTCCAGCCTTGCAGGTGCCCCTGGGCTGATCCCTCCTGGGGGGGGGGGTTCAAGCCTCCAATGGCCAGGAGGGCTGCCCGTTAACCAAGCAGGTTAAGCCAGTCGCACAGTGTCACCTCTTCCAGCAGCAGCCTCAGCTTTCCCAGGAGGAGTCTCCCCTCCAGGTACTGGCCAGGCTCCCACCTGCTGAGTCTCCAGTGGGGCTGCGGGTTTGTCCTTTGTCTTGTACTAATGCAGTAGCTCCAAGGTTCTGCACTGTATTTCCTGTGCTTCTAGCTCTGTTTACGTTACTTTAAGCGACACACTGACGGCAGACTCTTGCAAGAAGACACGGGCTGTATTTTGACACTTTATTGGCAAAAACGTGGAAAAGTGCAAGTCTAACAGTCAATAATAAGACTGAAGATTTAACGAGAGGGAGCAGTAAAAAAAAAAAGTAGGAATCCCATATAGAAATGCAGCATAAAAAATATTCAAAATGCCCTTTATTTCCAAAGTCAGCATTTCACTTTGTCTGTGACAGGTGCAGATCAGCTTTAGGCTGCTAACAATGTTTTTAAAAGCAAGTTTTACAGATTTTTAAGGTGCAGATCTAGCAAGAGAACACAGAAGAGAAATGCCATCTTTTCACAGGATCTTTTTAATCTTGCCTATGGCTTCTCCCCTAGAGTAGAAGGAGTAAGAAAAAAGACGAGACTCTTATTTCACATGCTGTGCGTTAAAACAACCCAGGAGACAGGCACTGTTGTTCAAAAGCTAGAGATATTATTCTCCATCAGGCTTTCTGCTGAGTACTTTTCCAACTTGGTGTGGAAACAGTCCGGATCTGTTACCGTTAGGGGCAATTAAAACCGATCTTTTTTAGCTTACAGTGGATTACAAAGGATCTGTACTCTGCAGTACAAAAAAGCAGCCTTTTATCATGATCTGCAGAGAAGAGCAAAAAAATGTTCACGATGAGGGATTGCCTGTCAATTAGGCCTGGTTGATTCATGCAATTGAACAGCTACTGCAATACTTCCTATTGGCTGCATATGTACTGTATAGTTCACCTTGAGTATGCGAAGACTCGACTGCAAGGTAAATTAAAGGTTTAGAAGCCTCATCAGAGTGCCCTTGCATGGATAACATCCCAAATTGTTAGAATAACTGAAAACACAACTGAAGGCACCCGAGTCTCAAAGCTGATTCCTGGAGAGTGTGGTGTGTTCTGCTTTTATGCATGGATGCTCCAGCTACGGTGTTCAAGGGAACGTTTCCGCAGGTCTTTCCTCCCGGCGGCTGTCAGGGTGTATATCGCTGCCCTAGGACGAGGCTAGGACTGTTAGCCCCTCATCTGCTAATCTATGGACAGCATGGTGCTCCATTGTACTTTTTGAACAATCTGAATGAACCATATTTGCACAAATTTTATTGTTTTTACAGTGACTATGATCATCATATTTTGCACACACCTATGTATTTATTTTGTATAATTTTTCATCTATTCTGATGTCTGTTTTTGCTTGTCTTGGGCTAGACTGTTGTAACACATCAACTTCCCTTTGGGATCAATAAAGTCTTATCTATTTATCTTAAGGTCCAAACTCAGTAAGTCAACCCATTAACCTCATTATGGACTTCATTGAACTAATAAAGGTTTTTTTCGTTTCTTAAGATCTTTCACAGTTGGTTAAAGTACACGTTGGTACACCTCCGAGGCTTGTTAGGAGCACTGTCATTATCCTGTTTGTTAAATAATTAGAGCAGGTCCTGACACCCCTATTCTAAGTGAAATGTTGATGCTCGTGTTGCCCATTGGAACTCCTGATTGTGTCTAGGATGTCTGCACTGCAGTGTAAAGAGCAACTGCCCCAAAATGCCTTTTACAGCAATCCACTGCAGGGTGGTTTAAGAGGAGAGAAATAAGTATTACAAAGCTGACCTCAGACTGAAAGAAATTCATATTTTAAAAAAGCATGACACCTGTGCTCAACTGAGTAAATACTGCAACACATTTTTTTTCATGGATCAGTTATTGGAAATAAAAAAAAAAGGTTACAAAACCAACTGAAAATAAGTAATTCAGTGGTTTTCAAAACTATGCATATCTGTCGGAAAGTAAGAATCACAAAGTCCACATACTTCTGATGCCTCTGTGAGCATGAGGTCACAGTTCCCAAAGGGTGACTCTCATTGTACCGAAGACAGGAAACAACGTGTTGAATTATCAAGCACCCTGGCATTCTTTAAGTGCTAGTAAAGTATAATAAATCTCTTTTGGTTTTTGAGGGCTCTTGTCTCAGGTGCAAGAAATCGCACGTCTTGCCTTAAAGCCAGGTCTTCATCCCCGGTCCTGAAGAGTTTCGCCAATTCACTGCTTGGAATCCAGCGATGGCGAAAAACCATGTTCACTCGAACCAAGATCCTTTTAATAATGTGACTTTTTTTAAAAATAAAGCACTTAAAAGATCATTTGGCACCAAAAAACAAAAGTGAAGATACAGCATCCCTCCAGCTAGACTCGATTTCCCTTTAATTAAACCAGTGACCTGCTTCCTTGATTAACTTACAGGTGTCGCCCAGTTGAGAGACGATAAAACAAGCGATTCAAGATGACTTAGTAGACCAACTGTCAGGACATCATGTGACCCTCGTCCCACGCCAGAATTCCTAAAAACTCGGAATTCTCTCTTTTACCTGGACCATCATCTCTGGAGTCGAGCTTCCAGTCCAATTTTTTTTCCCAGGTAGTCAGGAAAGGGCAGCTCTTGTCTCAAAGCGAGACAGCGCTATGACCTGCCCGGACGAGAGCTGGGACGTTTGTTCGTTTTGACCTCTGTGCTCGCGGCGGCCAGGTTTTGAAGGAATCGGGCGATTTCAGTCCGTCAGTACTGGGGGAGGGGGGGGGGACGCTGCCGCCGCCGATCTGAAAAGTCGGTCCGAGCCCCCGGAGCTGCGGGGATCTTCCGAAACTTCCGATAGGGAACCGGGATTTCAGAGTCTTTCGAGACAAGGCACCAAAGGGTAACGTCCGGCACACGAAGGAACAATCTTGGTCCTCGATGTTTTAAGGTCACAAGGGGAGGGGGGAACAAACTTATTCTACCAAGGGATCAGCAGCCCTTTTTATTGGGGGTCTTTGTTTCAGTCTCTGCACTGGTCTCGGAGGGGGGGGGGAACTGTGGGGGGTCAGCTCGAGCAGAAAGAGAAATCAGCCAATGGAAGCACTGAATGGAAAGCGTGAGTCCCGCCCCTTGGCGTTGTCGGACGTGGCCGGGAAATGCGTTTTATTCATGTTTTTGGTGTCTGTCGTACAAGACTTCTGCGCTGCGTCCAGACGGTTTTGCTTCACTCGTCCGGGCGATGATAGGAGAACAGCCCCTTAGGAAGAGGCCTCGAGTTCAGTCAGGATTGCGGGGACGCGCGAGTCGACTCGCCCCGCTGACGGCTCCTTCCGGACGGGCGGCCAATCAGGACGCCGGGTGGCAGAGCCTTCTGGGAGTCGGCCATTTTAAATAAGGTACCTGGGGCGGGATGCTACAATCTGTGTGCGGGCTTTTCGGCGTCTCTGCCCCGGTCCCACCCCCTCCCCGACACAACGACAGCCTGGAATCTGTGTCGCCCGTGAACTCTACCTCTCCCCTCCTCCTCGTCTTGGCAGGGCCCCAGAGGCACCCTGCTACAGGAATGCTGGGAAATGACTGGAAGCAGAAGGACAATGACCTGCTGGGAGACCCGTGAGCTGGACGAGCCTTGGGGGGGGAAAGGGTGGGGGGAAGGCAGAGGGGAGCTGGGGAGAATGGAGACAGAGAGAGACGGGGGGGGGGGCAAGGGGGAGAGAGAGCGCAGCCGCCCAGCGGGGGGCGCTAGGGAGCCCGGCCGCGGCGCACGCAGACGTTGGGCTTGGCGGCGTGGCTGAAGCCCTGCTTGCACAGGCACTTGTAGGAGCCCGGGACGTTGACGCAGCGGCCGTTCTGGCAGGGGTAGGCCCGCGCGCTCAGCTCCGCGCACTCGTCGATGTCTGGGGGGAGGAGAGAGAGAGAGAGGGGGGGGGGGGGAACACGTGTCAGCGACTCCATTTGGCACCGCCACCTCCCGAGGAATTCTCTGCTCTTTCAAATGTGTGTCCCCACAACCCTAACTTTATCCTACAGAGACTCCACCGAACCCGTCCCGACAGTCACTGGGGGGGGCCTGGTTTGGTAGCTTGAATACATGCAACACAGCAAAAACAGACTGAGCAGGACTGTGAAGACCAGCACCATCGCTGGTGCAAAACAGCTACAGAAGGCAGAAACAAGCAGTGCAGAAGACCAGTACAATCACCGCCCGTCATCACCTTACACAGCGGAGATCATTTCGAACAACATGACACCTTCCATCCAGATCTGTCGATTTAGACCACCTCGATTCAAGTTCAGTACAACTAGGTTATCTTTTATTCCCACAGCTATAAACCTGCTTTATTTGGAGAAAAAAAATCATTGCATATTTTATTTATATTTATATTTAATCTCCTAATGCATGTCTCTTATTAGGTAATGGGTTCATGTGGTGTTAAATGTATTGCGTGCTTTGTTGATTCTGCCTGCAAAGTAAATTTCGGTATCTGGGACAATAACAGGAAGGACGTTCATTTTTCGGCCCAAAACTAATCCAAAACTAAGCAGCTGTTTGTGTTGGGAGAGCCTGGTGGGGGGGGGGTGTCTAGCCCAGTTACTCTCTCTTAAGTGCTGGAGCACTGTTCTGCCATCACTACGGCCAAAAGAGAGGAGAGAGAGATGGATGATGGGAAAGGATGCAGCAAGAGGGGGAATGATGGGAAGGGAGGAAGGAGGAAGAGAGATGGATGATGGGAAAGGACGCAGCAAGAGGGGGAACGATGGGAAGGGAGGAAGGAGAGAGGAGTTTGGAGGTTCTGTTCTGTAGGGTACCTACCGATGCAGCCCATCCTGGTGTGGTCGAGCCTGAAGCCACGGTTGCACTCACACATGGTGCCCAGGTAGGAGCGCACGCAACGCCCGTTGGCACAGCTGCACTCGTCCGAGTCCTCTTCCGAACTGTCTCCTTCTGGGAGAGAGGGACAGTGAAGGAGGAGGAGACAGAGAAACAGGTGGTGGAGAGAGAGAAAGGGATGATGGGAAAGGGCACAAGAGGGGATGATGGGAGGGGAGAAAGGAGGGAGACGTACAGGAACAGAGAGGAGAGAGGGATGATGGGAAGGGGCACAGCACGAGGGGGGGATAATGGGAAGGGAGAAAGGGGCACGTGAGATGGAGTAAGGGAGGGGTGGCAGGAAGACACAAGTAAATGAGAACGAGACAGTTAGGGGGAGGGACAACATAGCAACATGCTACCTAGGTACAATTCTGATCCTGGTGTCCCGAACTCTCTTGTACCTTTAACAGTCAATGTCTTGACTTCATATGAAGTAAAAGACTATATGTATTAACTATACTATAATAAACTACAATTTACTATACTATAATATATACTATATTAAAAAATAACTCTTTAATTGACTAGTCAGGTTGAAATAAAAACCAGAAGGCCCTGCGGGATCTGGACTGGAGAGCCCTGCTTTAGAGGGATTTAACTGGTCATTAACTTGATGAGACCCAAAATCCAGGAGCACCCAGGCCGTTCGCCCAGTTCTGTGCAGTAACCAAGCCCAGAGGCGTCTGGGGCCGACGGCGCCAGCTCACCGGGCTTGTAGTTGGAGAACGCAGCCAGGAACTCGCCTTCCCCGTCCGACTCGGTGTCCAGGTGCAGCTCGCACAGCCGGTTGAAGATAACTGGCCGGGACAGAAAGGGAGATGGTTGGCCCCCCTGTCCCCCTTCAAACGAATCGTCCGGGCTTCGCACATTCGTAGACACAGAAAGGCATGCTGGGAGGGAGGGGGCGCAAACCAGAAAACTGCGCCCCCGGGTACACCAAGCAGCTTTCCGATCATGCGATGTGTGCTGGGGACATTGACGATGGTGACCGGTCATGAATCCATGAATTGAACCGGCACTGATTTTGCAACACAGGGTAACAGTTCTAGCCTGCCTGTACGCATTTCTTACGAACAATACAACGGTAACAATTTAAAAATATATATATTTTTTTAAATGGGAACCATAGTCCCAATTTCTCAGACCGGGTATTAGATCTCGGTGACAAAAATAAATCCACTGACGGTATCGCAAAATCTGACAACATTCCGAATTAGGCACAAAATACTTTTGGGAAAATGCTGGAGAGTCTCCGTGTTGTCGAGGGTTTGCACAAATTGTGACATGAAGCAGCCCTTCCTGCTCACTAGTCCCTGTCATGACTAATGCACTGAGATGTACGAGCGAATAAGTACAGGTTGTGCAGCAGACATTTCACCGCAGAAATGTTCCGGCGTGATCCGCAGGCAGAGTTAACCAATGAGTAGTATTTGCCAGTGAAACCGCCTGGGAGAGAAGAGCAGTATTTCTACTGGATTAGAAGAGCTGGATCCACAAGCCTGCTTGTTTAGTGTCACAGGGCCTAGGTTAGGTTACCCTCATCCTAACCCTAACCTTAGCCCTAGCCCTAGCAGCAGGGCAGGGAATCCTGATAGCTTGACTGCACCCTGGGTTGCTGGGGGAGTCTGCTGTACTTCCTGGAAACTCTACCATGGCGAAGGTGCAGCAGATGGGGGTACCTGAGTTGCGCTGGGGGCAGGTGCGGCACTCGGGACCCCAGCCCCGGCCGTAGTGGCAGCAGCACTCGGAGTAGGTGACCCGCAGGCGGTTCTGGGGCATGCTGCAGATCAGGTCCTCGTCCACCTGCAGGAAGCACACGTCCTTGTGGGCAGCAGTGCGGTCTGGTGGAGGAGGAGAGGGAGAGAGAGAGAAAGAGACACAGAGACGCCTTACAGGTCTGGGAGCGCCTTCCCAGAATGCCCTCGCTGCGGAAGAACGCTCGCGTCAAGAGCTACTGCGTGTTCTGGGGGCGGCTTGTCAACTTGAACACCTGCTTAGCTTCACCCGCAGCCCCACTGGAGACTGAGCAGGTGTGAGCCTGGCCAGTACCTGGAAGGGAGACTCCTGGGAAAGCTTAGGCTGCTGCTGGAAGAGCTGTTAGTGGGGCCAGCAGGGTGCGCTCACCCTGCGGTCTGTGTGGGTCCTAATGCCCCAGTATAATGACGGGGACACTATATTGTAAAAAGGCGCCGTCCTTCGGATGAGACGTAAAACTGAGGTCCTGACTCTCTGTGGTCATTAAAAATCCCAGGGCGTTTCTCGAAAAGAGTAGGGGTGTTACCCCAGTGTCCTGGCCAAATTTCCCCCTGGCCTTTACCCATCATGGCCTCCTCATAACCCCCCTCTCTGAACTGGCTCCATCACTCTGCTCTCCTCTCCACTGAGAGCTGGTGTGTGAGGAGCGGACTGGCGCCTCATCCAGGTGGGGCTGAGCACTGCTGGTGGTGGAGGGGGATCCCCATGACCTGTAAAGTGCTATATTGGTGTTGTTATTATTCAAAACGCGTCTCTGAGGAGCAGGCCAGGCCAGATGGCGTCACTGAATCCGTTCTCGAACCCTGCTTCCGTTCTCGACTGCTTCAGGATCAGCTCTGAAACAAGCCCCCCTCCCCTCCCAGATCCTGTTGCCCAGCCTTTGCTGACGGAGGCAGCTCTTGACCTTTGGATCGGTCCGGTACAGCGGCCAGGCTGGCGAGACGAGCGGAACAGGTCCGCTCTGCGGTGTCATCTCTGACCTGTTTGCGGCACATTCCTGTATTGACGAATCACCCAGAAGCCAGCAGGCGCGTGCGAGAAACCAAACAGGGCCAACGGGGCTCTTGTGCTCTGGTATGTTCTGTATTAATCAAGGGATTTCAAATCTCCTGAGATTGCATCACTACGACCTTTAACATCTGACATTGATTCGTTTTAGCTAGATTTGTACGGCATACTGTCTTGGACTTTCTATAGGGACCTTCATTCGGATTTGAATCAAGTGTGTAGGATTGGTGTGCAAATCCACACGCATATACCTGTTTGATAAACCTGGTGACATTTTTAGCTGCTGCAACAGTACTTGCATACAGAAGATGTAGGAGAACAGCACTGTTCAGAAGCCGGAGAGAACACCCTGAGAGAGCAGGCAGGCATCTATTTAAATACCCGAATTACCTTCTGCACCCCTCCAAAGACTGCTGGAATGCACTGGAATTCAATAATGGTGGAGTGTGTGGAAGTGTTGTTGTGCTAGGCTTAAGGAATTGAAAACAAAATGCTTAAAAATCAGCCCTACATTCTCGTTTTCACGATGCAGATAAATGGTAGACATATTTCTAAATAGTAAACTGTCAAATGGGAATTAGTGCTTACTGCCTCATCGCTTCTGGGTCCCGAGTTTGATTTGGGAGTGAGATACCTTCTGGGTGGAGTCTGCATGGTCTGTCCCATGTTCTTGTGAAGAGTGCATGTGTTCTTGCCCCTACTATTGGGATTCAATCCTGATCGCTCACAGCACAGCGCCCCTCCCTGGACAGGGGATAGGTCCTCCACCATGACAGAGTTCTACATCTTCCACATGGCCTACATTGCGGGGGGTGATGTGATGTCACTGCTAGATGTGATGTCACTGCTGGAACTGGCTCAGGCGCGCTGAGGCCCGTTACAGTCAAACGGGTTGCTTCCTCTTTCTCCCATCTTCTAAAGACCTGGCGTCTCTGAATTTATCCCTGTGTGCTTGTGTGTGGTACATCGGTATGGGGTATGGGGGTATCAGCCTGCCTTAAGCCCTAAGCATCCGGGACTTTCACCAGGAATTAGAGCATTTTTGGGGGGGGGACAGGCGAACCGACAATTTGGGGATCGGATCCTTGTAGCCGACAAAATCCACACATTCCACTGGAACAGATCCTGAAGTCAATAGACTAGCCGCCCTACTCACCCAATGCTGACCTTTGTCTTCGCAAATACAGCAGCCTCACTCATGCAGTTTTAGAGCATGCAATACGTATTCTTGGTTTTTGATACCGAAAACACTCACAGCCAAGTCAGATTGAAATGTAGAGGGGTGCTCTCTTTCCATGGTGTTAAACTATGAGGTTAAATGACATACGCTAAGTTAGCCATTCCCCCCAGTTCATGAAAACATAAAGAAGTTATAAATGAGAGACAGAGAGCTGGCCTGCCCAGCTCATCGAGTTGCTAGTGGATGTAGTAAGCAACCTACTGATCTCCCTTACGAAAACCTTCAATGTGAAGAGAATTTCACTGCTTTCCTTAATATACCCCAATCTAGGGTCTGATGTTTATTAAAGTAGTCCGGTCAATTCTTTCTTCCAACAAGCACTCTACTGCGTCTGTCCATTTGGACTTTGTCCCTGAGCCCTACATAGGCTCAGAAGTCCTGCTGGCCAGGCCTGTTCCAACCCATAGGGGATCCCTGGTGCTCATCATCACCTCTGCCTGTGGTGTAATAGTTCTTTAGATCGACTTATCTGACCTCTTCCCACCTCTTTGCTGCTATTTTCAGTTAACAGTACCCAGAAAGGTAGGGTATGGAGGTGCAGTGGCAGGTGTTACTGCCTTACAGCGCTGGGGCCCTGGGTTCAGGTCTGGACTCGGGGTGCTGTCTGTGTGGAGTTTGCATGTCCCCTTCCCCCGTTGGCATGGGTTTTCTCTGGGTGCTCCAGTTTCCTCCCACGGTCCAAAGACGTACTGGTCGATGTAACTGGCTTCTGGGAAAACTGGCCCTGGTGTGAGTGTGTGCGTGCCCTGTGATGGACTGGTGTCCAGTCCAAGGTGTATCCAGCCTTGTGCCCATTGCTTTCTGGGATAGACTTGGGCCCCCACGTGATCCTGAATTGGATGGAGCAGTTAGAAAATGGATATATGGTTACAAGAACCCCACTGATGAACACACTCCTGTTTTGTATTATTCCTAGTCTTGCTACTGACAGCTACTGTGTATTTAACTTGAAGCCTGCCTGCAGGATTGTGGCCTCTCCTTCACATCGAGCGGTATTGCTCAGACACCTAACAGGAGCTCCGTAATGACACTTTCTGTGTGCACATTTCATTACCATGTAAATCCCTAAGATACCAGCACATGTGACCAGAAAACATCTTTAATTATATATATATATAGAACCTATAAATATATATTTTCAGGTCAACAGTAAACTGGTCACTTCATCTTTTGCTAGAAATTTACAAAAAAGATTTAACAGTTTTACAAACTGTAATAACAACACTCTGCTGAGATACAAAGGGTCATAATATTGTTAAGAAGCATCTCCAGGGTGTTTTAATTTTATGAGATTTATGGATGTTAAGGAGCTGATGATGGGGTCTTTTTACAGTATCTCAGCTTTGAACGATAAGAGTGAAATGTTCCTCTTTAACTCGTGTCTTTTTTGGGGGAACTGAACTTGGCCATTGAGCACAAGCGCTAAAACCATTCCAGAAAATCAATTTAGTGGAGGAGATGAGAGATGAGAGATGAATCGCTTTGTGTGGGTATTAACCGACCAGAATCAGTAATGCCACAATGCTGAAGATAAGCCGAGATGATATTAGGGGTTTTCTAGAAGCAGAATGGTGTACCCAACATGAATATTCGGAGTACACTGTCTACACAAAATACAAACTTATAATTCAGTCAACAGAGCATTTTTCTGACTACCCTGTACATTCAACTAATATACTGCCTCTTCACAAGTCAACCAGATACAAACATCAAAGCAGTATATAATCTATACTGTAGTATTGCCTAATATAGTGTTTTTATAAAGTCTAAAATCTGGAATATAGACTACAGGACAACACTTTGGATCAGGGATTTCAAATGGAATTTACAACTACTATGAGAGAACAGTCCTGTCAGGACCACATTCCCCAGAACCCTCTGGGGGAGTGAGCTGCTGCTCTCAAGTCACCTGACCAGTTGCAGGAAGACAATTGGTCAGGTAACGGTTCAAATCCCAGGAAGCAGAGGCGTCCTGTGTCAGTCTGTGTGAATGGATGCCTACTGTCTTGAGGGGCTGAGGGCGGAACCCCTGTCTGCACCAAGACCTGAGCCAGGTAACTTCTGCTTACTGCTTTTTTTAAACAGTCATCTGATCCATTGTCTTTGGGCGACCAATCAGGTGACGGAGAGCAGCGCCTTACTGCCCCCAGAGGATTCTGGGAAATGCAGTCCTGACAGGCCTACTTATAAGGAGCGCTAACTTATATATATATCCTGAAGCATTAACGGCGAGACCATGATGAAATATTAACTAGGTTCTGCTGTTGACTGGAATTAATAACATCATAATCCTGACCACAGCCTGAATCATGACAGTCCTAACTCAAAACATCTAGTTATGCAACATTGTTTATAACTTTGCATTACATCATTAACAACATTATTTTAGACATGAATACATGCTATAATATACAACAGTATCCTATGTTATTACTTTTTATAGTAATTTATATTATGCAATATCATATTCCTTTTATATTACATTGCGGCGCCCTTTCGTACTGAATACAAACTTTGAACCGTTTTTTTAACCTGAATGGTTCACCACTCAGAAAAAGGGACGCGTGACATGTTATTAACGGGCAGCGGGGCGAGCGCCTGTACGCGGTTAATCGTTTTGCGAGGCCATCACCGCCAACGGTTGACGGGTCACATCTTTTCAGAGCTCAGCCACCTCCAGATGCAGGAGAACAAGGCGCTTCAACGGAAAGCAGCGTAGCAGCGTCAAGTGCCTGGCAGGAGGGGGGTCATTAAAAGCTGTTAAATGGATTAAGCCGCAGGGCACTGATCCCAGCTGCGCCCGCGCGTGCAGAAGTGCCAGGCAGGAATAGCAGATCCAGGCTCTCTCAGCTTTCCTGCCCAGGAAGATCACAAGCGGGCGAGCCGATCACAGAGCGGGAGATCAGGTGCGAGAGAGAGAGAGAGACAGAGACATGAGGACTTGAAGGAAGAGAAGGTCCTTCCCCACTTTCCATCCCTTTAAGAAGGACGAGGAAGAGGAGGGAGCTAGCCTGGCTAAAGGTGAAAGGGCAAAGGTCAAGGGGCAGTGCAGTGCCTAGGGGGTGGACTGCTACAGTATTGTAACAGACATGGATGGTGTAAAATAATTTTGACAAAAAAGTTAAGACAATATCAGAAAACCCCTTGGTTTTAATTCCCCAAAGAGTATATAAAGATATTCATGGGGGATTGCAGATATCGCAGTCATGTTTTCATAACCCCAGAGATACTGTAGAGTACAGGGTTCTGAATTCCCTTTCAGTGAATCATATGCAGTTTTATGACCAAAGGCTTTTGAATAAGAACTTACCTTCTTTTACCTCTCCTTCTAACTTCAGATATTTACGTGACCCAAGTTTAGTTTTTACAGGTCCTAACCTTTAGTATTTGTAATAAATGCTTTGAAGTTCCTGAGAAATCAAAAGTATAAGGCTTGCGATACACTAGAGGTTAAATATGCGATGGTATAGATTCTGTGAAAACACTGAAGTACAGCATTGCAAATATTAAAGTCAATGCTATAATATGCTGTATAATATATAATGTGCTACAGTGTCTGCTGACCCTCGTCATGTCTATCAAAGCAGGTGAATATCAATATCAATATTGATTTTGATACGGCAACACCAAGACACCCTCTCCTTTAGGGCTTTCATGTCAGCTGGAGGACGGACACCCAGAATTCCAGATTATGGGGGCTGACATCCCTTTGTTCCCAGTTGCATCAGAGATCTCGTGTTCCAGTCGGAAATGAGTTAGCCAGAGTCGGACGGGTTCGAACCCGCACACCTCTGCCCTCTGCATCTGAGCAGAGGCTTTTCCGTGATGAGATAACAGCTTGGAGGCTGAGAAACACGCATGCTCGACGGGTTCTTCGGTGGGGGTAGATTCTATACTTGTTTGCTGGTGTACCATGGTAAAGGTGGATTGCAGTGCAGTAAAGCATGGTAAAACCACAGTGAAAACGCAGGAAAGCTCCGCTCACACAGGAACAAAGCTGCTGCCCATTTTTTGGGGAAAATGAACCCAAGAGCAGGGGACAGGTATACCAGATGGCACAAGCAGGGAAAAGCAGGCGAAACAAAAATCCAGAGTCTGTGGTCAGAAACTGGCTGTGGTCAAAGCTGGTATGGACACTGTAGCGAAGCACAAACAGTCTGTACAGCAAGCCGGGGTCTAAACTGAGATTACCAGTGTAGAGAGAAACCAGAGCAGGGGGTGATCCAAAAGACATGGTAGAAAACAA
Source organism: Lepisosteus platostomus (assembly GCF_059453375.1). NCBI lineage: Eukaryota > Metazoa > Chordata > Actinopteri > Semionotiformes > Lepisosteidae > Lepisosteus > Lepisosteus platostomus. The sequence continues at coordinate 25,917,967 of NC_142626.1, read as the reverse complement.
AACGCTGTCAGGAATCCGAGGAAGTACAGGACAGGAGATGGGGGAATTATAAAATTGAGGGGCTTCCAGCGACACTCGTAGAGCAGACTCAGTCATAGAGGTCACCTCTGTACCCCCTTCCCAGCAAACCTTAGACATTCTGTACCACCTGGTGCGGCTGTTGATGCAAATCGCCCTGCAGGTGATGCAGGTTTACTGGTGGACTGTACTTCCCATGGTAACCGGTACAGTGTGACAGGCTCGTGGAGGGGTGGCTGGTTACTGTGGCAAATGCCAGCTGACCCTGCAGCGCTCCAACCCCCTCCACCCCACCCCACTTCCACAGTGGGAGCAAGCCTGACAAGTGACAAGGACTGGACAGCACTGCACACACACAAACACCAAGCAGCAGCCATGTTACCCTGCAATTCACATCTGGCAAACTTCTGAAGCTCATAAGGAGTGATCCTGGCAAGTACCTGGAGGGGAGACTCCTGGGAAAAACCAAGGTTGCTGCTGGAAGAGGTGTTAGTGGGACCAGTAGGGGGCGCCACCCTGCGGTCTATGTGGGTCCGAATGCCCCAGTATAGAGATGGAGACACTAAACCGAGGTGCTGACTCTCTGGGGTCATTAAAAACCCCAGGGCGTTTCTCGAAAAAAGTAGGGGTGTTATCCCACTGTCCTGGCCAAATTCCCCCCTGGCCTTTAGTCATCATGGCCTCCTAATAACCCCCCTCTCTGAACTGGCTCCATCACTCTGCTCTCCTCCCCACTGAGAGCTGGGGTGTGGGGAGCGGACTGGTGCCTCATCCAGGTGGGGCTGCACCCTGCTGGGGGTGGAGGGGATCCCCATGACCTGGAAAGAGCTCTGAGTGGAGGGTCCAATAAGTGTAAGCGATTCTTATTATAATCACAGGAAACATTCATGGGGGGCTGTTGATTTTTACTGCGCTTTCCTCCTTTCCGTGATTCTGTCAAGCTATGAAATGTCGCTCTTCCGAGTGGCGAAACTCAAGGTTTACCGCTTGCCTCCCCGACAACTGAACAAGCACAGGGCGCACAAAAAGCAGCTGCAGCCCGTCCGAAATTTGGGACTGGGGAATTGGGAAAGGGAGGGGGAGAAACCCGCAATCTCGATTCCCGGTGACGACCTCCTCCTGGACGCACGCAACGCCACGCTGATGGCTTCCTGCCGGCCAGTCGGCGGCCTGAAGGAGGCTCTGTTGTGCCGAGGGTCGGCCCCGACCCCCTGGGCCCATCACTAATGGGGGCACCCCCCCCCCCTCCTGCAGTCAGTACGTGGCCCAGCCTGGCCAGCGCCACTCCCACCCTGGCAGCAGCTAGCCCTCACGCTAAAGTTGCTCAGCAGCGTTTGATACCCACCGTCATAGACGCACTGTTTGAGCGCAGCGCTGAAGGTGAAGGGCTGAGTGCAGATGCAGTGATAGGAACCAGGCGTATTGATACACACTCCATTCTTACAATAGGATGGGTCCTGACATTCATTCACATCTGCAAGGGATAACCACAGACATGGGGGTTACACAAGGCAAAAACAATCCGGGTACATCGCACAGGTGTCTCTCTCTCTCTCTCTCCCTGCTGTCTCGCCCCAACAAGCGGCACGGGCAGGCAAAAGCAGGACCGCCTCGCCTGGGTCGGGCCCCAGCCCCCCCCCCCGGCCATGGGGGACGTGGAAGAGGGGTAGCAAAAGAGGCATGTGTTTCGCCCCCCAGGGCGAAATCAAAGGAGGGATTTGAAACACAACCCTTCCTCGAGCCACACAGGCATGTGAGCGCACAACACTCGAGCACAGACTCCCTGATCGGCTGGCTAGTCAGGCAACTGATCGCGCTGATGACTGCAGGTGGTGCAGGGCGAAAAGACGGGGCGGTCTCGTTGGGTGGAAGCAGTGTGCTGATGCTGAGACTCGAAGTGACGTCATAAAAAGGACAGAGAAACCAACAGGCTCTTTGATTTCTGGGGGTTTGATGGATGCAGATGCAGATGGATGCAGCATGACCACATACTTTATAACACCTGATACACACTCATTCCTGCTCTGCTCACATGTCACAATCTGGGAGTTTTGAGTTACTCATGTAGCGGCAATGCTTGTTAATAAGACAGAATTAAGCGTTGGTATGCTCCTAAAAGAGGCCCCATCTCACCCTCCATCTCTGTGGTGCAGCCACAGAGAAAGAATTCATCCAGGCTGATTTAAGATGTTTTCTTGTGATAAGAACCAAGCTCCCAGACAGGGATGCAATTAGCTGAGCCTGGCTATCATGATCAATGGTCATCCATTGGCGCCTATCAGTCTAGGGAGTGCCGAATGGACATCTGGACTGCATTCCTAAGTGTCAAGAGTAAGTGACTTATATCTCACCTTGACCAACCAATCAGGGACTGGCAGGGCGTGGTAATACCACGTGGGTCTCCAATGCCCGCCAAACTCTCAACCAATCAGCACACATCTGGGTCTTGATCAAAAAGGGAGAGCAAGCTCAGTTCTGGGCTCTCCTTGGCCATTTTCGCGCATCCTCAGAGACAATCACGTGACAACTGCTGTTGTCTGCAAAAGGACTTGGACTTTGTTCAAAGCGCGAGGCCGAGGATCCCGTACGTACTCAGAATTCTACCAACGTGAATGCTCCACTTGATCAACGGCAGCCTACAGTTGGACCCTCGTCGACAACCTGAATAGCTTATTCAGAAGCAGCGCTGGACCGGGAACGAACCAGTTTCTTCCCAGGCAAAAGAGTGACTTGTGAGGACTCGCGGTCACACTCTGTGCATAGAGACTTTCTACTAGCCAGCCGGACTGCTGGTAGATCCCCTCGGAGCAACGACTGCCCTGCGCGCCACAGTTAGATTCCTCCGCCCGTCCTACTCCGAGCTGCACCTCGACTGGTTGGCCGGTAGCCAGAGGACGCCGACACAACGCCCATTGGACAACCGCTGGAACAGGGGCTGCAACAGAGCCTGTCAGCTGGTTTGGTGTTCGTGCCGGGAAATTCCAAATCCAAACACAGTGGATAAGTAAACCCCATGTTCTACATTGCATCTCGAGAATTCAATTGTACCTCAACACAAGTTGTTATCAATTTAATTCATGAGTAATGTATTTACTTCCGAGTTTAGAGTAACAGTGGGTAATAACACTGATTAGCGATTTGGTAACCGAACGATATATATTGACATATATTCTCTGTTGTGTATCTCTTTGTGTTTGCATCTCTTCGAGATTATATACCTTGTATATTGATAACCCTCACCGTAAGGTCTGCCGCTCGTATCCAGGCAGACTAGTATATGTTTGGTGCACAGTTATATTAATAAATGTATCCCGTGTATTGAACCCGTGTGTGTGCGTTGTTAGTTGTTCTGACGATTGATTTTCTAAAAGCCCCAACGAACAACCTCGTGATTACTGCTACAATTAATAATTGTCTCAGTAAACCCATCAAACCACTACATTTAATGGCGTCCCTGGGTGGGCTGAGTTTAGAATGAAATGAGAATCAATCGCACAGAATAACTGATATTGCTGTGAGTTCAAGTTCAGCACAGCACCGCGGCTTCTATACGCGAATACCGGGTGTGCTGATAACTGTGCAAAGAAATCCCCCTGTTTTCTAGCGTTTAGTGTAACGTGTGCTGATTGGAAATCCATCTGCTCGGGTGTTTAAATTCCATACTGTATTTTAGTAAAAGGAAAAAAAAAAGTAATACTCTTAAAGTTTCTCTGACGTAATGACAATGGCTGCTAAAATGTCTGAAGTGGAGTCGCTTATAAGTACTATTTCTAGCGACGACAATCCTGGTTACTGGAGCGGGATCGAAAAGTTGAACTTTGATGATATTGAGAAGCTGCAAGTAGATTTAGTAGCTAAGGTAGCGAACCAGCTTAACACAGGAGGGTCCGTGAACGCAGTTCAGGTCCTATCGAGTTTCGCCTTAAATCTAGCTAAACAGCTGGAACTGTCTTTGTCCGAGCTGACAAAGTTTCAAAAGCTTCAGGGAAAGCTAGAAAGATATAAGGCGGAGCGAGTTGAGTTGCTGGATATAATCAGAGAAAAGAGAGTGAAAAATGAGGAAAGTGAAGACAGACTCAGGGAAGTTTTAGGTAAATTAGATGACCTGTCTGCTAGAGAAACTGCGGCTGATGTAGCTAGGAGAGACCTGGAAGCGAGCTTGAAAGAAAAAGAAAAAGAAATTGAGAGTTTAAATGAACTCAGCCAGGAAAGGCAAAAGGAGTTAGATGCTTTTGTACTGGAAGCAAAACAGGCTAGATCCTACTTGCATGCCAGCCCACCTAGCAGCCCGGAGCGCTCACCCAGCGCGCCGGGAGGAGGTTTCTCCCGGCCAGGGTCTGTGGTCGGATCGGCATGGGGGAGATCGCCGAGTCCTGCACGAGACGCAAGGGCGATGCAATTCAGGTAGAGACCCCTGCTCCTGATCATGGCCGTCCCCCTGCCCGCGGAGAAACCGTAAAAATTAACCTCCACTCCCTGAGGCAGTTAGCCAAAGATGTAGAAAGGTTTGACCCATCAGTGTCAGGGAACAATGTGGAAACCTACATTGATGAGCTGAGACATACTTTGCAGTTTATGCCCGGAGCGTCCGAAAAGGAAAAGGCTATGTTAGTAAGGAAAACTACTAGCCGAGCGGTACACGAGTGGATGTCCAGACAAGGACCGGAGGTCTGTAATAGCTTTGAGGAGCTGTGTCAGGCAATGATCGGAGAATTTTCTGCTTTTATCGATCCCATAGCTGCCGTGGCCGCTGCGCACCATATTAAGCACGAAAAAGCTGAAGCCCCTCGCGACTATTATGAGAGGCTTAGGCGCACTTATTTTGCAGGGCGGAATGAAGAGGGTTGCGAAGAGAACGTGAATTTCAAAGGTTTATTCATTGCTAATCTGCATCCCTCAGTCAGGAAAATGATTGTGATGCACACTGATGCAAAAGCGATGAAAATGGCTGACATTAGAAGGTTGGCTCAAAAAGCCTGGGGAGCTGAAGTCTCTGCTTCCTCAGAGCGAACACCTGCTAAAACGGCCGTGTTCGCCACTAAAGCCAGCAGGGTTGACGACTCGCCTCAGCTCGAGGGAGCTGAGGTTCCTGAGCCCTATAAGCCCCGGCGCAAAATAGGCAGGCAGGACCGCACTAAGCATCAGAGCCGCCGTGAGCGCTACGGGGAAGGCAAGGGCTCAGGCAGAGCCTATCATAAGGCTGGACAAAAGGAGTCGACTGCAGCCCGTCTGGCCCGGCTTGAACAAGCCCTGCTTGAGAGATCAGGACAGGGTAAACCTTCCGCACCGAATGCCGGAAGCGTGAATGAGCTTAGGGGGACCACGCCCCTTCTCACTGGAGGAGGCGGGGATCCACCCCAAACCCCTCCCTCAGTCTATCTGATTGGGTGGGAGGGTTCCTGCCTGAAAGAAGGCTGTGACTCTGAGTTGGGCGCTGACCCCGCCCCTGAAGTCAAAGGAAAGGCAGGCTTCCAACAATTCTTAGGGAATCTCAGCCAGAAAGGCAAAGCAAGGCGTATTTATATCAAGGTTTCTCTTGAAAGCGTCTTAGATAGAGAAGCACTGATTGACACTGGGGCTGAAATTAGTTTGATGTCAGCCGATCTACTCAGCGAGCTCAAGCGAGTAGCGAAAGGAAAAGGCATCAGACTTAAGGTAGAACCGTGTAAGATAGATATTTCCAGCTATACCCAGGATCATGCCCGGATCACACACCGAGTGTGGGTGGCACTTAGGTTCAGGCCAATGAATGTGGTGCATCCTGTTTACATCTCTAGGTTTAAAACAGAGCCACTACTCATTGGCCAAGACCTGCTTGACAGGCTGGAGCCTCTGGTGGACTGCCAGCGTGGAAAATTGTGGGCTCAGGTCAAAAACCCTAAGCCTGTCGTACAGCAAAAAGGGGGGTTCAGTGGTTATGCTGTGACTACACAGTGCCCACTGAACACTATAGCTGAGCTGGAGGTTCCACCTGGTTCCTCTGGACGAGAAATAAATGTCTCTTCTTGCTTTCCAAAACTACAGGGAAGTCCTGCCCAGGCCAGCACTCCCACGGTCTCCCAACTACAGAAGCAGTGCTCCGAGCAGCTGCTTGACCCGCCAGGTAAAGCACACCCCTTTTTCATCCCTGAAGAAGAGTGGATCTCCCTGTCCGGTAATGAATGGGAGTCCTTTCTGTGCGCCCTGGTACCTCAGGGGGACCAGGACTACCACCCCATGGTGGTGGGAGGGGTCCAGGTGGCAGAAGTGCAGGTTGATGATGTAATTCTCAGCCTCAGCTCTGAGAAGTCCATAATCAGTGAAGGTCTGTTCAAGGACCTGTCGCGAAGCCGTCAGGTGACCCTGGTGATGCAGTCACAGGTTCTGTGGTGGGCACCCCCACCTCATAGGTCCATTTGGAGTAAAGGAAGTTGTGTAGCTTCCATCTCCATCGGAAAAAGGAAGTTTGCTCACTACTTCCAGGTAGCACCTCAGCTGACCCATTCGGTCTGTATTGGTGCAGACCTGTTGGTTCGACTGGGCGCCCAGCTGGACACAGTAAACAGTGTGCTGTGGACACGGGTGAACCCAGATGCCCATTCTCTAAGCGGCGACCCCGAGAACATTCGGTCAGGTCAGACGATTCCTCAGGCCTGCCAGGTAGTAAACGAATCGGACCTGATCGTTCCTGCATCAACAGCAGGGTTTCCGGTACGCCTTGTCCTGAAGAAGGGACAGAGAATGGATGCCGAGATGGTTTTCTTCCAACCATCAGCTCAGTTTATCAGACTGAACCTAGCAGTCTGTGGTACCCCCAGACTGGAACGGAATGGCCGAGCCACCTGCCTGTTGGTGCAGAACATAGCAAAACAAGATGTCAAAATCCCTGCTCGCACTGACATGGGACTGGTAATTGACAATGGTTTCTATGATTTCGAACTGGCTATCCCAGTACTGGGGCAGCTCCCTGGTCCCTTGGCCAGGGAGGGGGGAAACGAGCAGGTGTACTACACCTACCCCCGGCGGATGATCGCAATTATGCCAATAGAGGGATTCTGCAACCAGGAGGTGTGCAGAGTGGACCTTAGCGATAAGGATGAGATGGTTGTGTACACAGTACACGCAGGTGTTCCGACGGACCACTCAGCCAAGAGTGCGACCCGGGATACCGCCATGCCGTCAAAAGCGGGGTTCCTAGAGCAGGTACAGGAACAGGTTGGTAAGGCAGATGCCCTGGAAACGGAAAGCCAGCGTCAGCAGCTGCGTCAGATCTTCCAGGATTTCCAGGAAGTGTTTGCACGGGACGCCTATGACTGCGGGGTGACGGATTTGCACACAGTGCGCATTCCCACAGCCCCTGGCGCCCGCCCAACCTATGTCAGGCAGTATCGCATTCCCCTCACAGCATACGAGTCCATAAAGCAGACGTTGGATGCTCTACTAGAGCGTCAGATCATAAGGGAGTGTAACTCCACTTATAACTCCCCACTGTGGCCGGTGCTGAAACCCAATGGTAAGTGGCGTCTGACCATTGACTACCGGCAGCTGAATAAACAGGTTCCTTTGTCACGATGGCCAATGATCTACTTAGATCAGGAGTTGGCCAAGGTGACAACAGCGAAATATTTCACCACAGTGGATGTGGCCAATGGGTTCTGGACCCTTAAGGTAGAACCGACAGACCAGTACAAACTGGCCTTTTCCTTCGGAAACAGGCAGTTCACCTGGAATCGATGCCCCTTTGGGTATTCCAACTCCCCAGCGGAGTTCAACATATTTCTGCACAAAGCCATGAGTGATGCAGCCGCCAGGGGCAACCTGGTCTATGTGGACGATATTCTGATGCGGAGTCAGACCTGGGAAGAACACATGGCCGAGATCAGGCATGTGTTGACCCAGCTCTCCCGTGCAGGGGCCAAACTGTCTCTGGCTAAGGGACAGTGGTGTAGGACCCAAGTGGAGTACGTGGGACTGTTGGTTGGAGCCCAAGGCATACAGCCACAGTCCAGCAGAGTCCAAGCTATCCAGAATATGAAGTCGCCCACTAACCTGTCTGAACTGCGCAGCTTTCTGGGAGTATGTAATTATTCCCGGCAGTTCATTGAGGATTACGCTGAAATAGCAAGGCCCCTCCACAAGCTGTTGCAGAAAGACGTGCCCTTTGAGTGGGGACCTTCCCCAGAACAGGCTGTGATGGAGCTGAAGCGCAAACTCGGTAGTGCGCCGTGCTTGGCCTACCCTGACAAAAATAAGGTCTTCTACCTTGAAGCAGGGTTCTCAGAGCACTGCCTTGGGGCTGCTCTGAGTCAGGAATATGACCAAGAGCGAAGGGTGGTGGCGTATGCCAGTCGAGCCCTGACCCCAGTGGAGCAAAAGTTCTTGGACTGCGAGAAGGCCCTGTTGTCTACGGTCTGGTCGGTAGAACACTTCCGTAGTTATGTTGGGGGACAAAAGATCATCATCGAAACCTGCCACCAACCTGTGACATTCCTGCATAGCCAGAGACTGAAAGCAGGCAGGGTGTCAAATAGCAGGATTGTGGCATGGATGATGGCCCTACAAGGCTATGAGATAGAGGTACGTTATGCACAGAGCAAGAAAATGTACTTGGGACAGGGCCTGGCTTTGGGCCAAGTGTGTCACAGCTGTGACACTGACATGGAAGCTCCAGAAATGATTCCCGCTGCTGAGCTACCGAACAATCATCGGTACTACGATGAGAACGTGGGCCAGGGCTTACCCATGGCCTATGTTGACGGTTGCTCTTTTCGCCACGAACAGCAGGTGCTAGCAGGGGTAGGTGTAGTCTGGCAAGACAATACTCCCTGTGGGCCGACCCGCTATAAGCTAGGACCAAAGACTAGTCAATATGCGGAAGTAGCTGGGGTGCTCATCACCCTCCAGCAGGCCCTGACAAATGGCCTTAAACAATTTGTCATCTGTAGCGACTCCAACTACGCCCGACATAGCTTCGTGTCCCATCTTCCGTATTGGAAGGGTAACGGCATGAAAAATGCCCGGGGCAAGGAAGTAAAGAACAAAGAATTGTTCCTGGCCAGTGACAAGCTCACGACCGAGGCTGGAATGATGGTTTACTGGAGGAAGGTGAAGGGACACTCCCAGGTGAAGGGACCCGACAAAGACGGGATTGATGAGGCCGATCGGCTGGCCAAATCTGGCGCCTTAGAGGGTGATCCCTGGCAGTTCCAGCAGGAATGGCTACCCCCAGAAACCGTGGCTGAGGTCAAGGCGGTCACCCGAAGCAGGGCTAGACAGGATGTCGGAGCCGACCCTCAATCTGTAGTGCTTGGGTCACAGGGTTTTAACACTGATCTTGCGGAAATGCAGAAACAGGACCCAGCAATTGGGCAAATGTATCAGCATATCGCTGACCCAGTGCGTCAACCTCTTTCGGAGCAGGTGCTGAGCCAGTCTCCGGAGCTGAAGGAGCTGGCAGAGGTGAAAGACAACCTAAAAATTATAAAGGGGTTGTTGGTTTGTGTACCAGTTGCACAAGGTGTCCCAAAGTGGGTAGTTCCCCGCTGTCATCGGGGGGTCATGATCCAACACGCTCATGACGAACCCTGTGGGGGTCACCGGGGAATCAAGGCCACGTACGACACTATCCAGCAGGTGGCATTCTGGCCCCACATGGGCCAAGACATCGCCGCGTATGTAAAGGGGTGTCTGACGTGTAGCCAGTTCCAACCATCACGGCCCCTGCACCGTGCACCACTCCAGAAAAAGGGCATGACATTCCCCTGGTCAAATCTACAAATGGATTGGGTGGGGCCGCTGGTGAGGTCATCCAGAGGGAACAAATATTTCCTCACTGTTACGTGTGCATTCACAAAATGGATTGAGTGCCTCCCAGCACCCAACGACACGGCAGAGACAACTGCAGTGCTGTTGGTGAACCATGTGTTCAGTCGATGGGGACTCCCCCTGACCGTGGACTCGGATCGGGGAACCCATTTCACAGCTACAGTAATGGCAACCCTGTGGAATATGCTTGGGGTCAAGGCCCAGTTGCATATCTCCTACCACCCTCAATCCTCGGGCCAGGCAGAAAGGGCAAACCGAACGGTGGTTAGTATGCTCAAAAAGTTTGTCTCCACCAACAGTAGGGACTGGGACATTAAGCTGCCCCTGGTTCTGATGGCCATCCGAGCCACGCCCCATTGCTCTACGGGGGTCCCACCTTTTGAGATGATGACAGGTCGGAAGATGACTCTTCCCCTACACTGTCTCTATGGGGTGGAGGACCTGAGCACGACGGGGGCTGCTACGGCCCATCAGTATGTGTCAGACCTGCGAGCACATCTGCAGGCAACCTTTGCTTTTGCCCAGAACAATCTGGGAAGGAGTGCAGAGGGTAGGAAAGCATACTATGACCGAAAGGCAGTTAACCAGGAACTCCAAGTAGGAGACAAGGTCCTATACTTCCAATTTGCCAAACCCACAGGGGTGGCCCGGAAGTTCTTACCCAGTTGGACAGGACCCCACGAGATTGTCGATAAGGTATCACCGGTAGCTTATCGAATTCGGATTGAAAAGGGAAGGCAATCTCTGGTCTACAAGTGGGTGCATCGCAACCACCTCCGGTCGTATCGCCCATCTCAAATGGCGCCAGAGGACACAGAATAGGGTTAAAAGTCTAAACCCGATCAAAGAGGGGGGTGCCCCTTTGTAGTTGCAGGTAGTTAGGTACTGTAGTGTAGGTCCTGCTAGGAAAATATATTCAAAAATATAGTGGAACTGTACCATGTGCCTCATCTGTGTTCCAGAATGGGAATCCTAAAACTGCCACGGCTGGTCCTGACAGTACTGTGGATCGCCTCGACACAGCCCCTTGAAGTTGTGGAACCCGGTCCTCCTACTGGCATAGTCCTGCAGGACGCTCCCGGATTGTTGTTAACAAATTGCAGAACATATACTCAGCGAGTGTATGTACGGCTGGACCCACATGATGTGTTTCGGAAGCACATCAGCATGAACAGTAGGGTGTCCTATCATGGTAGGCAGTGGGCTGGGGATACTGTATGGCATGCCCAGCTAGACACTATACACATGCTCCGCCAGCTGAGGAAGGCAACAGTCACCCAGGAGGAGATGACAGGCCTCAGCCGCCCCAAAAGGTTCTTGGGGGGTCTGATTGCTGCGGCCTCCGCCCTGGGATCGCTATTTTCAGCGGGTCTGTTTGCTGCTAACACTGTCACCCTGACCACCCTGAGAAGGCAGGTGTCTGGGCTACGTAAGGAAATGCCAGAAATTTATGACAAGCTGTATCAACAGCAGCAGCGGCTGGAAAGCCTAGGGAAAACCTTACAGGGCACAATTTTAGCAGTAAACCTTCACGCAGCTCTGTTAAATAACACCCTCCACACCGTGGGCAGGATTGTCGACGTGTTACAGTGGGACTATGCTTATGTGCAACAGGTCAGAATGCTAATGCAGGATCTGCTTAGGGAGCTTAGTGCCACAGTAACTAGCCTAGCCATGGGACAGATTCCAACCTACTTGGTTCCACTGTCCTTAGTAGAAGAAGTACTGAAGACAACCACTTCCGAGATGGTGCAGCCATTGCAAGTACATCTTGCATACAGTCTAGGCAGTGCCATTCCCATACATGTTAACCCCGAAGCCAAGGAAATAGGTTTCCTGTTGAACCTTCCCATCGTGAGTAGCAAGGATATCTATAGACTCAAGTCTATATTGAACGTTGGCTTCTGGAGGGGGGACATGCATGTGAAGTTGACCACCCCACCGCTCGTAGCTTACCAGGAGGATGATCCAAATTTGTATCTTGTTCCAAACCTGGAACTGTGTATATCAACCAAGGATATCCACTGGGTATGCCCAAGTAAGCCATTCCTTAGGGACACAACTCAGAGGTTGTGTGGTATCAGAAAGGGGGCTGCCACTGAAAAGTGTAAAGCCACAGTGACGAGCAAACGTGAGGTTAACGAACCCCAGGTTGAGCAGGTGGGAAAGTAATGGCTGGTCAGCACACCACAGTTAACGGTTACAATAACCTATGACAGACATGATACAGCTACCGAAGTGCAGCTACCCAACCAAACAGTTTTTCTACAAGTTCCTGAAGGAGCTATAGTGCATCTCAACGATTTAGCACTGTATCACCTGGAGTCAGAACTGTATGAAACGGAACTCGAGATTGTGGACGCTTTCAGAGGACACAGCGTTGACTTGGATGAGAGAATCCAAGAGACAGTAAGTCTTGAGGGTGTACAGGTAGTGGAATTTGTTCTCAACGACACAAACTTAAAAACTACACTGGTAGGTCCCAAGCACAGTCGTTGTGGATCCTCTGGGGCGCTAGGAACAGTGAACGTGGTCATCTTGACACTGCTGCTGGGTAGCTGGATCATGGCTGGGGTAATGTGTTGGATGCTGTTCTCTTGTATCAAAGCCTTGCGGGGTAGTTTGAATGAGACAAAGGGAGCAATGGTTTATCACCGAAATCAGGTAACCACGCCCAAGCGTCTGCCTGCTGCAGAGCTATCCGATACTGATAGTGAACTGCCGGAAGTTTAAGGTCTAGGGCTAATGATGACGCCCGATGCCTCATTTCTATGTACCTTATAACTGAGAGCAGGTATACACAATGTTCTTTCCAACACTATTTCCTGTACAAATTCTCGAGAGGTAATGTGAATATTGGGTGGTAGAATCCACCGGGGTACAACAGACATCACTTAACTATGTTTTTGTTTTGAAGGCAACAACGCCTCAGGACCTCGTGACCTTCAAAAAGGGGGGATATGTAGCGGCAATGCTTGTTAATAAGACAGAATTAAGCGTTGGTATGCTCCTAAAAGAGGCCCCATCTCACCCTCCATCTCTGTGGTGCAGCCACAGAGAAAGAATTCATGCAAGCTGATTTAAGATGTTTTCTTGTGATAAGAAACCAGCTCCCAAAGTGGGATGCACTTAGCTAAGCCTGGCTATCATGATCAATGGTCAGCCATTGGCGCCTATCTGTCTAGGGAGTGCGAGTTGGACATCTGGATTGCATTCCTAAGTGTCAGGACTAAGTGACTCATATCTCACCTTGACCAACCAATCAGGGACTGGCAGGGCGTGGTAATACCACGTGGGTCTACAATGCCCGCCAAACTCTCAACCAATCAGCACACATCTGGGTCTTGATCAAAAAGGGAGAGCAAGCTCAGTTCTGGGCTCTCCTTGGCCATTTTCGCGCATCCTCAGAGACAATCACGTGACAACTGCTGTTGTCTGCAAAAGGACTTGGACTTTGTTCAAAGCGCGAGGCCGAGGAACCCGTACGTACTCAGAATTCTACCAACGTGAATGCTCCGCTTGATCAACGGCAGCCTACAGTTGGACCCTCGTCGACAACCTGAATAGCTTATTCAGAAGCAGCGCTGGACCGGGAACGAACCAGTTTCTTCCCAGGCAAAAGAGTGACTTGTGAGGACTCGCGGTCACACTCTGTGCATAGAGACTTTCTACTAGCCAGCCGGACTGCTGGTAGATCCCCTCGGAGCAACGACTGCCCTGCGCGCCGCAGTTAGATTCCTCCGCCCGTCCTACTCCGAGCTGCACCTCGACTGGTTGGCCGGTAGCCAGAGGACGCCGTCACAACGCCCATTGGACAACCGCTGCAACAGAGGCTGCAACAGAGCCTGTCAGCTGGTTTGGTGTTCGTGCCGGGAATTCCAAATCCCAACACAGTGGATAAGTAAACCCCATGTTCTACATTGCGTCTCGAGAATTCAATTGTACCTCAACACAAGTTGTTATCAATTTAATTCATGAGTAATGTGTTTACTTCCGAGTTTAGAGTAACAGTGGGTAATAACACTGATTAGCGATTTGGTAACCGAACGATATATATTGACATATATTCTCTGTTGTGTATCTCTTTGTGTTTGCATCTCTTCGAGATTATATACCTTGTATATTGATAACCCTCACCGTAAGGTCTGCCGCTCGTATCCAGGCAGACTAGTATATGTTTGTTGCACAGTTATATTAATAAATGTATCCCGTGTATTGAACCCGTGTGTGTGCATTGTTAGTTGTTCTGACGATTGATTTTCTAAAAGCCCCGACGAACAACCTCGTGATTACTGCTACAATTAATAATTGTCTCAGTAAACCTATCAAAACCACTACACCGTGTACTGCGACAGGGCTGTGTAGGGCTGTTTCGCCTACCTGTTCATGCAAGCTGTCTTGTAGCTGACTGGTCTAGGTGCGTGACTGCCAACTGGCAGGTTGTGTGTTTGAATCCAGCTGGTGCTGGACTTTTCTTTTAACAAACATTTCTTCGAAAAAATAGAATAGCGATATTATGGACAATCAATTGACTTTTATATTTCAAAATATCGCAACATGATCGATATTTGCGATATTTTGAACATATCTTCCCTTCTGACAGTGGTTCCTGCTTCTATTGTGTGTGTGTGTGCAACAGAGTAAATTTTTATAGAGAAATGGAGGCTGGACAGTATGCGTTACAATATAAACATTTATATTGATTTAAATCGTGTTCTGATTTAAATCGCAAACGCGTGTTTAATTATGTGTTTTTTAATCATAATCAGGCTAATGCATTTCTACATTTTCTGTATGAACCAGCTTAGAGGTTCATACAGAAAGACAGCTTGTGTTTAAATTGAGTGTAAGGTAATTTATGCTTCTAAAGTCATGGTCAGCATTTATTATTGTACTGTGCTGTAAACTTTTTCTGTGCCTAGTCACATTATTTTATAGCGTTTTTATTGCGTTATTAAATCCAGTGGCGCTGTGTGTTAGTTTCCTGACTCCCATGTCACATGGTCTGTGATTGAATCCCATGGAACTATGACTTTATTTTTTAACAAACATTTCTTTGAAAAAATGAAACGTTTCCCTTGGTCAGAGATTAAATAAAACCTCACTCGCACCAAACAAATTTATATTTCTAAATATCACAAAATACGTTCATTGTCTTCCAATCGAGTCGAGTTGACATTGGAAGCTTGCCACACCCGGACTGTTAAACCAACGCATTAGCACGTCAAAGCCCATTGAGGGTATTGAGCCAGTATTGGCTTTAGTATTCCCCCCCTCTCCCCTCAATTCAATTCAATTCAAGGTGTTTTATTTGCATGACAGATCGGTACAAGCAGTGTTGGGTATGTATATTGTAACACTTACGGCAGACAGGCACTGTGTAAGAGCCGGCGCACCAGAGCAGCGCACCGAGGGAGCGTCTGCATTTATAACTTAGTTTTTAAAATTAGTCAAGCAATATGAAGCATCTCCTTTTACTTTTAAATACATTGAGCACAGCTTTCTCACCACTTAAGATTGCTTTTGATACCATCCTTACACAAAGCAGAAGGGAGATCTTAGTGCCTGAGCATAAAAAGAATAGGAGCATACTGCAACGCGTGAGAAGTCCATAAACGATATTAATTTTGGAACTTAAACATACAGTATATGGCTGGTCTCGGTACTTTAAAGAAAACATACACACCAGTATTCCATTTCTCCCTAAACATTTTAAGCATCGAAGTCTTTAACTAACGCGATACCGGAGTCAAGAAGCATACTTTTAGAATTTGATTAAAAGGGAATATAATATGGAATCGCGTATCTAAAGAATTTAATAACGGTATGATTATATCCGTGTACTGCGACAGGGCTGTGTAGGGCTGTTTCGCTTATCACAGTGGGTACCCACATTTACTGTGGGTAAAATGTTACTGGTACCGCATGTTGTAAAGCTCGGTATTTTCTCTCTTGGCCTGACTTATTTAATGTCTGAGTGTTAGAATCCATGTTGTTGCTGGTAAGGGAACGGTAGGTGCTGTGATTGACACAGTCAAAGCCTTGTACAGATGCCCTTAGTTAAAAGCATGGGAGGAAGTACTGCCAAGGGGAGGGGGGGGAGCAAGGATTTTTTCTTTGAGTTTGTGAGGTTATTTTTTGTTATATTGTGTTTCAGAAAGCAAGAAAATAAAATTTACTGTATGATAAAAAGAGAAAGAGCTGGAGTAGATCCTCAGATCAGTTTGCTACCAGCAATCAAACAAAAAAAATGGAAAGAATTGTCCTCCTCCTGATTGGAACCTTTCTTACTGTCTTATAATTTATCAGGCTACCTTTTAATTTCCACTGACAGAAGGAAGTCACTTGTCATGCAGCTATTTTATTCTTCATTGCACAATATGCTCTAAGTTAGCAAATTAAACATGAACACTTATTGAAATAAATCAAGAATACGATTAACATGAATGTATAAACATCCAAACTATACTTTATCACGTCATGCCTTGGAGTATAGACCCCCAAAGGAATGCTATAGACTCAAACTGCAAAATAAACACATACAGAAAGAAAGTATTTGTATTGTAATTGCAAATCCTGGTACTGTATGAGTGATTGGTATGACTTTCCTCATTACAAATCTCTTATTAGAATTTAAATTTCTCTGTAACTCCAGGTCAGAACAGAGAAAATGTAACTGCCTTAAGGAGTTTACGATTATGAAAAATAGAAGGATAAGCATGATACGTATGTCTTCTGTCATTTTCTAAGTCATGTTACTGAGCACCAAATCTTATTGAGAATATGAATCCATTTAAGGTTTATACCATTAAAGTAACGGTTTATTCCATGCTGAAAATGTTTGTACCAGACTTTTTTGAGGCCTGTTTAATTGTGTCTGAAGTCTGATGTTGTAAAATTTATTGTTAAAAAGATCCATGAAAACGTCACTACTAAAGTTAGCTGGTACTGTTGGTATTGTAAGTGGCAAGTAGAGCTCATATTTTAGATTTTGTGTAGTTGCTAGCGTTGAACTGTGTGTTGGATGCACATGAATTGAAGGAATGGGCAAACATAGCTGATGCGGATCCACAGAGGCAGCATATTAAGATGTTTATAATTAGAGGCAATTTGCTTAAATAACTAGGTATGGATACTGATGTGCAAGAGAGGTGGAAAGGCTGTTTCCTTAAGCCAGCACTATAAAATGTTTTATTCTCAGTGAGATGCTGCCATTTCATTGTGGGTTTCTAACACTGTGTATAGTTCCATCCACACAGTGCCTTTACTTCCATCCATTTCTAATCTCTTTATCCAGTACAGAGGATTTGGAGCCTATCCCAGTAAGCGACGGACACAAGGCAGAATACACCCTGGACATAGCGCCAGTCCATCACAGGACAGACAGACACAAACAGACACACACCAGGGCCAGTTTTCCCATAAACCAATTAACTGACCAGTATGTTTTGGAGTGCGAGAGGGAGTCATATCACACATATGGAGAAAAAACATGTAACCCAGAGAGAACATGTAAACCCCACACACACAGGATGGCAGGAATTGAACCTAGGACCCCAGTGCTGCAAGATAGCAATGCTTACCACTTCGCCACCATTATAAATGGATGGATATCTTAGTTATCTTTCTAGTTCACAGGTTTGCATGCATAATTTAATTTTGAAAGCCACTGAGACATCAGGTACTACTGTTGTATTTATGAAAAAGAAACAAAACAAAAAACATACTAACAACTGTGCCATCCTACTCCTTAGTTAATACATTTTATTATTCATAAACAGTTCACATTGTTAGCAAAATATTTTGAATTATATTTAACCCTATTTTTTCTTTAGTTTTGTATTTAACTCATTATATGATAGTCAGACTTAATGTATATTTGAACAATGAAAATATATTTTTACAAGATTTTACATTAAGTACTTAAAATTAATATGGTTAATAATAGTAAACTGTAACATGCTGTAACAAGATCGGTTAAACTGCGAAGAAAATGCTTTCAGAGAAAATGTTTCAGGTGTGAAGAACATAGATCTCCAATGCAATTTCAACTAAGCCTGTTCCCACACACCCTGCCCCCACTACCATTAGAATATACACAAAGCACTGAAATATTTCGAGCTAATGATCAGGTGACCCGAGAGAGAGCGAGAGAAACACCAAGGGGTGCGGAACCAGGGAACTATTTACATGGAAAACGGGCGATCTCCCCAGACTGTCCGCCCGTTTCACTGTTACCTGGATACCTCTTTATTTAGAACTCACTAACACTGATTTTTAGTTTAGAAGGATTCAAGTAGGGTTTTAGATGAAAGGCAGTGACCTTAATCAAGCCCAAATCATAATTGAACCCATTCAGAGCCTACATTACATTTTAGCGTTTCATTCTGAGCAGAAGACCCTCAGACCTGAAGAAGGGGGAGGTGTCTTTCGCTGGAAATCTCGCCTGCTTCTACTTTACGAGTACAACTCACTCTCTGCTGGAGTGCTGGCTGTGACGAATTAAACCGGTTTCACAGGTTTCAATCACAGACCATGTGACATGGGAGTCAGGAAACTAACACACAGCGCCACCGGATTTGATAACGCTATAAAAACGCTATAAAATAATGTGACTAGGCACAGAACAAGTTTACAGCACAGTACAATAATAAATGCTGACCATGACTTTAGAAGCATAAATTGCCTTACACTCAATTTAAACACAAGCTGTCTTTAGCCCTCTAAGCTGGTTCATACAGAAATGTAGAGATCCAGGCTCAGAACACACAGCTTCATTAGCGAATACATATGCAGGACAACTAGAGAAGACGTTTTCCAGAGGATGGATTTTTAGAAACATCCCATCAGTGACATCACTGAAGTCAACTCCTAGGTACTGTAACTGTCATGTGGATAGTTTCACAAGAATCAGACAAAGGTTTAAGCATCGCTTGTTCTAGATAAAACTGCAAAAAAAAAACAACAACCCATAATGTACTTCTTTGCGGCTCTGTTTGCCCAAATCATATATTCACAACGTGAAATCTAGAAAATAATATTACGTAACCAAAATCCGCAATATGGAAACATAACCTATGTAATTGTTGATAGATGATGTACTCGTAACATTTTTTCAAGACGAACTACAACATTTAAAAAATGACTTGTATGTACTTGATATCTCTAATCAATCCACGGGTCCCAGCACAAAACGAAACTAAAACGCATACCGTTTCGCGCTTCTTATTAGTTGCTCAAAAGTAATTTGACCGTATGAAATGCATAATATAAACCTAGAAACATATACGTGAGCAGTACTTAAGCACTGTAGTATCGGTGTTAAGACATACCTCTCAAATACTGTAAATCAAGTTAAAAATATCTCAAGACCGATTCTGGTCATAATGAAACCATGTTTCGTGTATGTTTTCTTTAAAGTACCAAGACCAGCCATATACTGTATGTTTATGTTCCAAAATTAATATCGTTTATGGCCTTCACACGTGTTGCAGTATGCTCCTATTCTTTTTATGCTCAGCTACTAAGATTTCCCTTCAGTGGTAAAATTAGATATGAATATTCAATACTTAAACGGGCACAGTTAAGACATTATATATACATATACATACTGTATACAGTACAGTTTTCATACGGTAATATGTTTATGTTCCTAAATCAATCTCTTTTATGAGCATGTGAAAGGCATGGTGAATCGATTCTCAAAAATTACTGTACTTTGCATGATTGGAAACAAATGCGTGATTGCGAAATGCTGTGGTGTTACTTTTACAAAGACGGTCAATGAAAAAAAGAATGTTGACCAGGGCAATACTTTGAGTTTACACTTACAGCTTGTCCAAGGTCATTCATTATTAATACTATTAGTAATATCTTCGTTAAAGACTGATGGCCACAGCTCAAACATGAGAGGTTGAGGGTTATTAGCTCCACCTTGCGGAAATTCCGGATACTATTATTTTGCTTGTCGTATTATAGGAGAATTTACGGTAACTAGCGGTATTTACCGGTAGCTTGCGGTAGACTGCGTACAGCTTACCGCACAATAATGCGGTATCACCCGCGCATTTTGAATGGCTGCATCTGTAAGCTCCTACTGACACAGAATTAGAGAGAGAAAAGTTTATTAAAAGAGAAAATGAAAGTTCTGAAAAATAAGCAAAAGGTACACCGTGCTAAAGAAATGTATTATCTTAAAAAATTGAAATGCTTAGAAGTTCAGAGGAACCATAAATGTTTTTTTTTTTTTTTTTGCTCAAGTAAATTTATAAGTTTAATTTCCAGTTCTGTTAAAAATAAAACTGTGAACTTTACTGGTCATTAGTTGGTGTCTTTTGTCATTATTTAGCAATTGCGATGTGTTCACTTGTTCGTCCGGAGTGTCTTTCACATTAAGATGCCGTTTTTTTCTTTAATGTATGCTTGGGTACCACCCATTTCCTCATTATTACTACTTTCCTCTGATAACCACAAATATTTAACAAATCTATTCAGTTGACTCCCAGATTTTAAAGAACACATTTAAGCTCACGATCCATTTATATAACTATTTGCTTAAGTTTTGTTCTCTTCACTCCCTAGGATATCTTAAAATTTACATCTACTAATAATGATTGACATCAAACGTATTTATTAGTAAATGACACTTTTGTTAATACACACATATTAATAAATTTCATTATTAATAAATGTGGTATGAGTGTTAAGCAATTTGAATTAAATATTGCAATAATTTTCCAAGCGACAGATGCATAAATTCATAAAGTGCGTAGTGGCGATATTATTTCCTCTACATTGCGGGATCCTTCCAATGCGATCCTGCGTTACACCAAGTATGGTACTAAGTTGCTTAAACCATATGAAGAGGTGGTTTAAGTTAGTTCGCTACTTTAGTCACCTCTAGAGGGCAGCAGCTGTTACTTTGTGTTCGTTGCAATTGAGAACAGGATTAGTACGGTGCTGCAGACTAAGCACAGCGGCAAAGTTTGTTGCAATTGGTCGTAAGGTGGAGCACAAGTTTAAACCACAGCTGCATATTAAACACGGGTTGAACTCCTGTTAGTACGCTACTTTCAGTTAGTTGCAATTGACCCTGCATGACTTTAAGAGCTATAAAAAACGGTTTAGATGGTTAAAAAAACACTTTTTATTCGAAAAAAAACGAGTGATTTTTCTTCTTCGGGATCAGCTTAGAATCTTTGTGTATGCTGTAAGTTTTTTTAATTTTTAAATGTTTTAGACACTTTAAATTTGTAAACAACGTGTTTCGTACGGGAAAAATCACGTTATCCTGTCTTCTTGTGGTGTGAAGCAGATCAGCAGGTCACTGAGAAAATAGCGCCCCTCCCACTGAGCTCCATCAGAGAAGAGGCAAAACTGAGAGAGAGAGGAGGCTGGAGTGCTTACAGCACCGAGCACATCTGCCTAAAATTAATCAAGCAACGTAAATCATTTAATTTAACTAGCATTTAAAAAAAATGAGCATTAAAAATAGTTTTCTTACCAGTTAGTTTTATTTTTTAAACCATCACTGTACAATTTCACTCTAATAAATTATTGCCCTTCTTCCACATCTTGAAACAAATATTAATTTACAAGACTTTGTTCAAATATACATTAAATCTGACTATCAGAAAATAAGTAAAATACAAAATTTAAAAATAAAGACAAATTAGGGTAAAATATAATTTAAAATATTTTTCTAACTAAACAATCATTAATAACAATGTTGAAAAGTGTTACTGTTTATAAAAATATAATTGTATTACCTAAAGAATAGGGTTGGCACACAAGCACGCTTTTTGTATCTTTTTTTTCAGAAATACAACAGGAGCACCAGATGTCTTAGTGGCTTTCAAAATTAAATTATGCATGCAAACATGTTCTTTTGTAACACACAGCTATATGTGATTTCTTTATATATTTAAGCTTTTGCAAATGTTCATGCATTCCTCTTCTGCACTATGTCTGGTTCAGGTCCATCATGGACCTACAGAAGAACCAGCAGTACCTTTCTACGGGAAAAACTGAAAATACATGTTCAACCCATTAGTACCAGCCTAACCAAGAGTGGACCCAGTTTACACAGTCAGTCCAAATCCATATCCCTGCAATGATCCCTTCATATAGACAAACTGTTCATACAGATTCATCCACTCTACATACAGAAAGAGCCTTATAACTGAAATTGGATGAGGGAGCCAAAGCCTATCCCAGGAATCCATGGGCACATGGCAGGGTACAAGCTGGACAGGACTCCAGTCTATCACAGGACACACACTCACACCAGAGTCAATTTTCTCAGAAGCCCATCAATCTACCAACATGACTGTGGGAGGAAACTGGAACACCTGGAGGAAACCCATGCAAACACGGGGAGAACATAAAAACCCATGCAGATAGCATCCCAGAACTCAGTCCAGGGTCCCAGTGCTGTTGGGCAGCAATACTAACTACTGTGCTACCATGCTGTCTTCCTAGGAATTAACTGCACAAAATTAAAAGTTGCATGTACTGTATGCAAAATCCAATTTTTATTAAGACAAAATGTGCATAGCAAACCAACAGAACTAATTATATGTTTAAGAAACGATCTTTTTTTAATTCTAGAACTTAGAAACAAACTTATACTCATCCAATTACACACTGTCCAGACCCAGAGCAGGAGGGAGACCTATCTTGACCTTCCACATATACTAGAGCACAATGGAAACACAGTCTGCTCAGAGGGGTTTGATCAGCAGGTCTGCAGACTGTGATGTTTGATGAACATCTGGAGGAGTTTGTTCTGTCTCTTTAAAGATAAGGAATTCTGCCACCTTGCTCCACTAAGGAATCTTCTTCAATGTTTAGATTTACTCACATCCCTCGGTTCTGTAATAACAAAAAAAAACCACAATGAATGGATCTTAAAATTGAACTCTTGCAGATTGTCATTTTATTTTTATTGTTATTTATTTAAGAAGTTGTGCATGACAGTATTTATGGCTAATTATATTAATGCTTAAATCATATTATATTATGTCAGAGTACATGTATTCAGAAGCCATTGACACAACTCTTCCAACAGACACTATTGACTGGAGAAATTGAAATGCAGTGCCAATCCACGTGTTGGATACCAAAACTGAACCAAGCAATTATAGATCAATAAAGTCTGATTTTTATTACATGGAAAGACAAATTATAAAAACTAAACTAGAGGACTACACACATGGAAAAGTCAACAGGGATTTAGAGAAGGTAAGATTTTTAATAAAGTTCAATATAAAATATCAATTCTAAAATTACAGGCAAAGAAAATGTATGTTTGTATTGAGAATTATTTAATAAATAGATAAAAGAGATAAGATATGAGTCAAACTGCGGTGCTTTAATTATTGGAGTACCACAGAGATCCGTATTAGGACCACTGCTCTTTTTAATTTATACCAATGAGCTCTTCATGATACCAACTTAGTTGGATTAGCAAACACTGTGGAATCATCAAACAAAATTATAAAACATTAGATAGAAATTAATGGACAAACACCTGGCAGATAATGATTGTTTGTTGTTTTGTTTGGCAGATACTGTTGTGAAGAGAATGATTGAGCCAGATGGACAAAAGACAAGAGAAAGAAAGGGACAAAGTAAAAGTTGAGCAAGAGAGTGAGGAGCAGGATTAAACATGTCAGACAAGAAAATGAGAGGGGAAGCTTTTCTTCCAAGATCAAGTATCTTATATTTCTCATCACAGTTTTATTACTGGGCAACTGGGTAAGACACACTGAGATGAGGAGGAATTTAGAAAGATGTGTCTGAATGTGTAGCCCTGTGTGGAACTAAATCCCACTTGCTCCCATTCAAAATCATGACCCCACCTGCAATATTGATCCAAACCTCACTCAGATATAAAAGGGGAACTACAGTCCCAATTTCTTAGACTGGGTCCTAAATACAGATGCAGCCACTCAAAATGCGCGGTACAAACCCGTGGTACGGTAATCTACCAACAAGCCACCGCGGGGCACCGTAGGGCACCGCGGTAAGTGATTGGCTGGCCAAAATGACTGACAGGAGCACTCATGGTGAATTGGTTGGTAGTGAAAAGATTTAATCATTTAATGTCTTTACTGTGAACATTTTAATCCGCTTAGTTTTGAATATTTATATGGAATTTTACCACTAAAGGGAAATTTTAGTAGCTGAGCATAAAAAGATGCATCACCACTTAAATAACTTTTTGATACCATCCTTACACAAAGCAGAAACTTCTTGCATTTTCCGATGACATACAAGTGGAAAGATTACAGATTTTAATCATCTTTTTTCTGAACCAGGGAAAATCTGATCATGTTTCTCTATAACAATAATAAAAAACTTTATTTTACATATTATCTTTAAAAGTAGCATCTCAAAGCAATACAGTAGATGTAAAACACAGATTACAAAGTAAATACCCAGACAAACGCAAATGCGTTTTTAATAAAAATGCTTTTATTCATTCAGCAGAGAGAGAGTTTAAAACCTGGGCGTAACAGCTGTTCCTTTTTCTGATCACTCGCTCTCTGGATAAACGTCTCACCTGTCCTGTTCTTTGTTTTCCTAATTTGCTGATTATGCCTTCTGCGATCCACTCCTGCCATCACACCTACAGAAGACTATTTTAATTTCTTTGCGCAATCCATTGTGCAATTAACCCTTGTATGTGCTGTCCTTAAGGTGATATCACATGAAGGTGATATGTAAAATAATGTTTTTTATTATTGTTATAGAGAAACATAATCAGATTTTCCCCGGTTCAGAAAAAAAAAGATCTAAAGTATACTATTTTGTCACTAGTATACTTTTAATACAGTCTTTGCTGTGCTCTAGAGGATCCTTGTGATATTTCAAGATCTGGTTGAATGATAAGTGTCGCAGTTTAAATAAATTTCGTAGTTGGAAATTATGAAACGCTCTGTTAAAAGCAAGGGTGTTTTTATGTCCGTTGCAGTTTTTTTGAATCCCCGGCGGAACACATTCCATAAGAATCAGCGCTTTTATAAATCGCCTTTAAAGGTGGCTTCTCAAAATGCTTTACAGGATAAAAACAACAATAACAGCAACAACAACAATATTGTATTTCATTGCACTTTGACAGAAAGTCCTTAAATCAATTGTTGACTTTTCTCTCTTTACTACTGAACTTGTTTGGATTGACTGAGCTCCGTTCTGGACCACACAATGATCCCCCCAGAGTCTCTGCCCCGGGTGAATTGGGTTTTTTTGACAGAGGGTATAAAACTCTATCGCTTGCCCTCCCGCCCCTGTGTATTGTCTGTTTTTTTTGTGCTGTCCTTTGACAAAACAAGGCTCGCCAGATAATGTGAATCAAAATCTGTTTTTCTAGCTTTTAAAGTCGTGCGATGTGTAAGCGGGAACACATCATTATATCTTACATATGAAAAATACATAATATAGCTCCCAAACAAACGCAAACGTGTTTTTAATAAGATGCTTTTATTCATTCATAATCCGACAATTTCAGGAAGACTAAGGGAGGACTAAGGGAATTGTCATCTGTTGTTGAAGTTCTGTGAGCTCGGTGACTTTGAGACCACTTGTTATCCCAGGTTGTTTGGATCGCCACAATTCAAATAGAGAAAAAAGAGCTGACTGACAAGATTTAAGATGTGGCTGTTAATGTTGGATTAAAAAAAACACTTTGCCCGACGTTTGTTGCATTGCTTGAAAAATAACTTTATTTCGAGAGACTGGATAAGTAATTCAAGTGTTTTTTTTTAACTTCCTGAAAAACAACTAATAATTTAACTATATGTGCAAACGTTTTATGATATGTCGCTGTTGTGAATGTCTGTGGACATGTGCTGGCTAGACAGGAGGCTCTACTGTACACAGAGAGGGGCGGGAGGAGGGGGGCAAGCTGATACATACTCTTAGAGTTTGATTAATAGGGAATATAATATAAAAATATAGTGCTAAAAATAAGATACACTCTACAGACATTCACAACAGCGACTGTCAGAAGATAGGACACAGCGGCTCAGACACCCGCTGAATGGAAAGGGGCACTTTAATGTTCTGTATGGCTAATACTAAAGCCAATACTTTAATATTCTTTTCTGTATGTTTAACAATAGTGGGTACTGGCCTAATTCGGCCCTGCTCCCATTGTTAGGTGTTAATGAGTTGTTATTAAGTGTGAATTTGTACCTGTTTCCCTGAGGTCTGGCTTCTTTTCTGGAAAACCATAACTCTGGTCTTGTCCAGATTGACTGTCAGCGCCCAGGTCTGACAGTGCTGCTCCAGCAGTGCCAGGTTCTGCTGCAGCCTCTGTTCTGTGGGCGACAGCAGGACCAGGTTGTCTGCAAAGAGCAGGAACTCGATTTCTGTAATTAATGCAGATCAGTAAATCAAGGGACAAAACAATTATTGTGCCCGGCTCCTCAATGGGCTTTGACTTGCTAATGCGTTGGTTTAACAGTCCGGTTGTGGCAATGTTTTTTATTATTGTTATAGAGAAACATGATCAGATTTTCCCCGGTTCAGAAAAAAAGATCTAAAGTATACTTGTTTGTCACTCTTCTCATCCCCACTTTGCTAAATGGCTTTTGAATAGAGTCACATGAAGAGAGAGGTGAAACAGCCCTACACAGCCCTGTCGCAGTACACGAATATAATTATATCTTATTAATTTCTTTAGATACGCGATTCTTTTAATACAGTCTTTGCTGTGCTCTTGGGGATCCTTGTGATATTTCGAGCTCTGGTCGAATGATAAGTGTCGCAGTTTAAATAATTTTCGTAGTTAGAAATTATGGAACGCTCTGTTAAAAGCAAGGGAGTTTTTATGTCCTTTGCAGTAAAAGAAAATGTCTGTTTTTATGTCCGTTGCAGTAAAAGAAAATGCCTGACAAAGTAGACTGATTTTTTGAATCCCCGGCGGAACACATTCCATAAGAATCAGCACTTTTATATATCGCCTTTAAAGGTGGCTTCTCAAAATGCCTTACAGGATAAAAACAGCAATAACAGCAACAACAACAATATTGTATTTCATTGTACTTTGAAAACCAAGTAATAACTTAACTATATGTGCAAACATTTTATGATATGTCGCTGTTGTGAATGTCTGTGGAGTGTATCTTATTTGCCTGGCTCTCTCGCTCGCCCTCCTCCCCTCTCTCCCTCAATTCAATTCAATTCAAGGTGCTTTATTAGCATGACAGATGGGTACAATCAGTGTTGGGTATTTACTTTGCTTTGAGATGCCACTTTTAAAGGTGATATATAAAATCAAGGCTTTAACTTGTTTTAACTCCGCAAGTCTGAGTTCTTGTGTCTGTCCTATCCGAACTCGAAAGTATTACAATATGTATCTTTATAGCAGGTGGTGTACAGCTTTTTAGTATAGATTACACTTTTCTAAAATGTATTTAAAAAATAAAAACGATTACAATCTAATCTTTCCACGTTTGATCCCAAGATCCCAAGAAAAATAAATCTAAATGGGGAGAAAGCTATGCTGAAAGTTTATTAAGATACTCAGAAGACAAAGATATCAATTTATGTTGCATTTGTCTGATTGTGAATAAAAAAACACATATATTTAAACATGCGTTTGCGATTTAAATCAAAATGTGATTTAAATCAATATAAATGTTTATATTGTAACACATAGGTGACTATTCATTGTTATTAAAATGACTTAAATTCGATCATGTTGTGATATTTAGAAATATAAAAGTCAATTAATTGTCCATAATATCGCTTTTCTATTTTTTCAAAGAAATGTCGCAGTACACGAATATAATCACATCGTTATTAATTTCTTTAGATATGTGATTCCATATTGTATTAGCAGAAAAGCTTAAAACTACCACTTTTTTATACGCTATTTCACATGTTAAAGACTTCGATGCTTAAAATGTTTAGGGAGAAATGGAATACCGGTGTGTATTTTTTCCTAAAAATACCGATTCCTGGAATCTGACTGGCTGACACCCTTCTGAAGTGGTTCCATAATATCTGGTATACGGAAAAGAAAGCATTGATAAAAAAAGCCTGGATTCTCATGTATCTGATACAAGTATCTTTTAATACAGTCTTTGCTGTGCTCTTGAGGATCCTTGTGATATTTTGAGCTCTGGTTGAATGATAAGTGTCGCAGTTTAAATAATTTTCGTAGTTAGAAATTATGAAACGCTCTGTTAAAGGCAAGGGAGTTTTATGTCCGTTGCAGTAAAAGAAAATGCCTGACAAAGTAGGGCTTGGACAGATTCCAAGTGCTTGTACAAATGTGCTAAAGAAATTATACTTTGAGTTTACAGCTTGTCCAAAATCATTCATTATTAATACTATTAGTAATATCTTCGGTAAAGGCTTTGATGCATAAATATTTCTGATAAAGATAGGTTGTGTACTTTTGTCCAACTGAGCAATCTTGCTTTCATAAAATATACCAACTTTTTAATGACTGATGATTAACATGCTGTAATACACTGTTTAAATTTAAAAGCTCAAATGCTGTACATGAGAGGTTAAGCTTTATTGGTGATGGTGGATACTTTCCGGCATGACGTCAAGTGATGCGATTAACCCCGTGATACTACGTGATACTGCGACACGCCCACAGGGGTATACCGCGAAATACCCCCACCCATTTTGAATGGCTGCATCTGTATAAGGACAAAGGAAGTACTAGCGGTAGAGATAGGAAAGTATGGGGGACTTTGGAACAGCGAGGAAGAAATAGATGCACAACTGAGGAATTTAGATGAGGACAAGAAGATTCCTGCAGTTACAGCACAGTTGAAGTTCAGGAGATTTGTGATAGGAATGAAAAATGAAAATAGAGTTTTCAATTTTTCAAAGGACGGGAAAAGGCTTAGTCTAGAACAGCTGATTGTTAACTTAAAAAGTGTTGTCTGTAGGCCAGAGTAAATCCCAGCTACATCTAGAGAAGACAAAGATTATTGTTTGGCACCATCAAAACGTATTGTTGAAGAAAAGGCAGAGTTTTTAAAGGAGGCTGTTAAGCAGCATTTTAAGGTTAGAGATCTAGGTAGAAAAAAGGTTGATATGGAAAGATTAAGAACTCCTATGTTAATTAAACCAGAACACTTGATAGGAAAGAGAGTAAGACATGCTTTTGATGAGAAAGGTAGGAAGGTGTGGTACACGGACACAGTTGCTGAAATGAGACTAGGCCAGGAGTATATTTTTAAAATAAAATATGATGGGTTTAGAAAAATGTGGTGGTTTGCTTTGTTGAAAGATTATATGGATGGTTATTTAGAATTGCTTCCTGTTAGTGCAGAGGACTTTGTAGGCAAGAAAGTAGAGAACATGTTTGTGAGTAGTGAAGATGGGAGTGAATGTTGGTGGCCAGGCAGGGTAGTAAATGTAAATAGAACAGGAGACTTGTTTGTTGTGGATTATGTAGAGGAGGGCGATGATGAAGTTAGTGGCATAATTGAGTATCCATTGTTAGATGATTACATGAATAATGAGGTGAGGATTGTTGCTTAGGTTTCTTAAGTTCCAGGCTATTGCTAATGTTACACTGTGTGTCAGATGCAGATAATTTTGAGGAATACCAATAGGAAAACATCTTGTAGCCGATGCTGATGCGCCAGAGAGGCTGGTGAAAAGCTGATCCCTGGAGCCAGCATCTTAAGATATCTGTATTTGTAGATACCTAGGAAGTAAATTAATTTGAAAACATGTAGATTATAGATGCTGATGTGCCAGGGAGGTCAAAAGCCTGATCCCTGGAGCCAGCAATATGAAATTAATCCTCTATACATAACTGCTGATGTAACTTCCCTCTCGTTTTGAGTGGCTGCATCTGTATCTTCCATGAACACAATTAATCTTTTAATATACATATTTTTCATTCTTTGTTACTCTTTATGGGGTTACCTGGGACATGGAACTCTGGGTCACCCCTTATGTTAGATAATAGATGCACAGGGACACGGCTTAGTGAATAGTGTCCTCATGTTACTCTTTGTTACTTAGGTCCTCATATAAATCTTTTAGAATCTATGACAGATGGAAATTGTCCTGTCTCTCATGGACCATGGGACATTATTTGGAATAATCTTAATTTTGCTTTGGGAAATACCAATAATCATCAGTTTCACGCCCAGTACACCTAGAGGGCACTCTACTTCTCTCCTGTTCCTAGTTCCTTGTGATTATTCATGTCTTTCTGGTGTGTCGTGTTGTGTACCCTATTTACTTCCTGCTTCTGCTCTGCTCCTCGCTCAGCATTGAGGTTCAGATGTCCTGAGACCCACCTAGCACTCCTGTCCATGGCTTGAGGGCATAGGTTTCTATACGGCATTTCCTGAACAGCTGAGCCCGGGCTAACACCCGTCTTGGCACTACGTATAGGTCTATTTTCGCTCTCCTGCCATTCCATGGTTTGTCCTTTCTGACATCTGTGAAAATCAGATCCATTTTAACATAATTACTAGAACTCACTTATTGTCTCCGAGTCAGTTTTGGGAAAACGTTTGTGCAACAATGTCCACACTGTTGAAGCAGAGTGTTCCTCTCTCCCCTCTGGTCTTACTGTTGAATGACCACTCCTCTACTGACTGAGCAGCACTACAGAAAAGGGTCTGGCTGGCATTACTGCTGTGAAGACAGTGATTAAAAAAGATGGAGAACAGACAAGAGAAAGAAAGGGACAAAGTAAAAGAAGAAGAAGAGAGTGAGGAGCAGGTTTAAAGCTGTGAGACATGGAAATGAGAGGGGAAGCTTTTCTTACAAGATCAGACATCTTATATTTCTCATCAGAGTTTTATTACAGGGAAGGTGAGACACCGTGAGATGAAGAAGATTGTAGAAAGATGTGTCTGAATGTAGAGCCCTTAGTGGAGCTTTTTTTTCTATTTAAATCCCATTTGCTCCAAATCAAAATCATTCCCCACTTCAATATTGATCCACACCTCACTCAGATCTAAAAGGGGAACTGCAGTCCCAAGCTCTCAGACAGGGTTTTAACTCTTGGTATTACAATAATTTGACAGTATCAATAAAAGTGCAATAAAAGTCTAATAGGCAACAAGATATTAAGTTAAAAAACAATCAAATCTGTGCTTGACTGTTTTGTAATTCTCTACAGCATGTTTCCTAATGAAAGTTCTTTAGAGCAGAAAAAAATGATTCACTTGGTTTATTTATTGCATTATTTGTAGAGGGGTTAGGAAACATTCACAGCAAAGCTCACAATCTGTGCCGCTGACAGCATCAAACTTATGTGTAAAGGCAGACGCTTATTTGGAGAGAATAATATGGATTTGTTCAACATAACGACCATGTTGTTTGTGCTCTAGGATGTGAGAGCATCATTTGTCAAAAAACATTTTCAGCAAAATTTTCAGACAAAAGGGGACAAACACTTCAAGGATGCATTGGACAAGACTGAGTCTATCAAACAGGCTACAGCAAGGTACTGTAAGAGGACCCAGGGAAGGGTCATTTATAACCGGTATTTCCGGAACAAAACACTGAAAATACTCGATATAGACCTGGACAAGACGGCCACCCAGGATAACCAGCTGACCCACTGTTGGAAAAGGCCTATGCAGCGAAACAAGGAGACACAGCTGAACTACATCAGGAAACAGAATATAAATGCCCCAGAAGCGGTGAGCCAGCGCAGAAGCCGATAAGGTGAATGCGTTTTGGAGGAAAGAGAGATTTAGGATTGTGCTGGAAAGAAATAAGGAATAACGGACTACGGGATACGGTTTACGACTAAGATTTACGGATTACGACTTGGATACGACTGGTGTGGAAATAGGGACTTGGAAATTTGGATTGTTTAAGGATACTGGCAACAGATTACGGAACGGAATTGGGAAACGTACGGACAAAGAACAAAGAAGATCAGTGTGGTGTGAGTTATATCCCTTTTACACCTGCTTTTCTCCCAGCAACACCGCAGTTGATGGAGGATGCGGGTACTCGATGCTTGGGTTTGAGAATCGAAGAAAGTAAGTTTTGTATTGGTGTGTGTGTGGAGAAAAGCAATGGAACAGTTAATACAGCAATTATCCCAGGCCACCCTTACCCAGTTTCAGGCTTTAAAAGGACAGCAAGAAGCTATCCAAGCGCAACAGGAGGCAAATCAAATTCAAACTGAAACTAACCAACGAATTATAGAGGAGTAGAAATTAGTAAGGGAAGAATTGCAAAGTTTAGGGGAAGAAATCAGGCAGACCCCAGTAACGGGGAGAGACACCGTTCAGGTTGAACAAATTGGGCTACAAAAGATGACAGAACTTGATGATGTGGAAGCTTATTTAACCACATTTGAAAGAACTGCATCTCGAAATGCATGGCCCAAGGAACAATGGGCCAGGAGAGTAGAGCCTTATTTAATTGGAGAAGCCCAAAAAGCCTATTATGATTTAAAAGAAGAAGATGCAGAGAATAATGAAACTCTGAAAAAGGAGATTTTGGTAAGACTAGGGGTAACAATGGCAATAGGAGCGGTCCGGTTTCACAATTGGAGATTCCAAATGGACAAGCCTACGAGGTCTCAGATGTTTGACCTGGTACATCTGGCAAAGAAATGGCTCCAGCCAGAGGAATTAAACCCAGGACAGGTGGTAGAAAGGGTGGTGTTGGATTACTTCGTGAGGAGTCTGCCTGTTCATCTGAGAAGGAAAATGAGTGATGGGGATCCCCAGACACTAGATCAGGCATTGGACTTAGTGGACAGACACCATGCCACGGAGGCCTTGATTAGGGAGGAAAAAGGGGAAAAGAGGAGAGAAGAGGCCCCAAGAGTCTGGAAACTGAAATGAAGTATCGTCCGATAAAGTACAGTGATTATCGAAGACTTACACAGTTTAAGAAACCCCTACGGGAAAGGTCAGACTCAAGGCCCCAACCATGGAAAGAAACCTGACTAAGTTTTAATTGTCATGGAGAAGGGCATTTAGCCAGCCATTGCCCCTGCCTGTCCGAACCCATGCAGGTAGACCCCAGAAATGAAGCCAAGTGTAACTACCTTACAGCACTGGTCCCAACCTGCGAGGATCCCCACCTTATGAAAATCGAGATGGGGGAGAACCCGTCGAGACCTTGTTGGACTCCGCCAGTACTGTGACCCTGGTAACCCCTATAATACTTCCTGAAGAACTGGAGATCCGGGAAACAGAGGGGATACCTATTACTTGCATTCACGGGGACACCAAAGTCCATCCGAAAGTAGAAATGAGCATCTCTACGGAACAGGGGACATACCGTTCAACTGTCAGAGTGGTTGAGCAGTTGCCTTACCCTGTGGTACTGGGACGAGACTGTCCCCACTTCCTCCAAATTTGAAACACTGTCCAAACAGCTAGGTGACGCCCCTAACGATGTCCCTGATGAGACAGACCCACAAGAAGGAGGAACTGAACCTGGAGATGAATTCGTAAATATGGATTTACCGGACTTGGAGCCACCAGAATGTCGTGGTAAGTTTGGGTCGGCCCAATTAGAAGATGGAAATTTGAGACATGCATGGGGACATGTCAGGAAAATCGATGGGAAGTGGTGTACTGATCCTAGTACTTTGAGTTACCCATATTTCATGATAAAAAATAATCTCCTCTACCAGGTGCAGTAGAAGGGACAGGAAGAAGTGGAACAACTCTTGATTCCCCGGGCCTACCAGATGAAGCTCCTCAACTTGGCCCATAGCCACCTCCTGGGCGGACACCTGGGGGTAAGGAAGATGTCCGAGAGTCTACTCTCTAGGTTCTTTTTGCCAGGGATCTATAAGGCCATCAAGAAGTATTGTTGGGAATGACCCAAGTGTCAGAAAAGTGCTCCACAACTTTATTATAAAACCCTTTGATTCCCTTCCCAATTATTGAAACAACCTTTGAACGGACTGGGATTGATTTGGTGGGACCCCTGATCAGGACCACCAAAGGTCACCAGTATATTTTAGTAATAGTGGACTATGCAACAAGGTACCCCGAAGCCATTCCGTTGAGAGCTGTCACCACCAAAAACATAGCTAGGGAGCTAGTACAACTGTTCGCTAGGGTCGGAATTCCTAAAAAGATCTTAACTGATCAAAGGACTCCTTTCATGTCTAAAGTCATGCAAGACTTATGAAAGCTGCTGGGTATATAGCAGGTCTGAACCTTAGTCTATCACCCTCCAACCGATGGTCTAGTAGAACGTTTTAATAAGACCCTGAAAAGCATGCTGAGGAAGACTGTGCAAAAGAATGGGAAAAATTGGGATCAGCTGCTCCCATATCTCATGTTTGCGGTTCGAGAGGTACTGCAGGCCTCGACCGGATTTTCTCCATTTGAATTATTATAATTATTATATAACCACGGGGCCTATTGGACGCAGTCAAAGAATCGTGGGAGCATCAACCTTCCCCTTTACAAACTATCATTGAGCTTGTGGAATAGATGAGAGAAAGAATAAATGCTATTGTTCCCATAGTGAAAGAAAACAACAACAAATTTATAATAGGGGAGCTGTTGCGAGGGAATTTCAGACTGGGGACAGAGTACTGGTCTTAGTTATAACTCCAGAGTGTAAATTCATGGCATCCTGGCAGGGGCCTTATGAAGTGGTGGAAAAGGTGGGTCCGGTCAATTATAAGGTCAAGCAACATGACAGAAGACGGCAGCATCAAATCTACCATGTCAATTTGCTGAAGAAATTGCATGGTTCCAAAGTTCTGCTCACTCACTTCTCCCCTGACCCTCTGGAAGAAGAAACGGGTGCTGCAGCCGTGGGACACCTGGCTCCAGCTCAGAAACAGGAACTACAAGAATTCCTAACCCAAAACAAAGATGTTTTTTCCTGGACACCTGGTTGAACCCATCTTATACGACATAAGATTATCACGGAACCAGGAAGAAGGTAAGGCTACCCCCGTATCGAGTACCAGAAGCCAAAAGGAAACTGATTAAAGAAGAGGTGGGAAAAATGCTGGAGATGGGAATAATCGAGGAATCCCATAGTGAGTAGGCTAGCCTGATAGTTCTGATCCCCAAGCCAGATGGAACTATTCGATTTTGCAACAATTTCAAAAGGTTAAATGAGATCTCGCTGTTTGATGCATACCCCATGCCCCGTATAGATGAACTTATCGAGCGATTAGGTAACGCCCGATACATCAGCACCCTTGATCTTACAAAGGGATATTGGCAAGTGCCGCTGGCCGAAGAAGATAAAGCCAAAACCGCTTTTGCCACACCTGAGGGACTATATCAGTATAGGGTCCTACCCTTCAGTTTGCATGGCGCTCCCGCAACGTTTCAAAGATTAATGGACCGAATTCTGAGACCATATCGTGATTTTGCAGCCGCCTACTTGGATGATGTCGTGATCCACAGCACAACATGGGAACGACATCTACAACACCTGGAAGCAGTGACTGGAGCGTTGCGAGCAGCAGGATTAACAGCGAACCCAAATAAATGTTGTCTGGGTGCTCGGGAAGCCAATTATCTAGGTTATACGATCGGGAGAGGATTTATCATGTCCCAAGATCAGAAGGTGCAGTTAATTAAGAACTGGCCCAAATCCGAACATTTTTGGGACTGGCAAGTTACTATCGATGTTTCATTCCAGGGTTTGCCTCCATTGCCGCCCCTCTGCACGACTTGATGAAGACGAGCTGTCCGGAGAAAATAAAATGGACCGACTTGGAAGAGAGAGCCTTCCGAGACTTAAAAACAACTCTTTCTTCTCAACCCGTCTTAAAGGTACCGGAGTTCAATAAACCTTTCATGGTACAAACTGATGCATCGGACACTGGAATTGGAGCCATACTCTCGCAAGAAATTTAAGGACTGGAGCATCCTATTCTATATATCAGCCGTAAGTTGAATCCGGCTGAAAAACACTACTCTACCATAGAGAAAGAATGTCTAGCAATCAAATGGGCCCTAGACTATTTGAGATATTATTTATTGGGAAGACGATTTATATTATACACAGATCATACACCATTACAATGGATGTTATAAAATATGGATAAAAATAATAGAATTACACGATGGGGTCTTAGTCTGCAAAGGTTTCAAATCCAAATGGTATATACAGATGCAGCCATTCAAAATGAGCAGTAAAAACCCGCGGTACAGTAACCAACCCGCAGGGCACCGTAGGGCACCGCAGGGCAAGTGATTGGCTGGCCAAAATGATCGACAGGGGCACTCGTGGTGCATTTGTTGGTAGTGAAAAGATTTAATCATTTAATGTCTTTACCGTGCTCATTTCAATCCGCTTAGTTTTGAATATTTATATGGAATTTTACCACTAAAGGGAAATTTTAGTAGCTGAGCATAAAAAGAAGAGGAGCATAACGCATCTGAAGGTCATAAACGATATTAATTTAGGAACATAAACATTACTGTATGTACATAAACTGTACTGTGTATGGCTGGTCTTGATAGTTTAAAGAAAAAATACACATCAGTCTTCCATTTCTCCCTAAACATTTTAAGCATGAAAGTTTTATGAAACGGTACCCAAATATGTGATTGCTGTATAGAATGAATTTTAATTTTTAAAAATTTTTTAACACGGAAATTAAGCTGTTTACATCTTCCGCCTGAGAACAGTCACCCGTTGCTACCCAACGCAGAAACACAGCCACTAACTAGCAAAGAGAGGACATTAGCTAGCCAATATGATAAAGAAATAAATTATTATTTTGTTTATTTCTTTTGCACATTTATTTGAACATTTCCATCGATTGTACAAGCACTTGGAAACTGTCCAATCCCTAGTTCATCAAGCATTTACCGGTCTGGCGCCGGTCTGTGTCTTCTAGGATATAATGCCAGCGAACTCTTGTTTTTATGTCCACTATAACTACGCTGGGCAAAATTCTTCCAGCACGGGGGTACCTTTAAAGCGGAGACGACGGCACCGACATTTTTTGGCGCGCCTTCTCTTTAAAGCCCTGGCCAAATATGAAGACAGTACGTACAGTTATAATTCAAACGGAATTAAAAACTACACATCCCAGTTACCATGGTGGTGCTTGTGATCATTGCGTTTAACCAACGAAACAGGGCGAAAAATCAGTCACATGACTTTGGGGCAGAGTTTCGAAAGCTTAACCTATCAGCAACAAAGCGAAATTTACACGACAGGCTACCTCAAACTGTCAGTTACACGACTGTGTATGTCGCTTAAGCCACTCCTATTTGGCATTTTAGTTATGAAGGCGAGAAGACGCCCCCCCCCCCCCCTCTCTGGGTGTCTGATTTGCCGCCATCTTTAACTGTTCGGTGTCCGAATCGGAGTAGCTACACGTACGAAATAAAGTTAATCCCAACTACAAAACATATATTTTTGTGGTAAGAGGGCGCAAAACATCAGTATTTACTGCTATTAATTACTGTACGATTTATAGTTGAAATCTGAGCCTAGATATAAAGTTAGATATAAAGTTAAAATCTCGACAAAGCAATGTAGGAAATACAGAGAAAATAAATCCTTTCTGACATCTAAAATCAGTTTCGATCAAGGTCTCTAAAATGAACAAGAAAAAGAGGATTTTCGGAGGGCATTTTACGCTGTGTTTATATAGAATAAGTGATTTATGAGCAATCTAACTTCTTGTTCGTTTAAAACAGTGAAATGTCAGCTGCAAAAGATCGCACCAGAAACAGCACTCTCTCTGCCTGTCATAGACGTTCAGGAAAGGCTGAATGAAGTCATGTCAAGTACAATAATTCGGTGATCAATAATAACAGTTGTAGGACAGTATATAAGGAGGATAAGGATTTTGAAGTTGACTGGAAATCTGATAGGTAACCAGTGCAAGGACTTGAAAACAGGTGTAATGCATCCCTGATAGGATTCTTGCTGTCATATTCTGAACATATTGAAGATTGCTCAGTGTGGATTTAATTTCCCCAGTGAACAGGATGTGCATTTATTAATTCTAGAAAAAAAGCCTTTCTTGATCTCTCTAGTTCTTACTTTCTCTAGTTTCCTTTAAAATAAACTATTATTCCACAATGCAGAGTATTACATGGCCAGTATTTACACATGATATTTGTGATTTAAAGAAATTAACACAAGCAGCTTTTGGAGATTTAAGTGTTGGCTGAGTTATTGCAGGATAAAAGACTAGAGATGTTGGCAAGAAGAAGATAATTTGGGGAAAGCTGAGGAATACACTTATAACAAGAACACTTCTTAATGTGGTAAGGCACACTTTTGATGAAGATGATGAAGTTAACAGACTATATGTTTACATAGATACTGAAATAAGGATTGTATTTTAGATTATGTGTAGTTGCTGGCATTGAACTGTGTGTTGGATGCACATGAATTGAAGGAATGGGCAAACATAGCTGATGCGGATCCACAGAGCCAGCATATTAAGATGTTTATAATTAGAGGCAATTTGTTTAAATAACTAGGTATGGATACTGATGTGCAAGAGAGGTGGAAAGGCTGTTTCCTTAAGCCAGCACTATAAAATATTTTATTCTCAGTGAGATGCTGCCATTTCATAGTGGGTTTCTAACACTGTGTATAGTTCCATCCACACAGTGCCTTTACTTCCATTTCTAATCTCTTTATCCAGTACAGAGGATTTGGAGCCTATCCCAGTAAGCAACGGACACAAGGCAGAATACACCCTGGACATAGCGCCAGTCCATCACAGGACAGACAGACACAAACACACACACACCAGGGCCAGTTTTCCCATAAACCAATTAACTTACCAGTATGTTTTGGAGTGCGAGAGGGAGTCATATCACACATATGGAGAAAAACCATGTAACCCAGAGAGAACATGTAAACCCCACACACACAGGATGGCAAGAATTGAACCTAGGACCCCAGTGCTGCAAGATAGCAATGCTAACCACTTCGCCACCATTATAAATGGATGGATATCTTAGTTATCTTTCTAGTTCACAGGTTTGCATGCATAATTTAATTTTGAAAGCCACTGAGACATCAGGTACTACTGTTGTATTTATGAAAAAGAAACAAAACAAAAAACATACTAACAACTGTGCCATCCTACTCCTTAGTTAATACATTTTATTATTCATAAACAGTTAACATTGTTAGCAAAATATTTTGAATTATATTTAACCCTATTTTTTCTTTAGTTTTGTATTTAACTTATTATATGATAGTCAGACTTAATGTATATTTGAACAATGAAAATATATTTTTACAAGATTTTACATTTAGCACTTAAAATTTATATGGTTAATAATAGTAAACTGTAACATGCTGTAACAAGATCGGTTAAACTGCGAAGAAAATGCTTTCAGAGAAAATGTTTCAGGTGTGAAGAACATAGATCTCCAATGCAATTTCAACCAAACCTGTTCCCACACACCCTGCCCCCACTACCATTAGAATATACACAAAGCACTGAAATCTTTCGAGCTAATGATCAGGTGACCCGAGAGAGAGCGAGAGAAACACCAAGGGGTGCGGAACCAGGGAACTATTTACATGGAAAACGGGCGATCTCCCCAGACTGTCCACCCGTTTCACTGTTACCTGGATACCTCTTTATTTAGAACTCACTAACACTGATTTTTAGTTTAGAAGGATTCAAGTAGGGTTTTAGATGAAAGGCAGCGACCTTAATCAAGCCCAAATCATAATTGAACCCATTCAGAGCCTACATTACATTTTAGCGTTTCATTCTGAGCAGAAGACCCTCACACCTGAAGAAGGGGGAGGTGTCTTTCGCTGGAAATCTCGCCTGCTTCTACTTTAAAACCGGAGTGCTGGCTGTGACGAATTAAACCGGTTTCACAGGTTTCAATCACAGACCATGTGACATGGGAGTCAGGAAACTAACACACAGCGCCACCGGATTTGATAACGCTATAAAAACACTATATAGGCACAGAACAAGTTTACAGCACAGTACAATAATAAATGCTGACCATGACTTTAGAAGCATAAATTGCCTTACACTCAATTTAAACACAAGCTGTCTTTAGCCCTCTAAGCTGGTTCATACAGAAAT
Organism: Lepisosteus platostomus; assembly: GCF_059453375.1. Classification (NCBI taxonomy): domain Eukaryota; kingdom Metazoa; phylum Chordata; class Actinopteri; order Semionotiformes; family Lepisosteidae; genus Lepisosteus; species Lepisosteus platostomus. Next base: position 25,878,147 of record NC_142626.1, on the reverse strand, counting down.
CTAGAGATCCAGGCTCAGAACACACAGCTTCATTAGCGAATACATATGCAGGACAACTAGAGAAGACGTTTTACAGAGGATGGATTTTTAGAAACATCCCATCAGTGACATCACTGAAGTCAACTCCTAGGTACTGTAACTGTCGTGTGGATAGTTTCACAAGAATCAGACAAAGGTTTAAGCATCGCTTGTTCTAGATAAAACTGCAAAAAAAAAACAACAACCCATAATGTACTTCTTTGTGGCTCTGTTTGCCCAAATCATATATTCACAACGTGAAATCTAGAAAATAATATTACGTGACCAAAATCCGCAATATGGAAACAGAACCTGTGTAATTGTTGATAAATGATGTACTCGTAACATTTTTTCAAGACGAACTACAACATTTAAAAAATGACTTGTATGTACTTGATATCTCTAATCAATCCACGGGTTCCAGCACAAAACGAAACTAAAACGCATATCGTTTCGCGCTTCTTATTAGTTGCTCAAAAGTAATTTGACCGTATGAAATGCATAATATAAACCTAGAAACATATACGTGAGCAGTACTTAAGCACTGTAGTATCGGTGTTAAGACATACCTCTCAAATACTGTAAATCAAGTTAAAAATATCTCAAGACCGATTCTGGTCATAATGAAACCATGTTTCGTGTATGTTTTCTTTAAAGTACCGAGACCAGCCATATACTGTATGTTTATGTTCCAAAATTAATATCGTTTATGGCCTTCACACGCGTTGCAGTATGCTCCTTTTCTTTTTATGCTCAGCTACTAAGATTTCCCTTCAGTGGTAAAATTAGATATGAATATTCAATACTTAAACGGGCACAGTTAAGACATTAAATATACATATACATACTGTATACAGTACAGTTTTCATACGGTAATATGTTTATGTTCCTAAATCAATCTCTTTTATGAGCATGTGAAAGGCATGGTGAATCGATTCTCAAAAATTACTGTACTTTGCATGATTGGAAACAAATGTGTGATTGCGAAATGCTGTGGTGTTACTTTTACAAAGACGGTCAATGAAAAAAAGAATGTTGACCAGGGAAATACTTTGAGTTTACACTTACAGCTTGTCCAAGGTCATTCATTATTAATACTATTAGTAATATCTTCGTTAAAGACTGATGGCCACAGATCAAACATGAGAGGTTGAGCGTTATTAGCTCCACCTTGCGGAAATTCCAGATACTATTATTTTGCTTGTCGTATTATAGGAGAATTTACGGTAACTCGCGGTATTTACCGGTAGACTGCGTACAACGTACCGCAAAATAATGCGGTATCGCCCGAGCATTTTGAATGGCTGCATCTGTAGACCCGGAAGGAAACAAGGAAAAGTAGACGTCCTCTCCCGAATGCACTGTTTATTTTTTCTAGATCGCCCAAGGATGGGGCTGATCTCAGGGGGAGGGAATGTAAGAGGACCCGGGGAAGGGTCATTTATAACCGGTATTTCCGGAACGAAACACTGAAAATACTCAATTTAGACCTGGGCAAGATGGCCACCCAGGATAACCAGCTGACCCGCTATATGGGAAAAGCCAACGCAGCGAAACAAGGAGACACAGTTGAACTACATCAGGAAACAGGATATAAATGCCCCAGAAGCGATGAGCCGGTGCGGAAGCCGATAAGGTGAAAGCGTTTCGGAGGAAGGAGAAATTTAGGAGTGTACTGAAAGGAATTTAAGAATAATGGTCTATTGGATACAGTTTCGACTAAGATTACGGATTACGGCTTGCATACGGCGCAGAGTAGTGTGGACATACGGATTTAGGAATTTGGATCATTTAAGGATACTGGCAACGGATTGTGGATCGGATTTGGAGGGACGTACCAACGAAGAACAAAGAAGATCAGTGTGGTGTGAGTTAGATCTCTTTTACACCTGTTTTCCCCTGGTGACACCACAACATGTAAAAGCATTTTGTGTCGCACTTGATGAGTGTGTGGATACAATCAAACAATCTAACACCATTATCTAACACCATTATTAATTCTTGTGAGATACTGTGACTGAGATGGAATTTGAGAAGAGCTGTGCTCCCCAAAACACATGTACAGTGTGGAATAACTATAGATGAAGATACAGTTCAGAAGGTTATTAATCATTCTGAGGAAAGAGGAAATATTTCAGTGCCCCTGCTATGGTAGGGAAACTGAAGAGACATATTAAGATCATTGTGGATCACATTGACCACCCCAAGGTTGATTTTCACTGTATTACTCATGAGGAAAATCTTTGTGCAAAGATTTTGAATTACTAGCTTGATAATGTGATGACTACAGAGGTGAAAGTAGTACATTTTCTAATTGCTCGATCTGCTTTGACTCAGCTTCAGGAGATTGACAGTGTGTTCAAGGACGTCCTCTATCCCAGCAGCCAAATCACCCTGCAGCCCACTAAAGCTCAGCAGGTGTGAGCCTGACCAGTACCTGGATGGAAGAATCTTGGAGAAAACTAAGGCTGCAGTTGGAAGTGATGTTAGAGGGCCATTAGTGGGGTCTGTGTGGGTCCTAATGCCCCAGTATAGTGATGGGAATACTAAACTGTAAAAGGGCTCTGTCCTTCAGATGAAATGTAATACTGAGGTCATTAAAAATCCTAGGGCATTTCTTACAAATTGAAGGGGTGTTACTCCGGTGTCCTGGCCAAATTAAAGAGTTTGCAGACTCTTAAACATGCAGAGCTTTGCATGTCTATATATGAAACAGCAGCTATAAGTACAATATGAGAAACACTGAGCTGGAAGAGATTAATGGTGGTACATGGTCTGTAGGACAGCAATGTACACATTCTGTTTTACTCCAATCTGCAGTGTGTTCTTATTTACCTGGGAATGGAACTCTGAGGCTTCCCTCATGTAAGATAGTAGATGCAGGGGACAAGACTTAGGGAATAGTGTCCTCATGTTACTCTTTGTTACTTAGATCCTGATATACAGATGCAGCCATTCAAAATGCACGGTACAAACCCGCGGTACGGGAAAGCCACCGCAGGGCACCGCGGTAAGTGATTGGCTGGCCAAAATGACCAACAGGGGCACTCGTGGTGCATTGGTAGGTAGTGAAAAGATTTAATCATTGAATCTTTTTACTGTGCACATTTTAATCCACTTAGTATTGAATATTTATATGACATTTTACCACTAAAGGGAAATTTTAGTAGCCGAGCATAAAAAGAAGAGGAGCATAACACATCTGAAGGTCATAAACGATATTAATTTAGGAACATAAACATTACTGTATGTAAACTGTACTGTGTATAGCTGGTCTTGGTAGTTTAAAGAAAAAATACACACAAGTCTTCCATTTCTCCCTAAACATTTTAAGCATGAAAGTTTTATGAAATGGTACCCAAATATGCGATTGCTGTATAGAATGAATTTTAATTAAAAAAAAATATTTAACACGAACATTAAGCTGTATACATCTTCCGCCTGGGAACATAGTCACCCGTTGCTACCCAACACAGAAACACAGCCACTAACTAGCAAAGAGAGGACATTAGCTAGCCAATATGATAAAGAAATAAATGATTTTTTTTTTATTTCTTATGCACATATATTTGAACATTTCCATCGATTGTACAAGCACTTGGAAACACCCGTTTTCCATGTAAATAGTTTTCTGGTTCCGCACCCCGCACCAAACAAATTTATATTTCTAAATATCACAACATGATCGAATTTAAGTCATTTTAATAACAATGAATAGTCACCTATGCGTTACAATATAAACATTTATATTGATTTAAATCGTGTTTAAATCGCCTTTTTTTAAAACCCATAAATAAAGCTGATACTGTTTAGACTTTTAATTATTTAAAACTGTATTACAGCAGCACAATGCACAATGCAACGTAAATCGCTATCTTTGTCTTCTGCGTAATAATGTTCACCTCTCTGTCCAGCAAATTAACAATAATAATAATAATAATGAACTTTATTGTATATGACACCTTTAAAGGTCGCTCCACAAATCGCTTTACAGGATAAAAACAATAACAACAATAGTGTTAGGCTGGGCAAACAATTTTTTTTTAATAGAAATACAAAATGAGATATAATGATGTGTTCTGGCTTAGACATTAACAAAGAGCATAACACGTGGGCGGCGTAGCGGTCGGCTCTGGCATTCCCATCTATTGTATACCGATACATTGCAAGTACAACCCCCCTCTCTGCGGGAGTGCTGGCTGTGACGAATTAAACCGGTTTCACAGGTATTTTCAAAGTAGAAGGGGGCGAGATTTCCAGCGAAAGACACCTCCCCCCCTCAAAAACCCAGTAAGTACAGTACTTACTAGTTAAAAAAGCTAGGCTCCTCAATGAAATCGCTTTAACATGCTAATGCGTTGGTGTAACAGTCCGGGCGTGGCAAGCTTCTAATGTCAACTCGACTACGGCGAAAGGAACCCTTCTTTCATTAGAAGACAATGAACATATTCTAGCCCTAAATGAATTAATAGCAAACATGGTTTACATAAAATACATTTTTCCAAGAAAGTTTAGCCTTTGTCACTAATGAAACCACTAAATAAAGACATACATATAGAAATCTCAAGATTTTTAAAATACATGACTTTGCTAAAATTTATTAAAAAATAAAAACGATTACAAACACCAGCGGAGAGAGAACAGGGGAGGGGTGTTGGTTTTGCATAAGGGGCCGGGCTATGGAAATTAGGTCTATTTGGGAATGTGGAGTTACATGTTATGGCTGTTTGTGAATTATCATTGTTGAGTATGGAGTGTTGAGGTATTGATTTTGTGTAATGCTTTATGTTGAAAATTGAGGTGGATTTTGTTTATGATAAAGAGGATAAACTGGGATGGGAGGAGGGTTTGGTTTTGCATAAGGGGCGGGATTATGATAATTGGAGGAATTTGAGAGAAACCTCTTATGTCAGGCGTAAGCGATAAATATATAGTATTTAGCTAAAGCTGTACACCGCAAGACATTTCGTTATTCTAGGAGGTTTCGTGAAAAAGCACATTGTGCTGCTGTAATAGTTTAAAAAAAAAGTCTAAACAGTATCAGCTTATGTATGGGTTGTAATTTTAAAAAAGTCAAAAACCGCACTCAAAATGCAATTTAGCGCTTTTAGATACGCGATTCCATGTTTTTCTTTAATCCCTGGCGGGACCGGGCGTCCATAAGAATCAAGTTATAGGTTTCATTGCGCTTTGACAGAAACCAAATTATATCGTTTTTAGTTTCTTTAGATACGCGATTCCACATTATATTCCCTATTAATCAAATTCTAAAAGTATGCTTGTTGACTCCGGTATCGAGCATATTCGCAGAAAAGCTTAAAACTACCACTTTTTATACACGTTATTTCATGTTAGTTAAAGACTGCGATGCTTAAAATGTTTAGGGAGAAATGGAATACTGGTGTGTATGTTTTCTTTAAAGTACCGAGACCGGCCATATACAGTTTACATAGTGTATGTTTATGTTCCAAAACTAATATCGTTTATGGATTTCACACACGTTATGGTAAAATTCCATATAAATATTCAATACTTAAATGGGCACAGTAAAGACATTAAATATACATATCAATACTGTTGTAGCGGCAATGCTGGTTAATAAGACAGAATGAAGTGTTGCTGTGCTTTCCCAAATGAGGCCCCATCTCTCTCTTCATCTCTGTGGTGCAGCCACAGAGAAGCTATTCATGCAGGCTGATTTAAAGATGTTTTTTTAAGGGACAGCTCCCAAATGGTGATGCACTTAGCTAAGCCTGGCTATCATGATCAATGGTCATCCATTGGCGCCTATCTGTCTAGGGAGTGCCAGATGGACATCTGGACTGCATTCCTAGGTGTCAGGAGTAAGTGACTCATATCTCACCTTGATCAACCAATCAGGGACTGGTAGGGCCGAGTAACCCACGTGGGACTCTGATGCCCAGGAAACTTTCAGCCAATGAACAAGCTGAAGTTCCTCCAGGTAAAAACAGGCAACACAGAAGAACTATTCGAAGGACTATTCCAGTAGGAGAATTCGAAGGACAATTCCAGGGGTGCGAGACAATTCCAGGGCAGGACGGCCCAGGAGCAGAAAGGCTCCCAAGGGCAGGACATTCTCGCAGCGTGCCTCCTGACCATCCTGAGACTCAGCCCGGACAAACACGGAATGGCCAGTGTGTCCGAGTGCCAGAACTTTCCTTTGTTCTAAGAGTCGAGAGTGGAGGTTGCCAGAGAGTAACCAGAGGATCCACTTGAGGTTAGCAAGCCTCGTGAACAGGTCGGAACTGTGGACAGCTGAATCACTATTCAGAACTAGCGCTTCATCAGGAACGAACCGGTCCTCTTCCTGACCTGCTGGGACCCACAGTCATCTTTTCTCCTGTGCACAAACTTTGCTAGTTAAAGCCAACACTATCTAGCTGGTCAGTGAGCCTCAGCAGCGCACCGTCGCAAGCAGCACAGCACATCCTGGCACGGAGCCAGAGAGCCCACAGGAGATCTGAATCCCCAGAGATTGGATGAGTATTCAACTTCAACGCATTACAGCTCGAGAATTCAATTGTTATCCCAACCAGTTGATATCAATTTAATTCCAAAGAGTTATGTACTTGTTTGAGTATCTAATGTAGAAGTTATAACCAAGTTCAATTACGAAACGGTCTAAATGAATGATATACTGAACGTATGTCCTCTTGATATATGTAACTCTTTGTAACTGATTGAATATATACCTTTTGTATTCTGATAACCCTCTCGATAAGATCTATTAGGTTTACATGCATATTCTATGTATTAATAAATGTATCCTCGTGTATTAGTACCTGTGTGTGTGCGTTGTTTGAGTTATATCGCATGGTTGGATTCTAAGGCCATTAAAAGAATCAATTTCGTGATTTACTGCTACAATTAATAATCGTCCCAGTAAATGCCCAAACCCTACAGAACTGGTGCCTTCAGAGAGCACACTACACTGTATACAGTACAGTATACATGTTCCTAAATCAATATCTTCTATTAGCATGTGAAAGGCATGGTGAATGTGGACCAGGGCAATACTTTGAGTTTACAGCTTGTCCAAGGTTATTCATTATACTGTAAATACTATTAGTAATATCTTCGGTAAATACTTTGATGGCGACAGCTCAAACATGCTCCCCCCCCACTCTCTCGATTCATTTCAATTTAAGGCACGACATATTTATTAGTATGACAGATGGGTACAATCAGTGTTGGGTATTCACTTTGTAATCTGTATTGCTTTGAGATGCCACTTTTAAAGGTGATATATAAAATCAAGGCTTTAACTTGCTTTAACTCCACAAGTCTGAGTTCTTGAGTCCGTCCTATCCGAGCCCGAAAGTATTACAATATGTATCTTTATAGCAGGTGGTGTACAGCTTTTTAGTATAGATTACAGTTTTCTAAAATGTATTTAAAAAATAAAAATGATTACAATCTAATCTTTCCACGTTTGATCCCAAGATCCCAAGAAAAATAAATCTAAATGGGGAGAAAGCTATGCTGAAAGTTTATTAAGATACTCAGAAGACAAAGATATCAATTTATGTTGCATTTGTCTGATTGTGAATCAAAAAACACATATATTTAAACATGCGTTTGCGATTTAAATCAAAATGTGATTTAAATCAATATAAATGTTTATATTGTAACACATAGGTGACTATTCATTGTTATTAAAATGACTTAAATTCGATCATGTTTTGATATTTAGAAATATAAAAGTAAATTAATTGTCCATAATATTGCTATTCAATTTTTTCTAAGAAATGTCGCAGTACACACTATAATCATATAGTTATTAATTTCTTTAGATACGCGATTCCATATTATATTAGCAGAAAAACTTAAAACTACCACTTTTTTACACGCTATTTCACATGTTAGTTAAAGACTTCGATGCTTAAAATGTTTAGGGAGAAATGGAATACCGGTGTGTATTTTTTCTTTAAAGTACCGATTCCTGGAATCTGAGTGGCTGACACCCTTCTGAAGTGGTTCCATAATATCTGGTATATGGAAAAGAAAGCGTTGATTTTATGAAAAATCAATTATGAAATTATGAAACGCTCTGTTAAAAGCAAGGAAGTTTTATGTCCGTTGCAGTAAAATAAAATGCCTGACAATGTAGGGCTTGGACAGATTGCAAGTGCTTGTAGAAATGTGCTAAAGAAATTAGCAAAAAAAGTCATCCTTTATTGTATTGGCTAGCTAATGTCCTGTTTGTCAAAGAAAAAACTAAAAGTATTTTTGTTTAAAATGACGGTTAGAAAGAATGTGGACAAGTGTAATACTTTGACTTTACAGCTTGTCCAAAGTCATTCATTATTAATACTATTAGTAATATCTTCGGTAAAGGCTTAGATGCATAAATATTTCTGATAAAGGTAGGTTGTGTACTTTTGTCCAACTGAGCAATCTTGCTTTCATAAAATATACCAACTTTTTAATGACTGATGATTAACATACTGTAATACACAGTTTAAATTTAAATGCTCAAATGCTGTACATGAGAGGTTAAGCTTTATTGGCTCCTCCTGGCGGTTTTACAAGGTGATTCCGGATACTTTCCGGCATGACGTCAAATGACGCGATATGCCGCGTGATACTGCGTTGTGATGTGACATGCCCACCGGGGTATACCGCGAAATACCCCACCCATTTTGAATGGCTGCATCTGTAAAACTCTCAGAATCAGTTATAGCTGGAAAGAGACCTATCTCTCTTAGAGTAGAATGTGCTTCTCATGACAGTATTCTGAATTTTAACTTTGTTCCTAGGACTCAACTTCAGAGTCTCAGAGTAAGTTTCTAATGCATTTTACTGATTCCTCAAAGTGCATACTGTGTTCTCAGGGACCCACAAGCACATTCTTTCCTACAGTCTGGGAATACACAGATATTTGAGAGTTTTGGGAAAAGGTGTGTGCAACACTGTCTACACTACTGAGAGTGGTGTTCGTCACTCTCCTCTGGTATTACTGCTGAATGACCACTCCTCTACTGACTGAGCAGCACTACAGAAAAGGGTCTGGCTGACATTACTGCTGTTAAGAGAGTGATTGAGACAGATGGAGATCAGACAAGAGAAAGAAAGGGACAAAGTAAAACGGGAGAAAGAGAGTGAGGAGCAGGTTTAAACATGGGAGACAAGGAAATGAGAGGGGAAGCTTTTCTTTCTGCTAATTTCAAATTAAGTACATAATCATTGAAGTGGGACATGTACAGATGCAGCCATTCAAAATGAGCAGGTTAAGAGACGGTAAAACACGGTGGGTGTGTCACATCAAAACGGGTCATAATGCATCATTTTGCGTCACACCGCATTTCACCATATGTACAGTAAATGTTAATAGTATCCAGAATCACCTTGTAAAACTGCCAGGTGGAGCTAACAAAGCTTAACCTCTCATGTGCAGCATTTGAGCTATCACCAGAAAACATTCGGTTTCAAATCCCGATCACTGCTGAGGGACAATCCTTATTCAATTAAGAATTTAAGTTGTATACCCTTTAGAATTTTTAATTTAAACTGCATATTTCATCATGTTAATCGTTAAACATTAAAAAGTTGGTATATTTTATGAAAGCAAGAGTGCTCAGTTGGAGAAAAGTACACAACCTACCACCTTTATCATAAATATTTTAATTATGCAGAAATACTTGAGATATTACTCATAGTATTAATAATGAAAGACCTTGGACAAGCTGTAAACTCAAAGTATTACTCTGGTCCAGTTTCTTTGTAACCTTCTTTGTAAACGAAAAGACTTAATTTTTTCATTAACAAAAAGTAACACCACAACATTTCTTTTCCGATCACTCATTCGTTTCCAATCATACAAAGTAAGTATTGAGAATCTCCGATTCACCATGCCTTTCACATGTTCATAAACTATATTAATTTAGGAACATAAACATATTATGTAAACTATATATTGCTGGTCTTGGTAGTTTAAAGAAAAAATACACACCAGTATTCCATTTTTCTCTAAAAATTTTAAGCATCAAAGTCTTACATGTGGTTACTACAGAAACGTTTTTATGTGCCACTTCTGACCATATTACGTTTATATACTTTGTGTGAAAAGTGATAGTTTTAACCTTTTCTGCGAATATGCTCGTTATCGGAGTAAATAAAAGCATTATTTTAGAATCTGATTACATTTCAATGTAAATTCTGTTGCCTCATTCTGAATCGCAGACAATGGTAATATGGCACTACACATACTTTGACACTTTGTCTGTTATGTGATGTAAATTGGAGATTGTTAATATGAAACATTTTATTGAGCTTATGCATATTGAAGCATCCACATGTTAACTGTCATAATTAGCATGTTTTAACTGTCCATTATAGGACCTTGGGGTTAATGCAATAAGTAAAAGCCCCTGAACCAGTGGTTGGCAACCAATGGCAAAAGTGCTGTTTTTAGCACTGTGGAAGACCTAGTGAAAAGGTCAAGACTGACTATGCGCAGGAAAGGTTTTCTGTTCGCACCACTGTCTTTCTGCAAACTAAATCCTTTGATTCTTCACACCCATTCAACCAGAGAGAAATTAAGCAGATTGCAGGATGCCAAATGGTATCTTCCTGTCCTGTTTGTTTGACTTCTGACACTACCCCTTTCCCTTATGTTCTTTTGATGTGTTAAAGTCTTGCCTACTTTTAATGTATAAAAAGGAAAGTATAACTTCAGTCCAGTGAGCATGTCTTGAGTGCTAGGGGAAACCCTTTCTCTGTGATATGCTCCCCTTCAGCTGATTAAATTAAAGATCTCTGTTTGACAATCTCCTAACCTGAGTGAAGACTGAGTTTTCTTCGACAGCACTTAAAAGGGATTTTTTATAGCATGTGCAATGGAAATGGCACGTGTAATAAAGTCTCTTATGCAACAAATACATTAAGTAAAATAACAATAAAAACTATTCTTGACTGTATTTCTCTATAGCATGTTTCCTAATTAAATCTCTTTGGTGCAGAAAAAATGATTCACCTGGTTTATTACAGCAATATGTTCAGCCTACAGTTTTCACAGCAAAGCTCACAATCCATGCCGCTGATAACAACACACTTAAGTGTAGACTCTAACATTTTGCATAAAATGGTGGTTGCCAAGAAGAAAGCAAAATTAGATGTTCACTTATTTCAAGCCTTTTGGAGAGATAATTATGAATTTGTTGAACATAAAGACTGCTTTCTTTCTACGTTTGTGAGAGTGTCTTTTCTTGCATGTCAAGTGTCCGATGACATTTTCATAACACAAAAAACACTTCAAGGATGAATTGGACAAGGCTGAGTCTATCAAAGCAGCATTGTCAATAATTTGTGTCAGTAAAAATTAAGCCAAACAAGCAAGATACTAAATCTCACAATGTGTTGCGAATTTTGGAACATCATTTACAAGTGGGTGATATATAAAGGAGCTTTTCTTAGTTGTTCAGATGTTTAGTTTTGCCTAACAAACAAATCTCTATAATTAAGGACTTGTGTCTGCTAGTTCAGTGAAGAGAAGTGGTTGAAAAGGTTAACAAACAACAAACCTTGGCATTTAAAAGGTGTTAAAGTATTTTGTGTTGCACATGCTGAGTGTGTGGATATAAACAATCTAACGCCATTATCAATTCTCGTGAGATACTGTGACTGAAATGGAATTTGAGAAGAGCTGTGCTGCCCACAACTACAAGGGAAGACGTAGCTAAGAAGGTTATTAATAATTTTGAGGAAAAAAGAAATCACACCAATTAAATATTTTCTGCGCCGACTGACAGTGCCCTTGCTATGGTAGGAAAACTGATGTGATATATGATAAATCTTTCTAGAATTTTTTCAATGCATGGATGTCAAGTCACTCAAAGCACTGGAATTTAAGTCTCTAGATACAGGACACCCATTTGCTTTTTTCAGGGACAATCCTGCATATTTGATAACTACTTTGGATCTAAGGTACTTTTTGGAAGTTCTTCCTGAAATGTAACCTTAGTTGTTTAAAATGTTAATGCTGTATTTAACTTAAAGGTTTAACAGCTTGGATGAATGGCAGCTCCTCAGCAAAATGATGAAGTATCCATCTAAATTAAAACATTACCTTTTATACCTAATATAACTCAAGGTATTATAAAAATAAGAAATTGCTACAATGTTAATAAACTAAACACATGTACTGTAAAATAAATTGTAATGTGAAAAAACTAAAAAAGGGAATAGTAATTTTGATGGTTTGAGACACAGAACGGAACCCTGACTTTAAACCACATAAATCAGGAATGGTATATACTCTCTGCTAATATACAAAGAAGGCAGTGTAGCATTTGAACTCCATCAACATCACTTTCAATAAACAATTATCCAATTCAGGGTCACAGTTACCCAGAGCCTGTCCCTGGAAGCACTGGACACAAGGCAGGATTGAACCCTGGACAGGATGTCAGTCCATCACAGGGCACAAACACTCATACCAGTGTCAGTTTCCTCAGACGCCTTTTAACCTACCAGCATGTTTGTGGACTGTGGGAGAAAACTGGAACACCACACAAACATGGAGAGATCACACAAACTCCAGACAGTTAGCACTCCAGATTTAAAAGAGATTCAAAGATGAGAGATAAACAAATTAATAAATATTGCAAACCTAACTCATTTCCATAGCTACTTTCTTTCAGGTGTATATAAAATATTAGAAAGAATGGAGGAATATAAGAGATAAGGTTAGGATCCAAATGGAAAAGGGAGGCTGACACTCCCATAGCAATTGAGGAATCTAAAAGCATTTAAATCTGCATAAATCCACTAATTCATCTTCCTGGAGAGAATCACTGGAAACTGGTTAAAGCTGGAGAGAGATAGTGCTCAAATCTGGAAGAACTCTATGATTGAAATTTCAAGAAGAAAATAACCTACAAAATCAACTACATATACAGTATATATCAAAACAAAATGGGAAAGTTATGTTTTAAGCCTCTCAGTAATCATATGTTTACAAAGAATCCACAGACAAGAACTTGTATAAAATGAAACAAAAAACTGCTTTCTATATGTCATCTTTCTTTTTGTTTTGTATTTTCTAGGTGTTACTTTCTGAGGAATGTGAAAAACAGAATGTTGTGAGTCTTGACATACCTAAATAGTAAGAACTTTCCAGTGTTCAACTTACCTCAGTTTTGTTAATTTAGAGTTGGGATCCCTTAGAGCTGCAGACAGCAGTTTCACTCCTGAGTCCCCCAGGTTATTGTAACTCAGATCCAGCTCTCTTAGACTGGAGTGTTGAGACTGAAGAACAGAGGCCAGGTCTTCACAACATCTCTCTGTTAGTCCACAGCTCTCCATCCTGCAGACAAAAAGACAGGACACAGCTGAACATCTGCACAGTTCATCCACATCTTTCTTTCCAAGTCTTCACTACAGAATCCAGCTCAGCAGTAATATACAACATCATGTCATTACCCATCTCAGAGTGTCCATGGATGAGGATGATGAAGATAACAGCTGCTTCAAATTTTAGGGTCCAGAAGAAAGAAGAAAGATGATAAGTAATTGTCAGGAAAGGAGACAGTGTGAAACAGGGAGACAGATGGAGTTGGAATAGGGAAACAGAATGAGATAGACTTTAACTTTTAACGATAATAGAAATTGCATCACATTTTCTTGTGTCTTGTTAAAGTTATAGCTTTGGTTGTTATTCTTCACATGGTTGAATTAATACAAAATGTAAATTAACAGCACTTGAGTAAGTGAACTGGAGATTTTGGCATTTGTATATGTTGTAAGAGGACGCGGGGAAGGGTCATCTATAACCGGTATTTCCAGAACGAAACACTGAATATGGACCTTAGCAAAATGGCGTCCAAAAAGAATCAGCTGACCGGTAAATGGAAAGGGTCTACCCTGAGAAACAATGAGACACAGCTGAGCCGCATCAGGAACCGAAATATAAGTGCCCCGGAGGCAGTGAACAGGGCGGAAGCCGATAAGGTGAATGCGGTTTGGAGGAAAAGAGAGGAAAGAGGTGCATGTTAAAGATCGGGCTAAAGAATAATGGACTACTGAAAGGAGAAAAGGTTTATGGTTTTTGGATTACGGACACTGGATAAGGATACATCGCGGATTGGCTTTATTACGGACTCGGTTTATAACTCGGATCGGATCAGGATTATGGGAACGGATTACGGACTGTATTTGGAAGACAGTTGGAGTAAGAAACGCCACGAAACTCAGGAAAGAAAAGTGTGGTGTGAGTACTACTTTCATTTACATAAACTTTCCCCCGGAGACACCACAATGTGTTGAGGGAAACAACATCCTCTTTTGAAGAAAATACCATTTAAGCATAAACAAAAACAAGCAAAGATATAACTATAACAACACATAATAAAAATGTGAAGCAATAAACAGCATTCATGTCCAAACCCAATATACTGCAGAAGTCCCACCAAAAAAAAGAAAATGAATGTCAAAATAAACAAATCGCATTCCTCTCCAAAATATACAGCACTGTGTACAGTTTTCACAAATGAAAGCTTCTCTACTCACAGCCTCACATGTAACATTGTCAACTCATCTTCAAACACTAGTATTTCCTAAGACAAGTGCTGTTTCAGTTAGTGAAACAGATTGGATGCGTATGGCCCAATCATAATGTTCATCTAGTGGCAGAAATAGGCTTATGAGAGGGAGCTGTGAAATAACAGGTGTACAGATGTACATGTGTTCTATTTTTTTAAACTGGTCTCATCTGGAAAAATTCAGATTCCTCCCTTGTCCGAGACCATGACAAGACTGAGTGCAATGACCATGAATTAGAAATAGTAGAGCTCAGGACAGATTGGGCAGCTTCTCCTCTCTCCAAACACACAGACAGTACCACTCCAGCAGCAGACTGAGGAGGAAAGGCAGCAGTGGGGACAGGTCAACCCCACAGCTGTTCAGTAGAAAGAGGACCTCGCTGAGTTTAAGGTCTCCTGCTCAATTCAGCAGGACACAAGGCTGGGCAAAGAGCAGCTGATGATGACAACTGAAAGTCCTCTAGGGTTTTTCACAGTGCCCTGACATCCTGCTCTCCTCCAGCCACTACCATGATGTCATCAGTGTACTCTGAGTCCCGGATATTAGGATCAGGGAAGCCCAGGATGGACAGCCCCTTGCAGACCTGACACAGCTGATATAGAAGAGGCTCAAGGGCAAAAGAGATGTGGAGAGAGTATATCAGTGTATTTTCACAAACAATCTTCAGATTACTGGATTTTAAAGGTATTGTAAGACCATGAACCTCACTCATTTTCTTTGACCTGGTCTCTCAATCAAAATTTGGCTGAGGAATCTACCATGGTGCTGCATCCACTTTGTACTAGTCAAGAGAGAGCGAGTCCATATGAACCAGAATTCTGCCTCAGACTTTGTCTGCCACAGGGGAAATCTTTTGACTTGGGATCATCTGTAAATTTCACTTGAATTCAGTAAATATTAATACAGTTGTACTCCATTGTCAATAAAGAACGGCATATTTGTTCTGTTAAAACTACTAGTATAATGTGTGAGTATCGATACCTAATTGCTTCCTGAACGACCTGGGTGTGACCGTTGTTGCTGACTCTTCCTGCTAGACTGTTTGACACCATCCTCTATGTAATTAAAACATTAAAATCTTTTATTGTAATTGTAAAGTATAAATCATACAGGAAATATGATATATCACCCTGCAACTCTCAACTAGCTACCCACTGAAGCTAAGCAGCGTTGAGCATGGTCAGTACCTCGATGGAGACCTCCTGGGAAAGCTATGGTTGCTGCTGGAAGTGGTGTTAGTGGGACCTGCGGGGCTGTCTGTGTGGGTCCTAATGCCCTAGTATAGTGGTAGTGGCGGGGACACTATACTGTAATGGGCGCCCTCTTTCGGATGAGACGTTCAACCAAGGTCCTGACTCTCAGTGGTCATGAAAGATCCCCAGGCATTTCTCAAAAAGAGTAGGGAGTTATTCCAGTGTCCAGGCCAAATTCCCCCCCGATCTTTACCGTGGCCTCCAAATTGTTCCCATGTATGATTGGCTTGCGGTTGGACTGGCGCCCCATCCAGGGTGTACCCTGCCTTGTGCTCATTGCTTACAGGGAAATAAAGCATTTGTTTTTTCATGTTGTTTTTCTTTTTTTCTCTCTTTTGCATCCTGGGGTACTGCACCCATATATATTTGTTCCTTTTGACTGCTCTCCCTGAGGCCGTGACTGATTCTTGGCTCCACTGAGAAATACAGTAGCTGACCACCTGTGCTGGACTGTCACACTGTACCTTAGTCACAGGACATGCTGGCGCAGAGTCAGCTGAGCATCTCCACAACACTGACCTGGACAGCATTATGACTGGAGGAGTAAAAGTCCAATATTCACATGATCTACAGAGATACATTTTATTTCATGACAGTGAATGAATTCCAACTTTTCCAACAGTCACTTAACCCAGGGATCTGAGAAATGCCAGTGTAGTGCCTGTCGATAAGAAGGGAGATAATACAAGTAATTAATGTATAAACTAATAAAGTCTGGCTTGTATTACATGTAACAATTATAAGAACTAGAGGATCAAAAGTCAATGGGGATTTAGAGAAGGTAGGTCTTGCATAACCACTTGTTAGTTATTTGAACAAGCAACAGCAGTAACGAACACACAAAGCATACAGCATGATACTGTGTATTTGCATTTTAAAAGGTTGTTAAAAGTTTTAAATGAAGTTCCACATAAATGATTAACTCTCAAATCACAGGCAGTGAAGCATGAATTAAGAATTATTCAAAAAATAGAACAAAAGAGTACAGATAACATATGAATCAAACAGAGGGGATTTAATCATTGGAGTACCACAGGGATCTGTACTAGAACTAATGTTCTTAATTTATGTTCTTAAACTAGCCATGTTTCTCCATGATACTGTGATGTCGCGGTCCCCCACGAACACCCATGTCCACCACTCCAGACACACCCCTCACAGCCTGCTGGGGAACTTTTCCACATTTTCTTGCAAGCCCTCTCATTTGAGACCATAAATTACTCAGCCCCCTCATCATGGCACCAGAGCATGGGGTACACATCTTCAGAGACCTCTGGCAGTCTCTTAGGTCCCGAGTCTCCAGCTCACTGACTCCACTGTCCTCAGAGATCATAATGTAGGTCCCTCACCAAGCCAAGCCTGATTTCCTCTGAGATCATAATGTAGGTTCTTCACTGAGCTAACTTGATGTCCTCACTTGATGCCACACACACACACACACACACACACACACACTGTCTCCAGAGACTCACTCCCGCACACAGACCTCTCACATTAACAACCCCGAGTCTCTCTTTGTCACATCCCACTCGTGCTGAGACTCAATACACTTTCCGTTATAAAAAACAAATACACAACCTCCCTGTCTCCTCACTCTGATGCCACTCTGTGTATACGCAGCACGGGTCTGCCTTATCAGTGTCACTGCCAGTAGCTCACTGATAATAATAATGGACATTTTCATAATTTTCTTTTAATTTTATTTTTTATTTTGAACGGCTAAGACAACCTTTTCAGGTCAGTAACATCACCCATTTGTACTGATGGAAATACAAATCAAGGCTACTAAGTTTACGGAAAAAGTGAGAGAGGTGTGTGACAGCTGTGGTGTATGAAATGAGGGTGTGTGTTATGATTACTTATTGTTCATACATTTCACGCACCTAATTCCCTTTCCATGAACACAATTAATCTTTTTATATATAGAATTTTTCAATCTTTGTTACTACACTCTACAGTGTGTTTTTATGGGGTCACCCCTTATGTTAAGTAATAGATGCAGAGGACATGACTTAGTGAATAGTGTCCTAATGTTACTCTTTGTTACTTTGATCCACATATTCATCCTTTAGACTCTATTACAACTGGAAATTGTCCTGTCTCATGGAATACGCTTCTCATGGGACACTATTTAGAGTAATCTTAATTTTGCTTTGAGAACTACCAATCACCATCTGAACCATTTTAACTTAAATCATAGGACTCACCTATTGTCTCAGACTTAGTTTCTAATACATATTACTGATTCTCCAAAGTGCACACTTTGTTCCCAGGGATTCACAGGCACACTCTCTCCTGTAGTTTAGGAACGCACAGATGTTTTAGAGTTTTAGGAAAATGCGTGAGCAACATTGTCCACACTGTTGAAGCACAGTGTACCTCACTGCCCTGTGGTATTACTGCTAAATTACCACTCTACTGACTGAGCAGCACTACAGAAAAGGATCTGGCTGGCATTACTGCTGTGAAGACAATGATTGAGACAAATGGAGAACAGATAAGAGAAAGAAAGGAACAAAGTAAAAGAGGAACAAGAGAGTGAGGAGCAGGTTTAAACCTTTGAGACAAGGAAACGAGAGGGGAAGCTTTCCTTACAAGATTAGACATCTTATATTTCTCATCACAGTAATATTATGGAGAAGGTGAGACACAGTGGGATGAAAAAGACTGTAGAAAGATGTGTCTTAATGTGGAGCCCTTAGTGGAACTTTTCTTTCTATTTAATTCCCACTTGGTCCTAATCAAAATCATGACCCCACCCGCAATATTGATCCACACCTCACTCAGATCTAAAAGGGGAACTGCAGTCCCAAGTTCTCAGACAGGGTTTTAACTCTTGGTATCAAAATAAATTGACAGTATTGCAAAATTCTACACATTTCAGTTCAAAATCATGAATTTTGTGAAAGTACTGCATGGTTGCCATGTTGGTGAAGGAAGACAAGAATCTGCTGGTCTCACCACTGCCGAGACCAAGAGTTTGCGAGGCTTGTGATACAAAACTGGCCCTTCCTGCTCACTAGTCACTGTAAGTGAACAAGAAGCCAAAACCTGAAAATTAATATGAGTGTGTTTTAGACGGTTGGCAGATTGTTCTTTATTGCAATACTTAAAAGAATCTAAAAAACATGTTGTCTTATGTGCGCACATTTTGTGAAAATATTTCAAATTAATATAGTAGCAAAATTTGCTTGCTCTAAAGCATGTTTACAATGTAACAGGGACACTTTTGCATCATCGAAAATTCTGTTGCCTCATTCTGAATCACAGGCAATAACGGCAATATGGCACTATGCATACATTGAAGTTTCATCTTTTTTGTGATGTAAGTTGGAGGTTATGTTATGGCACATGATATTGTGTACTTGGTAGCTTTGTTGTGTTTGAAATGTACTTATCATTGCAGATTCATTATAACCCTGAAATGTAAAAATAGCATTGCCGTTCTCCTTTAATATAGGAAAATATTTAATATGTCAATATTTTAAGTACAAATAAAACCACTAATGAGTTAATATGAAACATTTCATTGAGCTAATGCATATTGAAACATTCACATTTTTAACAGTCTATTACAGGTCTCAGAAAGACCTTCAGGTTAATGTTTTAAATTAAAGCCCCGGAACCAGTGGTTGGCAACCTACAGCACGCATGACATTACTGGCACACAAAGGGATTTTTAACAGCATAAGAAAATGGCATGTGTAATAGAAGTCTAATGGGCAACAAAGATATTAAGTTCAAAAACAATAAAGTCTGTGCTTGACTGTAATTTTCTGCAAATATATCCTGAAAATTCTTTGCCACAGAAAATAAATGATTTGCTTGGTTTATTTATTGCATTATTTGTAGTGATGTTAGGAAATAGTTTTCACAGCAAAGCTCACAATCTTCACCTCTGATAACATCAGACTAAAGTGTAAATGCAAACATTTTGCACAAAATGGCAGTTGCAAGAAGAAATCAAAGTCAGAAATCATAACGACCATATTTTTTGTGCTCTAGGATGTGAGAGCATTGTTTGTCAAACATCAAATTTTCAGCAACATTTTCAGACAGAACAGGACAAACACTTAATGGATGAGTTGGACAAAGTTGAGTCTATCAAACAACCCACAGCAAGGTACAGAAAACAAAGCAACACCTTTAAATTACAAAGTCAGACAAAGTGTTGTGAAACATGGAAAATCATTTACAGAAGGGGCAAATATAATAAACCTTTTCGTATATGTTTAAATAGATTGCCTAACAAGGAGATAATCATCTCTAGAATTAAGGGTTCACCTGTGTCTGCTAGATCAATGAAGAGACAAATAAGTGAAATGGCTAAAAATGTTAACAAACAACAGACAGTAAAAGTATTTTGTGTTGCACTTGATGAGTGTGTGGAAATAAACAATGAAACAGCATTATCAATTATTGTGAGATACTGTGACTAAGATGGAATTTGAGAAGAGCTGAAGATACAGCTTAGAAGATTATTAATCATTTTGAGGAAAGAGGGAATGATATGAAGGAAATATTTTCTTTGACGACTGCATGGTAGGAAAACTGAAGAGACTCATTAAGATCATCGTGGATCACATTGGCCACCCCACGGTAGATTTTCATTGTATTACTCATCAGGAAAATGTTTGTGCCAAGATTTTGAATTACAAGCTTAAAAATGTGATGATTACAGAGTACCATAGTTTATTTTCGTATTGCTCGATCTCCCTCTACTCAGTTTCAAACTCTGTTTCATTCCTCTATACCAGCAGCCATATCACCCTGCAGCTCACGGCTTGCAGCCTACTGAAGCTCAGCAGGTGTGAGCCTTGTCAGAAGAGAAGAGGAAACTTCTGGAAAAAAACAAGGCTGCTGCTGGAAGAGGTGTTAGTGGGGCCAATAGAGGCTGCTCAGCCTGATGTCTGTGTGGGTCCTAATGCCCAAGTATAGTGACGGGGACACTATACTGTAAAACAGGCACCATCCTTTGGATGAGATGTACTGTAACACTGAGGTCCTGACTCTCTGTGGTCATTAAAAATCCCAGGGAATTTTAGGGGTGTCCTTTGGCCTTTACCAACCATGGCCTCCTAATCATCTCTCTGATTTGACTATATCACTCTGCTCTCCTCACCACTGAGTGGTGGCATATGGGGAGTGTACTGGTGCACTATGGCTGCTGGCGCATCAAAGAGCTTTGAGTGGAGTGTCCAGAAAAGAGCAACATAAGTGTAAGCAATTATTATTATCATACAGAAGTGTTCGTTGGCTAAGCCGTGGCAAGGATTTGGCAGGTATGCCTTCATGAAATCAAGATCATTTTGTCAAAAAAAGGTAAAAAGTACCTGAGCTGCATGATATAAAATAGGTTACAAAACTAACGTTTCTAGCTGACATTACGACACAAATGAATGATCTGTCTGCAGGGTGCAGATCAAACTGTTATGGTTTTTATTGAAAGTTGGAAAGCATGTCTTGCAAATGTTGCCATTTTTTCTTCAGACACTTTTCCATTCAGCAGTGTGTTATTGGATGTGACCCGCTTGTCTAGCTGCTTAGCCCCCATGTAGATGAACATACTGTATCACCTTGAATACTGATCCAATGGGACAGCCTGGGACAGCCCAACATCATGTTGTCCAGAGTGTCACAATCTACGTCCAGAGTGTCACTCAGGACAGTCTTTTGGGTGGACATCTGGAGGAGGAATAGATATGGAGAAACCCCACCTCCTTGGAACACAAAAAACATTACCTCTGACCAGAGGCTAAAAGAGTCATTAGCTGTAACTACTGCTAACTGCTTTCTTCCAATGACACAGCTATGTAACCAGGCGAGTAGCCTGGGACATCATTTATTATCAACTGGATGCTGCAGGAGCCTAGAAAGATCCACTTGATCAAAGGCTTTGGACAGGTCGGCTAGCAGCACTCTCACCACTGTTGGTTATCAGGCATCTGTAGCTGTTAGTCAGGAGTGTGTGGCTCATACAGGGGCAGATGTAGTGTAGTTAATTTAGGCAAATAAGCAGACTGATGTTTGCATTTGGATATAATTTGGTCATGAGTTTATCCACAATAAATATGTCAAGTCACTCAGCACTGAGATTTGAGCCTGTAGGTATAGGAAACGTACCTGTATTAGATGTGTTCCGGGGACAGTCCTGCATGCTTAATAATCTAAAATATGTAATTTCTGTAAATTTAACTGAGGTTATATTTCAGGAAGTTTATAATGTTAATGCTGTGGTGTAATATAGTTGTAGATGGAAGCAGTTTGGGAAAAAGATGAGGAAAAAAATGAAAAGGCTTAATCAAATCTAAGCCTCCCCAGGTTATAAAGGGCAAGGCTGCTGACAATGAACTAAACAAAAATGAATTAGAACAAACATACTAAAAATAATAAATGAAATAGTAGATGGAATTGAACCATATACAATATAAATGCTCATAATAGTCCAATCAAGACAAAAAAGTACTTTAAAAACTAAAAATGACAAAGGTGATAGTGTTTAAACAAGAAACACACCAGACAGACAATGACTGTTACGTCCCTGTACGTGTTTGTGTGTGTATTTGTTTCTTTCTCTTTCCGTCTCTCTCTCCCCTTCACTTTCTCTGTACAGGTACCCAGTTCGTCATTGGTCCATCTTTCTGCCATTCTTCATTAGCGATGCTGTCACCACCTTATCCCCGGCCAATCAGAACCACGGCTGCAAGTTTAAAAACAGAAGAGGTTTTGACCCCCCCAGCTTTTTGCTCGCTTTTCTTCGTTTTCTTGGTTTTTCACCAATTACAGCTATTTCCTAATAATTACACTTTGCACACACATATGTTTGGTTTCGACTGTCTAGACACACTAGGTTAGGGGCAAGTGCCACCCTTGTATTTAGGTTTGCTAGTTAGTGTAGGTTAGTTAGGGCGTCCCAAGACACTGAAGACCTTTTTGTTTGTGTTTTGTTTGGGTTAGATAGGTTAGACCACACTAAAGATGCAGCCATTCAAAGTGCGCGGTACAGACACGTACCGGAGGTAATTGGCTACGGCGTCGTGCATCGTGACGCGCGATGACGCAAAATACCGCGGTGCGTGATTGGTTGACCAACAGGGGCACTCGTGGTCCGTTGGTCTGTCGTAGAAAGACTTACTGTAAACGTCTTTACTGTGCCCGTTGTAGATATTGAATTTTACCACTGAAGGGAAATCTTAGTACCTGAGCATAAAAAGAATAGGAGCATACTGTAACGCGTGTGAAGGCCATAAACGATATTAATTTTGGAACATAAACATACAGTATATAGCTGGTCTTGGTACTTTAAAGAAAAAAATACACACCAGTATTCCATTTCTCCCTAAACATTGTAAGCTTCGAAGTCTTTAACTAACGTGATACCGGAGTCAACAAGCATACTTTTAGAATTTGATTAAAAGGGAATATAATATGGAATCGCGTATCTCAAGAATTTAATAACGGTATGATTATATCCGTGTACTGTGACAGCGCTGTGTAGGGCTGTTTCGCCTGCCCGTTCATGCGAGCTGTCTTGTAGCCTACTGGTCTAGGTGCGTGACTACCAACTGGCAGGTTGTGTGTTCGAATCCAGCTGGTGCTGGACTTTTCATTTTTATTTATTTATTTTTTAATCGCGTAACATAAACATATTACCGTATGCAAACTGTACTGTATACAGTATGTATATGTATATTTAATGTCTTAACTGTGCCCGTTTAAGTATTGAATATTTATATGGAATTTTACCACTGAAGGGAAATCTTAGTACCTGTGCATAAAAAGAATAGGAGCATACTGTAACGCGTGTGAAGGCCATAAATGATATTAATTTTGGAACATAAACATACAGTATATGGCTGGCCTCGGTACTTTAAAGAAAACATACACACCAATATTCCATTTCTCCCTAAACATTTTAAGCATCGAAGTCTTTAACTAACGTGATACCGGAGTCAACAAGCATACTTTTAGAATTTGATTAAAAGGGAATATAATATGGAATCACGTATCTAAAGAAATTAATAACGATATAATTATATTCATGTTGCAAAAAAACTGCAATGGACATAAAAACTCCCTTGCGTTCCATAATTTCTAACTACGAAAATTATTTAGACTGCGACACTTATCATTCAACCAGAGCTCGAAATATCACAAGGATCCCCAAGAGCACAGCAAAGACTGTATTAAAAGAATCGCGTATCTAAAGAAATTAATAAGATATAATTATATTCATGTAGTGCGACAGGGCTGTGTAGGGCTGTTTCACCTCTCTCTTCATGTGACTCTATTCAAAAGCCATTTAGCAAAGAGGGGATGAGAAGAGTGACAAACTAGTATACTTTAGATCTTTTTTTCTGAACCGGGGAAAATCTGATCATGTTTCTCTATAACAATAATAAAAAACATTGCCACACCTGGACTGTTAAACCAACGCATTAGCACGTCAAAGCCCATTGAGGAGCCGGGCGACATAATTGTTTTGTCCCTTGATTTACTGATCTGCATTAATTATAGAAATCGAGTTCCTGCTCTTTGCAGACGACCTGGTCCTGCTGTCGCCCACAGAACAGAGGCTGCGGCAGAACCTGGCACTGCTGGAGTAGTACTGTCAGACCTGGGCGCTGACAGTCAATCTGGACAAGACCAGAGTTATGGTTTTCCAGAAAAAAAGCCAGACCTCCCTTAGCCTTCCTGAAATTGTCAGATTATGAGTGAATAAAAGCATCTTATTAAAAACACGTTTGCGTTTGTTTGGGAGCTATATTATGTATTTTATATGTAAGATATAATGATGTGTTCCCGCTTACACATCGCACGACTTTAAAAGCTAGAAAAACAGGTTTCGATTCACATTATCTGGCGAGCCTTGTTTTGTCAAAGGACAGCACAAAAAAAACAGACAATACACGGGGGGGGAGGGCAAGCGAGAGAGAGAGTTTTTTACCCTCTGTCAAAAAAACCCAATTCACCCGGGGCAGAGACTCTGGGGGGATCATTGTGTGGTCCAGAACGGAGCTCAGTCAATCCAAACAAGTTCAGTAGTAAAGAGAGAAAAGTCAACAATTGATTTAAGGACGATCTGTCAAAGTGCAATGAAATACAATACTGTTGTTGTTGCTGTTATTGTTGTTTTTATCCTGTAAAGCGTTTTGAGAAGCCACCTTTAAAGGCGATATATAAAAGCGCTGATTCTTATGGAATGTGTTCCGCCGGGGATTAAAAAAAACTGCAACAGACATAAAAACTCCCTTGCTTTTAACAGAGTGTTTCATAATTTCCAACTACGAAATTTATTTAAACTGCGACACTTATCATTCAACCAGAGCTCGAAATATCACAAGGATCCTCTAGAGCACAGCAAAGACTGTATTAAAAGTATACTAGTGACAAAATAGTATACTTTAGATCTTTTTTTTTTTTTTCTGAACCGGGGAAAATCTGATCATGTTTCTCTATAACAATAATAAAAAACATTATTTTACATATCACCTTTATGTGATATCACCTTAAGGACATCACATACAAGGGTTAATTGCACAATGGACCGCGCAAATAAATTTAAAATAGTCTTCATTAGGTGTGAGGGCAGGAGTGGATCGCAGAAGGCATAATCAGCAAATTAGGAAAACAAACAACAGGACAGATGACACGTTTATCCAGAGAGCGAGTGATCAGAAAAAGGAACAGCTGTTACGCCCAGGTTTTACGCTCTCTCTCTGCTGAATGAATAAAAGCATTTTATTAAAAATGCGTTTGCGTTTGTCTGGGTATTTACTTTGTAATCTGTGGTTTACATCTACTGTATTGCTTTGAAATGCCACTTTTAAAGGTGATATGTAAAATAAAGTTTTTTATTATTGTTATAGAGAAACATGATCAGATTTTCCCTGGTTCAGAAAAAAGACGATTAAAATCTGTAATCTTTCCACTTGTATGTCATTGGAAAATACAAGAAGTTTCTGCTTTGTGTAAGGATGGTATCAAAAAGTAATCTAAGTGGTGAGAAAGCTGTGCTCCTCAAAGCGCTTTACAGGATAAAAACAATAACAACAATAGTGTTAAGCTGGGCAAACGATTTTTTATAGAAATACAAAATGAGATATAATGATGTGTTCCGGCTAAGACATTAAGGAGTACAACCCCCCTCTCTGCTGGAGTGCTGGCTGTGACGAATTAAACCGGTTTCACAGGTATTTTCAAAGTAGAAGGGGGCGAGATTTCCAGCGAAAGACACCTCCCCCCTCCAAAGCCAAGGAAGTACAGTACTTACTAGTTAAGAAAGCTAGGCTCCTCAATGAAATCGCTTTAACATGCTAATGCGTTGGTGTAACAGTCCGGGCGTGGCAAGCTTCTAATGTCAACTCGACTCGATTGGAAGACAATGAACATATTCTAGCCCTAAATGAATTAATAGCAAACATGGTTTACATAAAAGACATTTTTCCAAGAAAGTTTATAATAATACGATCTATAGTTGAAATCTGAGCCTAAATAAAAAGAAAAAGCATTTTCAGAGAGCAATCACGCTGTGTTTATGTAGAAAAGGTGATTAGGTTTATGAGCAATCTAATTTCTTATTCGTTTAAAAGGCTATATAAGATAAAGTTTATTATTAATTTGCTGGATAGAGCGGTGAACATTATTATGGATAAGAAAAAGATAACGATCCTGATCAGTTTAGAAATATGTTTACGCTGTAAGGATTTACTTCTTAAACTTTTAAAATACACGTTTCGAATAGAAAGAAATCATCTTCCTGGTACAGTATGTATAGCAAACCAGCACGTCTTTTTTCTCCAATCAGAGGGGTTAGATGCTCGGTTAAAAGCAAAGGAGATTGTCTGCTATAGTGGACATAAAAACAAGAGTTTGCTGGCATTATATCCTAGAAGACACAGACCGGCGCCAGACCGGGAGAATGCCCGCAGCGTAAAAGAAAATGCCTGATGAACTAGGGATTGGACAGTTTCCAAGTGCTTTTACAATCGATGGAAATGTTCAAATAAATGTGCAAAAGAAATAAACAAAATAATCATTTATTTCTATATCATATTGGCTAGCTAATGTCCTCTCTTTGCTAGTTAGTGGCTGTGTTTCTGCGTTGGGTAGCAACGGGTGACTGTTCTCAGGCGGAAGATGTAAACAGCTTAATTTTCGTGTTAAATAATTTTTTTAAATTAAAATTCATTTTATACAGCAATCGCATATTTGGGTACCGTTTCATAAAACTTTCATGCTTAAAATGTTTAGGGAGAAATGAAAGACTGGTGTGTATTTTTTCTTTAAACTACCAAGACCAGCCATACACAGTACAGTTTACGTACATACAGTAATGTTTATGTTCCTAAATTAATATCGTTTATGACCTTCAGATGCGTTATGCTCCTCTTCTTCTTATGCTCAGCTACTAAAATTTCCCTTTAGTGGTAAAATTCCATATAGATATTCAAAACTAAGCAGATTAAAATGTGCACAGTAAAGACATTTAATGATGAAATCTTTTCACTACCAACCAATGCACCACGAGTGCCCCTGTCGGTCATTTTGGCCAGCCAATCACTTACCGCGGTTCCCTACGGTGCCCCGCGGTGGCTTGTGGGTAGATTATCGTACCGCGGGTTTGTACCGCGCATTTTGAATGGCTGCATCTGTAGCAGGCACTCTGGACACTCCACTCAAAGCTCTTTACAGATGTTGTGTCATACAAATGACAACGTTCAGGTGTCTGTGAAGCAGAAGTCTCTTTATTTCATATGCATATGTAAGACCGGCTTGCAACCACTGGACTTAAAAATAAGCAGCTAAAGATGGTCTTTTAAACCGAGCAACCAAGTTACTACGACACATTCTAAACAAATGATAAGACAGCAACACACGCCAATATTGTTATTAATTATACCTAAGTTGCAGACTAGACAACAGTTAGTTCTTTTCATGTTCTGGGCGTTAAGCCAGCTAACCAAATACATGCCCTTTATCTTACTGACCAAGGACAGGCAGCATCTTTATATATTTGGGCGCAAAGCCAACTTCAAGCCACTAGACTGCATAGTTTGCAAAAATACAAAAAAAAAAATGATATTATTATCTCACTTCCCAGATGTCTCTCTTATCTCTTCACAGATAATGGGGATCCCCTCCAGCATCACTGATGTGCAGCCCCACCTGGATGATGCACCAGTATGCTCACAACACACCAGATCTCAGTGGGGAGGAGAACAGGGTGATGAAGCCAATTGATAGATGGGGATTATTAGAAGGCCATGATTGGTAAAGGCCAATGGGAAATACCCCTACTCTTTTTTCGAGAAACACCCTGGATTTTTAATGACCACAGACAGACCTCGGTTTTACGTCTCATTCAAAGGACAGAGCCTTTTTACAGTATAGTCTACCCATCACTATACTGGGGCATTAAGATACACACAGACTTTGGGGTGATCACCCTATACTGGCCCCACTAACACCACTTTCAGCAGCAACCTTTGATTTTCCCAGGTCTCCCATCCAGGATACTGGTCAGGCTCAAACCTGCTAAGCTCCAGTGGGTTGCAAGTTGTGAGTTGCAGGGTGATATGGCTGCTGGCAAAATCACAGCCAGATGCACTGGAGTTATGTGCACTGAAAAACAGGTTACACATCTGCTAATCCACTGGGTCAAAATAGTAAATTTGTTTGGCTGACCACTACGACCAAGTCTGATAATAGCCAGAAAAAAGGGGGTCTGATTGGTTCAGACTGTTGTTATTCATAATTGGCCATTCAGAGCCCCAGTAGACACCACTGCCTCTGTAACTCAGGAAAGAAAAAAAAAAACTAAACCAGGCTTTGTTTACATAGTAACCAGTTTATTTACTTACCAACCAGGGGTCATCTACACCCCTGCTGATAAGCTGGCAGGGAAAAGCAATGAAAACTCTTATAGCACTACCTAGAGGATTATATAGTATTATATAGTAATAGCAAGAACTAATTTTCCAATTTGTCTCAATGTTTAATCCAAGGTAGTACACATATGGTAACAAAGGAACAAGTAATAGGTTTATGCCATGCTGAAAAAAAAAAGAAAGATAACACAATGTTTCGGCCGTGGAGCCTTCTTCAGGTGTGCTTGTAGATGTTACCACATATGGTAACATCTACAAGCACTTTCAGCTGGCTGACAAGGCCACATCTTGAAAAACAGATCTTTTGAAAACTGAGAATAAAATATATCTATGTTTTTCATCCTGCATATTTTTTACAACACAGTAAGACATACAGTATAAGAAATCTAAGACTTCTAATTATTTCTTATAAACTTAGATAGTTATTATAAACTGTTTGAGGGCACATCATTCCAGGTGGAAATTGACTGTTTGGCTAGAGGTCTTACTTGGTAAGACTAAATTGTATCTTTAAACACAAAAACTGAAAACTAAAACGAAAAATTCTGGGTCTACAAAAAGCATTTGACAGATTAAGACTTTTGTATTTGAAACTTGTAGGGAATTTGGTTTTCATAATGGTTTTATAGCTTGGCAATGAAGAAAGATGTGAAGACGGGGGTTTGAATTTAATCCTTTCTGTATGCGGTTTAGACTTCTAAGTCACAAGCTGGGGTTTATGGCAGGAAAGGGGGTTAACTAATAAGGATTGCAGATGCAAGCTAGGAACCCCCCTGGGTGTAATCTTAAACTGACCATTTGGCCAGGACATCGTAAACTGGCCAAATACCATGAACCCCCCTCTTTACCATCAGACCGAGTGACGTCAGAAACGGAGAAGAAGACACTATATAACCCAAAAGTTTGTACCAGTATGGGAAACAATACTTCGGTTTTGTTGTTTCTTGCGGGAAACAAGACTTCGGCTTTATTGTTCCTTGCATGCAATAAACTCATCTGTTTTACTTCATCTCGGGATCAAGAACCTTATTCTTTCTGTTACAACAAATTTGGCGTAGTCGGCAAGATGCTCCAGAAGGCGCAGAACTTCCCATCGGCAGGAGAGACGGTCAGCGCTCACATTACTAAGAGGTAAGGACTCCTCTTTTTAAAAAAAAGTCCCGACTCTCTCTGACCGATTGGGAAGTCTCTGCTCCCTGCGAGAATCGCCCGAGATGACAGAGTAAACGTGAGTTCCCGAATTCCTCTGGCCCGGGGAAGACACCGGTGTATGTAATGGGTTGTTTGCTGTAAGCCCAGAATTTGGTCTGGCAGGCAGTCCGCGGTATTGTGTACAGGCGTTCGAAGCTGGTGTATGCCTTAATTGCGCGTGGAGTTTTCGAACGGGTTTTGGACCTTTACCGCGAAGTTCAGGACTGGTGTGGGCCTTAATTGCGCCCGGAGTTCTGAAGGTCAGGACTGGTTTGGGCCTTAATTGCGCCCGGAGTTCTGAGGCTCAGGATCGGTGTGGGCCTTAATTGTGCCCGGGGTTCTGGAGCAAGTGGTGCATTAAATGCACATAGTTCAGGACTGGTGTGGGCCTTAATTGCGCCCGGAGTTCTGAAGGTCAGGACTGGTTTGGGCCTTAATTGCGCCCGGAGTTCTGAGGCTCAGGATCGGTGTGGGCCTTAATTGCGCCCGGGGTTCTGGAGCAAGTGGTGCATTAAATGCACATAGTTCAGGACTGGTGTGGGCCTTAATTGCGCCCGGAGTTCTGAGGCTCAGGATCGGTGTGGGCCTTAATTGTGCCCGGGGTTCTGGAGCAAGTGGTGCATTAAATGCACATAGTTCAGGACTGGTGTGGGCCTTAATTGCGCCCGGAGTTCTGAAGGTCAGGACTGGTGTGGGCCTTAAATGCGCCCGGAGTTCTGAGGCTCAGGATCGGTTTGGGCCTTAATTGCGCCCGGGGTTCTGGAGCTGAGTGGTGCATTAAATGCACGTATAATCCAGGATTGGTGTGGGCCTTAATTGCGCCCGGGGTCCTGAGATTAGCTACGCCTTGATCGTGCAAGGATTGGAGTGGCGTGGTTTTTTGTTTTAAAGGAAACAGAAGTAGGAGGTATATATATGTATGTTTTTGGTGTTTTCCTTGTTTGTGAAATACATATACACACGCACGACACTAACATAAACACACCTCATAATAAAAGAGCAAAGCATTAAGAAGCAGGATTTAAAGGACGTTGAGACCCGAGAATCGCCCTGATTGAGCTCAGTGTGTAAGTCCACCCTGGGGCAAAAGCAGCGATGCTGGCGTTCTGGGGATGGTGAATTACTGATCAGGAAAGGGGGTTTTCGAGGTCTCGTTCCTTACCTGTGAACAGTGTGGTGTAAGTCCACTCTAAAGTCTCTGAGAGGCATTTAGATCTGGAGGTAACAGACGCCCTTAGCTGAATGAGTGCAGTAATGCACAGGTTTTTCCAAGTGAAAACATCCCCCTACTGAATGAGCTGTTACTTCACACACGACAAAAGTAAATCTTAAAGAAACCAAACGTGTGCTAATTGGGTGTTTGAGAAAGTGGTGGAAGTATCTGATTACATATCGGAAAAGTGTAAGTTAACTGAAAGGGAAGAAAAATACAGGAAGAAGCTGAGTCTGTCAGAAGGAGTTTGGGGCGAAGATGCCTGTAAAAAAGCGTATGAACATTGGAACAAAAACAAAGATTTAGCTGCAGCCCTGGTGATCGGCAGACACCTGAGGTGGCAGATTAGCATGAAGGAGAAATCAGAATGGGATAAAAAAGAGAAGGAGTTCACAGAAAAAATAAAAGCGTAAAATGAGAGGAAAGATAATTTATTCGCGGCAAAAGAGGAACTAGAAAAAAAGCTAAAAGAGGCAGTACAGGAGAATGAGAAACTAAAGAAGGAATTAGCTCCTGGTCACGCTGCACTGGTTAATGTGCTACAGCCGGCGACTAAGTTATATCCTGCTCTCCCACAGGGGAACAAACAGGCAGGAAACGAAAATAATTGGGATCAATTCCCACAGTGGCCATATGGAGATGGGGGGTCTGATTGGGATAACACTTGGTATGAGTGTGATAAAGACGGATCAGGGTCTCCCCTGTTAGAGGGAGGGCGCCCGCAGATCTGTACTCTCACTTGAAGTGGGAAAGGACTTGATGTTGACAGCGCCACTCTAACCCCCCGCCGAGGGGGTCCGTTCTCGCACCTACCTTCCCTGAACCCCCAATATGATCAAATCCAAAACCGGAGGATATTGACCGGTGGGCTAGAGAAGTACCGCACCCAAAATTAGGGATGCAGCGAACCTGGAGTGCGCTTCAGGAATTAAAAGATACTTATGGTATCTCCCCCCTGACTGCCGCTATGATCCTCAGAAGGACAGGGGAAAAGCATGTCGGAGAACTTAAACAATTGTATGAGGATAACGGCAGGGGAGGGCGATGGGAATGGGTTTGGCGATGGCTTAAACAAAATTATCCACCAAAGACAGATTGGAAAAAGATATCTGCATGTCAGCAAAAAGAAAGCGAGGATGTGGCTGACTTCACTGACTGCTTCGTCACACTCTGGCTGGAATGCTCAGGATTAAGTGACGAAGATGATGTGAATAGCAACGCCTCTGCTGTGATTAAACAAATTTATTTGAGCGGTCTTAAGCCTGATATAGCCAAAGCCCTTCAGTTAAAAGAGCCCGAAATAGGGCAGGATACGAACAAACAGTTTGAGGAAATAGTTAAAATGGCACGGCAAATCGAGAGAAATATGTATGCTAAGGTGCGGGCAATACAAACAGGGTGGACACCCCCCATACTGAAGGGTGGAGCTGGCCCTGACACCTGACTAAGTCCAAAAGGCGAAATTACAAATAGGTGCCATTATTGTAAAAATTTCAGACATTGGCAAAAGAATTGCAAAAAGCGATTAGCCAGTGAAGGCAGGATTGGAAGATACCGCGATCCCCCTTTCAATCCCTCAAATCGAGAGGGGCAAAAAAGCCTGTTGTCACAATTACAGGATTTGAGCAAAGCAGACAAACGCGCTATCAGGGATCTTTTAAACTAGGACTCCCCCTAGTGGCCTCCCTACGCCTATCTCAGGAGCTGAGTGAAAAAGAGCTCAAATTACAATGCACGATTAATGGGATTCAAATGTCACTTTTATGGGACACTGGAGCTCAATTATCTTGTTTATCTGAACAGTCAGCCAAACGGTGTGGTGTCATGTTCACAGGGAGGGAGCTAGAGGCCACTGGTGTAGGGGGCAATCGAATAACACTCAGAGAAACCAAAAAACTCAGGATTAGACTAGGAGATGGGGAGGTAACATTTAACGCTGTCATGTGGGTAGGAGCTACCTCAGATCTGTTGGGATGGGATGCTCTGAAATACCTACAAGGGGTTACATTGACCGTACATGAGGAGAGGGTGGAGGTAAACATCTGGTCCCTCCAAAAAGATGAACTAAAAGGGCATTCAATCTGGACTATGGATAAGGACGAATGCGGGCTTCTGGATATGGAACCCGCCACATTTACTGGGAAATCCCCGCCATACACAAAGCCATATAAAATCAACAAAGAGGCGGAGGAAGGGGTTCGACCAGTAATACAAAAACTATTGGCTCAAGGCATTGTACGAAAAACACATAGTACAAGCAACAGTCCAATATGGCCTGTAAAGAAAGCCAGCGGAGCATGGCGATTCACAGTTGATTACTCAAAAGCTAATCAACACATCAACCGTCTCACCCCCTTGGTAGCAGACCCCTCTGCTATTTTTCAACTGCTGACCCCTGAGCACCAGGTGTTTTCAGTAATTGACATGGCTAATGGGTTCTGGTCTGTTCCTCTACACCCAGAGGTACAAGATTGGTTCGCTTTTGTTGTAGATGGAGAACAATATACTTGGACCAGGTTACCACAGGGGTTTCTTAACAGCCCCACCGTGTATCACATCGCACTTCGGAGGCATCTCCGGGAGTTGCCTCAAGTGTCCTCCGTCGTTATCCAATATGTGGATGATATTTTAATCGCGTCTCCTGACGAGGAAACCCACAAGAAGGACCTCCAAATTTTGCTCGACCATTTGGTTAAAAAAGGAAACAAGGCTAGTTATAGCAAAGCACAGTTATGCCTAGACACCGTAATTTACTTGGGACAGAAGATTAGTCAGGGAAAAAGAGAATTGACAGAAGATCGGGCCCAGGCAATCTGAACACACCCTAGTACGGTGAGAGAGCTCCGATCATTTCTGGGTCTGTGCAATTTCAATAGAAATTAGGTTGATGCTTTTTCCGAAAGGGCCAAACAACTTACAGACCTATTAAAGGGGGGAGGGAGGTCCCTTGATCCTATTGCTTGGAGTCCTGAAGCTGAACACGCTTTTAATGATTTAAAACAAGCTCTGTTACAGGCTCCTGCATTGGGGTTTCCTCAGACAGATCAACCATTCTACCTCTACGTAAGTGAAAAGAATGGATTTTGGACAGCTGTACTAACACAGGAACATGGGGGTAGGTACCGCCCGGTAGGGTATTACTCTGGATCCTTGGACGAGGTAGCCAGGGGTTGGGGACCATGTCTATGAGCCGTTCAGGCCGTCTGTCTAGCAGTACAGGCAGTCAATAACATAGTGCTAGATCAACAACTGATTGTTCGATGCCCACATGCGGTATACACCCTCATGTCCCTGAATCGGGTCAGTCAGGTTAATGCGATATGATGGAGCAAGTGGCAGGTCTTGTTAGAGGCTCCAAATATTACCATTGAACGTGAAGGAGCTCTAAATCCAGCCACATTGTTACCTGACCCATCAGAAGCCTATATGTTAGAACACAGCTGTGATGTTTGGGCAATGGGAGAAGATGAGGGCATCAAAATAGCCGAGCAACCACTAAGGAATGAAGACCTCATCCTCTTCACTGATGGAACTTCATTCATAAATTCTAGTGGGGAGAGGAAAGCGGGTTGGGCTGTGACTACAGAACATGATATCCAATGTGGGGGAAGATTTGAGGTACCCATGTCAGCACAGCGAGCTGAACTGAAAGCTTTGGTGGAAGCCTGTAAATTAGCAAAAGGCAAGACCACCACAATATACACAGACTCACGATATGCATTTGGAGTATGCCATGACTTTGGAAGGTTATGGAGTAATAGGGATTTTTTAACCTCTGCTGGCACTCCGGTAAAGAATGCGGATCTGGTGTCTGAGCTGCTTGCAGCTCTCCAACTCCCAAAGCAGTTAGCTGTAGTCAAATGTAAGGGCCACAGCAGAGAGGACACTCCCGAGGCCAGGGGCAATAAGCTGGCAGACTGGACAGCACGTCAAGCTGCCTGGGGGCAATGGGAGGAGTGGTCTATAGAAAAACCTCTTCAGATTATTTCAGTTTGCACAGTGAACATACAGGCACTCCGGACGGAACAGCTCAGCGAGCTCCAGGCCCAGGCCCCAAGGATTGAGAAATGGACCTGGATGGAACGCAATGTGGGGCTGCAGAAGGATGGGACCTGGAGGTGCCAGCGTACAGGCAGACCCGCCTGTCCCAAGCAACTAATGCCCTACCTGGCACAGCAAATACACTCCACAGGGCACCCAGGTGTTAGCCAAATGACTCGACGCTTTGCTCAGAGCTGGGTGGGCACAGGCTTCACACCCTTCGCAGCTGATGTGGTACAACGCTGTGGAGAGTGCCAAAAAGCCTCTGGAGCACCGCCGGTTTGGGCTCTTAATCTTCGACGTCCTGCACCCGAGGGGCCCTTTAGAAACTGGCAAATAGACTATTGTTCACTGCCACCCTGTAAAGGGAAAACAGGCCTCCTAGTGATGGTGGACCAGTTTTCTAGATGGGTGGAGGCTGTCCCTGTCAAACGAGAGACTGCGCAGACAACTGCCAAATATCTTGTGACAGAAGTAATTCCCCGATGGGGACTCCCATGTCGCATAGACTCAGACCAGGGCACACATTTTACTGGAAAAGTGTGTCAGGTGGTGGCAGACCTACTAGGGATCAAATGGGACCTGCATTGCCCTCATCACCTGCAGTCCTCCGGCATGGTGGAACGGGTGAACCGAACTTTGAAAGCTAAATTGACAAAGTACCACCTGGGAGGGATCCCCTGGGTGGATGCATTGATGCATTGGTAACTCTCCAGGACATGACAGAGTAGGTTTGAGTATACTAACTGATTCTCTGTTACAGTATTGCAAGTTGCTGACAGAGGCCACCCAAGGAGCCCGCGAGCAGGTCCTGGAGGCGTGGGGACCACCACCTGAAGGAGGGCACGACCTCATCCTAGGAGAGTGGGTGTGGATCAGGAAATTTCCCTCACAGGTTCTCCAGCCCAGGTGGGACGGATCCTACCAGATCCTGTTGACAACTGAGTCTGCGGTTCGAGTGGAAGGAAAAGATCGCTGGATCCACGCGTCACACTGCCGACGAGCCTCATCCCCAGTTACAGACTCTGAAATCATTTCTGTTAATAACGATAATTGTTGCTGTAGGACTATGTTCCACAGGGATTAATGATCATCTCTCCCACAAAGGAGAACATGGAATTAATTCCTTTTTAGGCCTCTCCTATCTGACAGCTAAGAAAACCAACCAAAGTGCCTGCTGGGTGTGTGCCGCATTACCCAAATATGTACAGGGAGGACTTCCTATGGGGGCCATTCCTTGGCGTCTCGAAGAAGTCATAGGAATGATCATTTGGAGAGATAATATAGGAGATTTTAATATGACAAACTATGGGGGATGCCATAACACGACTTTAACTTGCACAACATTACAATATCTACAGGAGCGAGGCTTAGAGCCCACGAGTTTCACAGGCTCTTACGCTCCTAAGTATAACAGAAGCCATACACCACCATACCTGACTCTAAATAAGGAACTTGAGGGAAACATATGTTTTCAGCACACTAATGGTCTGCACTTGGTTGGATGGAGTCATTGCAACCTTACCATCGCTGCAGATATATCCACCTCTACCTTCCAAATTTCAGGATGGGATCGGGACACCCCACAATTCGGTATAAGCTTCTTATTTTCAGAGGCATGGGGAGCGCCAAACGGAACATATTTCATTTGTGGAAA
The DNA here is from genome assembly GCF_059453375.1 of Lepisosteus platostomus. Classification (NCBI taxonomy): domain Eukaryota; kingdom Metazoa; phylum Chordata; class Actinopteri; order Semionotiformes; family Lepisosteidae; genus Lepisosteus; species Lepisosteus platostomus. The sequence goes on along the minus strand of NC_142626.1, from coordinate 25,841,322 downwards.
ACGAGCCTACCCATGGTTGCCAGCCCAGTGGTCTGGCTCATGTTATTTAGGATATGTGGTTCCTCATATCCGTGTTCAAACCCACAGCCCCTTCGGACCTAACCACAGACCACAAAGAAAATTGGCTGATTGGGTATATTATTTAGGTATAATATTTCCACAAGCCGGCATGAACTTTCTGAGTCGAGAGTTAATTCAAATGGCCTCGACTTTAGAGGAATTAGCAAATTCTACCTCATCTAGTCTGAAGGCTGTTGATGATGAGATGGTAGCCCTCAGAACAGTGGCCATGCAGAACCGACTACCTTTAGATTATGTACTGGCGGCCCAAGGAGGAACTTTTGCAGTAATTGGCACTGAATGCTGCACATATATTCCTGATAATTCTGAGCACATCTCAGATCTGGCCCAACACATTTACAATGAGGGACAGAAATATCAGGACTATTATACTGAAAATTGGGGAATTGGGTCTTGGGTAAAGTCTGTGTTTGGGGCCTGGGGTGGAACCTTTTTTACAGTGTTTATTTGTAGGAATAGTTTTGCTTATATGTGTAATTGTAATCATCACGTGCACAAAAACACGTATCACATCTTGCTATAACCGTGGAATGTACAATGTCATGGCAATACATACCTGTTCACCTAGAAAGAAAAGATCTGCCCTGACATTGTATGTATAAAATAGGCTACACTGACGTATGCCGTATTTTATAAGGGGGGAATGAAGAAAGATGTGAAGACGGGGGTTTGAATTTAATCCTTTCTGTATGCGGTTTAGACTTCTAAGTCACAAGCTGGGGTTTATGGCAGGAAAGGGGGTTAACTAATAAGGATTGCAGATGCAAGCTAGGAACCCCCCTGGGTGTAATCTTAAACTGACCATTTGGCCAGGACATCGTAAACTGGCCAAATACCATGAACCCCCCTCTTTACCATCAGACCGAGTGACGTCAGAAACGGAGAAGAAGACACTATATAACCCAAAAGTTTGTACCAGTACGGGGAACAATACTTCGGTTTTGTTGTTTCTTGCGGGAAACAAGACTTCGGCTTTATTGTTCCTTGCATGCAATAAACTCATCTGTTTTACTTCATCTCAGGATCAAGAACCTTATTCTTTCTGTTACAACAGCTACATGCAATGCAATGTACAAACAACATCTTTTCCTGTTCTCACAGACTACAGCAACTTTTCAGAATAGGAATTAAACAAAGGAATTTATGAAGCAATGTTATTGGGGAATCTATATCCCTGGAGATCAAAAATAAAATTACTGTACAATAGGATTGCGATAAGATAAAATGTTGAGCAATTTCAATACCCAGAAACTTAGAAAACATTAAAATGTGACTGAAAGGAGTTAGAAAATCAGCTGAAGCAAGATTTCAATAGATGGAATGGACTAATCTTGGGAAGGATGAAGAGAGCAAGAAAGAATGTCCTTTCAGGATTTCTGTTTTGTTCCAGATCTTCCTTATGCTCCCCAATGACCATTACTAAATCATCTATTTTATGTGGTTTAAAGTCAGGTTCCCATGCTATTTCTCTCAACCCCTCAAAACGACTGTTCCTTTTTACTTTTTAGTTTTAGTTACTTTTTAGTTACTTTTTTCACAATACAAATTCTTTTCAATGTGATTACTGTATTTAAATTGCAGATTTTTTTATTTTCATAATACTTTACTTTGCTCTTCTGGAAGCAAGTAGGGTAGGCAGGCGAAAGTCAAACTCGAAAACTCAAAACTCGAAAAGGCAGGCGTTGAGCTGAGAGGAACTGATTAAAGCACCAGGGAGAGTCTGAAGGAGAGCCATTTAAAATGCAGGGTTCAAAGCACAGGGATCAGTCCAAGATGTGGTCAAACAGGCAAGGTCAAAGTACAGAGAGAGAGGAGAAAACACTGGAGAAAGCTGAGAAGTAGTAAATGGACTTTAAGAATGAATTACATTGTATATAAAACTAAGCAGATTAAAATGTGCACAGTAAAGACATTTAATGATGAAATCTTTTCACTACCAACCAATGCACCACGAGTGCCCCTGTCGGTCATTTTGGCCAGCCAATCACTTACCGCGGTTCCCTACGGTGCCCCGCGGTGGCTTGTGGGTAGATTATCGTACCGCGGGTTTGTACCGCGCATTTTGAATGGCTGCATCTGTAGCAGGCACTCTGGACACTCCACTCAAAGCTCTTTACAGATGTTGTGTCATACAAATGACAACGTTCAGGTGTCTGTGAAGCAGAAGTCTCTTTATTTCATATGCATATGTAAGACCGGCTTGCAACCACTGGACTTAAAAATAAGCAGCTAAAGATGGTCTTTTAAACCGAGCAACCAAGTTACTACGACACATTCTAAACAAATGATAAGACAGCAACACACGCCAATATTGTTATTAATTATACCTAAGTTGCAGACTAGACAACAGTTAGTTCTTTTCATGTTCTGGGCGTTAAGCCAGCTAACCAAATACATGCCCTTTATCTTACTGACCAAGGACAGGCAGCATCTTTATATATTTGGGCGCAAAGCCAACTTCAAGCCACTAGACTGCATAGTTTGCAAAAATACAAAAAAAAAAATGATATTATTATCTCACTTCCCAGATGTCTCTCTTATCTCTTCACAGATAATGGGGATCCCCTCCAGCATCACTGATGTGCAGCCCCACCTGGATGATGCACCAGTATGCTCACAACACACCAGATCTCAGTGGGGAGGAGAACAGGGTGATGAAGCCAATTGATAGATGGGGATTATTAGAAGGCCATGATTGGTAAAGGCCAATGGGAAATACCCCTACTCTTTTTTCGAGAAACACCCTGGATTTTTAATGACCACAGACAGACCTCGGTTTTACGTCTCATTCAAAGGACAGAGCCTTTTTACAGTATAGTCTACCCATCACTATACTGGGGCATTAAGATACACACAGACTTTGGGGTGATCACCCTATACTGGCCCCACTAACACCACTTTCAGCAGCAACCTTTGATTTTCCCAGGTCTCCCATCCAGGATACTGGTCAGGCTCAAACCTGCTAAGCTCCAGTGGGTTGCAAGTTGTGAGTTGCAGGGTGATATGGCTGCTGGCAAAATCACAGCCAGATGCACTGGAGTTATGTGCACTGAAAAACAGGTTACACATCTGCTAATCCACTGGGTCAAAATAGTAAATTTGTTTGGCTGACCACTACGACCAAGTCTGATAATAGCCAGAAAAAAGGGGGTCTGATTGGTTCAGACTGTTGTTATTCATAATTGGCCATTCAGAGCCCCAGTAGACACCACTGCCTCTGTAACTCAGGAAAGAAAAAAAAAAACTAAACCAGGCTTTGTTTACATAGTAACCAGTTTATTTACTTACCAACCAGGGGTCATCTACACCCCTGCTGATAAGCTGGCAGGGAAAAGCAATGAAAACTCTTATAGCACTACCTAGAGGATTATATAGTATTATATAGTAATAGCAAGAACTAATTTTCCAATTTGTCTCAATGTTTAATCCAAGGTAGTACACATATGGTAACAAAGGAACAAGTAATAGGTTTATGCCATGCTGAAAAAAAAAAGAAAGATAACACAATGTTTCGGCCGTGGAGCCTTCTTCAGGTGTGCTTGTAGATGTTACCACATATGGTAACATCTACAAGCACTTTCAGCTGGCTGACAAGGCCACATCTTGAAAAACAGATCTTTTGAAAACTGAGAATAAAATATATCTATGTTTTTCATCCTGCATATTTTTTACAACACAGTAAGACATACAGTATAAGAAATCTAAGACTTCTAATTATTTCTTATAAACTTAGATAGTTATTATAAACTGTTTGAGGGCACATCATTCCAGGTGGAAATTGACTGTTTGGCTAGAGGTCTTACTTGGTAAGACTAAATTGTATCTTTAAACACAAAAACTGAAAACTAAAACGAAAAATTCTGGGTCTACAAAAAGCATTTGACAGATTAAGACTTTTGTATTTGAAACTTGTAGGGAATTTGGTTTTCATAATGGTTTTATAGCTTGGCAATGAAGAAAGATGTGAAGACGGGGGTTTGAATTTAATCCTTTCTGTATGCGGTTTAGACTTCTAAGTCACAAGCTGGGGTTTATGGCAGGAAAGGGGGTTAACTAATAAGGATTGCAGATGCAAGCTAGGAACCCCCCTGGGTGTAATCTTAAACTGACCATTTGGCCAGGACATCGTAAACTGGCCAAATACCATGAACCCCCCTCTTTACCATCAGACCGAGTGACGTCAGAAACGGAGAAGAAGACACTATATAACCCAAAAGTTTGTACCAGTATGGGAAACAATACTTCGGTTTTGTTGTTTCTTGCGGGAAACAAGACTTCGGCTTTATTGTTCCTTGCATGCAATAAACTCATCTGTTTTACTTCATCTCGGGATCAAGAACCTTATTCTTTCTGTTACAACAAATTTGGCGTAGTCGGCAAGATGCTCCAGAAGGCGCAGAACTTCCCATCGGCAGGAGAGACGGTCAGCGCTCACATTACTAAGAGGTAAGGACTCCTCTTTTTAAAAAAAAGTCCCGACTCTCTCTGACCGATTGGGAAGTCTCTGCTCCCTGCGAGAATCGCCCGAGATGACAGAGTAAACGTGAGTTCCCGAATTCCTCTGGCCCGGGGAAGACACCGGTGTATGTAATGGGTTGTTTGCTGTAAGCCCAGAATTTGGTCTGGCAGGCAGTCCGCGGTATTGTGTACAGGCGTTCGAAGCTGGTGTATGCCTTAATTGCGCGTGGAGTTTTCGAACGGGTTTTGGACCTTTACCGCGAAGTTCAGGACTGGTGTGGGCCTTAATTGCGCCCGGAGTTCTGAAGGTCAGGACTGGTTTGGGCCTTAATTGCGCCCGGAGTTCTGAGGCTCAGGATCGGTGTGGGCCTTAATTGTGCCCGGGGTTCTGGAGCAAGTGGTGCATTAAATGCACATAGTTCAGGACTGGTGTGGGCCTTAATTGCGCCCGGAGTTCTGAAGGTCAGGACTGGTTTGGGCCTTAATTGCGCCCGGAGTTCTGAGGCTCAGGATCGGTGTGGGCCTTAATTGCGCCCGGGGTTCTGGAGCAAGTGGTGCATTAAATGCACATAGTTCAGGACTGGTGTGGGCCTTAATTGCGCCCGGAGTTCTGAGGCTCAGGATCGGTGTGGGCCTTAATTGTGCCCGGGGTTCTGGAGCAAGTGGTGCATTAAATGCACATAGTTCAGGACTGGTGTGGGCCTTAATTGCGCCCGGAGTTCTGAAGGTCAGGACTGGTGTGGGCCTTAAATGCGCCCGGAGTTCTGAGGCTCAGGATCGGTTTGGGCCTTAATTGCGCCCGGGGTTCTGGAGCTGAGTGGTGCATTAAATGCACGTATAATCCAGGATTGGTGTGGGCCTTAATTGCGCCCGGGGTCCTGAGATTAGCTACGCCTTGATCGTGCAAGGATTGGAGTGGCGTGGTTTTTTGTTTTAAAGGAAACAGAAGTAGGAGGTATATATATGTATGTTTTTGGTGTTTTCCTTGTTTGTGAAATACATATACACACGCACGACACTAACATAAACACACCTCATAATAAAAGAGCAAAGCATTAAGAAGCAGGATTTAAAGGACGTTGAGACCCGAGAATCGCCCTGATTGAGCTCAGTGTGTAAGTCCACCCTGGGGCAAAAGCAGCGATGCTGGCGTTCTGGGGATGGTGAATTACTGATCAGGAAAGGGGGTTTTCGAGGTCTCGTTCCTTACCTGTGAACAGTGTGGTGTAAGTCCACTCTAAAGTCTCTGAGAGGCATTTAGATCTGGAGGTAACAGACGCCCTTAGCTGAATGAGTGCAGTAATGCACAGGTTTTTCCAAGTGAAAACATCCCCCTACTGAATGAGCTGTTACTTCACACACGACAAAAGTAAATCTTAAAGAAACCAAACGTGTGCTAATTGGGTGTTTGAGAAAGTGGTGGAAGTATCTGATTACATATCGGAAAAGTGTAAGTTAACTGAAAGGGAAGAAAAATACAGGAAGAAGCTGAGTCTGTCAGAAGGAGTTTGGGGCGAAGATGCCTGTAAAAAAGCGTATGAACATTGGAACAAAAACAAAGATTTAGCTGCAGCCCTGGTGATCGGCAGACACCTGAGGTGGCAGATTAGCATGAAGGAGAAATCAGAATGGGATAAAAAAGAGAAGGAGTTCACAGAAAAAATAAAAGCGTAAAATGAGAGGAAAGATAATTTATTCGCGGCAAAAGAGGAACTAGAAAAAAAGCTAAAAGAGGCAGTACAGGAGAATGAGAAACTAAAGAAGGAATTAGCTCCTGGTCACGCTGCACTGGTTAATGTGCTACAGCCGGCGACTAAGTTATATCCTGCTCTCCCACAGGGGAACAAACAGGCAGGAAACGAAAATAATTGGGATCAATTCCCACAGTGGCCATATGGAGATGGGGGGTCTGATTGGGATAACACTTGGTATGAGTGTGATAAAGACGGATCAGGGTCTCCCCTGTTAGAGGGAGGGCGCCCGCAGATCTGTACTCTCACTTGAAGTGGGAAAGGACTTGATGTTGACAGCGCCACTCTAACCCCCCGCCGAGGGGGTCCGTTCTCGCACCTACCTTCCCTGAACCCCCAATATGATCAAATCCAAAACCGGAGGATATTGACCGGTGGGCTAGAGAAGTACCGCACCCAAAATTAGGGATGCAGCGAACCTGGAGTGCGCTTCAGGAATTAAAAGATACTTATGGTATCTCCCCCCTGACTGCCGCTATGATCCTCAGAAGGACAGGGGAAAAGCATGTCGGAGAACTTAAACAATTGTATGAGGATAACGGCAGGGGAGGGCGATGGGAATGGGTTTGGCGATGGCTTAAACAAAATTATCCACCAAAGACAGATTGGAAAAAGATATCTGCATGTCAGCAAAAAGAAAGCGAGGATGTGGCTGACTTCACTGACTGCTTCGTCACACTCTGGCTGGAATGCTCAGGATTAAGTGACGAAGATGATGTGAATAGCAACGCCTCTGCTGTGATTAAACAAATTTATTTGAGCGGTCTTAAGCCTGATATAGCCAAAGCCCTTCAGTTAAAAGAGCCCGAAATAGGGCAGGATACGAACAAACAGTTTGAGGAAATAGTTAAAATGGCACGGCAAATCGAGAGAAATATGTATGCTAAGGTGCGGGCAATACAAACAGGGTGGACACCCCCCATACTGAAGGGTGGAGCTGGCCCTGACACCTGACTAAGTCCAAAAGGCGAAATTACAAATAGGTGCCATTATTGTAAAAATTTCAGACATTGGCAAAAGAATTGCAAAAAGCGATTAGCCAGTGAAGGCAGGATTGGAAGATACCGCGATCCCCCTTTCAATCCCTCAAATCGAGAGGGGCAAAAAAGCCTGTTGTCACAATTACAGGATTTGAGCAAAGCAGACAAACGCGCTATCAGGGATCTTTTAAACTAGGACTCCCCCTAGTGGCCTCCCTACGCCTATCTCAGGAGCTGAGTGAAAAAGAGCTCAAATTACAATGCACGATTAATGGGATTCAAATGTCACTTTTATGGGACACTGGAGCTCAATTATCTTGTTTATCTGAACAGTCAGCCAAACGGTGTGGTGTCATGTTCACAGGGAGGGAGCTAGAGGCCACTGGTGTAGGGGGCAATCGAATAACACTCAGAGAAACCAAAAAACTCAGGATTAGACTAGGAGATGGGGAGGTAACATTTAACGCTGTCATGTGGGTAGGAGCTACCTCAGATCTGTTGGGATGGGATGCTCTGAAATACCTACAAGGGGTTACATTGACCGTACATGAGGAGAGGGTGGAGGTAAACATCTGGTCCCTCCAAAAAGATGAACTAAAAGGGCATTCAATCTGGACTATGGATAAGGACGAATGCGGGCTTCTGGATATGGAACCCGCCACATTTACTGGGAAATCCCCGCCATACACAAAGCCATATAAAATCAACAAAGAGGCGGAGGAAGGGGTTCGACCAGTAATACAAAAACTATTGGCTCAAGGCATTGTACGAAAAACACATAGTACAAGCAACAGTCCAATATGGCCTGTAAAGAAAGCCAGCGGAGCATGGCGATTCACAGTTGATTACTCAAAAGCTAATCAACACATCAACCGTCTCACCCCCTTGGTAGCAGACCCCTCTGCTATTTTTCAACTGCTGACCCCTGAGCACCAGGTGTTTTCAGTAATTGACATGGCTAATGGGTTCTGGTCTGTTCCTCTACACCCAGAGGTACAAGATTGGTTCGCTTTTGTTGTAGATGGAGAACAATATACTTGGACCAGGTTACCACAGGGGTTTCTTAACAGCCCCACCGTGTATCACATCGCACTTCGGAGGCATCTCCGGGAGTTGCCTCAAGTGTCCTCCGTCGTTATCCAATATGTGGATGATATTTTAATCGCGTCTCCTGACGAGGAAACCCACAAGAAGGACCTCCAAATTTTGCTCGACCATTTGGTTAAAAAAGGAAACAAGGCTAGTTATAGCAAAGCACAGTTATGCCTAGACACCGTAATTTACTTGGGACAGAAGATTAGTCAGGGAAAAAGAGAATTGACAGAAGATCGGGCCCAGGCAATCTGAACACACCCTAGTACGGTGAGAGAGCTCCGATCATTTCTGGGTCTGTGCAATTTCAATAGAAATTAGGTTGATGCTTTTTCCGAAAGGGCCAAACAACTTACAGACCTATTAAAGGGGGGAGGGAGGTCCCTTGATCCTATTGCTTGGAGTCCTGAAGCTGAACACGCTTTTAATGATTTAAAACAAGCTCTGTTACAGGCTCCTGCATTGGGGTTTCCTCAGACAGATCAACCATTCTACCTCTACGTAAGTGAAAAGAATGGATTTTGGACAGCTGTACTAACACAGGAACATGGGGGTAGGTACCGCCCGGTAGGGTATTACTCTGGATCCTTGGACGAGGTAGCCAGGGGTTGGGGACCATGTCTATGAGCCGTTCAGGCCGTCTGTCTAGCAGTACAGGCAGTCAATAACATAGTGCTAGATCAACAACTGATTGTTCGATGCCCACATGCGGTATACACCCTCATGTCCCTGAATCGGGTCAGTCAGGTTAATGCGATATGATGGAGCAAGTGGCAGGTCTTGTTAGAGGCTCCAAATATTACCATTGAACGTGAAGGAGCTCTAAATCCAGCCACATTGTTACCTGACCCATCAGAAGCCTATATGTTAGAACACAGCTGTGATGTTTGGGCAATGGGAGAAGATGAGGGCATCAAAATAGCCGAGCAACCACTAAGGAATGAAGACCTCATCCTCTTCACTGATGGAACTTCATTCATAAATTCTAGTGGGGAGAGGAAAGCGGGTTGGGCTGTGACTACAGAACATGATATCCAATGTGGGGGAAGATTTGAGGTACCCATGTCAGCACAGCGAGCTGAACTGAAAGCTTTGGTGGAAGCCTGTAAATTAGCAAAAGGCAAGACCACCACAATATACACAGACTCACGATATGCATTTGGAGTATGCCATGACTTTGGAAGGTTATGGAGTAATAGGGATTTTTTAACCTCTGCTGGCACTCCGGTAAAGAATGCGGATCTGGTGTCTGAGCTGCTTGCAGCTCTCCAACTCCCAAAGCAGTTAGCTGTAGTCAAATGTAAGGGCCACAGCAGAGAGGACACTCCCGAGGCCAGGGGCAATAAGCTGGCAGACTGGACAGCACGTCAAGCTGCCTGGGGGCAATGGGAGGAGTGGTCTATAGAAAAACCTCTTCAGATTATTTCAGTTTGCACAGTGAACATACAGGCACTCCGGACGGAACAGCTCAGCGAGCTCCAGGCCCAGGCCCCAAGGATTGAGAAATGGACCTGGATGGAACGCAATGTGGGGCTGCAGAAGGATGGGACCTGGAGGTGCCAGCGTACAGGCAGACCCGCCTGTCCCAAGCAACTAATGCCCTACCTGGCACAGCAAATACACTCCACAGGGCACCCAGGTGTTAGCCAAATGACTCGACGCTTTGCTCAGAGCTGGGTGGGCACAGGCTTCACACCCTTCGCAGCTGATGTGGTACAACGCTGTGGAGAGTGCCAAAAAGCCTCTGGAGCACCGCCGGTTTGGGCTCTTAATCTTCGACGTCCTGCACCCGAGGGGCCCTTTAGAAACTGGCAAATAGACTATTGTTCACTGCCACCCTGTAAAGGGAAAACAGGCCTCCTAGTGATGGTGGACCAGTTTTCTAGATGGGTGGAGGCTGTCCCTGTCAAACGAGAGACTGCGCAGACAACTGCCAAATATCTTGTGACAGAAGTAATTCCCCGATGGGGACTCCCATGTCGCATAGACTCAGACCAGGGCACACATTTTACTGGAAAAGTGTGTCAGGTGGTGGCAGACCTACTAGGGATCAAATGGGACCTGCATTGCCCTCATCACCTGCAGTCCTCCGGCATGGTGGAACGGGTGAACCGAACTTTGAAAGCTAAATTGACAAAGTACCACCTGGGAGGGATCCCCTGGGTGGATGCATTGATGCATTGGTAACTCTCCAGGACATGACAGAGTAGGTTTGAGTATACTAACTGATTCTCTGTTACAGTATTGCAAGTTGCTGACAGAGGCCACCCAAGGAGCCCGCGAGCAGGTCCTGGAGGCGTGGGGACCACCACCTGAAGGAGGGCACGACCTCATCCTAGGAGAGTGGGTGTGGATCAGGAAATTTCCCTCACAGGTTCTCCAGCCCAGGTGGGACGGATCCTACCAGATCCTGTTGACAACTGAGTCTGCGGTTCGAGTGGAAGGAAAAGATCGCTGGATCCACGCGTCACACTGCCGACGAGCCTCATCCCCAGTTACAGACTCTGAAATCATTTCTGTTAATAACGATAATTGTTGCTGTAGGACTATGTTCCACAGGGATTAATGATCATCTCTCCCACAAAGGAGAACATGGAATTAATTCCTTTTTAGGCCTCTCCTATCTGACAGCTAAGAAAACCAACCAAAGTGCCTGCTGGGTGTGTGCCGCATTACCCAAATATGTACAGGGAGGACTTCCTATGGGGGCCATTCCTTGGCGTCTCGAAGAAGTCATAGGAATGATCATTTGGAGAGATAATATAGGAGATTTTAATATGACAAACTATGGGGGATGCCATAACACGACTTTAACTTGCACAACATTACAATATCTACAGGAGCGAGGCTTAGAGCCCACGAGTTTCACAGGCTCTTACGCTCCTAAGTATAACAGAAGCCATACACCACCATACCTGACTCTAAATAAGGAACTTGAGGGAAACATATGTTTTCAGCACACTAATGGTCTGCACTTGGTTGGATGGAGTCATTGCAACCTTACCATCGCTGCAGATATATCCACCTCTACCTTCCAAATTTCAGGATGGGATCGGGACACCCCACAATTCGGTATAAGCTTCTTATTTTCAGAGGCATGGGGAGCGCCAAACGGAACATATTTCATTTGTGGAAAACGAGCCTACCCATGGTTGCCAGCCCAGTGGTCTGGCTCATGTTATTTAGGATATGTGGTTCCTCATATCCGTGTTCAAACCCACAGCCCCTTCGGACCTAACCACAGACCACAAAGAAAATTGGCTGATTGGGTATATTATTTAGGTATAATATTTCCACAAGCCGGCATGAACTTTCTGAGTCGAGAGTTAATTCAAATGGCCTCGACTTTAGAGGAATTAGCAAATTCTACCTCATCTAGTCTGAAGGCTGTTGATGATGAGATGGTAGCCCTCAGAACAGTGGCCATGCAGAACCGACTACCTTTAGATTATGTACTGGCGGCCCAAGGAGGAACTTTTGCAGTAATTGGCACTGAATGCTGCACATATATTCCTGATAATTCTGAGCACATCTCAGATCTGGCCCAACACATTTACAATGAGGGACAGAAATATCAGGACTATTATACTGAAAATTGGGGAATTGGGTCTTGGGTAAAGTCTGTGTTTGGGGCCTGGGGTGGAACCTTTTTTACAGTGTTTATTTGTAGGAATAGTTTTGCTTATATGTGTAATTGTAATCATCACGTGCACAAAAACACGTATCACATCTTGCTATAACCGTGGAATGTACAATGTCATGGCAATACATACCTGTTCACCTAGAAAGAAAAGATCTGCCCTGACATTGTATGTATAAAATAGGCTACACTGACGTATGCCGTATTTTATAAGGGGGGAATGAAGAAAGATGTGAAGACGGGGGTTTGAATTTAATCCTTTCTGTATGCGGTTTAGACTTCTAAGTCACAAGCTGGGGTTTATGGCAGGAAAGGGGGTTAACTAATAAGGATTGCAGATGCAAGCTAGGAACCCCCCTGGGTGTAATCTTAAACTGACCATTTGGCCAGGACATCGTAAACTGGCCAAATACCATGAACCCCCCTCTTTACCATCAGACCGAGTGACGTCAGAAACGGAGAAGAAGACACTATATAACCCAAAAGTTTGTACCAGTACGGGGAACAATACTTCGGTTTTGTTGTTTCTTGCGGGAAACAAGACTTCGGCTTTATTGTTCCTTGCATGCAATAAACTCATCTGTTTTACTTCATCTCAGGATCAAGAACCTTATTCTTTCTGTTACAACAGCTACATGCAATGCAATGTACAAACAACATCTTTTCCTGTTCTCACAGACTACAGCAACTTTTCAGAATAGGAATTAAACAAAGGAATTTATGAAGCAATGTTATTGGGGAATCTATATCCCTGGAGATCAAAAATAAAATTACTGTACAATAGGATTGCGATAAGATAAAATGTTGAGCAATTTCAATACCCAGAAACTTAGAAAACATTAAAATGTGACTGAAAGGAGTTAGAAAATCAGCTGAAGCAAGATTTCAATAGATGGAATGGACTAATCTTGGGAAGGATGAAGAGAGCAAGAAAGAATGTCCTTTCAGGATTTCTGTTTTGTTCCAGATCTTCCTTATGCTCCCCAATGACCATTACTAAATCATCTATTTTATGTGGTTTAAAGTCAGGTTCCCATGCTATTTCTCTCAACCCCTCAAAACGACTGTTCCTTTTTACTTTTTAGTTTTAGTTACTTTTTAGTTACTTTTTTCACAATACAAATTCTTTTCAATGTGATTACTGTATTTAAATTGCAGATTTTTTTATTTTCATAATACTTTACTTTGCTCTTCTGGAAGCAAGTAGGGTAGGCAGGCGAAAGTCAAACTCGAAAACTCAAAACTCGAAAAGGCAGGCGTTGAGCTGAGAGGAACTGATTAAAGCACCAGGGAGAGTCTGAAGGAGAGCCATTTAAAATGCAGGGTTCAAAGCACAGGGATCAGTCCAAGATGTGGTCAAACAGGCAAGGTCAAAGTACAGAGAGAGAGGAGAAAACACTGGAGAAAGCTGAGAAGTAGTAAATGGACTTTAAGATGAGAGATTAACAAATTGATAAATTTTGCATACCTAACTTATTTCCACAGCTACATCCTTTCAGATGTATATAAAATATCAGAAAATACAGGAGGAAAACAAGAGTAAGACGCAGGTGAGAAAAGGAGTTTGGCACTTACAAAGCAATTGAAGACTCTAAAACCTGATCTAAAACAAATCTGCATAAATACACCAATTCACATTCATGGAGAGAATATGGGTAAAGTTAATACATTCAGTATTGGAAGAAACACCAATTACAAGCCAAATATTATAAATTTGGGAGCACAAACTGTTGGAAGAATTGCAAGGAAAACCTGACATATTATAAACAGCTTTTGGAATGAAAATAAATGGGGAAAAGATTCGTGAAGAAATATAAAAAAATCCTCAGGAGGAGTCATTTTTCTTCTGGGACAAACACCAGATGAACTGCCTTCAGAGGCAGAAAGATACTTGTTTAGAACTGTCAGGACTGCAGCCATGAAATAAATCACAATAAACTGGTTAAAGCTGGACAGACCTTGTGATCAAATGAAGAAGGACTCTATGAATGAAATCTCATGGAGAATATCACCCACAGAATTATAAATCAACAACAACATACTGTATACACATATGTAAAAAAGATGGGCAAAATGGGAAAGATTGCATGTCGAGTCTCTCAGTAATGAGATATTTACAAAGAAGCCACAAACAAGAACTTGTATATAATTGTGTAATAGTTTTTTGTGTTTCTAGATGACCTCCTTTTTTGTTCTGTACTTCCTAGGTGTTTCTTTTCTAATGCATGTGAAAAGGGAATGTTCTGTGTCTCAGCATATCTCCATGAAACAATAAAATACAAAGAAATCACCAGAGTTCACTTACTTCAATGTTGTTAATTTACAGTTGGGATCCCTCAGAGCTGCAGACAGCAGTTTCGTTCCTGAATCCCCCAGGTTATTGTAACTCAGATCCAGGTCTCTCAGACTGGAGTGTTGAGACTGAAGAACAGAGGCCAGATCTTCATAACATCTCTCTGTTAGTCCACAGATCTCCATCCTGCAGACAAAAACACAAGAGTACAGCTGAACATCTGCACAGCTCATCCAAATCTTCCTTCACTCCAACACCCAGGTCAGCAGAAATATACAACATCATATCATTATCCATCTCAGAGTGTCCATGGATGAGGAAGATGAAGATAACAGCTGCTTCAAGTTTGGGGTCAAGAAGAAGAAAGATGAGAAGAAACTGTCAGGAAGGGAGACAGTAGGAAACGGAGACATACGGAGCTACAATGACTGGAAAAGGGAAACAGAAAGAAACAATTTGACTTTTAAACATAATGAAAATTGCTTCATATTTATTATTATATTTTATTATTATGTCATTTTCTTATAGTTATTTTTAGTTAGTTATAGGGTTGTTGTTGTTGTTTTACTTCAAATGGTTTATTAATCCATGTTAATTACCAACACTGGAGTAAGTCAATTGGAGACTTTTTATTGTTGTTTGTAGATATTTTGAAGAAACTTTGAAGAAAAAAAAAACAAGGTTTTAAGCATAACAACACATAAAATAATAATAACAACAATAATGATAATAATAATGTGAAGTAAACAGCATACACACACAACCCCTATATACTGTACAAATCCCACTAAAACGAAAAAAAAGAAAATGATAATGAAACTAAACAAACCCCATTCCTCCCCAAAATATACAACACTGCACACTTTTTACACATGAAAGACTCACTTGTAACATAATCAAAACACACAGACACACACAAGAATCTACAGTTTAACTGGAGGCACCATGGGTGACATTTTTTATTAGAAAAAAAAAATAAAAAAGAAAAAATGACGTTTCCCTGCCTAACTTAGGAATTGCAAGACTTTAAAGGTATAAAAATTGGTTTAGTTAAAAACACTTCTCATGCGCACAAAACGGGAGATTTTTCTTCCTCGTGATCAGCTTGGAAACTTATGCTGTAAGTTACTTTTTAATTAAACGTTTAAAACACTTGAATTTCATAAACACAAAGAAAAAAATGATCTACTATTTTCCTATGGTATGAAGCAGATCAGCAGGTCTTTTTCTCAGAGTCTGAGAAAATAGCAACCCGCCCACTATGCTCGTCAGAGAAGAGGTGGCACCGAGAGAGGGAGGAGGCGCGGAGCTCCGTAATACAGAATGAGCCATCTGCAGCCTGGAACGCTTAAGACACAGATCGCGTCTGCCTTTATAATTTAGTTTTTAAAATTAAGCAATGTAAATCATTTTCTTTGACTTCTAAGTCCTTTCATTATCATTAAGGATTGCTACGTTCTGACCACTTAGATCTATTTTTTAAACCACTGTTAAACAAAGCAGGAGCTTATTGTACTTCCTAATGACATGACGTGGAAATATTATAGATTTTAAGCGCCTTTAGGTTTTTATCAGTTTTAGTAAAGTGTCATCAAAACAAATACCACAAAACTATTTCTGAATGTTATGTCTCACTTCATTCAATATTTTAAATACAAGTCATTGTTCAAATGTACATTAAATCTGATTATTGGAAAATAAGTAAAATACAATTAGTAAAGAAAAATGAGGGTATAATATATTTTAAAATATTTTTCTATCAACAAATAATCAATAATTTCAATAATTTTAAATGTTTATAACACTTAAATGTATTAACTAATAGCACCAGATGTCTCAGTGGTTTTCAAAATTAAATTATGCATGCAAATCTTTGAACTAGAAAGATAACTAAGCTATCCATCCATTTCTAATGGTGACACAGTGGTTAGCATTGCTATCCTGCAGTGCTGGGGCCCCAGGTTCAATACAGTATATGTGGAGTTTGCATGTTCTCTATGGGTTCATGTGGGTTTTCTCCAGGTACTCTACAGGTACCTACATAATGGTAGGTTAATTGGCTTATGGGAATACTGACACTGGTGTGAGTGTGTGTGTTTCTGTCTGTTTGTCTTCCTGTGATGTATTCTGTGTATTCTGCCTTGCGCCTGTTGTTTGCTGGGATAGGCTCCAGCTCCCCTGTACTGGATAAAGAGATTGGAAAATGGATGGAACTAAAGGAATTGTGTAACTATACACAGTGATTAAACCCACTATGAGATGGCAGGATCTCGCTGTGGATAAATTATTTTATAGTGCTGGCTTAACAAAACAGCTTTTCCACTTCAGTATCCATAACTAGTCTGTATTTAAACAAATTGCCTCTAAATATAAATATCTTCAGATACTGGCTCTGGATCAGCATCAGCTATGTTTGTCCATTCCTTCAATTTATGTGCATCCAACACAGTTGAATGCTAGCAACTACACAAAATCTAAAATACAATCCTCATTTCAGTAACTATGTAAACATCCAACAGTGGATATTCAGTAAGTCCTGTCAAAAGCATGCCTAGCGTTCTAAGGAAGTGTTCTTGTTCTCAGTGTATTCCTCAGCTTTCCCCAAATTATCTTTTTCCTACCTACATCTCTAGTCTTAACATGCTCCATGAGAACTTACTTTTAACCTTTGCCTTTTCATCTACTACATGTTCTGATGGTACCAAATAATCTTTGTCTAATCTTAATATACCTGCCATTTGTTGCAGCCTGCAGATAACATTTTTAAGCCATTCAGTTATTCTAGATTAAACCTTTACCCTACTTTGAAAAACTGAAAACCCCATTGTAATTTTCATCCGTATCCCATCTCCTCTTCATTCTTCATTTCATCTACAGGTATACAGATACTACAGGATGTTTCAGGTCCACATTCCAGCTTACTTCTTAGTTATTTATTTATTCCTTCTCACTGTTCCAAGCCCCTCTTACTTTCTCAACTCTACTGCTTGTAGATCTTTTGTCTGTACATCCTCCCTTGCTGCTTTTTCAACCTTTCTGTCCTTCTTCTTCAGTGTCTGCAACCTGGCATCTCTTATTCTAACCATACCTTGAATATCCCTATACCTTGCATTCATTTGCATACCTTGCATGCACTTACCCTTGCAACAGAGCTCGCTGTATCACCTGCAAGTACACATCCAACACCACACTCATTCAAGGCCGCTCAGGACAATTCCGGATCACCCAGATGGCATCTTGTACCTCCAGCAACCTTATTTACTGTATCTCTTGCAGTAAATGCCCAGCCATCTACATTGGAGAAACAGGAAGGAGACTCGGAGACGGCTTCAGAGAACACGTCAGGGCTGTGAAGATTAAAGATCTCTCCAAGCCCATTGTTTCTCATTTCACCTCTTACGGCCACGACCACTCTAATCTCTCCGTCTGTGTTCTTAAAGACGGTTTTCCGAACTCATACATCAGAAAGACTACCAAAACCAAACTTATCCTGAGGCTAGGATCACAACTTCCCCCTTCTCTTAACGACAGACTACTATTCTTCTAAATTTTCTCCATTCGTTGGAAGTTTCATTTCACACCTCTCGACACCTATTCTGACTTCACACCTCTTGATTGGCCTCTCTTTCTGCCCCCTGCTCCCGCCTCTCACTACTCCTCCCTCCCAGCCTTTGTTCTCCCACTATATTACCTTTGCCTACTGCCTTGTCTCCCTCACACCTGAAGAAGGCTCCTTGGCCGAAATGTTGTGTTCTCTTTCTTCTTTTTTTCAGCATTAAATATAAACCTATTACTTGTTCCTTTGCAGCTGTAGTGTGCTCTCACGAGGCACCAGTTCTGTAGGGTTTTGGGCATTTACTGGGACAATTATTAATTTTAGCAGTAAGTCACAAAATGATTCTTTTAATGGCTTTAGAATCCAACCATGCGGTATAACTCAAACAACACACACACACAGGTACTAATACACAAGAATACATTTATTAATACATAAAATATGCATGTAAACCTAACAGATCTTATTGTGAGGGTTATCAGAATACAAAAGATATATATTCATTCAGTTACGAAGAGTTACATATATCAAGAGGACATACGTTCAGTATATCACTCATTTAGACCGTTTCGTAAATGAACTTGATTATAACTTCTACATTGGATACTCAAAACAAGTACATAACTCTTAGGAATTAAATTGATATCAACTGGTTGGGATAACAATTGAATTCTCGAGCTGTAATGCATTGAAGTTGAATACTCATCCAATCTCAGGGGATTCAGATCTCCTGCGGGCTCTCTGGCTCCGTGCCAGGCTGTGCTGTGCTGCTTGCGACGGTGTGCTGCTGATGCTCACTGACCGGATAGTTAGTGTTGGCTTTAACTAGCAAAGTTTGTGCACAGGAGAAAAGATGACTGTGGGTCCAAGCAAATCAGGAAGAGGACCGGTACGTTCCTGATGAAGCGCTAGTTCTGAATAGTGATTCAGCTGTCCACAGTTCTGACCTGTTCACGAGGCTTGTTGCTGATGCTAACCTCAGGTGGATCCTCTGGTTACTCGTGGCAACCTCCGCTCTCGACTCTTAGAACAAAGGAAAGTTCTGGCACTCGGACACACTGGCCGTTCCATGGTTGTCTGGGCTGAGTCTCAGGATGGTCAGGAGGCGCGCTGCGAGAATGCCCTGCCCTTGGGAGCCTTCTGCGCCTGGGCCGTCCTGCCCTGGAATTGTCTCGCACCCCTGGAATTCTCCTTTTGGAATTCTCTTTAGAATAGTCTCTCGAATAGTCTCCTTCTGGAATAGTCCTACAGGCTCTCTGTGTTGCCTGTTTTTACCTGGAGGAACTTCAGCTCGTTCATTGGCTGAAAGTTTTATGGGCATCAGAGACCCAGGTGGGTTACTCTGCCCTACCAGTTCCTGATTGGTTGATCAAGGTGAGATATGAGTCACTTACTCCTGACACTTAGGAATGCAGTCCAAATGTCCATTTGGCACTCCCTAGACAGATAGGCGCCAATGGATGACCACAGATCATGATAGCCAGGCTTAGCTAACTGCATCCCCATTTGGGAGCTGTCTCTTATCAAAAGTAAACATCTTTAAATCAGCCTGCATGAATAGCTTCTCTGTGGCTGCACCACAGAGATGAAGAGAAAGATGGGGCCTCATTTAGGAAAGCACAGCAACACTTAATTCTGTCTTATTAACAAGCATTGCCGCTACACAGCCTACGCATGCTAACGCAGCTACCCACCTGAACTTCATTTCTAATATACCTGTATGCTGTTATTTTGCATATGTTGGTTTTTTTTTTGCAAGAGCTCCTCAGACACGCTGTTAATAGCTTGTAAATAACTCCTAATGCTCTGCACCCTGCAATAACTAACTAACTTAAATCCTCAAAAACTGCTTGTATTAATTGGTTTAAATCACGAATATCATATGTAAATACCGGCCATGTAGCATTAAAAAAAGCTGCATTGTGGAACATCACACTGATTTTCTTTCTTTTAAAGGGAACTAGAGAAACCAGAAGGGCTTCTTTTTTCTAGAATTGATGACTGCACATCCTGTTTACTGGGGTAATTAAATCCACACCTAGCCATCTCCAATATACAGTATTCAGAATTTCACAGCCAGAATCCCGATCAGGTTGCATCACGCCTATCTTCAAGTCCTTCCACCGGCTTCCTAACAGGTTTTGAGTAAACTTCAAAATCCTCATCCTCATTCAGTACCTGTTTGGCTTGTTTTCTGTCTCTTTCCCACTTTTGTCAATCTGACACTGGTCTTCTAGCTGTCCTCAAGAACACCTACATTTTGTGGGTGACAAGACCTTCTCTAGCTGCACCCCAGAGCTCTGGATTTGTATCCACAGTGATATCAGAGTCACCCACCCTGAGTGCATTGAAATCTAAACTCAAAACCTTTATTTTTAGAAAGGCTGTTTTTTAGTGTCTGTATCTGCTTCATTTTCTAACTTTGGTAGCACGTCTAACTGCTTGTCTTTCTTAAATGTATTTACTTTGTAATTTGTGGTCCTTATAACTGTTTTTACACCTGCTATATTGTTTTGAGATGCTTGAGATAATAATAAAATAAAGTTTATTACTACTGTTGTAGAGAAACATGATCAGATTTTCCCTGGTTAAGAAAAAAAGATCTAAACTATACTGGTTTGTCACTCTTCTCACACCCTCTTTTCTAAATGGCTTTGCATACTGATTTGATCAATCTAACTGTACATATTTTCTATGCTTTCATTATCCTGTTAGATTTATAATTATAATCTCCTTCTTGAAATGAGTCATTTCTAAATACCTGTTTTCACTGTTACCATCTTTTACCAACGCAGTGACAAAATATACATTGATCTTAACTTGACAGCTGCTGATTCCTAAATTCATCCTGCTACCAATATTGAATAAAAAATGTTAAGATTTCTATATTTATGTCTTTATTTAGTGGTTCCATTAGTGACAGGCTAAATTACTTTCTTGGAAAAATGTATTTTATGTGTTGCAAAAAAATCCTGACTTACCCCCCCTTAGCCCCTCACTCTCTGCTTCAGGTTCAGACGTTCTTTTGTAACACACAGCTTTCTCTGATTTTTTGTATATCTAAGCTTTTGCAAGTGTCCCTGCATCCCTCTTCTGCACTATGTCTGGTCATGACTTTTTTCTGTTTGCTTATTTCAAAGTAACATCAGCTCCATTTCTAGAACATTTTGCTCATGTGCATTTTTGAATTTATTTACATCTTAAACATGTCCTAAATTTTAATTTTTAGTTTCAGCCTTAAAATGCGTAGGTTTTCTCTATCTTTTGTTTCTTGTCCTACAGAGCTCTTTAATTGTGAAGTTTCCAGCATGTTTACATTAATATATGCACATTGTAGACAGTTATTTCTGAACACCGAATTATTGCATTATGGCTTAATTCACCCTTTCCTGAACTTCTATGGTAAGCAGTGCTAGTGCTGTCTCTGGTGTGATATTTTGCAGCTGAAATCTCACTGTTTAAAAGAATAAGAAATTAGATTGCTCATAAATACAATAAAAAATTATCACAAAGTAATTGCTCTCTGATAATGCTCTTTTTCTTGTTTGTTTTGAGACCTTGATCAATACTGATTTTCTATTTGTATTTCTGCTCCAGAAAAATTGTGCATTTCCAACATAACTCTGTTTGTCGAGAGTTTAACTTTATATTTATGTTTAAATTTAAACTATTCAGTAAATCTTACTCTAATTACTAGCATACTGTAAATACAGATGTTTTACTCCCCCTTACCACAAAAATCTATTTGTATGGTAACTGGGATTCACTTTTTTTCTGTTTGTGTTTCTCCTTACTCTCTCTCACCCACTGCGATTCGAACACGGAATGGTTAAAGATGGCAACAAGTCAGGCAGCCAGAGTGAAGGTGAGTCTTCTTCCTGCCTCCAGTGACTTACAGAGTCATGTAACTGACAGTTTGAGGTACCATTTAGTGTAAATTTCACTTTGTTGCTGGTAGGTTATAATAATAATAATTAATTACACTTATATAGCGCTTTTCTGGACACTCCACTCAAAGCGCTTTACAGGTAATAGGGACTTCCCTCCACCACCACCAATGTGCAGCATCCACCTGGATGATGCAACAGCAGTCATAGTGCGCCAGAACACTCACCACACATCAGCTATCATTGGGGAGGAGAGCAGAGTGATGAAGCCAATTCATAGATGGGGATTATTAGGAGGCCATGATTGGTAAGGGCCAATGGGAAATTTGGCCAGAACGCTGGCCGGGGTTACACCACTACTCTTCTCGAGAAACGCCTTGGGATTTTTAATGACCACAGAGAGTCAGGACCTCTGTTTTAAGTCTCATCCATAGGACGGTTAAGCTACTGTAGGTAAAGCTTTCCAAACTCAGGCCCAAAGTAATGTGACTGATTTTTTGTTCTGCATTTTAAATGGGATGTTTAGTTCTTAGTTCATTTTGAATTTTAACTGTATGTACTGTTTTCGTAATTGGATAGGGCTTTAAAGAGAGGGAGCACCTAAAGTTTTTGGAGCCATCGTCTCCGCTTTAAAGGTACCCTCCTCATGGAAGAATTTTCCCCTTGAATGTTTGCCCAGCCTACTAGAGGAATTCTAGTGAGATCGTGCTCTTCATCAACCCCTCAAACACTACAGACCCTCCACCTGAGATTGTGTTTATCCTGCTCTTGTAGAAGGAGTGGAAAGTGCTCTGGGTACAATTCTCTTCTTATTGACATAACTCACCCTGAACATAACAGCAGGGCTGCTGAAGGTCAGACTAAGGTTAGAGAAGAGACTAAACATGGGAGTCAGAAAGGAGCAGGTGCTATAGCAGTGAAAGTGTGCTAGTGTCACAGCACAGAAGTGTAACCATAACCAGAGGTATACAGTAACATAAAATTCATATGGTATATAATACATGAGATGACCTAGGTTCTTAATGTGACCGATGTGTTGGCCCACTTCAGTCAATTGCACAAAAAATGATAATTTTAATTTGGCAGTGCCTCCACTGGAAACAGCCATCATTTTGCAACTATATTAGACTTTTCAGGAATTTCAACCGTAATTCTACTAGTGATCACAAGATGACTTCACAAAGCTTGTGTTCCCAGTATATTACAATGAGCAAATATCCTCCTTACTTTCTGTAATTTAAAATTGAAAAACGCATACAGACCACGCTGCATTGTGAAATTTCTCAAACCAACAACATATATGAATAACCGTTAGAAAAACTAAAAAGATACAACAACATTCACTATAAAGGAATGTACGGAGTCTCTTTAACCAAAAACATCGTTGGCACGCTTGTTAAGATGATACTGTACATTCCCCAAATTTCGTAATTTCAAAAACTTTTAAAAAATGTGTTTTAATATTGGATGGTAAAAGTAAAGTCAGTAAAAAAAACAGGTTTGTCTTTCGAAGGAATAAGTCTCCGCTGAACCCTGTTTCCATCCAGGGTGAGGACATAGAGGGCGTACATTCCTACAAGTACTTAGGGGTACACCTGGATGATAAGCTGGAGTGCTCTGGTAACACTGATGCCCTGTACAAGAAAGGTCAGAGCCAACTCTATTTTCTTAGGAGACTCAGGTCCTTTGGTGTGTGTGGAACACTGCTACACATTTTTTATGAATCAGTGGTGGCGGCGGCCATCTTCTACACTGTGGTGTGCTGGGGCAGCAGCATCATGACAAAAGATGCAAATAGGCTCAATAAACTCATCAAGAAGGCTGGCACTGTGTTGGGGATGAGCCTTGACCCCATGGAGGTGGTGGCTGAGAGGCCATCATGAACAACACCTCTCATCCGCTTCATGGGACTGTTACTGGGCAGCGGAGCACATTTAGCAATAGACTGCTCCAGCTACGGTGTTCAAGGGAACGTTTCCGCAGGTCTTTCCTCCCGGCGGCTGTCAGGGTGTGTAACGCTGCCCTAGGCTTGGACTGTTAGCCCTTCATTTGCTCCTCTATGGACAGCATGTTTACTCCATTGTAGTTTTTGGACAATCAGTCTGTATAAACTTATGCACATTTTGCACATACTTTATTGTTTTTTACAGTGACTATGATCAGCACATTTTGCACAAACCTATGTATTTATTTATTTTTATTTATTTTGTTTGTCTTTTGTTTTATAACTATTCTGAAATCTGTTTTACTTGTCTTGGGCTGGACTGCCGTAACACATCAATTTCCCTACGGGATTAATGAAGTATTATCTATCTATCTCTCCACACTGCTGTCCTGATTCTCGCTTTTCAGCTTTTTTTTCTCTCAGGACACGTAGCCTCGGACCCCCTCAAGTTCAATGAGCACAGTACATGTTTATTTATCCCAGATGAACTACAATACAACTTGCATTTAATCTCAGTATATTTACATTAATATTGCAATGCATACGGCCACCATTGCAGGTTGTGCGAGCCGTCTTCCCAGCGCGGTGACGTCACCTCCCTTCCCTGTGAATAGCAGCCGTCGGGCTGACGGGAGATTTCTCTTTAGCTCTACTGGCTGGATCCCTGTTGAGTGACGCTGGCCCAGGTTAGAGTCCCCAACGGCGGGGGGCCGACCTGAGGCGGCAGAGGCGAGATCGCATACCCATGTGAACCCAAGAGCATTACAATATTATATTCACATACACTACTAAAACAACAACGACAAAAATATTAACAGTATTTACATGAATTCACACAGAGCTACAGAAGGAACAGACCGACTCTGCTGGATCTAAAACAGACACAAACTACTTGACAACAATGGGTAGCGGAAAAGGCTCCCCACTGTGGGTTGTCAGCTTTTTAAGTGAGGTGAGACAATGTGTGGGTTTTTGGAAGTGCGGAGTCCACCGGCTTATTGTCTGATATCTCCGAAGAAGACAGAGTGCCGGTGTGGAATCAATATGTGGGTGAAATATTAATTAAAATATTTTAAAAATGACCGATAAAGCTCTGTCGAGATAAGAACAAAAATTCAAGTTAGAGAGAGAAAAGTTGTCCACCTCTGCCTATTAAGCTTTCGGTGTGGTTCTATGATGAACAATTTAGTCAGCTGCGTGAACTATTAATACAGGGCTCTCAATAAGAGACATCAGTGGTTCAGATGATATAAAAAATGGTGACTAGCGGTAGGGCATTTATTTTTCTCTGTTGTGTCACAGAGAGAAATCTGGACAGCTTTTCCAGGCAGGCTCTATCCCCACACAAGTTTCCAGAGAGTGTCAGGGAGAGACGACAGCTGAGATCGGTGCACAGCCTGTACAGAGCTTTCCTCTCAGCTGTGGTCAGAGACAGTTCCTCTAAAGTACTAGACTATTTCAAGTCAGAGCAGGCCAGAAGAAACAGGGAGCACATCAGGAGGATGACCCTTCATTAACTTCATTAACATCCCCTTAGATGTAGTCAGACAGAATCTGGCATGAATATCTGCCTGTACACGGCAGTGATTACAGTCCCAAATTAGCTCACATCCAGTCCACACAGCACCAGCAGCCCAGGTCCATATCCAGTAGGTGTTGTAACTGGGGGACACTGGCTCAGCCCAGTCTACTCGTGAAGAATAAGAAGTGATCCAGTTCTGTCTCCATTCTAGTATTGTGGCTGATGGATTGTTTAAGAGGGGAGATGCAGTGGAGCAATGGTTAACATGACTATATCACAGTGCCAGTGCCCTGGTTTAATTCCAGACCTATGGAGCTGTCTGCTTGGAGTTTGTACAGTATTTTCTATCTGTGTTCAAACTGGTTTCCTCTGTCGACCCCCTGATGGACTGACAACCAGTCCAGGGTCCTTTGTTGGGCCCATTGCTTGCTAGGATAGGCTCTTGCTCACTCATGACCCTGAATTAGAAACAGTGGAGTCCAGGACAGACTGGGTGTCTACTCCTCTGTCCACACACACAGACTGCACCACTCCTCTAGCAGACTGAGGAGGAAAGGAGGCAGTGGGGACAGGTCAACCCCACAGGTGTCCAGTAGAAAGAGGAACAGGGTGAGTCTGAGGTTTCCTGCTTGTTTCAGCAGGACACAAGGCTGGGCCATGAGCAGTTGATGACAACACTTGAAAGTCCTCTAGCGATTTTTTTTTTACAGAGCCCTGACATCCTGCTCTCCCACAGCCATGAACATGATGTCATAAGTGTACTCCGAGTCTCTTATAGTAGAATCAGGGCAGCTTGGGATGCACAAACTCTTTCTGACCCAGTGCAGCTGATATAGAGAGGCTCAATGGCAAAGGAGTGGAGTATCTCCAAAAAGTAACAGAGTACATCAGGGTATTTTCGCAACCAATCTCCAACAGTGATCGCTAGGTTTCAAAAGCACTGTAAGGCCATGAGCTTTACTCATTTCTTTCTATCTTGTTTTTTGTTTTGTTGTCCTGGATATTTCTGTCTGGTGAGAGGACACAGTAAGACACATAAGAAATCTAAGGATTCTACTGTATACTATATACTTCTACTATATAATCACTTTTTTAATTCCATAGATATTATAAAATGTTTGAGAGGACATCATTCCAGGTGGAAATTGCCTATTTGGCTAGAGGTCTTATCAGGCTTCACTTAACTGTATGTTTAAACACGAAAACTTAAAACTAAAATGAAAAATTCTGGGTCCACAAAAAGCATCAAAAAGCATTTCACAGGATATTAAAGCCTTTTGTATTTAAAATGCTTTATCCCTGGAAATAAAAATATAATTTACGATAGGATTGGGATCAGATAAAATGTATATAAACTGCAATACCCAAAACCTAGAAAACATATTAAAATGTAACTAAGGTGCTATAAAATCAGGTTAAAAAAGACTTCAATAGATGAAAATTGATGCCTCTCTCATTGTTGGGAAGGATGAAGACAGCAAAAATGAAGGTACTTCCAGTAATTCTGTCTTGTTCCAGACATTCCTTATGCCTCTCAGTGATCATCACTAAAACATCTATTTTATGTGGTTTACAGTCAGGGTCCCATGCTATTTCTCTCAACCCCTTTCTTAATTTTTTTTCACAATACAAATTATTTTTTTTGGCATTACTAGATTTAAATTGCAGAATTTATTTATTTTCATTATGCTTTGAGTTACTGTATATTAGGTGTAAAAAGCAAGTTAAATGTCCTACCAGAGCTGATAGAATACTAGGTCACTGCTACTGCACCTTGGACCCAGTCTATCACGCCTATTTTAAAACACCGCTTCGAAATTCAGATCACGCAATAATTTTGCTTATTGTGACATAAACAAAAATGAAAAAATATCAAATCAAAAGTTAAAACAGTCAAGCTGTGGTCTGCAGAAGCTATAGAAAGCCTTAGAGGGTGTTTTGAATGTACAGATTGTAATGTATTTAGTTCTGCTTGTGCCTCTTTGGATGAATACACTGATATTGTTACATTCTATATACGTTTCTGCGAAGAGGTATACATTCGTACAAAAACTTTCAAGGCATACGGTAACAAGAAACCATGGTTCTCAAAAGAACTGCAAGACCTACGCAGTAAGAAGAACAAGGCTTTTATTAAGGATGACAGGCCTGAATATATCTCAGCCAAATATGAACTGCACTCTGCAGTGAGGAAAGCTGAGAGCAACTACAGTAAAAAAACTAGAGGAACAATTTGCTGACAACAACAAAAAGAACAGTTGGGAGAAAAATTCAGGAAATGACCAACTACAAGGAATAAAACTCTGTCACCTTAATGGATGACGACCCCAGTCTCCCAGATTTATACAGTTTTATGTTCGCTTTGAAAAACCTGATGTGAAGGCATCTGTCACGACCACCAGCCAGCTGAGATCAACACGTAAGCGAGCCAATCAGCACCAGCAGCGGATTACTACTAACAAGCGCCGCCGCACGAGTTAACACACCTACAATTGCTCTACCGTGCGGCACGCCGAGTTATTTATACCATTCTTACCTGATTCCCGTTGCTCGGTATTGAGTTCTCTACTTGTTGCTCAGCCTAGCGTTCTTACCCCTCTTTTGCCTTCCTGGAATTCTGCCTGCACCTTTTGCCTTCGGACTTCGGATCTCGTCTCGCCCCTTGGATTGTTTGCTATCATTGCCTGTTTTGGATTTGACCCTGTAGCTCTCTTTTCGACCACGATTCTGTCTCACGTTTTGGATTGTTCGCCACCAGTGCCTTTACCGGATCTTGACCTACCTTCGCCTTCGGACTACGACTCAGCTCCTGGATTTGCTCGGTACGTTTACTTACCTCCCTGTGACTCCTGCATCTGCATCGGATCCTTTTCACCTCTATAGAGCAGCGTTACAGAATACCGAGCCTGATTATGGATCCCGCAGACGCACAGACCCTTCGTTCCCTTCTCCCGCAGCATTCCCAAACCATCGCCCAGCTTCAATCTTCTCTCCAACTGCTCACTAACCAGGTCGCCTGGCTTTTTCCTTCCCCTGTTTCGCCGGCTCCCGCACCGATTCCTGCAACGCCTTTTTTACAAACACCTGCTCCAACCCCCGCGGCCCCGCCCACCACTCCCTCAACTTTACCATTTGTACTCCCGGAGAAGTATGACGGCAATCGGCAGGCTGCAGGGGCTTTATTGCCCAGTGCTCCCTGGCTTTTCAGCTGCAGCCTGAGCGTTTTTCTACTTCTCGAGAGAGGATCGGATTCGCACTTTCCTTGCTCACAGGCAAAGCATTGGATTGGGCTGCAGTATTGTTTGCTAGAGGAGATCAGCTGTTCTCTGACTTTCAGCTTTTTGCTGACCGTCTCCAGGCACGTTTTTCTCAAAGCAACCCGGATTTGACTTGCCTTCGGCTTTCCTCTCTTCGCCAGGGCGACAGACCACTGCAAGATTATGTGGCTGAATTCCAAGCCCTCGCCACGGAGTCTGCCTGGAACCCTGAAGCTTTGGTTTGCCTCTTCGCTAAGGGTCTCTCGGAGGATCTAAAGGACCACCTGGTGCTCATGTCTTTACCCACCTGGTCTCTAGAGGCGGCTATCGCTGCGGTAGTTGAATTGGACACTCGCATTCGGCTGCGGAGAGCGGAGAGACACCCAGGAAGCAGGCCTGTGCGCCCCATGGGTCCTCCCCTCGTGGCGCCCACCTTGCCACATGCACCCCTGTCCTTGGAGGAAAAGGAAAGGCGCCGTCAGGAGGGGCTGTGTCTGTACTGCTCTGCGTCGGGTCACCTGCTCGCTACTTGTCCTTTGAGACCCCCACATCCACCTCGAGCTCCCCCACTGCCTACTGTTAGTGTCAGTAGTGCTGTTTTTTCACAATCCTCTTCAGGGCCTTTATTCCCAGCTGAGATTTCCTGGATGGACACGCACCTTCCCCTTTCGGTTTTGGTGGATTCAGGGGCAGCTGGGAATTTTATGGATGCCTCTTTTGCTAAGAAGTGGGATATTCCTCTTGCTCCACTTTCACCCCCTATCTGCATTCAAACGTTGGATGGGTCACCGATCGCTCCTGGACGTATTTCCTGGCAGACCATTCCCCTATCCCTTACTGTTGGTGCCACTCACGTGGAGGACATTTCACTCCTTCTCCTGGACTCCCCTGCTTACCCTGTGATCCTGGGCCTTCCCTGGCTCAAAAAGCATGATCCCCACATCTCCTGGGCCAAGAAGGAGATCATTGCCTGGAGCCATGCCTGTCGTGACAACTGTTGCCGTCCTCCACTCAAGGTTGCTGCTGCAGTAAACCTCTTGGAAGAACACTCTATTATTCCCCCCCAATATGCACATTTGAAGCAAGCCTTTGACAAACAGAAAGCTCTATCGCTCCCCCCTCACCGCATCTATGACTGTGCAATAGATTTGCTTCCAGGAACACTCCCACCCAAAGGACGGATCTACCCTCTCACTCAGACAGAGAATGAAGCCCTGCAGGATTATATCAAGGAGGCCCTGAATTCTGGTTTTATTCGTCCCTCCTCGTCCCCAGCCTGTGCTGGGTTCTTCTTCATAGGGAAGAAGGACGGCTCCTTGAGGCCGTGTATTGATTACAGAGGCCTGAACTCCATTACAGTCAAACATCCCTACCCCTTGCCTTTAATCCCAGCCGCTCTGGAGTCCCTACGTGGAGCGTCCATCTTCTCGAAACTAGATCTACGGGGGGCTTATAATTTAATCAGGATCCATGAAGGGGATGAGTGGAAGACGGCCTTTATGACCACGCACGGCCACTATGAATATCAGGTGATGCCTTTTGGACTCGCTAATGCCCCGGCAGTCTTCCAATCCTTCATAAATGACATCTTTAGGGACATTATTGGAAAATTTGCCTTGGTATACTTGGACGACATCCTCATTTTTTCCACCGACCCTCAGGAACATGTCCATCACGTCCAGGAGGTCTTGTCCAGACTCATCAACAACCAGCTCTACGCCAAGCTTGAGAAATGCATTTTTCATGCTTCTAAGATTCACTTTCTGGGCTACATTATTTCTCCTCTTGGAGTCGAGATGGACTCAGCCAAGGTGGCAGCTATCAATGATTGGCCTGTGCCTCGTAATTTGAAGCAAATCCAACGCTTTCTAGGTTTTGCCAACTTCTACAGGCGATTCATCCGGAACTTTAGCTCCGTTGTGGCGCCCATCACGGCTCTGACCCGCAACCGTCCTAGTCGGGGTAAATGGAATCCGGAGGCTAACCAGGCATTAATGCGCTTGAAACGTCTCTTCAGCTCCGCTCCTCTCCTGCGGCATCCGGATCCCTCCCGGCCTTTCATTGTTGAAGTTGACGCCTCTGCCCATGGGGTTGGTGCAGTCCTCTCCCAGCGCCTCGAAGAGGATCGCCTTCCTCATCCATGTGCTTTCTTTTCCAAGAAGCTCTCTCCTGCCGAGGTTAACTATGATGTGGGCAATCGTGAACTCCTAGCTATCAAGCTGGCCCTCGAGGAATGGAGACACTGGCTGGAGGGGGCTCATCACCCCTTTGTCATTATCACGGACCATAAGAACCTGTCTTATATTCAATCTGCCAAGCGCCTCAACTCGCGTCAGGCCCGTTGGTCACTTTTCTTTTCTCGTTTCAATTTTGTTATCACTTACACTCCTGGCTCCAAGAATGGGAGGGCTGATGCACTCTCTCGGCTCCATGACCCCCCAGACCTGGACGACACACCTGAACCAATCATCTCTCCCAACAGAATCGTGGCAGCGATTCATTGCTCCATTGAAGATCAGGTCAGGCGTGCCCTCAACGGAACTACAGTTCCCCTGTGCTGCCCCCCGGATAAGCTTTTCGTCCCGAACAACTTACGTTCTGCTGTTTTGCAGTGGGGACATGATTCCCGGTTTGCAGGCCACCCGGGATGCAGACGCACTCTGGCCCTCCTCACCAGGGACTTTTGGTGGCCTTCCATGCGATCTGATGCAGCAGAGTACGTCCGGGCTTGCCCGGTCTGTGCCAGGAGCAAGACTCCGCGCTCTAGGAAGGCTGGCCTCCTTCACCCCCTTCCAATCCCACACCGCCCTTGGTCCCACATAGCTGTTGACTTCATTACGGACCTTCCTAACAGTCAGGGTCATACGGTAATCATGGTGGTCTCCGATCGTTTTTCCAAAGCAGCCCATTTTGTCCCCCTCCCAGCATTGCCCACAGCCCAGGAAATGGCATCTTTGTTTGTACAACAGGTCTTTAGGATACATGGTTTGCCTGATGACGTTGTCTCGGACAGGGGACCTCAATTTATCTCGGCCTTTTGGAAGGCTTTCTGTCAAACTCTAGGGACTCATGTATCTTTGACTTCTGGTTATCATCCTGAGGCCAATGGTCAGGTGGAAAGGACCAATCAAAGCCTCCTGACCTTTTTGAGAGCCTTCACCTCCAGCTCACAGGATGATTGGTCATCACTACTTCCCTGGGCAGAATATGCCCACAATTCTCTTACCTCCTCCTCCACAGGTCTCTCTCCCTTCCTTTGTTCTTTAGGTTATCAGCCCACTCTCATCCCTGTCACACCTCCACTCACGGCAGTGCCGTCCGTGCAACAATATATTGCCAAACTGCGAAGGACCTGGAAAATGGCGAGGACAGCTCTTATTAAGTCAACCCAGCGCCACGCCAAATTCGCCAACCGACACCGCAGACCAGCCCCTCGTTTTCGAAAAGGACAGTTTGTTTGGTTATCTACACGGAACCTACCTATACATCAGCCTTCCAAAAAGCTTGGGCCTAGATATATCGGTCCCTTCCGGATTCTTTCCCGGATCACCCCGGTTACCTTCCGCCTTGCTCTCCCCCCTACCCTCAGAATCCACCCCTCATTTCATGTCTCCCTCCTGAAACCTGTTTACCGCTCGTCCCTTGCGGCTCCCCAACATCGCCCGCCACCTCCTCGTCGCATTCAGGGGCGCCCGGCTTATACGGTCCACAAGATCATTGACTCCAGATGGAACCGCGGTACCCTTCAGTATTTAGTCGACTGGGAGGGTTTTGGTGCCAAGGAGAGATCTTGGGTTCCAGAGAAGGATATTTTAGACCCTACACTAATCAGTGACTTTCACAGGGACTATCCTAATCGGCCGTCTCGGGCGTCAGGAGCTGCCCGTGAAGGGGGGGGTACTGTCACGACCACCAGCCAGCTGAGATCAACACGTAAGCGAGCCAATCAGCACCAGCAGCGGATTACTACTAACAAGCGCCGCCGCACGAGTTAACACACCTACAATTGCTCTACCGTGCGGCACGCCGGGTTATTTAAACCATTCTTACCTGATTCCCGTTGCTCGGTATTGAGTTCTCTACTTGTTGCTCAGCCTAGCGTTCTTACCCCTCTTTTGCCTTCCTGGAATTCTGCCTGCACCTTTTGCTTTCGGACTTCGGATCTCGTCTCGCCCCTTGGATTGTTTGCTATCATTGCCTGTTTTGGATTTGACCCTGTAGCTCTCTTTTCGACCACGATTCTGTCTCATGTTTTGGATTGTTCGCCACCAGTGCCTTTACCGGATCTTGACCTACCTTCGCCTTCGGACTACGACTCAGCTCCTGGATTTGCTCGGTACGTTTACTTACCTCCCTGCGACTCCTGCATCTGCATCGGATCCTTTTCACCTCTACAGAGCAGCGTTACAGCATCCTCATTACCTTCATTTTCATCTACCCCTTTGCCTCCTCCTTCCTCCATCCATACCGACGAAGTAAGAGCAATCTTCAAAAATCAAAATAAAAGGAAAGCCACAGGCCCAAACAATTTGTCAGCTGCAGCCCTCAGCTATTGTGCTGATCAACTGGCTCCTGTGTTTACCAACATTTATTATTCTTCATTTCTTCAGCAGAAAGTCCCTCGCGGTTTTAAAATATCCACTATAATACCTGTTCCTATAATACTGTACCTCTTCAAAAATATCTCACCTCAACGACTACAAACCAGCTGCTCTGACTTCAGTGGCTATGAAAGCCTTTGAGCGTCTAGTGCTTAAGCACCTCAAGCACTGTACACCTCCTCTCTGGATCCTCACCAGTTTACCTACAGGGCCAACAGGTCTGTTGAAGATGTTGTTAAACTTGTTCTCATTGTATACTCCAGCATTTAGAGAAGACAAATTCCTATGCCCACATCCTTTTTTTGGATTTCAGCTCAGCATTCAATACCATTAATCTACATAAATTATTCAGTAACCTGATGGACTTGAACAAAAACCCTGCTATGTGTCGTTGGATTCCAAACTTTTTAACACATCACCAACAGACTGTCAGGGTGAATGACAGGATATCTTGCTCTCTGACCCTCAGCACAGATGCTCCCCAAGGCTGTAGCCTATCTCCATGGCTCTTTTCCCTATTCACAAACATCTTAACATCTCAGGGTGACTCTGTCAAGATTTTCAAATATACAGATGACACTACCATTGTTGGCCTCATCTCGAATAATGATGAGACTTGTTAAGCAGATTGACTGAGGAACAGCCTAGTGTTTGGACAACAATGCTTCTAAAATCAGGGAACCATCATTGACTTCCAACACATCCAGGACACAAAACTTCCAGTCTTTATTAATGATCATCCTATAGAGACCACAAACTCCTTTAATTTCTGGGTACAAACATAAACAGTGATCTTAAATGGAGTACCAACACTGACCACATAGTCAAGAAAGCACAGAGAGGAGTTTTTTTCTTAGGCAACTCATAAAACACAGAGTGAACTAGCAACTTCTCCTTCAATCCTAAACACACATAATCCAAAGTGTTCTGACAACCTTTATTACAGTCTGGTATGAGAACTTGGATAACTACTCAAAAGGCAAACTGAAAAGGATTGTGTCCAAAGCTGCAAAAGTGTTTGCTGTGAACTTCCTTCTGTTTAATCTCTCCACCAAGAAAATCATCTCAGACCCCTCTCACCCAGCTCATAATCTCTTTCAGCTTCTCCCTTCTGGAACACGTTTCAGATACTTCCTCTCAAGGACTGCCCGCTTCAACCTCAGCTACTTTCCCACTGCCATACGAACTCTGAATTCATGTTGAACCCTGAATTCCACTGTATAATAATGCTGCTACATGGAAAGCTGTTTACATAGGTATGTGACGATGTTTGTCTGTCTTCTGTTTTATTTAAATCTGTACTGTATATGTTGTATGTATGTCTCATCTGTGTTCTTTCCTGTACCCAACGCAAATTCCATTGAATTCTGTAGTGTGGCATTAAAGAATAAAGAAGAATGAAGAAAGATAGCATTATGTTTTAAGTGAGATGAATAGCTCAGGTTATGTGATGAGCTGTCACTCATGTTGTTGAAGCTTTAAGCTGAGCTGCACAAAAGTAAGACTGTAGATTTGGGAGAGTTTGAGTGTTGTAGGTTTTACCTGAGATTTTCTTCTCTCCCAAATAAATCTAGACTGAAGTTTGCCCTGAAATTTGACTTTATCTGACATTAAAGAGATACGTTTTTACTGTCAGCTAATTGACAAAGCAGGCAGTGTAGCATTTGAAAACCATCAACATCACTTTCAATAAACAATTATCCAATTCAGGGTCACAGTTACCCAGAGACTGTCCCAGGAAGCGCTGGACACAAGGCAGGATTGAACCCTGTACAGGATGCCAGTTTATCAAAGGGCACACACTCACACCAGTGCCAGCTTTCCCAGAAGCCTATTAACCTGCCAGCACATTAGTGGACTGTGGGAGAAAACTGGAACACCACACAAACATGGGGAGAACATACAAACTCTACATAGATAGCACCCCGGGTCTGGAATTGAACCCAGGGCCCCAGTGTGATATCTCCTGCAATGAGCTGATGGACGCAGTAACCTGGAGACTGAATCCAGGTGCGGGCTCTACTGGACACAAGCAGGGGAGGCAAGAGAAAGTGAAACTAGAGACACGATCGAAAAGGCAGGGGTTGAGCTGAGAGGAACTGATTAAAGTACCAGGGAGAGTCTGAGTCATTTAACATTTAACAGGGTTCAAAGCACAGAGATCAGTCCAAGACGTGGTCAAATGGGCAAGGTCAAAGCACAGAGAGAGAGGAGAAAATACTGAGGATACTCAAAGTTTGAAAGAAGTAAATATGACTCTAAGATGAGAGATTAACAAATAGATAAGTTTCGCATACCTAACTTACTTCTAGAGCTACATCCTATCAGATGTACAGTATGTACAATATTAGAAAACAGAGGAGGAATACTCATGAGTTAAAAGTAAGATGCAAAAGAGAAAAGGAGATTGGCACTTCCACAGCAATTGAAGAACCTAAAACCATTCCAATCTGCATAAATCCACCAATTCACATTCATGGAGAGAATATAAGTAAAAAATTAATATTCAATATTGGAAGAAACATAAACTACTGAAAGAATGGCTGAGAACACCTGGCATATCCTAAACATTTTTGGTATGAAAATAAATTGGGGAAATATTCTGAAAAACAAATATTAAAAAAATATTTTTCTTCTGGGACAAACACCAGATGAGCTGCCTTCAGAGGCAGAAAGATACTTGTTTAGAACTGTCAGAACCGCAGCCATGAAATAAATCACTAGAAACTGGTTAAAGCTGGACAGAGACCTTGTGTTCAAATGAAGATGGACTCTATGAATGAAGTCACATGAAGAATATTACCCACAGAATTCTAAACCAAAAACCAAAATATATATATGTGTATGTAAAAAAGATGGGCAAAATAGAAAAGATTGCATATTGAATCTCTGTAATAAAATATTAAGAAATAACAATAGTTACAAACAAGAACTTGTATAAAATTGCATAGCGTTTTTTTTTCTTGGTATATGCCTGGCTTCTTTTTTATTTTGTAATTCCTAGGTGTGGATGTATGTGAAAAAGGCAAAAAGCATACTTAAATAAAACAATAAAATACAAAGAAATTGCCAGTGTTCACTTACCTCAGTGTTGTTAATTTACAGTTGGGTTTCGTCAGAGCTGCAGACAACAGTTTCACTCCTGAATCCCCCAGGTTATTGCGACTCACATCCACCTCTCTCAGACTGGAGTGTTGAGACTGAAGAGCAGAGGCCAGATCTTCACAACATCTCTCTGTTAGTTCACACCATTTCATCCTGCAGACAAAAAGACAGGAGCAAAGCTGAACATCTGCACAGCTCTTCCACATCTTTCTGTCCAAGTCTTCACTACAACACCCAGCTCAGCAGTAATATACAACATCATGTCATTATCCATCTCAGAATGTCCATGGATGAGGATGATGAAGATAACTGCTGCTTCAGATTTTGGGTTCCAGAAGGAAGAAGAATGATGAGAAGAAACTGTCAGGAAGGGAGACAGTGGGAATAAGGGAGACACATGGAGGTACAATGAAAAGGGAAAAAGAAAGAAAGACTTTGACTTTTAACCATAATAACAAATGCTTTACATTTATGATTATATTTTATTATGACATCATCTTCTTACAGTTATAACATTGGGTTTATTGTTGTTGTTGTTTTTCTTCAAATCGTTTATTAATCCCAAATGTAAATTAGCAACACTGGAGTAAGTCAACTGGAGACGTTTTATTATTTGTACTATAGATATGCTGAGAAAAACAATTCCATTTGTAGAAAATAAACCATTTGAAGAAAAAAGCAGGGTTTTTATAACACATAAAATAATAAAAATAATACATCATAATAATAATATGAAAAAATAACTAGCATACACACTACCCCAATATACTGTACGAAACCCCCTAAAAAAGAAACGAAATAGAAAATGATCATGAAATTAAACAAACCCCACCCCTCCCACAAATATACAACACGGTACACTTTTTACACATGAAAGACTCTCTACACAGACTCTCACATGTAACATAGTCAAAATATACCGACACCCTCAAACAAGAATCTTTACAGTTTTACTAGAGGAATTCTAGTGAGATCCTTCTCTTCACCAACTCCTCAAACACTCTCCTCCTCGACAGACCCTCCACCTGAGACTGTGTTTATCCTGCTTGGGTCTGGCCCAGCAGAAAGTGCTCTGGGTACAATTCTCTTCTTATTGACATAACTCACCCTGAACACAAGAGCAGGGCTGCTGAGGGCCAGACTAAGGTTAGAGAAGAGACTCAACATGGGAGTCAGACAGGAGCAGGTGCTATAGCAGTGAAAGTGTGCTAGTGTCACAGCACAGAAGTGTAACCATAACCAGAGGTATAACATTAAATTCATATGGTATAAAATACATGAGATGACCTAGGTTCTTAATATGACCGATATTTTGGCCAACTTCAGTCAATTGCACAAAAACAAAAC
The DNA here is from genome assembly GCF_059453375.1 of Lepisosteus platostomus. Taxonomy (NCBI): domain Eukaryota; kingdom Metazoa; phylum Chordata; class Actinopteri; order Semionotiformes; family Lepisosteidae; genus Lepisosteus; species Lepisosteus platostomus. The sequence continues at coordinate 25,803,807 of NC_142626.1, read as the reverse complement.
TTTTAATTTGGCAGTGCCAGTGATCACAAGATGACTTCACAAGGCTTGTGTTCCCAGTATATTACAATGAGCAAATATCCTCCTTACTTTCTGTAATTTAAAATTGAAAAACGCATACAGACCACACTGCATTGTGAAATTTCTCAAACCAACAACATATATGAATAACCATTTGAGAAACTAAAAAAAAACAACAACATTCACTATAAAGGAATGTACGGAGTCTCTTTAACCAAAAACATCGTTGGCGCGCTTGTTAAGAGGCGAGATGATACTGTTTATACCCCAAATTTAGTAATTTCACAAACTTTTAAAAAATGTGCTTTAATATTGGATAGTAAAAGTAAAGTCAGTAAAAAAAAACAGGTTTGTCTACGATAAAACAGTAAAATAGATTTGAGTTCTGACTACAATAAAACAAACGGTCCGGTGAGAATAATGTGTATCCTGTCTCCACTGTTCTGAGCTGTAAATCAGGTTCACTCGCAGCCTCTGACGATCGAGAAACTTGGTGCCTCTTCACTGCGCTCCGCAGATCCCGAGTGTTTTCTTTGAGAATGAATGCGGATGCCTTGCACATCGTCTCCAGATGTTTTTCCAATCCCAATGCAGTCCATTTCTCTCTTTTCCCGATAATCTCTCCTCTTTTCCTCCAGTTGTTAATTAAAATTAAACTTACCCCCTCCGAGCTCACTAGCCGATCTGTATACTCCGGATCTCTCCACAGTGCTGTCCTAATACTCGCTCTCTACCTTTTGTTTCTCTCAGGACATGTAGCCTCGGACCCCCTCCAGTTCAATGAGCACACGGCATGTTTATTTAACCCGTTTGAATTACAATATATAGGACGGTGCAGTGGCTCTGTGGCTGGCAGGTTGCCGGTTTGTATCCCGTGGCTTGCAGATGAATCCTACTCTGTTTAGCCCCTGAGCAAGGCCCTTAACCGCAGCTACTCCAGGGGTGCCCTATAGATGGCTGACCCTGCGCTCTAACCCCAAGCTTCTCTCCCTGTCTGTGTGTCTTATGGAGAGCAAGCTAGGGTATGCAAAAAGACAAAGAAATTGTATATGGCCAATAAAGTTATCTTATCTTAATATAACTTGCATTTTACCTAAACATATTTACATAAACATTATATTCACAAACTGTACCAAAACAACAAAAAATACATATTAAAACTTTAAAATTCACACAGTGCTACAGAAGGGACCGACAGACTCTGCTGGATCTAAAACAGACACAAACTACTTGACAACAGTGGTAGCGCACAAGACTCCCCACTGTGGGTTGTCAGCTTTTTTAGTGAGGTGGGACAATGCGCTGTTTTTGGGAGTGCGGAGTCCACCGGCTTACTGTTTGATAGATTGATTTAGGAACATAAACATATTACTGTATGTAAAGTGTACTGTATACAGTATGTATATATATATATTTAATGTATTTACTGTGCCCCTTTAAGTATTGAATATTTATATGGAATTTTACCACTGAAAGGAAATCTTAGTAGCTGAGCATAAAAAGAATAGGAGCATAACGCGTGTGAAGGCCATAAACAATATTAATTTTGGAAAATAATCATACAGTATTACAGTATGTAAACTATATATGGCTGGTCTTGGTACTTTAAAGAAAAAATACACACCAGTATTCCATTTCTCCCTAAACATTTTAAGCATCGAAGTCTTTAACTGACATGTGAAATAACATGTATAAAAAGTGGTAGTTTTAGCTTTTCTGCGAATACGCTCGATAACGGAGTCAACAAGCATACTTTTAGAATTTGATTAATAGGGAATATAATGTGGAATTGCGTATCTAAAGAAATGAATAATGATATAATTATATTCATGTACTGCAACACAAGAATAACATACGCTGTACAATGTCTGTTGATACTGTGAAACCTCATCTGACCTTGTGGGTGGTCCTGTGGTCTACGTGGCTAACTACTAAACCACCAGTTACATGTTCAAATCCAACCAGCGCCGTGACTTTTATTTTAACAAACATTTCTTTGAAAAAATAGAATAGCAATATTATGGACAATTAATTGACAATAAATATAGAAAAGCAAATATTAAATTTGGGAAATTTGGTTTCTTCCCAGTGTAGCTGATCTTTTGCTGCCTGGGTAAAGTATCAAAAAGCTTTAGAGAACTTAACATTTCTGTTATCAACAAATTGTAAATACGATGTTTACATTTGCATTATTATTTTTTCACTTGAGGGTATGGAGGATTGTCAGCTGTCACTGATACCAGACCCCCCCTCTTAGGCTGCGCAAACAATCTTTTAAATTTTAATAGAGAAATGGAGACTGTACAGTATGTGTTACAATATAAACATTTATATTGATTTAAATCACATTTTGATTTAAATCGCAAATGTGTGTTTAATTAAATGTATTTTTTGATTCACAATCAGACAAATGCAACATAAATTGTTATCTTTGTCTTCTAAGTATCTTAGTAAACTTTCAGCATAGCTTTCTCCCTGTTTAGATTTATTTTTCTTGGGATTTTGGGATCAAACGTGGAAAGATTAGATTGTAATCGTTTTTATTTTTTAAATACATTTTAGAAAAGTGTAATCTATACTAAAAAGATGTATTTATTTAATACCACTCGATACTTATATTAATGGAGTTTAGTTGATACTGTTTAAACTTTTAATTATTTTAAATTGTATTACAGCATTGTACACATGCTTAAAAGAGAAGAGAGAAAACACAAGCTTTCTTCAGGTGTGAGGGTCTTCTGCTCAGAATGAAACGCTAAAATATAATGTAGGCTCTGAATGGGTTCAATTATGATTTGGGCTTGATTAAGGTCGCTGCCTTTCATCTAAAATCCTGCTTGAATACTTCTAAACTAAAAATTAGTGTTAGTGAGTTCTAAATAAAGAGGTATCCAGGTAACAGTGAAACGGGCGGACAGTCTGGGGAGATCGCCCGTTTTCCATGTAAATAGTTCCCTGGTTCCGCACCCCTTGGTGTTTCTCTCGCTCTCTCTCAGGTCACCTGATCATTAGCTCGAAAGATTTCAGTGCTTTGTGTATATTCTAATGGCAGTGGGGGCAGGGTGTGTGGGAACAGGTTTGGTTGAAATTGCATTGGAGATCTACAGTGTGTTCTTCACACCTGAAACATTTTCTCTGAAAGCATTTTCTTCCCAGTTTAGCCGATCTTGTTACAGCATGTTACAGTTTACTATTATTAATTATTATTAATTAATTTTAAGTGCTTAATGCCATTTTTTGACCATGCACGAATATTCTTATGTCCATATCTTTGCAAGGGAATCAGTGCGTATTGTAATACTAATTAAATGACCGTGGGCACTTTCCACCCCCTCTGACAGCAGGAACATTCCTATTCTTAGCTCAGCAGCTCATTACAATATAGGGTGTTCAAACCATTTTTTTTTCCACAGTGACACAGCGACGCGTTGTGAATCTGTTTTTCCGTGTTTACAAAGAAATTGGAATACAGTGATACTACCTGCTATATAGATATATTTTAGATATTTATTGTTTAGATATTTAGACCCGGCGCGGCACCGAGAGAGGGAAGAGGCATGGAGCTCAGCAGTACAGAACGAACATTCTGCTGCCTGCATTGCTTAATGGCACCAATCGCGTATGCATTTATAACTTAGTTTTTAAAATTAATCAAGCAATATGAAACATCTCTTTTTACTTTTAAGTCCCTTAATTATCATTAAGCACAGCTTTTTCACCACTTAGACTACTTTTTGATACCGTCCTTAGACGAAGCAGAAACTTGTTGTACTTTCTAATGATATTACAAGTGGAAAGATTACAGATTTTAATTGTCTTTAATTTTGTTATGTTACACATTTTAGAAACGTTTCATCTATACAAACACCCCAAACCTATTCTCGATTGTATTTCTGAATGTTATGTTACACTTAGTTCACTGTTTTAAATACATCTAATTAAGAAAGTTAGGTGTTAGCATAAACTATTAGTAATCAATAATATTAAATTTAGCACTGTAATAAGTTATTGGACTTTCCCCCGCATCTTGTAAAAATATATTTTCATTGTTCAAATATACATTAAATCTGACTATCATATAATAAGTTAAATACAAAACTAAAGAAAAAATAGGGTAAAATATAATTCAAAATATTTTGCTAAAAATGTTAACTGTTTATAAATAAGTAGGATGTAGGATGGCACAGTTGTTAGTTTGCTTTTTGTTTTGTTTCTTTTTCATAAATACAACAGTAGTACCTGATGTCTCAGTGGCTTTCAAAATTAAATTATGCATGCAAACCTGTGAACTAGAAAGAGAACTAAAATATCCATCCATTTCTAATGGTGGCGAAGTGGTCAGCATTGCTATCTTGCAGCACTATGGTCCTAGGTTCAATTTCTGCCGTCTTGTGTGTGTGGGATTTGCATGTTCTCTCTGAAATACATAGTTTTTCTCCATATGTGTGATATGACTCCCTCTCGCACTCCAAAACATACTGGTTTATGGGAAAACTGGCCCTGATGCGTGTGTGTTTGTGTCTGTCTGTCCTGTGATGGACTGACGCCAGGGTGTATTCTGCCTTGTGTCCGTTGCTTACTGGGATAGGCTCCAAATCCTCTCTACTGGATAAAGAGATTAGAAAATGGATGGAAGTAAAGGCACTGTGTGGATGGAACTATACACAGTGTTAGAAACCCACTATGAAATGGCAGCTTCTCACTGAGAATAAAATATTTTATAGTGCTGGCTTAAGGAAACAGCCTTTCCACCTCTCTTGCACATCAGTATCCATACCTAGTTATTTAAACAAATTGCCTCTAATTATAAACATCTTAATATGCTGGCTCTGTGGATCAGCATCAGCTATGTTTGCCCATTCCTTCAATTCATGTGCATCCAACACACAGTTCAATGCTAGCAACTACACAAAATCTAAAATACAATCCTCATTTCAGTATCTATGTAAACATACAGTCTGTCAACGTCATCATCTTCATCAAAAGTATGCCTAACCCCATTAGGAAGTGTTCTTGTTATCAGTGTATTCCTCAACTTTCCCAAAATTATCTTTTTCTTACCAACATCTCTAGTCTTTTATCCTGCAATAACTCAGCCAACACTTAAATCCCCAAAAGCTGCTTGTGTTAATTTCTTTAAATCACAAATATCATATGTAAATACTGGCCATGTTATACTCTGCATTGTGGAATAATAGTTTATTTTAAAGGGAACTAGAGAAACTAGGAACTAGAGAAATCAAGAAAGGCTTTTTTTTTCTAGAATTAATAAATGCACATCCTGTTCACTGGGGAAATTAAATCCACACTGAACAATCTTCAATATGTTCAGAATATGACAGCGAGAATCCTTACAGGGATGCATTACACCTGTCTTCAAGTCCTTGCACTGGCTTCCTATCAGGTTTCGAGTCAACTTCAAAATCCTCATCCTCATTCAGTACCTATATGGCTTATTATCTGTCTACTCCCCACCTTTGTCCATCTGACTATGGTCTTCTAGCTGTCCTCAAGAACATCTACATTCTGTGGGTGACAGGACCTTCTCTAGCTGCACCCCAGAGCTCTCGATTTGTATCCCCAGTGATATCAGTCACGTACCCTGAGTGCATTTAAATCTAACCTCAAAACCTTTCTTTTCAGAAGACTTAGTGTCTGTACAGTATCTGCTTCATTTTCTAATTTTGGTAGCACCTCTAACTGCTTGTCTTTCTTATATGTATTTACTTTGTAATCTGTGGTCCTTTTAACTGTTTTTACATCTACTGTATTGCTTTGAGATGCCACCTTTAAAGGTGATATATAAAATCAGTTTTTTTATTAATGATATAGAGAAACATGATCAGATTTTCCCTGGTTCAGAAAAAAAGATCTAAAGTATATTAGTTTGTCACTCTTCTCATCCCCTCTTTGCTAAACTAATCTGATCAATCTAACTGCCTATTTTCTGTACTTTCTCTATCCTGCTAGATTTTCAATTAATCTGAAAATTTTCTTCTTGAAATAACTCATTTCTAAATTCCTTTTTTCACCGTTAACATCTTGCAGCAACTCTGCGACAAAATATATACTTAGCTCAACCTGACAGTTCATCCTGCTACCAACATTGAATAAAAAAAATCTTAAGATTTCTATATTATGTCTTTATTTAGTGGTTTCATTAGTGACAAAGGCTAAACTTTCTAGGAAAAATGTCTTTTATGTGTTGCGGAAAAACTGACTTTCTTTAACAAAATATATTTACAGATCCTTTCACCTGGCAATCTACCTGAATGCCCAACTATCTGAGAAGCCCTCCATGAAACCATGTTTGCTATTAAGTCATTTAGGGCTCACTGACAGAATTGCTGTTTTTATGCATGCTAATTTTCTGATTCCTCACTCTGTTTCATATTTAGAGATTGGTAAGACTTCATTGATCGCGAAGGGAAATTGATGTACATGATGAACATGTTTGCATGTTCTTTTGTAACACACCTTTTTGTGATTTTTGTGTATATCTAAGCAAGTGTTCCTGCATCCCTCTTCTGCACTATATAGAGTCATGGCTTTTTTTCTGTTTGCTTATTTCAAAGTCACACCTGCTCCATGTCTAAAACTTTTTGCTCATGTGCATTTTTGTATTTTTTACACTCCATAACTAAAAAGCCAAATAGGAGTGGCTTAAGCGATATACACAGTCGTGTAACTGACAGTTTGAGGTAGCCTATCGTGTAAATTTCGCTTTGTTGCTGATAGGTTAAGCTTTCGAAACTCAGCCCTAAAGTCATGTGACTGATTTTTTGCCCTGTTTCGTTGGTTAAACGTAAAGATCACAAGCACCACCATGGTAACTGGGATGTGTAGTTTTTAATTCAGTTTGAATTATAACTGTGCGTACTGTCTTCATATTTGGCTAAGGCTTTAAAGAGAGGATGCGCCAAAAAATGTCGATGCTGTCGTCGCGGAAGAATTTGACCGGAATGTTTGACCAGTGTACTTATAGGCACATCCTGGAATTTTGACTTCACAGTGTAATGAAGAAATTTTAAAGACTACTTCTTAGCGTAGATAAAAAAAGCTTGAATTCCCATGGACAGTTTCTTATACACATATCTTTTTCTGTTGTCTTTGTTGATCTCTTGAGGATCCTTGTGATATTTTGAGCTCTCGTTGAATGATAAAAGTGTTGCAGTTTAAATAATTTTCGTTGTTAGAAATTATGAAATGCTCTGTTAAAAGCAAGGGAGTTTTTATATGTTATAGTAAAAGAAAATGCCAGATGAACTAGGGATTGAACAGTTTTTCAGTGCTTGTACTATCGATGGAAATGTTCAAATAAATGTGCTAAAGAAATAAACAAAAAAGTAAATTATTCCTTTATCATATTGGCTAGCTAATGTCCCATCCTTGTTAGTTAGATCAACGAAATGCTGTGGTGGGTGTTACCTTTTGTCGATGAAAAAATAAAGTCTTTTCATTTAAAATGATGGTTGCAAATAGTGTGGACCAGCGTAATACTTTGAGTTTTACTGGTGGAGTTCATACAGGTGTGTCTGGATATCTTGGTCAAATATTCGGCTAATGTGTATTGTCTGTTTAGGGTTCTGTAGCATTCCACACGGCTGGGCAGCTTGTTCCCCCCTCCTGCTGGAAGACTCGACCCCTTCTACTTTGAAAATACCTGTGAAACCAGTTTAATTGTCACAGCCAGCACTCCCGCAGAGAGTGATGAAAACCACATGTAAGACTTTGGTGCTTAAAATGTTTAGGGAGAAATGAAGTATTTGTCACGATTATAGTCCCCCCTCCTTAAGGCTGCTCCAGCCCTTTCACGTGAGACTGTATTCTATGCACCTGCTCCCCATTCCCAGCCCACCTTAATAGCCAGGCGCTGAAGCTCATCCGGGCTCTGCATCTGATTTCCATATCGTGCGAGTCCGGGACCAGGAAGCGCCTGGTCCCGTTAAGGTTTTAACCTCCGTTCCCGTTCCTGTTCCCCGTCCGCCGGTTCCGACCCGGCCTTCGTGGTTTTAATTCCGAGTTCTGATGGATCTCCTGGTTTTGGACTTACCTTCGTGTTTTGGATACTCTATGGATTACTCTTTGGGATTGTTCGCCTCGGCCACACCTCCCCCGTGCACCAGCACACCTTGGACACGCCCCCCTGTCTTCAGCCCCGTTTTCCTGCATGACGTTTCCCCAGTGTTCCCCCACTTCGTCGGATTGTGTCGTCCGCATAGGGTCCGGAAAGAACTGTTCGTTACAGAATGCAGAGCCTACAACTGGACCCCGCGGACGGCACCCTGGCAGCCTGGATTCCATCGGGTTTTTTTTCTCCCTTTTTTTTTCTTAGGGCTTCGGAGCCGCCCTGAAAAGGAGGGGCGTACTGTCACGATTATAGTCCCCCCTCCTTAAGGCTGCTCCAGCCCTTTCACGTGAGACTGTATTCTATGCACCTGCTCCCCATTCCCAGCCCACCTTAATAGCCAGGCGCTGACGCTCATCCGGGCTCTGCATCTGATTTCCATATCGTGCGAGTCCGGGACCAGGAAGCGCCTGGTCCCTTTAAGGTTTTAACCTCCGTTCCCGTTCCTGTTCCCCATCCGCCGGTTCCGACCCGGCCTTCGTGGTTTTAATTCCGAGTTCTGATGGATCTCCTGGTTTTGGACTTACCTTCGTGTTTTGGATACTCTATGGATTACTCTTTGGGATTGTTCGCCTCGGCCACACCTCCCCCGTGCACCAGCGCACCTTGGACACGCCCCCCTGTCTTCAGCCCCGTTTTCCTGCATGACGTTTCCCCAGTGTTCCCCCACTTCGTCGGATTGTGTCGTCCGCATAGGGTCCGGAAAGAACTGTTCGTTACAGTATTGGTGTGTATTTTTTCTTTAAAATACCAATAACAGCAACATACAGTTTACTTAATATGTTTATGTTCCTAAATTAATATCGTTTATGACCTTTATGACCTTCGTTATGCTCCTCTGCATTTTATGCTTAGCTACTAAAATTTCACTTTAGTGTTAAAATTCCATATAAATATTCAATACTAAGCAGATTAAAATGTGCACAGTAAAGAGAATAAATGATTAAATCTTTTCACTAACGACCAATACTCCATATTATCTTCCGTGTCGCATTAACATTCCAAGCGCAAATACATTTTAGCAAAGTCATGTACCATAAAAGTATGGTAATTAAAAACCATTAATATTTTTGCTGGAGTTAAAATAAAGTCGATGTTATCTCTTTTGGCTAGACTTGACCATTTAGCCATGAGTTAAACAATAGATTGTCATTAAACAGCCTTATGTTTATTAATCTTCCTTGTTATGCGCAGTGAGAATGATAATGTAATGAGAATTAATTTAATCACAGAGTGCTCATAAATTGTGCTAGGAAGAAAACAGATAGGTGTTCTGAAAGGTCACATATAAACAGGTTTTTGATTGACAGAATGATAGTGTAACGATTTCGGGTTTGGATAGGACCCAAAAACTCAGACTTGTGGAAATAACACATTATTTCACATTAGTTAAAGACTTCGATGCTTAAAATGTTTAGGGATAAATGGAATACTGGTGTGTATTTTTTCTTTAAAGAACCGAGACCAGCCATATACTGTATGTTTATGTTCCAAAATTAATATTGTTTATGGTCTTCACATGTGTTACAGTATGCTCCTATTCTTTTTATGCTCAGCTACTAAGATTTCCCTTCAGTGGAAAAATTCCATATAAATATTCAATACTTAAATGGGCACAGTAAAGACATTAAGTATACATATACAGATGCAGCCATTCAAAATACCGCATTATTTTCTGGTGCGCTTTACGCAGTCTACCGCGAGTTACCGTAAATTCTCCTATAATACCGCAAGCAAAATAAAAGTAGCCGGAATTTCCGCAAGGTGGAGCTAATAAAGCTCAACCTCTCATGTTTGAGCTGTTGCCATCAAAGTCTTTAACGAAGATATTACTAATAGTATTAATAATGAATGACCTTGGACAAGCTGTAAGTGTAAACTCAAAGTATTTCCCTGGTCCACATTCTTTGTTTCATTGACCGTCTTTGTAAAAGTAACACCACAGCATTTCGCAATCACGCATTTGTTCCCAATCATGCAAAGTACAGTAATTTTTGAGAATTGATTCACCATGCCTTTCACATGCTCATAAAAGATATTGATTTAGGAACATAAACATAGTACCGTATGCAAACTGTACTGTATACAGTATGTATATGTATATTTAATGTCTTAACTGTGCCCGTTTAAGTATTGAATATTTATATAGAATTTTACCACTGAAGGGAAATCTTAGTACCTGAGCATAAAAAGAATAGGAGCATACTGTAACGCGTGTGAAGGCCATAAACGATATTAATTTTGGAACTTAAACATACAGTATATGGCTGGTCTCAGTACTTTAAAGAAAACATACACACCAGTATTCCATTTCTCCCTAAACATTTTAAGCATCGAAGTCTTTAACTAACGTGATACCGGAGTCAACAAGCATACTTTTAGAATTTGATTAAAAGGGAATATAATATGGAATCGTGTATCTAAAGAAATTAATAATGATATAATTATATTCATGTACCGCAACACAAGAATAGTACACGCTGTACATTGTCTGTTGATAATATTTCTGTAGTGCTTTTTCAGTACTCTGCATGTGACCTTGCCGGTGGCGCTGTGGGTTAGGTTCCTGACTCCCACGTCATATGGTCTGTGATTGAATTCTGCTGGAGCCATGAATTTCCTTTAACAAACATTTCTTTGAAAAAATGAAACGTTTCCCTGAGTCAGAGATTAAATAAAACCTCACTCTCACCAAACTAATTTATATTTCTAAATATCACAACATGATTGAATTTAAGTCATTTTAATAACAATGAATAGTCACCTAGGCGTTACAATATAAACATTTATATTGATTTAAAACGCGTTTTGATTTAAATCGCAAATGCGGGTTTAAATATATGTGTTTTTTTATTCACAATCAGACAAATGCAACATAAATTGATATCTTTGTCTTCTAAGTATCTTAGTAAACTTTCAGCATAGCTTTTTCCCCATTTAGATTTATTTTTCTTGGGATCTTGGGATCAAACGTGGAAAGATTAGATTGTAATCGTTTTTATTTTTTAAATACATTTTAGAAAAGTGTAATCTATACTAAAAAGCTGTACACCACCTGCTATAAAGATACATATTGTAATACTTTCGAGTTCGGATAGGACAGACACGAGAACTCAGACTTGCGGAGTTAAAGCAAGTTAAAGCCTTGACTTTATATATTACCTTTAAAAGTGGCATCTCAAAGCAAAGTAAATACCCAACACTGATTGTACCCATCTGTCATGCTAATAAAGCACCTTGAATTGAATTGAATTGAATTGAGGGAGAGGGAGGGGGGGGGGGGGGGGCGAGCAAGAGAGCCAGGACAGACAGGCAAATAAGATACACTCCACAGACATTCACAACAGCGACATATCATAAAACATTTGCACATATAGTTAAGGTATTACTTGGTTTTCAAAGTGCAATGAAATACAATATTGTTGTTGTTGCTCTTATTGCTGTTTTTATCCTGTAAGGCGTTTTGAGAAGCCACCTTTAAAGGCGATATATAAAAGCGCTGATTCTTGTGGAATGTGATCCGCCGGGGATTCAAAAAAAATTTTTTTTTTAATTGCGTATCTAAGGAAATAGCAGTATAACCTTGTTCATGCACAAACAGTGTTATGTTACATTATTAATTTGGGTGTCTCCTCTTGCCAGAAAGCTCTAAATTGCATTTTGAGTGCGGATTTTGGCTTTTTTTAAATTGCAACCCATAAATAAAGCTGATACTGTTTGACTTTGAATTATTTTAAACTGTATTACAGCAGCACAATGGACAATGCAACGTAAATTGCTAAAATGCACTTGGAATCTGTCCAAGCCTTACTTTGTCAGGCATTTTCTTTTACTGCAACGGACATAAAAACTCCCTTGCTTTTAACAGAGCATTTCATAATTTCTAACTACGAAAATTATTTAAACTGCGACACTTATCATTCAACCAGAGCTCGAAATATCACAAGGATCCCCAAGAGCACAGCAAAGACTGTATTAAAAGAATCGCGTATCTAAAGAAATTAATAAGATATAATTATATTCGTGTACTGCGACAGGGCTGTGTAGGGCTGTTCCACCTCTCTCTTCATGTGACTCTATTCAAAAACCATTTAGCAAAGAGAGGATGAGAAGAGTGACAAACTAATATACTTTAGATCTTTATTTATGAACCGGGGAAAATCTGATCATGTTTCTCTATAACAATAATAAAAAACATTGCCACACCTGGACTGTTAAACCAACGCATTAGCACGTCAAAGCCCATTGTGGAGCCGGGCGACATAATTGTTTTGTCCCTTGATTTACTGATCTGCATTAATTACAGAAATCGAGTTCCTGCTCTTTGCAGACGACCTGGTCCTGCTGTCGCCCACAGAACAGAGGCTGCGGCAGAACCTGGCACTGCTGGAGCAGCACTGTCAGACCTGGGCGCTGACAGTCAATCTGGACAAGACCAGAGTCATGGTTTTCCAGAAAAAAAGCCAGACCTCAGGGAAACAGGTACAAATTCACACTTAACAACAACACATTAACTCCTAACAACGGGAGCAGGGCCGAATTAGGCCAGTACCCACTATTGTTAAACATACAGAAAAGAATATTAAAGTATTGGCTTTAGTATTAGTCATACAGAACATTAAAGTGCCCCTTTCCATTCAGCGGGTGTCTGAGCCGCTGTGTCCTATCTTCTGACAGTCGCTGTTGTGAATGTCTGTAGAGTGTATCTTATTTTTAGTACTATATTTTTATATTATATTCCCTATTAATCAAACTCTAAGAGTATGTATCGGCTTGTCCCCCCCTCCCGCCCCTCTCTGTGTACAGTAGAGCCTCCTGTCCAGCCAGCACATGTCCACAGACATTCACAACAGCGACATATCATAAAACGTTTGCACATATAGTTAAATTATTAGTTCTTTTTCAGGAAGTTAAAAAAACACTTGAATTACTTATCCAGTCTCTCAAAATAAAGTTATTTTTCAAGCAATGCAACAAACGTCGGGCAAAGTGTTTTTTTTTAATCCAACATTAACAGCCACATCTTAAATCTTGTCAGTCAGCTCTTTTTTCTCTATTTGAATTGTGGCGATTCAAACAACCTGGGATAACAAGTGGTCTCAAAGTCACCGAGCTCACAGAGCTTCAACAACAGATGACAATTCCCTTAGTCCTCCCTTAGTCTTCCTGAAATTGTCGGATAATGAGTGAATAAAAGTGTCTTATTAAAAACACGTTTGCGTTTGTTTGGGAGCTATATTATGTATTTTTCATATGTACGATATAATGATGTGTTCCCGCTTACACATGGCACGACTTTAAAAGCTAGAAAAACAGGTTTCGATTCACATTATCTGGCGAGCCTTGTTTTGTCAAAGGACAGCACAAAAAAAACAGACAATACATGGGGGGGGAGGGCAAGCGAGAAAGAGAGTTTTTTACCCTCTGTCAAAAAAACCCAAATCACCCGGGGCAGAGACTCTGGGGGGATCATTGTGTGGTCCAGAACGGAGCTCAGTCAATCCAGACAAGTTCAGTAGTAAAGAGAAAAGTCAACAATTGATGTAAGGACGATCTGTCAAAGTGCAATTCAATACAATACTGTTGTTGTTGCTGTTATTGTTGTTTTTTTCCTGTAAAGCGTTTTGAGAAGCCACCTTTAAAGGCGATATATAAAAGCACTGATTCTTATGGAATGTGTTCCGCCGGGGACTCAAAAAAACTGCAACGGACATAAAAACTCCTTTGCTTTTAACAGAGTGTTTCATAATTTCCAACTACGAAATTTATTTAAGCTGCGACACTTATCATTCAACCAGAGCTCGAAATATCACAGGGATCCTCTAGAGCACAGCAAAGACTGTATTAAAAGTATACTAGTGACAAAATAGTATACTTTAGATATTTTTTTTCTGAACCGGGGAAAATCTGATCATGTTTCTCTATAACAATAATAAAAAACATTATTTTACATATCACCTTTATGTGATATCACCTTAAGGACATCACATACAAGGGTTAATTGCACAATGGACCACGCAAAGAAATTTAAAATAGTCTTCTTTAGGTGTGAGGGCAGGAGTGGATCGCAGAAGGCATAATCAGCAAATTAGGAAAACAAAGAACAGGACAGGTGAGACGTTTATCCAGAAAGCAAGTGATCAGAAAAAGGAACAGCTGTTATGCCCAGGTTTTACGCTCTTTCTCTGCTGAATGAATAAAAGCATTTTATTAAAAACTCGTTTGCGTTTGTCTGGGTATTTACTTTGTAATCTGTGGTTTACATCTACTGTATTGCTTTGAAATGCCACTTTTAAAGGTGATATGTAAAATAAAGTTTTTTATTATTGTTATAGAGAAACATGATCAGATTTTCCCTGGTTCAGAAAAAAGACAATTAAAATCTGTAATCTTTCCACTTGTATGTCATCGGAAAATACAAGCAGTTTCTGCTTTGTGTAAGGATGGTATCAAAAAGTAATCTAAGTGGTGAGAAAGCTGTGCTCCTCAAAGCGCTTTACAGGATAAAAACAATAACAACAATAGTGTTAAGCTGGGCAAACGATTTTTTATAGAAATACAAAATGAGATATAATGATGTGTTCCGGCTAAGACATTAAGAAGTACAACCCCCCTCTCTGCGGGAGTGCTGGCTGTGACGAATTAAACCGGTTTCACAGGTATTTTCAAAGTAGAAGGGGGCGAGATTTCCAGCGAAAGACACCTCCCCCTCCAAAGCCAAGGAAGTACAATACTTACTAGTTAAGAAAGCTAGGCTCCTCAATGAAATCGCTTTAACATGCTAATGCGTTGGTATAACAGTCCGGGCGTGGCAAGCTTCTAATGTCAACTCGACTCGATTGGAAGACAATGAACATATTCTAGCCCTAAATGAATTAATAGCAAACATGGTTTACATAAAAGACATTTTTCCAAGAAAGTTTATAATAATACGATCTATAGTTGAAATCTGAGCCTAAATAAAAAGAAAAAGCATTTTCAGAGAGCAATTACGCTGTGTTTATGTAGAATAAGTGATTAGGTTTATGAGCAATCTAATTACTTATTCGTTTACAACGCTATATAAGATAAAGTTTATTATTAATTTGCTGGATAGAGCGGTGAACATTATTATGGATAAGACAAAGATAACGATCCTGATCAGTTTAGAAATATGTTTACGCTGTAAGGATTTACTTCTTAAACTTTTAAAATACACGTTTCGAATAGAAAGAAATCATCTTCCTGGTACAGTATGTATAGCAAACCAGTACGTCTTTTTTCTTCAATCAGAGGGGTTAGACGCTCGGTTAAAAGCAAAGGAGATTGTCTGTTATAGTGGACATAAAAACAAGAGTTAGCTGGCATTATATCCTAGAAGACACAGACCAGCGCCAGACCGGGAGAATGCCCGCAGCGTAAAAGAAAATGCCTGGTGAACTAGGTATTGGACGGTTTCCAAGTGCTTGTACAACCGATGGAAATGTTCAAATAAATGTGCAAAAGAAATAAACAAAATAATCATTTATTTCTTTATCATATTGGCTAGCTAATGCCCTCTCTTTGCTAGTTAGTGGCTGTGTTTCTGCGTTGGGTAGCAACGGGTGACTGTTCTCAGTCGGAAGATGTAAACAGCTTAATTTTCATGTTAAATCATTTTTTTAAATTAAAATTCATTCTATACAGCAATCGCATATTTGGGTACCGTTTCATAAAACTTTCATGCTTAAAATGTTTAGGGAGAAATGGAAGACTGGTGTGTATTTTTTCTTTAAACTACCAAGACCAGCCATACACAGTACAATTTACGTACATACAGTAATGTTTATGTTTACCTTCAGATGCGTTATGCTCCTCTTCTTTTTATGCTCAGCTACTAAAATTTCCCTTTAGTGGTAAAATTCCATATAAGTATTCAAAACTAAGCGGATTAAAATGTGCACAGTAAAGACATTAAATGATTAAATCTTTTCACTACCAACCAATGCACCACGAGTGCCCCTGTTGGTCATTTTGGCCAGCCAATCAGTTACTGCGGTGCCCTACGGTGCCCCGCGGTGGCTTGTGGGTAGATTACCGTACCGCGGGCTTGTACCGCGCATTTTGAATGGCTGCATCTGTACATACTGTATACAGTACAGTTTGCATACAGTAATATGTTTATGTTCCTAAATCAATATCTTTTATGAGTATGTGAAAGGCATGGTGAATCGGAGATTCTCAAAAATTACTGTACTTTGCGTGATTGGAAACAAATGTATGATTGCGAAATGTTGTGATGTTACTTTTACAAAGATGGTCAATGAAAAAAAGAATGTGGACCAGGGCAATACTTTGAGTTTACAGCTTGTCCAAGGTCATTCATTATTAATACTATTAGTTATATCTTCAGTAAAGACTTTGATGGCTACAGCTCAAACATGAGAGGTTGAGCTTAAGCTCCACCATGCAGAAATTCTGGATACTATTTTCTTACTTGTGGTATCATGCGGCACTATTCGAGAATTTACGGTATTAATACGGTAACTTGCGGTACACTGCGGAAGCGCACCGCAAAATAATGCGGTATCGCCCGCTTGTTTTGAATCTGCCTCTGTACAGTACGAACATGTGTTATTTTGAAATATAAAAAATGTCAATATACTGTAGTGTCCATAATATTTTTTATTTTAGTTTTTCAAAGAAGTGTTTCTGTTAAAAGAAAACTCATAGCGATTGATGGATTTGAACACCCAACCTCACATTCATACAGTACTGTAAACCAGTCACTTAAGCCGTGACGCCACCGAGGCAAGTCATGTGATATGTACTGAAACAGCAATACAGATATTACAGTAATATAGTCGGAAGGTCAACCACATGTAAGACTTTGGTGCTTAAAATCTTAAGGGAGAAATTGAGTATTGGTGTGTATTTTGTCTTTTAAATACCAATAACAGCAACATACAGTTTACATAATATGTTTATGTTCCTAAATTAATATAGTTTATGACCTTTATGACCTTCGTTATGCTCCTCTGCGTTTTATGCTTAGCTACTAAAATTTCCCTTTAGTGGTAAAATTCCATATAACTATTCAATACTAAGCAGATTAAAATGTGCACAGTAAAGAGATTAAATGATTAAGTCTTTTCACTAATGACCAATACACCACATTATCTTCCGTGTTGCATTAACATTGGAATGTTTTTTGTGTCAAAAGAAGCGATACACAACCTGTCTCCTCCATAACTCTTCAGTTTACAGAGAAATTCCGCCAGAGCCTCACAACATTGTCCAATAATACTCTTCTTGTGTCTAATTTTAAGTTAAGCAGGATTTGAGCTACAGACCATAACAGACCAAAAAACAGAATCCACCTGTGATTTGGGTGTTAACAAAACGTGTTTACAAAGAAAGTGAAATACAGTAATACTACCAGCTATATAGATACATAGGTTTAGATATTTAGATCCTTAAATTAATATCATTATCTCGATCATAAAACAAATAATTCCGGTCCTGGAATCTGACTGGCTGACACCCTGCTGAAGCGGTACCATAATCTCTGGTAAACAGACACCCCAGAAATTTGACTTTTTACTGTGTGATAAATTTTAAAGACTACTTCTTAGCGTAGATAAGAATGAATAGATAAAAAGCTTGGATTCTCATGTATCTGATACAAGTATCTTTTAATACAGTTTTTGCTGTGCTCTTGAGGATCCTTGTGATATTTTGAGCTCTGGTTGAATGATAAGTGTCGCAGTTCAAATCATTTTCGTAGTTAGAAATTATGAAACGCTCTGTTAAAAGCAAGGGAGTTTTTATGTCCGTTGCAGTAAAAGAAAATGCCTGACAAAGTAGGGTTGGACAGTTTCCAAGTGCTTGTACAAATGTGCTAAAGAAATGAACAAAAAAAGTCATTTATTAGGTTGTGTACTTTTGCCCAACTGAGCAATCTTGCTTTCATAAAATATACCAACTTTTTAATGACTGATGATTAACGTGCTGTAATACACAGTTTAAATTTAAAAATGCTCAAATGCTGTACATGAGAGGTTAAGCTTTTTTGGCTCCTCCTGGCGGTTTTACAAGGTGATTCCGGCGACATGCCCACCGCATTGTACCACGAAATACCCCATGCGTTTTGAATGGTTGCATCTGTAGATACTCCAGTGAGTAGAGCATTACAGTAGTCAATTTGAGAGAATACAAATGTGTTGATCAGCTTTTCAGCCACAGTTAAAGAAAGCATAGGGCGTAGTATAGCAATATTTCTAAGGTGAAAAAAAGATGTTTTGACAGTATGCTGAACATTGGGGTCGAATGTTAAGCCAGAATCGAATATAACCCCAAGGTTTTTCAATTTTGATTGAAGCTCAAGTACAGAACCATCTAGAGATAGGGTTACAGGACTGGCTTTACGAAGTTGATGGGGGGTGCCAATAAGCATGACTTCAGTCTTGTCGCAGTTAAGATGAAGGAAGTTTTGAGTCATCCACATTTTTATGTCAGAGATGCAATTAGATAGAATAGAGACAGCCGAATCAGTGTCAGGTTTGGTATGGATGAATATTTGAGTATCGTCAGCGTAAAAATGAAAGCTGAAGCCATGTGATCTTAAAAGCTGACCAAGTGAAAACATGTAAATGCTGAAGAGCAAGGGGCCCAGTATTGAGCCCTGAGGAACACCAGACTTAACAAGACCAATTTCAGACCTGTACCCATTAAGATAGACAAAGTGACAGCGATCAGTGAGGTAAGATTTGAGCCATTTGAGAGCAGTGTCAGAAACTCCAAACACAGTCTCAAGATGAGAAAGTAAGATGTTATGGTCAACAGTGTCAGTGTCAAAACCAGCACTGAGATCAAGAAGGATGAGTATAGAAAGAGAACCAGAATCAGCAGCTATTAGATCGTTAGTGACTTTGACCAGGGCAGTTTCTGTGCTGTGATGTTGACAGAAGCCAGATTGGAGGGGTTCGAAAAGGTTGTTTGTCATGAGGCGGTTATGTAACTGAAGTGTGACAGCACATTCTAGAATTTAAGAAGAAAGGGTAAGTTATAGGGGGGGGTGAAAATTGTTAAGATTGTCGAGAGCCATGTTAGGCTTTTTTGGCACGGGGGTAATGGCAGCAGTTTTGAGGACCGCTGGTACAATGCCAGTGCTCATGGATGCATGTATAATATTGAGGACAATGGGACAGAGAGAAGAGAAACAGAACTGAAATAAAGTGGATGGAATAGGAAAAAATAGATGTGGTGGGTTTCATGCTTATAACTAGTTTATTGAGGGATGCTGAGTCAGGAAGAGAGAAGCTGGAGAGAAGGGAACCAGAGAAGTTGGATGAGGAGGGAGGAGGTATGGAAATGATATGCGTAGTGGAGAGAATGTGATGCTGGATGTTGTCAATCTTAGAACTAAAGAAATCTAAGAATGTGTTGCAAAGTTGTGATGAGACAGGTAATGTGGTGGGGCAGTTTGGTTTGAGCAGTCTGTTGATGGTGGAGAAAAGATGTCTGGGGTTGTTTTGGTGATTTTCAATATTGTGAGAGAAGTAGGTGGATCTAGCAGACTCTATAGTAACCTTATATTCAGATAAGTAATCTCTCCAAGCCTGATAATGTACATTTAGGCCAGAAAGACGCCACCTACGCTCAAGTTTGTGAGAGGCTGCCTTCATGGATCGCAGATGGTCATTGTACCAGGGGGCAGGGTGAGAGAAGGAG
The DNA here is from genome assembly GCF_059453375.1 of Lepisosteus platostomus. NCBI lineage: Eukaryota > Metazoa > Chordata > Actinopteri > Semionotiformes > Lepisosteidae > Lepisosteus > Lepisosteus platostomus. Next base: position 25,783,970 of record NC_142626.1, on the reverse strand, counting down.
ATGGTTTGAGTTTTTAAAGGAGCAAAGGTGTCGAGGGTAGATAAAAGAGTACTGTCAAGTAACTGTATTTTGTCCTCTAGAGGGTCAGAGGAAGAGAAACAAGATAAGGAGGACAGAGCAGAATTTGCAAACCTTGGGTGATCAATTGATCGCCAGTTGCGGAAATTTCCAGAGCTTTGGGGGGGAAGTGTTAGAAACAGGTAATTCCAGATTGAAAAGAATGGCTAAGTGGTCAGAGAGGCCTAGATCAAGGGGAGAGCAGTGGGAGACAAAAGAATCATTTGCAATAATTAAATCTAAGGTGTGTCCTTTGTTGTGTGTAGGGGTACAAACAAAATGAGTAAGATCAAAGCATCCCAATAGAGAAAGGAAGTCTTTAGCCAGACTGGAAGACATTGAATTGATCTTTATATTAAAGTCCCCTAGAATAAGGATCCTTTTAAAGTTAAGGCATAAAAATGAGAGAAAATCAGCAAACTCACCTAAGAAGGCTCCACTGGGTTTGGGTGGTCTATAAACTGTGGCAATAATAGTAGATTGGGGGATAGAAACATTTCAAACAAGACACTCAAAAGTAGAGGGAGGAGGTATAGTAATAGGACTGTAAAAAGGTTGTAAATAACAATAATACCCCCGCCTCTGCCTGAAAGACGCGGAAGGTCAAACAAACCATATCCAGGAGGAACTAGTTGGTTAAACAGGAGTCCATCGTTTTGTTTATGCAAGGTTTCAGTTAAGCACAGAAGGTCCAGTTTTTTTTCTTTGATGATGTAACATAAAAGAAGAGCCTTGTTGTTTATGGAGTGGGTACTGAGTAGCGCTGATCTGGACAGTCTCGGGGATGCAGGGGGAAGCGGAGTGCGTTCCAGGTGCGGTAGTAAGAGGAGATTTTTTAGGTCGGCGCCGGTACGGGATGGACTTACAGTTGTGCGCCGAAAGGCAGGGATAGAGACTCCGCTGGCAGACAAATTAAAGAAACCGCGTCCTGTGCTGCGATGGATGTAGCGACTCGGTCATAAAATCCCAGTAAAATGGCAATAATTGAATGTGTCTTTCACCAAGAAGTAGTTTTGTTTTAGTTGAAGAAGTTGCAGTGCAGTGTACCTCAGAGACATGATCGATGAATCAAGACTGTGTAACAAGATGGGAAGGAAATCCACGGTAAGGCGGTAGCAAGTGGTGAAGGTCTTCAGTTGAGCAAATTCACAATGCAAGTGGAAGTCGCATTTCTGAATTTGTAACGTGGAGCGGATAACGTGACGTGGATAAAAATAGATAAATTAGAAATCAGTGTTGCCGAGAAGAAAAAGGAAAAAAAAGACATGAATAAGTAGATAAAAATGAAAAACTGGTGAGAGGAGCGGCAGCCAAACGCGCCAGCATTCCCTCTCGACCGGAAGCGGAGAATACACTCAAGGCTCCTTACAAATAATGGGGATCCCCTTCACCACCACCAATATACAACCTCCATCTGGATAATGCACCAGTACGCTCACAGCACACCAGCACACCAGTACACCAGCTCTCAGTGAGGAGGAGAACAGGGTGATGAAACCAATTCATAGATGGGGATTATTAGGAGGCCGTGATGGGTAAAGGCCAATGGGAACTTTGGCCAGGATGCCAGTGTAATACCCCTACTCTTTTCGAGAAACACCCTGGCTTTTTAATGACCACAGACAGACCTCAGTTTTACGTCTCATCCAAAGGATAGAGCCTGTTTACAGTATAGTCTCCCCGTCACTATATTGGGGCATTAGAAAACAACCAGGCTGTGGGGTGAGCGCCCTCTACTGGCCCCACTAACACCACTTCCAACAGCAACCTTAGTTTTTTTCCAGGAGGTCTCTCATCCAGGTACTGGTCAGGCTCACACCCACTGAGCTTCAGTGAGGTGCTAGTTATGATTTGCAAGCTTATATGGCTGCTGGCATAATCACTGGCATAATCACAGAAATATATGTGCACTGAAGAACAGGTTACACACCTGCTAAACCACTGGGTCAATGGCAACCAAAAGAGTAAATTTGTTTGGCTGACCACTACGACCAAGTCTGAAAAAAGTCAGAAAAAAGGGGATCTAATTGGTTCAAATTGCTGTCATTCATTATTGACCATTTAGAGCCCTAGGAGACATCACTGCCTCTGTAACATGACTCAGGAAAGAAAAACAAAACCTCAGCAACCGGTTTATTTACTTAGCAACCAGGGGTCATCTATTGTCAATAACTCACCTCTGCTGATAAGCTGGCAGTGAAAATCAATTAAAACTCCTCAAGCACTGCCCAGAGGATTAGTTCAAGTTCAAGTTCATGTTTGTCATTCCAGCCATATACAAATATACAGTATGAAGTAAGACACAAGATGTAAAAAGGGTTAACTTAAGTCAGTTCTGCCTGAAAATTAGACTTCTAAGCAACAGGGTTTTATGGCAGGAAAGGGGGTTAACTGATAAGGATTCCAGATGCAAGCTAGGAACCCCCTGGGTGTAATCTTAAACTGACCATTTGGCCAGGAACTCTTAACTGGCCAAATACCATGACCCCCCTCTTTACCATCAGACCGAGTGACGTCAGAAACGGAAAAGAAAATACTATATAACCTTAAAGTTTGTACTGGCACATTGAACAAGACTTCAGTTTTGTTGTTTCTTGCGGGAAACAAGACTTCGGCTTTATTGTTCCTTGCATGCAACAAACTCATCTGTTTAACTTCATCTCTGGATCCAGAACCTTATTCTTTCTGTTACAACAATTTTGGCGTAGTTGGCTGGATGCTCCAGAAGGCGCAGAACTTCCCATCGGCAGGAGAGACGGTCAGTGCGCACATTACTAAGAGGTAAGGACTCCTCTTTTATTTAAAAGTCCCAACTCTCTCTGACCGAAATCTCTGCTCCCTGCGAGAATCACCCGAGATGACGGAGTAAACGTGAGTTCCTGGACACCTCTGGCCCGGGGAAGACACCGGTGTATGTAATGGGTGGTTTGCTGTAAGCCCAGAAGTTGGTCTGGCAGGCGGTGATTCGCGGTACTGTGTACAGGCGTTCGAAACTGGTGCCGGGTGTATGCCTTAATTGCACACATGAAACTGGTGTCGGGTGTATGCCTTAATTGTACGTACAGTATGAAACTGGGTGTCGGGTGTATGCCTTAATTGCACAGGGTTTTTGAATGGGTTTGGACCTTTACCGTGAGGCTCAGGATCGGTGTGGGCCTTAATTGTGCCCGGGGTTCTGAAGCTGAGTGGTGCCTTAAGGTAGGCAAGTAATCCAGGACTGGTGTGGGCCTTAATTGCGCCCGCAGTTCTGAGGCTTGAGTGGTGCTTTGAATGCACGTATAATTCAGGATTGGGTCCTGAGAGTAGCTACGCTTTGATCGTGCATGGATAGGTGTGGCGTGGTTTTGTTTTGTTTTAAAGGGAACAGGAAAGACGTAGATGATACATGTATGTTTTTTGTGTTTTCCTCCGTTTAAAGGGAGCAGTAGAGACGTAGATATAGATGTTTGTTTCTGGTGTGTTTCTTGTTTATGAACATATACACACGCACGATACATAAACACACCTCATAATAAAAGACCAGTTACTAATACTAAGTAGCAGGATTTAAAGGACGTTGAGACCCGGGAATCGCCTTGATCGAGCTCAGTGTGTAAGCCCACCCCGGGGCTTAAGCAGCGATGCTGGCGTTCTTGGGATGGTGAATTACTAATCAAGGAAGGGGTTTTTGAGGTCTCGTTCCTTGCCTGTGAACAGTGCTGGGTAAGTCCTCTCTAAAGGCTCTGAGAGACATTTAGATCTGGAGGTAACAGACGCCCGTAGATGAATGAACAAACGAACATGTGTGCTAACTGATGGTTTGAGAAAGTTTGTGGAAGGGTCCGTTTATATATCGGAAAAGTGCAAGTTGACGGAAAAGAAGGAGAAAAATATGAGAAAAGCTGAGTTTGTCAGAGGGAGTTTGGGGCGAAGACGCCTGTAAAGAAAGCATATGCGTATTGATTGGCAAAAGCACAAGGATGTAGCTGCCACCCTGGTGTACAGCCGACACCAGTGTTGGCAGATACATGAGAAAAAAAAGAGAAATTGGGACATGACTACTTAAAAGTGTGTTTACAGGAAAAACAAAAACCCGAGAGAAAAGATACTTTACTCGCTACGAAAGAGTATGAACAAAAGCGAAAAGAGGCAGTGCAGGAGAATCAGAAACTAAAGGAAGAATTAGTTCCTGGTCGCACTGCACTAGTTAATGTGTTACAACCGTCAACTAAATTATACCCTGCTCTCCCATAGGGGAACAGACAGGAAGGAAATGAAAATAATTGGGATCAATTCCCACAGTGACCATATGGAGACGGGGGGTCTGAGTGGGATGACACCTGGTACGAGTGTGATGGAGACGGAACAGGGACTCCCGTCTTAAAGGGAGGGCGCCCGCAGATCTGTACTCTCACCCGAAGTGGGAAAGTACTTGATGTAGTGGGGGCTGGCGCTGTTGATGACAGCGTCACTCTAACTGTCTCGCACCCCGTCGAGGGGGTCCGCACTCACACCTGCCTTCCCTGATTCCTCCATACAATCAAATCCAAAACCGGAAGATATTGACCGGTGGGCTAAAGTACCGCATCAGAAATTAGGAATGCAGCGAACCTGGAGTGCACTTCAGGAATTAAAAGGATTCATGTAGAAGTGAAACAAGAATACAGTACATTGTAGTACGAAGAGAAAAATATATTCTTGATGTGTATGTGTGTTTTATGAATTTGTGTGCCGGCATGTATGTGTGTAACTGTGAGTTTTGGTATACTAAATAACGGTGCGAGTGTGTTTAGCCAGCGGGACTGGCTAGAGACATAACTAAAGAGACTTGACGAAAATCAACTTAAGGAGATTGGAAAATATAAGAGCGTCTGAAACGTATAAGTACAGTACAGGTGGACGTAAAAGGAGTTAGATAAACAGTTTTTGTATGTATATACAATAAGTTGTAATAGTGGAAACAAGTTGGAATTATTCGAATGTCTCAAAACCAGACATGCTGAAACGCTGTAGGTTTAGAATCGAGACTGGGGAGAATAAACAATCTTGTGAGAAGATCTGTTTACCTAACGATTAGATCCCTTGTAGCCTCCCTAAGTCTGTCCCAGTCCAGTGCATAAAAGGAGTTAAACCTAAAATGTACTGTAAATGGGGTGTCAGTTTCTCTGTTATGGGATACTGGAGCACTACTGTCATGCTTGTCTCACTTCACAGTGTGCTATAGAGTAATGTATATGGGGAGACGGCAGGTGACCACAGGAGTATTGGGGCAGCAAGTTTTACTTGCTGAGTACCAGATTTTAACATTCACGTGCACTTATCACGTGAATGTGGGTGGTTTTATCCCAGATCTATTTGGTTGGAATATTATGCATTACAAAGAACGACTAACCAGAACAGGGTATCACGTGGCTTCAACTGACTGTGATCACTCAGTATGTTGATGGTATTCTGAGTGCTTCCCCTGACGAGGAAACCCACAAGTCTGAGTTGCTTCAGCTTTAGAGTGTCTAATAGTAAGCAGTTATGATAAGGCCCTTTTGTGTCTAGCATTGTGTAATTTTAATAGGGCCTGGGTGCAATGTTTTTACGAGGTGAGCACAACTTTTAACGGATCTGCTTAAGGGGGGAGTGCAGTACAAGGACAAGATTGCCTTGGTTCCAGCAGCAAAAGCCGCCTGTAATAATTTGAAATAAGCTCTCTTACAGGTGCTGAGACTGGGGTTTCCTCAAATGGATCAACCATTCCTTTGTATGTAAGTGTGGAAAAAGGGTTCTGGGCAGCTGTGCTGACGCAGGAGCATGAAGGTAGGCACTATTATACCATTAGATGTTGTAGCCAAAAGGTGGGGGACTGTGAAAATTTTAAGAAAATGTAATACTGTTTACTGATGGGTCCTCTCTGATGCATGAGGAAGAACAGAGAACAGGCTGAGCTGTTACAACAGAATTCGAGGTGCTAACGATTGGAAAAATGTCCCTCCACTGCCTCAGCGCAGCAAGCCAGTTTAGAGCACTGATGGAAAATTGTAAAAAGAAAGATGATAAAGGGTTACTGTATATGTATATAATGTATGTATTTGTTGCATGTAGGCCGCAATTCTGGATGGCTATGGAGAAATAGGATTCTCTCACAACGGTAGGGACTCCAGTTAAGAATAATGGATTTGTCTCTGAACTGATTTGTAGTTTTACAGCTGCCGACTGAAGCAGCTGAAGTAAGGTGTAAATAACACAAAAAATAAAGAATTCCAGTAACTCAAGGTAACAACTGCGCAGATGCAGATGCCAGGCGAGCGGCACTGGAAGAGCAGGAGTCTGAGACTCCTGTGAAACTTCTATTGGGGAAAAGAGAGAATTCAGGTTGAGGACTTTAATAGATTTTTAATAGTGGTGAAGAAAGATGTGAAGACGGGTGTTTGAATTTAATCCTTTCTGTATGAGGTTTAGACTTCTAAGTCACAAGCTGGGGTTTATGGCAGGAAAGGGGGTTAACTGATAAGGATTCCAGATGCAAGCTAGGAACCCCCCTGGGTGTAATCTTAAACTGACCATTTGGCCAGGACCTCGTAAACTGGCCAAATACCATGAACCCCCCTCTTTACCATCAGACCGAGTGACGTCAGAAACGGAGAAGAAGATACTATATAACCCAAAAGTTTGTACCGGTACGGGGAACAATACTTCAGTTTTGTTGTTTCTTGCGGGAAACAAGACTTCGGCTTTATTGTTCCTTGCATGCAATAAACTCATCTGTTTTACTTCATCTTGGGATCCAGAACCTTATTCCTTCTGTTACAACAGTGGTTAGAAAATGTGTAAAGAATGTGGGGTTGTATGATGATGGGGTGGGGGCTGGCGGATACCCAGGTGTATGACAAAGATGATTCCTTGGTGCGGACTGCCCTTCCCCTTGGATACTGATCTAGGGGCATACTACACTGGGAAGGTGTGCCAGGTTGTAATCGCCTCATTGGGGTTAGGTGTAAGTTACATTGCCCCCATCACCCACAGTCTAAAAGACCAACAAAGGAAATATCAACCGAAGGAACACCGTGGGTAGATGCTCTAACTGTGGTCCTGTGCAGTTTGCGGGCTGGAGCAAACAGAACTGTGAGACTGAGCCCATTTGAGGTCATCACGGGCAACCAAAGAAACTCCCTGGAGGCTAAGTTTGGCTAACGGACTGTTGAATTTACTAACTCTCTATTACAGTATCGTAGGTTTGTTAACTGAAGCGGTGCACAGGGCTTGTGAACAGGTGCTGGACGCTTGGGGACCTCCAGTAGAGGGGAGACACGACCGGATACCTGGCGAGTGGGTGTAGGTGAAGAAGAGATACCCTGCAAGATGTTGCAATCCTGCTGGGAGGGAATATCAAGTGCCACTGACTACTGACTGTGCCATCTGAGTGACAGGATGAGATCGCTGGACCCACGCATCGCACTTTCACCGAGCTACGGCACCAGAGACTGAGTGAACAGAAAGAAGGATGTTACCGTTTCTGTGTCTGATGCTTCCTAAGACCAACAGTGTGCTTGTTAGGCCTGAGAAGCATTATTGGGGATATGGTATCAATACATTCTGGGTGTTGGCATATCTATCAGCCAAAAAATTATAATCGGAGTTGGGTCAATATTGGTATTCCAAGATCCTGACGATAGATCTCCACATGGCTGAGGTCTGCGTTTGGGTCCTGGGGTAGGACTTTATGTATTTGTAGGATTAGGATTGTTTTATATGTATAATTGTAACTATCACTTGTACAAAAACATCAATCACATCTTGTTGTAACCGTGGAACGCACAATGTCATGGTAATGCATGCCTGTACATCTAAAAAGGAAAGATCTGCCCTGACATTGTATGTGTAAAAAATAGGCAGTCCTGACGTATGCCATATTTTATAAGGGGGGAATGAAGTAAGACACAAGATATAAAAAGGGTTAACTTAAGTCAGTTCTGCCTGAAAATTAGACTTCTAAGCAACAGGGGTTTATGGCAGGAAAGGGGGTTAACTGATAAGGATTCCAGATGCAAGTTAGGAACCCCCCTGGGTGTAATCTTAAACTGACCATTTGGCCAGGGTCTCTTAACTGGCCAAATACCATGACCCCCCTCTTTACCATAACACCGAATGACGTCCGAAGCAGCAAGGAAGGACTATATAAGCCTAATGTTTGTACCGGCACTTTGAACAATACTTCAGCTTTATTGTTCCTTGCATGCAATAAACTCATCTGTTTAACTTCATCTCGGGATCCAGAACCTTGTTCTTTCTGTTACAACACCGCTGATCTATTCTCTTAGCATATAAGACAACACAAGGAAACAGAGGGAGGTGATATAGCAGGAAGAACAAACAATCAGGCTCTTTATAAAGATGATGTTATTATATACAGCCAAAATTAATATTTTCCTGTTCTCACAGATGTAATCACAGACTACACCAACTTTTCAGAATAGGGATTGATTCTGAAGCAATGTTATTGGGGAATCTATATCCCTGGAGGTCAAAAATAAATTTAATTTACAATAGGATTGGGATAAGATAAAATGTTGAGCAACTGCAATATTCAGAAACCTAGAAAACATATTAAAATGTAATTAAGAGGTGCTAGAAAATCCACTGAAGCAAAACGTCTATAGATGGAAACTGCTGCCTGTCTAATTGTTGAGAAGGATGAAGACGGCAAGAATGAAGGTACTTCCAGGATTTCTGTCTTGTTCCAGACCTTCCTTATGCCTCTCAATGACCATTACTAAAACATCTATTTTATGTGGTTTAAAGTCAGGGTCCCATACTATTGTGATGTCGTGGTTCCACGTGGGCTCATGTCCCCCTCTGCTCCACCCTGCCGGTTTGTCCTGCAACACCTGGGTTGCATACCTGGGTCTCCGGGGTAATGCAACAGGGAACCAGTCGCATGAGCTAAAGGAGACCTCCCTCATCCCAGGCGGCTGAGGTCCCTGCTACGCGAAGGGGGGCAATAACATCACCATATCCAAACTAGCTCCGCTACACTATTTCTATAAACCCATCAAAATGACTATTTCTTTCTTTTTTTCACAATACAAATTCTTGTGATTACTGAATTTAAATTGCAGAATTTATTTTCATAATTCTTTGCTTTGTTCTGCTGGAAGCAAGCAGGGCAGGCAGAAGAAAGTGACTCCTTGTGTTCGAATTTAGACGGACTCTATGAATGAAATCTCATTATTACCCACAGAATTATAAATCAACCACAACATACAAATGTGTAAAAAAGATGGGCAAAATGTGAAAGATTGCATGTTGAGTTTCTCAGTAATGAGATATTAACAAAGAACAACAGTCACAAACAAGAACTTGTATAAAACTGCGTAGCAGTTATTTGTCTTTCTAGATGCCCCCCTTCTTTTTGTTCTATACTTCTGTAGCGGCGAGGCTTATTAATAAGGAAGAATTAAGTGTTCTGAGCCTTCCCAAATGAGGCCCCATTTCTCTGTTCATCTCTGTGGTGCAGCCACAGAGAAACTATTCATTCAGGCTGATTTAAGGTTTCCTAGGACAGCTCCCAAAGGGGAATGCACTTAGCTAAGCCTGGCTATCATGATCAATGGTCATCCATTGGCGCCTATCTGTCTAGGGAGTGCCAGATGGACATCTGGACTGCATTCCTAAGTGTCAGGAGTAAGTGACTCATATCTCACCTTGATCAACCAATCAGGGACTGGTAGGGCTGAGTAACCCACGTGGGACTCTGATGCCCATGGAACTTTCAGCCAATCAACGAGCTGAAGTTCCTCCAGGTAAAAACAGGCAACACAGAGAGCCTGTGAGATTCAGGAGTGGACTTCTGTGGACTTTTCTAAAGGGAATTCAAAGGAGAATTCCAGGGCAGGACAGCCCAGGAGCAGAAGGCTCCCAAGGGCAGGACATTCTCGCAGCGCGCCTCCTGACCATCCTGAGACTCAGCCCGGACAACCACGGAACGGCCAGTGTGTCCGAGTGCCAGAACTTTCCTTTGTTCTAAGAGTCTAGAGCGGAGGTTGCCAGAGAGTAACCAGAGGATCCACCCGAGGTTAGCATCAGCAGCAAGCCTCGTGAACAGGTCGGAACTGTGGACAGCTGAATCACTATTCAGAACTAGCTCTTCATCAGGAACGAACCGGTCCTCTTCCTGACTTGCTGGGACCCACAGTCATCTTTTCTCCTGTGCACAAACTTTGCTAGTTAAAGCCAACACTAACTAGCCGGTCAGTGAGCATCAGCAGCGCACCATCGCAAGCCGCACAGCACAGCCTGGCACGGAGCCAGAGAGCGCGGATTGGACAGCAACAGCCTGCAACTGTTTCTTTGTGCCCGCAGGAGATCTGAAACCCCAGAAATTGGATGAGTATTCAACTTCAATGCATTACAGCTCGAGAATTCAATTGTTATCCCAACCAGTTGATATCAATTTAATTCCTAAGAGTTATGTACTTGTTTTGAGTATCTAATGTAGAAGTTATAACCAAGTGCATTTACGAAACGGTCTAAATGAATGATATACTGAACGTATGTCCTCTTGATATGTGTAACACTTCGTAACTGATTGAATATATACCTTTTGTATTCTGATAACCCTCTCGATAAGAACTGTTAGGTTTATATGCATATTTTATGTATTAATAAATGTATCCTCGTGTATTAGTACCTGTGTGTGTGCGTTGTTTGAGTTATGTCGCATGGTTGGATTCTAAAGCCATCAAAAGAATTAACTTTGTGATTTACTGCTACAATTAATAATTGTCACAGTAAATGCCCAAACCCTACAGAACTGGTGCCTTCAGAGAGCCACTACATTTACATTTTGGCTATGGCAACGTTACACTTCCGATGTATTTTTCTAATGCATGTGAACAGGGAATATTGTGTGTCTCAGGATATCTAAATAAAACAATAACATACAAAGAAATAACCAGTGTTCACTTACCGCAGTGTTATTAATTTACAGTTGGGATCCCTCGGAGCTGCAGACAGCAGTTTCACACCTGAATCCCCCAGGTTATTGTGACTCAGATCCAGCTCTCTCAGACTGGAGTGTTGAGACTGAAGAGCAGAGGCCAGATCTTCACAACATCTCTCTGTTAGTTCACATTTCACCATCCTGCAAACACAAAGACAGGAGCACAGCTGAACATCTGCACAGCTCATCCACATCTTTCTTTCTAAGTCTTCACTACAGCACCCAGCTCAGCAGTAATATACAACATCATGTCATTATCCATCTCAGAGTATCCATGGATGAGGATGATGAAGATAACAGCTGCTTCAAATTTTGGGCTCCAGAAGGAACAAGAAAGATGATAAGAAACTGTCAGGAAGGGAGACAGTGGGAAACAGGGAGACACATGGAGCTACAATGAAAAGGGAAACAGAAAGACTTTGACTTTTAACCATAATAAAAATTGCTTCACATTTATTATTATATTTTTTATTATGTCATCTTCTTATAATTATTTTTAGTTAGTTATAGTGTTGTTGTTGTTGTTGTTGTTGTTGTTTTTCTTCAAATAGTTTATTAATCCCAATGTAAATTATCAACATTGGAGTAAGTCAACTGGAGATTTTATTATTGTTGCTTGTAGATATGTTGAGAAAAACAACATTCCCATTTGAAGAAAAAAACTACCAGGGTTTTAAGCATGACAACACATAAAATAAAAATAATAAACAATAATAATGTGAAGCAGTAAACAGCATACACACACACAACCCCTATATACTTATACAAATCCCACTAAAAAGAAAAAAAATGTAACAATAATGAAACTAAACAACCCTTGTCCCTCCCAAAAATATACATCACTGCACACTTTTTACACATGACTCTCTACACATACAGTACTCTCACACGTAACATAGTCAAAACACACCGACACCATCACACAAGAATCTCTACAGTTCAACTGCAGGCACCAGTTATAAAACAATATAAAATAAGAAACAATGACGTGACCCTGCCTAACTTAGGAATTGCATGACTTTAAAAGCTATAAAAAATGAGTTTAGTTAAAAAAAACTTTTTTTGTGCTCAAAAACAGGGTGATTTTTCTTCCTCATGATCAGTTTGTAAACTTGGTAAATAACTTTTTAATTAAACACTTAAAACACTTGAATTTCATGAACATCATATTCTACTATCTTCCTATGGTATGAAGCAGATCAGTGGGTCTTTTTTTCCAATCAGAGGCTGGGAAAATATCTCCCCGTCCACTGCGCTGCGTCAGAGAAGCAGCGGCACTGAGAGAGGGAGGAGGCGCGGAGCTCTGTAATACAGAATGAGCCATCTGCAGCCTGGAATGCCTAAGGCACAGATCGCGTCTGCCTTTATAATTTAGATTTTAAAATTAAGCAATGTAAATCATTTCCTTTGACTTCTAAATCCTTTAATTATCATTAAGGATAGCTACTTTCTCACCAATAAGATCTATTTTTAAACCATTGTTTAAACAAAGCAGGAGCGTATTGTACTTCCTAATGACATAACATGGAAATATTATAGATTTTAATCCCCTTTAGGTTTTTATAATTTAAGCAAAGTGTCATCAAAACAAATACCACAAAACTATTCTCGATTGTATTTCTGAAAGTTATGTCTAACTTAGTTCAATATTTGAAATACAAGTCATTGTTCAAATGTACGTTAAATCTGAGTTTTGGGAAATAAGTAAAATACAAAATTAGTATTTTGTATAGCAATATTTTGCTATCAACAATTAATAACAGTCTTAACTGTTTATAACAACTAAATGTATTAACTAAGGAATAGGGTGGCAGTGTTAAGCATGCTTTTTGTAAGCTTTTTCATAAATAGCACCAGATTTCTCAGTGGCTTTCAAAATTAAATAATGCATGCAAATCTGTGAACTAGAAAGATATCCATCCATTTCTAATGGTGGTGAAGTGGTTAGTATGGCTATCTTGCAGTGCTGGGACCCCAGGTTCAATTCCTGAGGTACAGTATGTGTGGAGTTTGCATGTTCACTCTGGGTTCAAGTGGGTTTTATCCAGGTACTGTACAGATACCTACATACTGGTCAGTGACTTGTCTTATGGGAATACTGGTCCTGATGTGTGTGTGTGTTTCTGTCTGTTTGTCTGCCCTGTGATGTATTCTGAGTATATTCTGCCTTGTGTCCGTTGTTTGCTGGGATAGGCTCCAGCTCCCCTGTATTGGATAAAGAGATTAGAAAATGGATGGAACTAAAGGAATTGTGTAACTATACAGAGGGATTAAACCCACTATGATATGGCAGGATCTCACAGGATACATTATTTTATACTGCTGGCTTAACAAAACAGCTTTTCCACTTCTCTGGTATTTGTATTTAGTCTGTACTTAAACAAATTGCCTCTAAATATAAATATCTTCAGATAATGGCTCTGGATCAGCATCAGCTATGTTTGCTCATTCCTTCAATTTATCTACACCCAACACACAGTTGAATGCTAGCAATTTCACAAAATCTAAAATACAATCCTCATTTCAGTAACTATGTAAACATACAGTCTGTTAACTTTATCATCTTCCTCTGCAGTCTGTAACATCTCCTGTCCATTTGTCAAAAGCATGCCTAACCCTCTTAGGAAGTATCCTTGTCATCAGTGTATTCCTCAACTTTCCCCAAATTATCTTTTTCCTACCTACTGTACATCTCTAGTCTTAACATGCTCCATGAGAACTTACTTTTAATCTGTACCTTTTCATCTACCACATGGTAACAAACAATCTTTGTCTAATTGTACTGTACCTGCAATATTTTGCAGCCTGCAGATAACACTTTCATTTAGTCTAGATTAAACCTTTTCTACTACTTTGAGAAACTGAAAATCCCATTGTAATTTTCATCCCTGTCTCAACTTCTCTTCATTCTTCATTTCAACTATACTGTAACTACAGGAAGTTTCAGGTCCACATTCCACCTTCTCAGTTGTTCATTTATTTCTTCCTCACTGTTCAAAGCTCCTCTTACTTTCTTAACTCTACCGCTAGCAGATCTTTTGTCCATACATCCTCCCTTGCTTCTTTTTCAACCTTTCCATCCTTCTCCTTCAGTGTCTGCAAACTGGCATCTCTAACCATACCTTGAATATCCATATACCTTGCATTTATTTCTAATATACCTGTATGCTGTTATTTTGCATATGTTGTTTTTTTTGCAAGAGCTCTTCAGACACGCTGTTACTAGCCTACAAAAAACTCCTAATGCTTTGCACCCTGCAATAGCTCAGCCTAACTTAAATCCTCAAAAACTGCTTGTCTTAATTGGTTTAAATCACACACATCATATGTAAATACCAGCCATGTAGCATTAAAAAAAGCTTCATTGTGGAACATCACACTGATTTAGTTTATTTAAAGGGAACTAGAGAAACCAGAAGGGCTTCTTTTTCTAGAATTGATGACTGCACATCCTGTTAACTGGGGTAATTAAATCCACACCGAGCAATCTCCAAAATATTCAGAATTTGACAGCCAGAATCCTGATCGGTTTGCATTACGCCTATCTTCAAATCCTTGCACTGGGTTCCTATCAGATTTTGAGTAAACTTCAAAATCCTCATCCTCATTCAGTACCTGTCTGGCTTATTATCTCTACTCCCCACTTTGCAACCTTCATTCATCTGACTCTGGTCTTCTAGCTGTCCTCAAGAATATCTACATTCTGTGGGTGACAGGGTCTTCTCTAGCTACACCCCAGAGCTCTGGATTTGTATCCCCAGTGATATCAGAGTCATCCACCCTGAGTGCATTTAAATATAAACTGTTTTTTAGTGTCTGTATCTGCTTCATTTTCTAACTTTGGTAGCACTTCTAACTGTTTGTCTTTCTTATTTGTATTTACTTTGTAATTTGTGGTCCTCATAACTGTTTTTACACCTGCTATATTATTTTAAGATGCTTAGATATGTACTACATAAAATAAAGTTCAGGTGGGTAGCTGTGTCAGCATGCGTGGGCTGCAAAGGAACAAGTAATAGATTTATTCCATGCTGAAAAACAGAAAAAAGAAAACACAACGTTTTGGCCGTGGAGCCTTCTTCACACCTGAAGAAGGCTCCACGGCCGAAACGTTGTGTTTTCTTTCTTCTTTTTTTAGCATGGAATAAACCTATTACTTGTTCCATAAAATAAAGTTTATTATTATTGTTATAGAGAAACATGATCAGATTTTCCCTGGTTAAGAAAAAAAGATCTAAACTATACTGGTTTGTCACTCTTCTCACACCCTCTTTGCTAAATGGCTTTGTATACTGATCTGATCAATCTAAATGTACATATTTTCTGTGCTTTCCCTATCCTGTTAAATTTATAATTATAATGTCCTTCTTGAAATGAGTGATTTCTAAATACCTGTTTTCACTGTTACCTTCTTGCAGCAACTCTGCGACAAAGTATACACTGATTTTAACTTGACAGCTACTGAGTCCTAAATTCGTCCTGCTACCAACATTGAATAAAAAAAATAAGATTTCTATATTTGTCTTTATTTAGTGGTTCCATTAGTGACAAGCTTAATTACTTTCTTAGAAAAATGTATTTTATGTGTTGCAAAAAAAACCTGACTTGCTTTAACACAATATATTTAAAAATCTTTCCCCTCGCAATTGACCTGAATACTCAACAATTTAAGAAGCCTTCCATGAAACCACGTTTGCTATTAATTCATATAAAGCTTTATTTACACCTCTAACACTTTTTATGTCCTGAATTTTAATTTGCCTTAACCTTTTAGACATGAATTTTAGTTTCACCCTTAAAAAGCTTATGTTTTCTCTACCTTTTGTTTCTTGTCCTACAGAGCTCTTTAATTGTGAAGTTTCCAGCATGTTTACATTAATCTATGCACATTTTAAACTGTTATTACTGATCACCGAATTATTGGATTATGGCTTAATTCACTGTTTCCTCAATTTCTATGGCAAGCAGTGCTAGTGCTGTATTTGGTGCGATCTTTTGCAGCTGAAATCTCACTGTTTAAAAGAATAAGAAATTAGATTGCTCATAAATACAATCACTTATTCCCATGGTTCTCAAACTGTGGTAAGCCAAATTGTTGTGTGCACTGAAAAATTGGGACAGGTTTTCATATTTTCTGATTAAATAAAATGAGTTTGTGTGTCAAATACGCAGCCTACGTACTATGATACAGGGCACGCTAATACTTGAGTGGACACAAGAGGTACTATGTAATTCTATACCACTGTATAGGAATGCGTGATATGAACACAAATGACCAATTGAATTTAAAAAAGTTATCTGCAGCAAATAGGGAAGTAGGAGAATATGCGTGATTTTGGAACAATACCAATCTTGTGACCCCAGGAAAGCATGACAGATAACAGAAAAATATTTAAAAACTGTTCTAAGTTATTCTGAGAAAAATACACCAAGCGTCTCTGTGTTTCACTCCCACGTGCATGAAATAAAAACTTCGGGGAACGGGGAACGGGGAACGGGGAACGGGGAACGGGGAACGGGGAACGGGGAACGGGGAAGCTCTAGCTAGGTAAAACCCAATACTGAGCAAGGAGTGGTGTGTCAGGTTGGTTTAAGTAGGCGGGTGGAAGAAGGTGTGTCTGATTAGTTAATTGGAAACTGCACTGGAATGTGAAGGAGTTGATTAAGGGCGGTGAGTTCTCCAGGGATGTGACGTAACATGTATTATGTGTGGATAAAAAGCTGCTAAACAGCTCAACCTGCTGCCCCTTTCGAATGACACAGTCACTCGTACAATTATTGATATGGCAGATGATGTCGAAATTACTCTGATAGAGCATGTTACGATGAGCAGATGCTTTTCACTGCAATTAGATGAGTCTGTAGATGCCGTTGATTTGGCCAATTTGCACATTTATGTTAGATATGAGTTTGAGGGCATGTCCCAAGAGGACTTTCTGTTCGGTAGGCAACTACCAACAAAAACTACAGGAGAGCGCATATTTCAGCTTCTGAATGAATGTATCGAAGAGAGTGCGTTGGAGTTTGTGAAGACGGTATTAGAGTGATAACAGGCAGACACAGCGGTGTAGTTGCATGAATTAGAGAGAGAGAGTGCTCCAGATATGAAGTGGACGCACTGCAGCATCCACCGCAAGGCCTTGGCCGTCAAGAAAATGCCTGAGGATTTAAAATCTGTTAGAATGTGCTGTCAAACTTGTGAATTGTATCAAGGCTCAACCAATGAATTCACATCTGCTTTGTTCGACTAAATAGACTGACCCATCTCACTGAAATGGTAAGTGCTCAGTGCTATTTTTATTATACGTGTGTGTGAGTGTGAGTGCACGTGCTCATGTTGGTCATTGAGATTTTCTGTGGTTCCTATGAGAAGATGACTTGTAGGTTGTAGTTGGATGCTTTGGTTTGATCAGGGGTGGTACTTGGTCCAAAAAATTTGAGAACCACTGACTTATTCTATATAAATACAAAGTAATTGCTCTCTGAAAATGCTCTTTTTCTTGTTTGTTTTGGAGACCTTGATCGATACTGATTTGAGATGTCAAAAAGCATTTATTTTCTATTTGTATTTCTGCTCCACAAAAATTGTGCATTTCCAACATAACTGTTTGTCGAGATTTTAACTTTATATTTAGGCTAAAATTTCAACTATAAATCTTACTCTAATTACTAGCCGTAAATACTGATGTTTTACTCCCCCTTACCACAAAGATATATTTGTATTGTAACTGGGATTCTCTTTTCTTCTGTCTTTGTCTCCTTACTCTCACCTGCTGAGATCTGGACACGGAAAGGTTAAAGATGGCAACAAGTCAGGCAGCGAGAGGGAAGGTGGCTCCATAACTAACAAATATAATGAATAACGAATGTTTGCCAACTAGAGGAATTCTAGTGAGATCCTGCTCTCCACCAACCCCTCAAACACTCTCCTCCTCGACAGACCCTCCACCTGAGACTGTGTTTATCCTGCTCTTGTAGAAGAGGAGTTGGGTCTGGCCCAGCAGAAAGGCACTGGGTACAATTCTCTTCTTATTGACATAACTCACCCTGAACACAACAGCAGGGCTGCTGAAGGCCAGTCTACTGTTAGAGAAGAGACTCATCATGGGAGTCAGACAGGAGCAGGTGCTACAGCAGTGGAAGTGTGCCTGACTCCCAGCACAGAAATGTAACCATAACCAGAAGTATAACATTAAGTTCATACAGTATATAATACATGGGAAGACCTACTGTAGGTTCTTGATGTAACCAATGTGTTGCCCCACTTCAGTCAATTGCACAACAAAATGAAACCTTTAATTTGGCAGTGCCTCTACCTGAAACAGCTGTGAATCAATCTGTGACTATATTAGGCTTTTCAGGAATTTCAACTGTAATTCTACCAGTAATCACAAGATGACTCCACAAGGTTTCTGTGCCCAGTATATTACAATGAACAAATATCCTCCTTACTTTCTGTAATTTAAATTTTAATTTAAGGAATTCACCAAGTCTCTTAAACCAAAAGAAAAAAATCATTGGCGTGCTCGTCTAAAGGAGAAGTGATGAATCCCAAAGTCTAGTTATTTCACATACTTTTTTTCAAATATTGAGTTCTGACTACAATAAATCAAACGAGAAAAATCTTTATCCTGTGCACACTGTTCTCAGCTGTAAACCAATCAGGTTTACTCACAGCCTGATGACTGAGAAACTTGCTGCCTCTTCACTGCACTCCGCAGATCCCGAATGTTTTCTTTGAGAATGAATCTGGATGCCTAACACATCATCTCCAGACGTTTTTCCAATCCCAATCCAGTCCCTTCTGTTTCTCTCTTTTCCAGATGATCTCTCCTCTTTTCCTCCAGTTGTTAATTAAAATTAAACTCACCCCCTCAGCACACACTAGCCGATCCGTACACTCCAGATCTCTCCACAGTGCTGTCCTGATACTCGCTTTCCAGTTTTTTTTTTTCTCACGGGACAAGTAGCCTCACACCCCCTCCAGTTCAATGAGCACAGGACATGTTTATTTAACCCGGTTGAACTACAATATAACTTGCATTTAATCTCAGTATATTTACATTAATATTATATTCACATACACTACTAAAACAACAAAAAAATATTAACAGTATTTACATAAATGCACACAGAGCTACAGAAGGGACAGACAGACTCTGTCTGCTGGATCTAAAACAGACGCAAACTGCTTGACAACAATTGTAGCGTAAAAGACTTCCCACTGTGGGCTGTCAGCTTTTATTAGTGAGGTGGGACAATGTGTGGGTTTTTGGGAGTGCGGAGTCCACCGGCTTACTGTCTGATATCTCTGAAGGAGACAGTGCCAGTGTGGAATCAATATGTGGGTGAAATATTACTATAAATATTTTAGAAGTGACCAATAAAGGTGTGTCGAGATAAGAACAAAAATTCAAGTTAGAGAGAGAAAAGTTGTGTGCCTCTGCATATTAAGCTTTCGGCACAGTTTTATGATGAACAATTTAGTCAGCCGCGTGAACTTTCAATACAGGGCTCTCAATTTGAGACATCAGTGGTTCAGATGAGATAATAAATATTTTACGCACAGCATTTTACGCACAGGGATGAAAGTTAGAAGGCTGTAATTGCTGGTGTCATGGACCCTCTAGTGGTAACCAGCAGTAGGGCATTAATTTTTATCCGCTGGGTCACAGAGAGAAATCTGTACAGGCTTTCACAGGCAGGCTCTATCCCCACACAATTTTCCAGGGAGTGTCAGGGAGAGACAACAGCTGAGATCGGTGCACAGCCTGTACAGATCTTTCCCCTCAGCTGTGGCCAGAGACCGTTCCTCTAAAGCACGAGACTATAGGAATGTTCAGGGAGATGACCCTACTTTAACAGCATCCCCCAAGATGTAGTCAGACAGAATCTGGCATGAATATCTGCCTGTACACTGCAGTAATATAGTCCCAAATTAGCTCACATCCAGTCTACACAGTGCCAGCAGCCCAGGTCCATGTCCAGCAGGTGGTGTAACTGGGGGACACTGGCTCAGACCAGTTTGCTGGTGAAGAATAAAAAGTGATCCAGTTCTGTCTCCATTCTTGTATTGTGGCTGATGGGTTGTTTAAGAGGGGAGACGCAGTGGAGCAGCGGTTAATATGGCTGTATCACAGTGCCAGGGCCCTAGTTCAATTCCAGACCTATGGAGCTGTCTGCTTGGAGTTTGTACACTATGTTCTCTCTGTGTTCACACTGGTTTCCTCTGTCGACCCCCTGATGGACTGACAACCAGTACCCTGTGTTGGGCCCATTGCTTGCTAGGATAGGCTCTGGCTCACTCATTACCCTGAATTAGAAACTGTGGAGTCAAGGACAGACTGGGCGTCTCCTCCTCTCTCCACACACACAGACAGCTCCACTCCTCCAGCAGACTGAAGAGGAAAGAAGGCAGTGGGGACAGGTCAAACCCACAGGTGTCCAGTAGAAAGAGGACCAGGGAGAGTCTGAGGTCTCCTGCTTGTTTCAGCAGGACACAAGACTGGGCCATGAGCAGTTGATGACAACACTTGAATGTCCTCTAGGGATTTTTTTTTACAGAGCCCTGACATCCTGCTCTCCCCCAGCCATGACCATAATGTCATCAGTGTACTCTGAGTCCCGAATAGTAGGATCAGGGCAGCCCGAGATGGACAAACTCTTGCTGACCCAGTGGAGCTGATATAGAAGAGGCTCAATGGCAAAGGAGTGGAGTATCTCCAAAAAGTAACAGAGTACATCAGGGTATTTTCACAACCAATCTCCAACAGTGATCGCTGGATTTCAAAGGCACTGTAAGGCCATGAGCTTTACTTATTTCTTTCTTTCTTGTTTTTTGTTTTGTTGTACTGGATATTTCTGTCTGGTGAGAGGACACAGTAAGACATATAAGAATCTAAGGATTCTACTGTATACTGTATACGTCTACTATATAATCACTTTTTTTAATTCCAGAGATAATATAAAATGTTTGAGAGAACATCATTCCAGGTGGAAATTGACTTTTTGGCTAGTGGTCTTATCTTGTTACACTAAACTGCATCTTTAAACACAAAAACTGAAAACTAAAATGAAAAAATCTGGGTCCACAAAAAGCATCAAAAAGCATTTCACAGGATATTAAAGCCTTTTGTATTTAAAAGGCTTTATCCCTGGAAATAAAAATATAATTTACAATAGAATAAAATGTTTTTCAACTGCGCTACCCAAAACCCAGAAAACATATTAAAATTTAACTAAGGTGCTATAAAATCAGGTTAAGAAAGACTTCAAAAGATGGAAACTGATGCCTCTCTCATTGTTGGGAAGGATGAAGACAGCAAGAAATGAAGGTACTTCCAGTAATTCTGTCTTGTTCCAGACCTTCCTTATGCCCCTCAATGATCATTACTAAAACATCTGTTTTATGTGGTTTAAAGTCAGGGTCCCATGCTATTTCTCCCAACCCCTCAAAACGACTATTCCTTTCTTTATTTTTTTCACAATACAAATTATTTTCTTTGGCATTACTGGATTTAAATTGCAGAATTTATTTATTTTTATAATGATTTGAGTTATATTAGGTGTAAAAAGCAAGTTAACTGTCCTACCAGAGCTGATAGAATACTAGGTCACTGCTACTGGACCTTGGGCCCAGTCTATCGCACCTATTTTAAAGCACCGCTTCAAAAATCAGATCACGCAATAATTTTGCTTATCACGACTTATAAACAAAAATGAAAAAATATCAAATCAAAAGTTAAAACAGTCAAGGTCTGGTCCGCAAAAGCTATAGAAAGCCTGAGAGCGTGTTTTGAATGTACAGATTGGAATGTATTTAGCTCTGCTTGTGCCCCTTTGGATGAATACGAGTTACGAGTTACAAGTTTATTGTCATTACACTCATATACATGGTATATGGTATAACGAAATGCTATTTAGCTAGCTCTCGGACATAAGTAGTACAAAGAGAAAAAAAACACAACAACAACAACAACAATACAATTGTGTAGCAAAAGAAAGATACAACAGGCAGTGTGCAAAAAACAACAACAGACGATGTGCAAAAAACAACAACAGGCAATGTGCAAAACAACAAAAAAAGTAACAGGTTATGTGCAAAAATATGCATCAACAGAATAAAATAAAGGGTTAGAAATTATGGGGAGTGAGCTTTTGACATGTATGGTAGAGGCAGATTTACAATGTGTGCTTGGGGTTTTGGTAAGAAAGAAAGGAAGAAGGCACTGTGAGGTTCAGATCATAGGTGAGAGGTGAGGTGAGAGTGAAGGTGAGAAGCTGGGAATTTAACAGTTTGATAGTACGGGGGTAAAAACTGTCTCTGAGTCTGGTAGTCCGGGCCCGAATGCTCCGGTACCGTTTTCCAGATGGTAGCAGATCATAAAGTCTGTAGTTGGGGTGTGTGGGGTCTTTGATTATGCTTAGAGCTTTCCTCAAGCACCATCTGTCATAAATGTCCTGAATAGATGGGAGGGTAACCCCAGTGATGGACTGGGCAGTTTTCACCACCCGCTGTAGGGCTTTGCGGTCAGCAGCACTGCAGTTGACATACCACACTGTGATGCAGCCTGTCAGTGTGCTTTCTGTAGTGCATCTGTAAAAGGTAGTGAGGATCTGGGGACACTGATATTGTTACATCCTACAGTATGTAAGTTTCTGCAAAGAGATATGCATTCCTACAAAAACTTTCAAGGCATACAGTAACAAGAAACTGTGGTGCTCAAAAGAACTGCAAGACTTACGATGTAAGAACAAGGCTTTTATTAAGGGCAACAGGCATGAATATATCTCAGCCAAATATAAACTGCGCTCTGGACTGAGGAAAGCTAAGAGCAAGTACAGTAAAAAACAAGAGGAACAATTTGCTGACAACAACTCAAGAACAGTTTGGAGGAAAATTCAGGAAACGACAAACTACAAGGAATAAAACTCCCGTCACCTTACTGGATGATGACCCCAGTCTCCCAAATAAAGTCAAACAGTTTTATGCTCGCTTTGAAAAACCTGATGTGAAGGCCCCTTCAATACCTTCATTTTCGTATACCCCTTTGCCTCCTCCTTCCTCCATCCATAACGACGAAGTAAGAGCAATCTTCAAAAAACAAAATAAAAGGAAAGCCACAGGCCCAGACAATTTGTCAGCTGAAGCCCTCAGCTATTGTGCTGATCAACTGGCTCCTGTGTTTACCAACATTTATAATACTTCACTTCTTCAGCAGAAAATCACTCTCAGTTTTTAAATATCCACTATAATACCTATTCCTATAATACCTCTTCAGAAATATCTTGCCTCAACGACTACAGACAAGTTGCTCTGACTTCGGTGGCTATGAAAGCACCTCAAGCACTGTACATCTCCTCCGCTGGATCCTCACCGGTTTACCTACTGGGCCAACAGGTCTGTCGAAGACGCCATTAACCTGGCTCTCCATTGTATACTTCAGCATTTGGAGAAGCCCAATTCCTATACCAACATCCTTTTTTTTGGATTGCAGCTCAGCATTCAATACCATTAATCTACATAAATTATTCAGTAACCTGATGACTTGAACATCAACCCTGCTATGTGTCGTTGGATTCCAGACTTTTTAACACAACAGACTGTCAGGGTGAATAGCAGGACATCTTGTTCTCTGACTCTCAGCACAGATGCTCCCCAAGGCTGTGTCCTATCTCCATTGCTCTTTTCCCTTTTCACAAACAACCTCACATCTCAGGATGACTCTGTCAAGATTTTCACATATGCAGATGACACAACCATTGTTGGCCTCATCTCGAATAATGATGAGACTTGTTAAGCAGATTGACTGGGGAACAGCCTAGTGTTTGGACAACATCATCATACTCAACGCTTCTTAAACCAGGAAAGCCATCATTGACTTCCGACTCATCCAGGACAAAATACTTCCAATCTTCATTAATGATCATCCAATAGAGACCACAAACACCTTTAATTTCTGGGTACATACATAAACAGTGATCTTAAATGGAGTACCAGTCAAGAAAGCACAGCAGAGGATGTTTTTTCTTAGGCAACTCAAAAAACAGAGTGAGCTGGCAACTCCTCATTCAATTCTACACAGCCATAATCCAAAGTGTTCAGACAACCTCTATTACAG
The DNA here is from genome assembly GCF_059453375.1 of Lepisosteus platostomus. NCBI lineage: Eukaryota > Metazoa > Chordata > Actinopteri > Semionotiformes > Lepisosteidae > Lepisosteus > Lepisosteus platostomus. The sequence goes on along the minus strand of NC_142626.1, from coordinate 25,759,823 downwards.
TCTGGTATGGGAGTTTGGATAACTACTCAAAAGGCAAACTAGAAAGGATTGTGTCCAAAGCTGCAAAAGCTGTTGGCTGTGAACTCCCTTCTATTTCACCTTTCTACCAAGAAAATCATCTCGGACCCCTCTCACCCAGCTCATAATCTCTTTCCACTTCTCCCTTCTGGAAATCGTTTCAGATCCCTCCTCTCAAGGACCGCCCGCTTCAACCTCAGCTACTTTCCCACTGCCATAGGAACTCTGAATTCACATTGAACTCTGAATTCCACTGTATAATGATGCTGCTACATGGAAAGTTGTTTACATATGTATGTGACGATGTTTGTCTGTCTTCTGTTTTATTGAAATCTGTACTGTATATGTTGTATGTACAGCAAGTCTCATCTGTGTTCTTTTCTGTACAGAAAACAAATTCCACTGAATCCTGTTGTGTGGCAAAAAAGAATAAAGAAAGAAAGCAGTGAGAAGTTTTAAGTGAGATGAATAGGTTCTGTGCTGAGCTGTGACTCAGGTTATTAAAGCTTTATAAGCTGAGCTGCACAGAAGTAAGACTGTATATTTGGGAGAGCTTGGGTGCTGTAGGTTTTACATGAGGTTTTCTACCCTCCCAAATAAATCTAGACTGAAGTTTGCCCTGAAATGTAACTTTATCTGACATTAAAGAGATACGTTTTTACTGTCAGCTAACTGACAAAGCAGGCAGTGTAGCATTTGAAAACCATCAACATTGCTTTCAATAAACAATTATTCAGTTCAGGGTCACAGTTACCCAGAGCCTGTCCCAGGAAACACTGGACACAAGGCAGGATTGAACCTTGGACAGGATGCCAGTCTATCAAAGGGCACACACTCACACCAGTGCCAGCTTTCCCAGAAGCCTATTAGCCTGCCATCATGTTTGTGGACTGTGGGGGAAAACTGGAACACCAGACAAACATGGTGAAAACATACAAACTCCACACAGATAGCACCCCGGGTCTGAAATTGAACCCAGGGCCCCAGTGTGATATCTCCTGCACTGAGCTGATGGAAGCAGTAACCTGGAGACTGCATCCAGGTGCGGGCTCTGCTGGACGCAAGCAGGGGAGGCAAGAGAAAGTGAAACTAGAGACACGATCGACAAGGCAGGGGTTGAGCTGAGAGGAACTGATTAAAGCATCAGGGAGAGTCTGAAGGAGAGTCGTTAAACATGCAGGGTTCAAAGCACAGGGATCATTCCAAGACGTGGTCAAACAGGCAAGGTCAAAGCACAGAGAGAGGAGAAAACACTGGGGACAGTCAAGGCTTGGAAGAAGTAAATGAGACTCTAAAATGAGAAATTAACCAAAAGATAAGTTTTGCATACCTAACTAACTTTCAGACCGACATCCTTTCAGATGTACAGTATGTACAATATCAGAAAACAGAGGGGGAATACTCAAGAGTTAAAAGTTAGATGCAAATGAGAAAAGGAGATTGGCACTTCCACAGCAATTGAATAATCTAAAACCAATCCAATCCGCATAAATCTGCATAAATCCACCAATTCACATTCATTGAGAGAAAATGTGAGTAAAAATTAATATTCAATACTGGAAGAAACATAAACTGCTGGGAACACCTGGCATATCCTAAACAGTTTTTGGTATGAAAATAAATTGGGGAAATATTCTGAAAAATAAATATTTAAAAAATCCACGTTAGGAGTCCTTTTTCTTCTGGGACAAACACCAGATGAACGGCCTTCAGAGGCAGAAAGATACTTGTTTAGAACTGTCAGAACCACAGCCATGAAATAAATCAATGTTCAAATGAAAAAGGACTCTATGAATGAAGTTACATGAAGAATATTACCCACAGAATTCTAAACCAAAAACAACATATATATGTGTATGTAAAAAAGATGGGCAAAATAGGAAAGATTGCATATTGAATCTCTCAGTAATGAGATGTTAAGAAATAACAAGAGTTACAAACAAGAACTTGTATAAAATTCCATAGCAGTTTTTATTCTTTGTACTGTATATGCCTGGCTTCTTTTTTATTTTGTAATTCCTAGGTGTGGATGTATGTGAAAAAGGCAAAAATCATACTTAAATAAAACAATAAAATACAAAGAAATAACCAGTGTTCACTTACCTCAGTGTTGTTAATTTACAGTTGGGATCCCTCAGAGCTGCAGACACCAGTTTCACTCCTGAATCCCCCAGGTTATTGCCACTCAGATCCAGCTCTCTCAGACTGGAGTGTTGAGACTGAAGAGCAGAGGCCAGATCTTCACAACATCTCTCTGTTAGTTTACACCATGACATCCTGCAGAGAAAAAGCCAGGAGCACAGCTGAACATCTGCACAGCTCTTCCACATCTTTCTGTCCAAGTCTTCACTACAGCACCCAGCTCAGCAGTAATATACAACATCATGTCATTATCCATCTCAGAGTGTCCATGGATGAGGGTGATGAAGATAACTGCTGCTTCAAATTTTGGGTTCCAGAAGGAAGAAGAATGATGAGAAGAAACTGTCAGGAAGGGAGACAGTGGGAAACAGGGAGACACATGGAGCTTCAATGAAAAGGGAAACAGAAAGAAAGACTTTGACTTTTAACCATAATAAAAAATGCTTTACATTTATTATTATATTTTATTATGACATCATCTTCTTACAGTTATAACATTGGGTTTATAATTGTTGTTGTTGTTGTTGTTGTTTTTCTTCAAATAGTTTATTAATCCCAAATGTAAATTATCAACACTGGAGTATGTCAACTGGAGACTTTTTATTGTTATTTGTAGATATGCTGAGACAATAAACCATTTGAAGAAAAAAGCAGGGTTTTTATAACACATAAAATAATAAAAATAAAAATAATACATCATAATAATATGAAAAAATAACTAGCATACACACTACCCCAATATACTGTATGAAAAACCCTAAAAAAGAAAAGAAATAGAAAATGATCATGAATTAAACAAACCCCACCCATCCCACAAATATACAACACGGTACACTTTTTACACATGAAAGACTCTCTACACAGACTCTCACATATAACATGGTCAAAACACACCGACACCCTCAAACAAGAATCTTTACAGTTTTACTAGAGGAATTCTAGTGAGGTCCTGCTCTTCACCAACCTCTTAAACACTCTTCTCCTGTACAGACCCTCCACCTAAGACTGTGTTTATCCTGCTCTTGTAGAAGAGGAGTTGGGTCTGGCCCAGCAGAAAGTGATCTGGGTACAATTCTCTTCTTATTGACATAACTCACCCTGAACACAACAGCAGGGCTGCTGAAGGCCAGACTAAGGTTAGAGAAGAGACTCAACATGGGAGTCAGACAGGAGCAGGTGCTATATTAGTGAAAGTGTGCTAGTGTCACAGCACAGAAGTGTAACCATAACCAGAGGTATACAGTAACATTAAATTCATATGGTATATAATACATGAGATGACCTAGGTTCTTAATGTGATCGATGTTTTGGCCCACTTCAGTCAATTGCACAAAAAACAAAACTTTTAATTTGGCAGTGCCTCCACTGGAAACAGCCATCAATTTGAGACTATATTAGACTTTTCAGGAATTTCAACCTTAATTCTACCAGTGATCACAAGATGACTTCACAAGGCTTGTGTTCCCAGTATAATACAATGAGCAAATATCCTCCTTACTTTCTGTAATTTAAAATTGAAAAACGCATACAGACCACGTTGCATTGTGAAATTTCTCAAACCAACAACATATATGAATAACCGTTAGAGAAACTAAAAAAACAACAACATTCACTATAAAGGAATGTACGGAGTCTCTTAAACCAAAAACATCGTTGGCGCGCTTGTTAAGAGGCGAGATGATACTGTATATTCCCCAAATTTAGTAATTTCACACACTTTTAAAAAATTTGTTTTAATATTGGATGGTAAAAGTAAAGTCAGTAAAAAAAAAACAGGTTTGTCCACGATAAAACAGTAAAATAGATTTGAGATCTGAGTACAATAAAACAAACGGTCCGGTGAGAAAAATGTGTATCCTGTGTCCACTGTTCTGATCTGTAAATCAGGTTCACTCGCAGCCTTTGACGATCGAGAAACTTGGTGCCTCTTCACTGCGCTCCGCAGATCCCGAGTGTTTTCTTTGAGAATGAATGCGGATGCCTTGCACATCGTCTCCAGACGTTTTTCCAATCCCGATACAGTCCATTCTGTTTCTCTCTTTTCACGATAATCTCTCCTCTTTTCCTCCAGTTGTTAATTAAAATTAAACTCACCCCCTCCGAGCTCAATAGCCGATCTGTATACTCCGGATCTCTCCACAGTGCTGTCCTAATACTCGCTCTCTACTTTTTGTTTCTCTCAGGACATGTAGCCTCGGACCCCCTCCAGTTCAATGAGCACACGGCATGTTTATTTAACCCGGTTGAATTACAATATATACTGTAGGACGGTGCAGTGGCTTTGTGGCTGGCAGGTTGCCAGTTTGTATCCCGTGGCTGGCAGACGAATCCTACTCTGTTTAGCCCCTGAGCAAGGCCCTTAACCGCAGCTGCTCCAGGGGTGCCCTATAGATGGCTGACCCTGCGCTCTAACCCCAAGCTTCTCTCCCTGTCTGTGTGTCTCATGGAGAGCAAGCTGGGGTATGCGAAAAGACAAAGAAATTGTATATGGCCAATAAAGTTATCTTATCTTAATATAACTTGCATTTTACCTAAACATATTTACATAAACATTATATTCACAAACTGTACCAAAACAACAAAAAATACATATTAAAACTTTAAAATTCACACAGCGCTACAGAAGGGACCGACAGACTCTGCTGGATCTAAAACAGACACAAACTACTTGACAACAGTGGTAGCGCACAAGACTCCCCACTGTGGGTTGTCAGCTTTTTTAGTGAGGTGGGACAATGCGCTGTTTTTGGGAGTGCGGAGTCCACTGGCTTACTGTCTGATTTCTCCGAAGGAGACAGAGTGCCGGTGTGAAATCAACACGTGGGTGAGGTATTCTTATTTTAAATATTTTAAGAGTGAGCGATATCACTTTGTGGAGAGACGAATATAAATTGTTCTCTAGGGAGAGAGAAAAGTTCTGGAACTTTCGGCGCGGTTCTATGACAACAGATTTAGTCAGTCACGTGAGCATTTAATATAGGCAGGCTCAATTAGATACATTACATCACTGGCTGATATAATCAATCAACATAGCGCTGGGGACTGGAGACGTGTTGCTTTTCGTCTGTATGTTTTCATCTGTTTGGTATTGTGGGCTTTTTGTATCCAGTGTATCTTTTCAGCAATAATTTATGACCGACAAGTGCTTGTGGACACTGGATCAAGAATCACTGATTTAAACACAGATATTTCCTATCTTGGGTGCCTCTGCCTGGGGAACCCCCTCCACCTGACTCAGAGCAGAGCAAGCGAACGCGACAGACGCAGAGCGGGGAGGACTTCAAGCGAGAATGAAGCGCCGCGGCTACCGGACCCCACTCCTGAGTGTCCTCCTGGCCAACGTGCAGTCCGTGGAGAGCAAGATGGATGAGTTAAGCCATTAGAGGGACTGTTGTATTCTTTGTCTCGCCGAGACCTGGCTGACCCCCAATACACCTGACTCAGCCGTTCAGCTTGACAGATTCTCCACCTATCGCATGGATCGCTCTGGTTAGACTGGTAGTGTATGTCTAATGATAGTCAACTCTTGGTGTGCAGATGTGAACATTTTGAAACAGTTTTGCTCTCCGGAAGGCTGGAAGTATCGCTAAGGATACCAGTAATTCTGGTTTCTCACTTTTCTCCCCCTTCCCTCTGGTAAGTGTTATAGGAGCATAAAGGCAAGTATGTCCAGATTCAGAGACAGTTTCTTCCCACAAACTGTCAGATTACTGAACTCTACCCCTACCGCTGGCTCACACCGATTTATTTTCTAAGATATATGTTATTTAACTTGTTGTTGCTGCTGCTGTTCTGTGTTTGATTTTGGTGTTAATGTGTTTGTTGTGGAGCATACATGTAGTGAAAGTTAGAGGGCTGTAATTGCTGGTATTTTGGTCCCTCTAGTGGTGATCAGTGGTAGTGATATTAATTTTTATCCGCTGTGTCACAAAGAAATCTGTACAGGCTTTTCCAGGCAGGCTGTATCCCCACTCAAGTTTCCCGTTGTCAGGGGAGATACGACAGATGAGATCAGTGCACAGCCTGTACAGAGCTTTCCCCTCAGCTGTGGCCAGAGACCATTCCTCTAAAGTACGAGACTATAGGAATGTTTGTATATTTTTGTCTTACATTTGGTAACCCTAAAACATTTGCCAGAAGGAAGAAGTTCATATTCAGAATTGAGGATATGGGAAGGATCTGATATAATTTTTTCCAGCCTGTTTGATTATGGATTTTTCAAAGATTATCTGCAGGGAGGGATGCTGTTTCACTCCAATGACTTTCAAAGCTGTTTGGATGAGGAGGGTAATTTGCGATTTAAAATGAACTGATAGATTACCGAACCACACCGTTATACCATATCTGATAATGCTCTCGATGACAGCGTGGTAAAAGAGCAGCATTACTTCCTGTCGAACCCCAAACACTCTAACTCTTTGCAGGAAATATAAGTGCTGCTGAGTTTTGGAGCAAACACTCTCCACATGACTAGTCCAGCACAGGTTACTGTCTATGTGTATACCTAAGTACTTATATGAATCAACCTGAGTGATAAATTCATTTTGGATTACTTCATCTGAGTGATCACCAACTGCTCTGGGAACAAGAACTATTTCTTATGTTTTTTTAACATTCAGAATTAGGTTATTGTTGTCACACCATTGCACAAACCTATGGATTTCTGACCTATACAGATGAGCTGCTTCCTCTGTGCATTGAGCCAAGCACAGCTGTGTCATCTGAGGATTTGAAGATGAAGTTAACTACTGATTGCACAATTATTTGTATAAAGTGTTGAAGAAAGATGTGAAGACGGGGGTTTGAATTTAATCTTTTCTGTAGGGGGTTTAGACTTCCAAGTCACAAGCAGGGGTTTATGGCAGGAAAGGGGGTTAACTGATAAGGATTGCAGATGCCAGCTAGGAACCCCCCTGGGTGTAATGTTAAACTGACCATTTGCCCAGAACATCATAAACTGGCCAAATACCATGAACCCCCCTCTTTACCATCAGACCGAGTGACGTCAGAAACGGAGAAGAAAACTGTATATAACCCAAAAGTTTGTAACAATACGTTGAACAATACTTCGGTTTTGTTGTTTCTTGCGGGAAACAAGACTTCGGCTTTATTGTTCCTTGCATGCAATAAACTCATCTGTTTTACTTCATCTCGGGATCAAGAACCTTATTTCTTCTGTTACAACAGTGTGAACAGAACTGGAGAGTTCAGACAGAACTGAGGGGCACCTGTGCTAGTGGATCGTGACTCCGAAAGGAAGAGTTTTATTGACCTACTGCCATACTGTGTACGATTTGTTAAAAACGAATGGTACCATCTTATAATGTTATGGTTAATGGACATTTGCTTCAACTTGCTTATCAATAGATGGTGATGCAGCATATTAAATGCAGAGCTGAAGTCCACAAACAGCATCCGAGCATAGGCATTGGGGTCCTTTAGGTGTTTAAGAACCAGATGCATAATGCTGTTGATTGCATCATCGGTGCCCCACCGCTGTTTATATGCAAACTGATATGGATCCAGTACAATGCTCACTTCTGAGCACAGCATCGATACCATAATCCTCTCAAAGCATTTCATAACAACAGACGTCAGTGCTACGGGCCTGTAGTCATTATTATTTGGGGGACAGGGCTTTTTGGGTACTGGCACGATTATTGCTTTTTTCCACAGTGCTGGAACAGAGTGAGAGTCAGCAGACTTCTGAAAGACAGGGCACCATGCTGGTGATAATTCCTCCGCACAATTTTTTACAAGAGAGGCAGAGATGCTATCGGGGCCTGTTGCCTTTTTCGCACATATGTGCTTGAAACATTGTGTGGTCATCTGTGGAATTATTACAAGCCTACCAGCACTACTGTCAGCTGTTATAGTATCTAATATACTATCACCTGCAACAGAGAAGTCCTGTGTCTCAAACCTCAGATAAGTCAGTCAGATCATTTGCTTTAGCCAGCTCATCCATTGTATGGAAGCTCTTCTTTGAAGAATTCATGTTTTTATTGTTTGCCACAGCCTCCTGGAGTTCATTGTTTCAAAGTCACTCTCCATTGTCTCCTTGTGTTGATACCTTGCATTCCTGAGTTTTAGTTTAAGCTCTTATTGCAGTAATTTCAGTTGCACTTGATCCTGGTTTTTAAAAGTGAGTCTTTTACGGTTGATGCAGTCTATCACATCCTTAGTTATATATGGTTTATTATTTGGGTACACTGTTCTGCTTTTCAAGAGGCAGCAAGAGGCACATCAGAGGGGTGACCCTACATTAACAGCATCCCCCGAGATGTAGCGCAGACAGAATCTGATATGAATATCTGCCTGTACACTGCAGGGAATACAGTCCCAAAGTAGCTCACATCCAGTCCACACAGTGCCAGTAGCCCAGGTCCATGTCCAGCAGGTGGTGTAGCTGGGTGACACTGGCTCAGACCAGTCTGCTGGTGAAGAATTAGAAGTGATCCAGTTCTGTCTCCATTCAAGTATGTGGCTGATGGGTTGTTTAAGAGGGAACATACAGTGGAGCAGTGGTTAACATGGCTGTATCGCAGTACTGGAGTCCTGGGTTCAGTTTAAGACCTGGGGAGCTGTCTGTGTGGAGTTTGTATGTTCTCTCCATTTCACACTGGTTTTCTCTGTCGACCCTCTGGTGGACTGACAACTAGTCCAGGCTCTTGCGTTGAGCCCATTTTTTGCTAGGATAGGCTCTGGCTCACTCATGACCCTGAATTAGAAACCATGACAGACTGGGCGTCTCCTCCTCTCTCCAAACGCACAGACAGCACCACTCCTCCAGCAGACTGAGGAGGAAATGAGGTAGTGGGGACTGGTCAACCCCACAGGCGTCCAGTAGAAAGAGGACTAGGGCGAGTTTGAGGTCTCCTGCTCGACTCAGCAGGACACAAGGCTGGGCCATGAGCAGATGATGACAACAGTTGAAAGTCCTCAAGTGATTTTCACAGTGCCCTGACGTCTTGCTCTCCCCCAGCCATAACCATGATGTCATCAGTGTACTCTGAGTCCCGGATAGTAGGATCAGGGCAGCCCGGGATTGACAGACTCTTGCTGACCAAGTCAAGCTGATATAGAAGAGGCTCAATGGCAAAGAAGTGGAGTATCTCCAAAAGTGGAGTATATAAGAGTATTTTCAGAACCAATCACCAGCAGTGATCACTGGATTTAAAAGGTACTGTAAGGCCATTAGCTTAACTAATTTCCGTGTTGTTGTTTTTTTTCTTTTTTCCTGGATATTTATGTCTGTTTAGAGGACACAGTAAGACATATAAGAAATCTAAGGATTCTACTGTATACTGTATACTTCTACTATATAATTACTTTTTTTAATTCCAGAGATATTATCAAATGTTTGAGAGGACACCATTCCAGGTAGAAACTGACTATTTGGCTGGAGGTCTTATTAGGCTAGACTAAACTGTATCTTTAAACACAAAAACTGAAAGGAAAAAGAATTCTGAGTCCAGAAAAAGCATTTGATAGAGTAAACAGCCTTTTGTATTTGAAACTTGTAGGGAATTGGGTTTTCATAATGGTTTTATTGTTTGGCTACATGCAATGTAAAACCAACCAAATGCACAGAAACAGGCCTACAGCAACTTTTCCGAACAGGAATTAAACAAAGAAAATTCTGAAGCAATGTTATTGGAGAATCTACTGTAAATCCCTGGAGATAAAAAATAAATTTAATTTATGATAAGATTGGGATAAGATAAAATGTAGGGCAAATGTAATACCCAGAAACATAGAAATCATTAAAATGTAACTAAGAGGTGCTAAAAAATCAGGTTAAACAAAACTTGAATAGATGGAAATTGATGCCTCTCTCATTCTTGGGAAGGATGAACATAGCAAGAATGAAGGTACTTCCAGGATTTCTGTTTTGTTCCAGACCTTCCTTATTCCCCTCAATGACGATTACTAAAACGTTTGTCTATTTTATGTGGTTTAAAGTCAGGGTCCCATGCTATTTCTCTCAACCCAAACAACTATTCCTCTATTTAGTTTCTTTTGTAATACAAATTATTTTCTTTGGCATTTATTTATTTTCATAATGCTTTACATTATATTAGGTGTAAAACAATGTTTTAAGTGTGATGAACAGCTCGTCACCATTTTGCTGGGGAGCTGTCACTCAGGTAGTTGAAGCTTTAAGGTTAGCTGCACATTAGTAAGACTGTAGATCTGGGAGTGTCTGAGTGGTGTAGGTTTTACCTGGATTTTCTTCCCTCCCAGATAAATCTAGATTAAAGTTAGCCCTGAAAATTGACTTTATCTGACATTACAGGGATAAGTTTATACTGTCAGCTAATTGACAAAGAAGGCAGTGTAGCATTAGAAAAACATCAACATCACTCAATAAACAATTATCCAATTCAGGGTCACAGTTACCCAGAGCCTGTGCCAGGAAGCACTGGACACAAGGCAGGATTGAACCCTGTACAGGATGCCAGTCTATTAAAGGGTACACACCCACACCAGTCCCAGCTTTCCCAGAAGTGTATTAACCTGCCGGCACGTTTGTGGACTGTGGGAGAAAACTGGAAAACCATACAAACTCCACACAGATACTGTAGCACCCCAGGTCTGGAATTGAACTCAGGGCCCCAGTGTGATATCTCCTGCACTGAGCTGATGGAAGCAGTAACCTGGAGACTGAATCCAGGCGCAGGCTCTGCTGGAAGCAAGCAGGGAAGGCAGGAGAAAGTGAAACTAGAGACACGATCGAAAAGGCAGGGGTTGAGCTGGGAGGAACTGATTAAAGCACCAGGGAGAGTCTGAAGGAGAGTCGTTTAACATTGAGGGTTCAAAGCACAGGGATCAGTTCAAGATGTGGTCAAACAGGCAAAGCCAAAGTACACAGAGAGGAGAAAATGCTGGGGAAAGCTAAGAAGAAAATGAGACTCTAAGATAAGAGATTAACAAATTGATACATTTTGCATTCCGAACTTTCTTCCAAAGCTACACCCTTTCAGATGTGCAGTATGTATAATATCAGAAAATAGAGGATGGTGAAGTGGAAATCTAATAAGTAAATTGATTCTTAAAATGTAGAGAGCTTTGCAAAAAATATATTGGTGCTTTTGGATAATATATTTCAAGGATGTAATTGCTGTGCTACAGTACGTGCAGAATTTTAGAAAACAGTGCGTCAACAAAGTACACTGTTTAGGTTACTTTAGAAGTCAATGTACCAAAACAATATATGCTGTCTGGGTCGTTAGAATTAGCTGAAAGTAACTGATTAGCTTTGAATAACAAATCTAGTGCTTCTTCTCTCACTCTATGATGTAATCTGTTTTGTCTTAGGGAAAGGGGAAGTTTTTGAAGGGACAAAGCACTGAGCTTTTTTACAGCGCAACGTCTTATAAAAACCCTGTACTGCTTGTAACAAATTGAGTCTCTGGTTGCACTGTGCGAAGTGGCAGCAGGGCTCCCAATATTGCAATATTGAAATAAAGACCTTACTCAGGTGAGAACTCTCTCTTGTGGCTTCCTTGATAGTTATATTTCCATGACAATGGATACTCAAGAGTTAAAAGTAAGATGCAAATAAGAAAAGGAAGTTGGCACCTCCACAGTGGATGCATGTGAAAAAGGCAATATTCTGTGTCTCAGCATACCTAAATAAAACAATAAAAAACAAAGAAATCACCCGAGTTCACTTACTTCAGTGTTGTTAATTTACAGTTAGGGTCCCTCAGAGCTGCAGACAACAGTTTCACTCCTGAATCCCCCAGGATATTGAAACTCAGATCCAGCTCTCTCAAACTGGAGTGTTGAAACTGAACAACAGAGGCCAGATCTTCACAACATCTCTCTGTTAGTTCACACCATGACATCCTGCAGACAAAAAGACAGGAGCACAGCTGAACATCTGCACAGCTCATCCACATCTTTCTGTCCAAGTCTTCACTACAGCACCCAGCTCAGCAGTAATATACTACATCATGTTATTATCCATCTCAGAGTGTCCATGGATGAGGATGATGAAGACAACAGCTGCTCCAAATTTGGGTATGCAGGAGGAAAAAGAAAGATGAGAAGAAATTGTCAGAAGGGTAGACATTGGAAAACAGGGAGACACACAGAGATACAGTGAAAAGGGAAAAAAAGATTTTTTTATAGAAATGTTAAGGCAACATACCCTTTTGAACAAAATAAACCAATGGAACAAAACAAAAAACAACCAAAATTATAACTATAAGAAGACAATAAAAATGTGAACAGCATACAAGCCCAAACCATATATACTGAAGACCCCCCCCCAAAAAAAAAACAACCAAAAATATCATGAAAATACATGAATGCCATTTATCCCCATAATATACAAAACTGCAGTTTTCACAAATGCAAGACTCTCTACTCACATGTAACAGTGTCAAAACCAGACCTTTTCCAACATAAGTATTTTCACAGTTTTACTAGAGGAACTGTAGTTAGATTCTGCTCTTCATCAGCCCCTCAGACACTCACCTCCTCTACAGATCCTCCACCTGAGATTGTGTTCATGCTGGTCTTAAGCCCAGCAGCCCAGCAGAAAGTGCACTGAGCAGAATTCTCTTCTTGTTGACATAACTCACCCTGAACACAACAGCAGGGCTACTGAAGGCCAGACTACGGTCAGTGAAGAGGGGGATCAAGAGGATTAACAAGGATGTCAGACAGGAGCAGGTGCTATAGCAATGAAAGACCAGCTCCCTCTCGGAACAGTTAGAACAGAGATCAGACACAGATGGATCCAAAACAGACACAAACTAATTGGCACCCGGGATAGTGCACAGGATTCTCCACTAGCAGATCACCAGCTCTGACAATAATAAAATTTAAGCTTCATGGTCCCATTGGAGACATTACTTTTACAGCACACTCCCAACATAACAGCACGATGACAGGCAAAAGTTTGCCAATAAAGAAGTCAGTGAAACAGTGTTACAGTACGATAAGGGAGGAGATACGATACATTGTTTGAAAGAGATACTGCAGTAGATATGAAAGATTTCCTGTTTCTATTAGTATTACACTTGGGGACAAAGAGGCGTCTCCCAGATGGGAGAATTGTTAACTCACAATGCAGAGGGTGAGAGACACCCCCTCCTTTCTCTGTATGCAAACTACAGGGGGTCAATGAGGTCTTGTTACTTTTTTGTAATGTAATGCTTTAAGATTCTCTCCAGTTTTTCATGGGAGAGATGTAAGAGCAGCTGGCCTGTAGCTGTTAAGCTCAGTTGGCCTGGCAGTTTTTGTAAGAATAATGATTGAGTTCTTTAACAGAGAAAGGATGATTTGTAGATTGGAGGGCATTTGAAAAAATGCAGCTGAGATGCAGAAATGCAGCTGAAATGGAAATCTATGAGAGGTAGGATGCAGATCATCAGCTGTTTTACTGAGGGAGATCTGTACAGGCTTCCCCAGAAAGGATGTGTATCCTACTGAACCCCCATACAAATTCTCTGGGGAGTGTGAGGGAGTGCAGACAGATGAGATCTGTGCACAGCCTGTACAGAGCTTTCTCCTCAGCTGTGACCAGAGACCATTCCTCTAAGATATGAGACTCTATGACAGTGAGAGCAGGGATATGAGCAGGCTAGGCTAGAGAGAAGGCACTATAGACCTGAGAGGCAGTGCAGATAAAATCTGACATGGATATCTGCAGGTGGTGTAGCTAGATGACTCTGGCTCAGAGCAGCCTGTTGGTGAAGAATCAAAAATGGCCCAGTTCTGTCTTCCATTTGAGGAGTATGGATATTGTTGGTTCAGGCAGATAACACAGTGGCTCAGTGGTGAACATTGCTGAATCGCAGTGCTGGGACCCTGGTCATCCTCTCCAGGGCCCTGTATTGTGCCCATTGCTTGTCAGGTCTGGCTCCAGGTCTCTCATGAGAGTGAATTAGAAACAGTAGAGTCCAGGACCGACAGGGCAGCTCCTCATCTCCACACACAGACAGCCCCACTCCTCTAGCAGACTGAGGAGGCAGTGGGGACAGGTCAACCCCACAGGTGTCCAGTAGAAAGAGGACCAGGGTGAGTTTAAGGTCTCCAGCTTGATTCAGCAGGACACAAGGCTGGGCCATGAGCAGTTGATGACAACTGTTGAAAGTCTTATAGGGTTTTTCACAGAGCCCTGAAATCCTGCTCTCCCCCAGCCATGCCCATGATGTCATCAGTGTACTCTGAGTACCGGATAGTAGGATCAGGGCAGCCCGGGATGGACAGTCCCCTGCTGATCCAGTGCAGCTGATATAGATGAGGCTCAATGGCAAAGGAGTGGAGTATCTCAAAAAGTGACAGAGTACATGAGGGTATTTTCACAACCAATCTTTAGAAGTGATTACTAGATTTAAAAGGTGTTATAAAGTCAAGAACTTCACTCATTTTCTTTGACATGGTCTCTCGATCAAAGCCTGGGTGAGGAATTGACCATGTGACTGCTTTCACCTTGTCCAATTTAGGAAACTAAACTTTAGTATAAAACAGCAGCCCAAAGAGAGCAAGTCCATTCAAACCAGAATGCTGCCTGAGACTTTGTCTGTCACAGGGGAAATCTTGTGATTCACAAACCAGCTGTGAGTTTCAGTTAAATTCAGTTAACATTGATACAGTTGGACTTCATTGTCGACAGAGTATATAATATTCTGATGTATATTGTGATATTCTATGCAATAATCTACAGTAGGCAGTAAGAGCACTATATCCTGGGACAGTCTGAGTTCTCTCACTTGCAGCAGGACTCAAGTCAGGTTCTGTGTTCAGACTTGCACCAAGATCAGCAGCGCTCTTCCTGTTGGTGATAAGAGCAAGCCTCACCCTTTAAGTTTTTAGTATGGCCAGCTGACACAGACATCCAGAGGCAATTTCTGTCTGGAATGATATCCAATCAAACATTTTGCAATATCTCTGGACATGGAGACACTAAAGCCCTACTTTAGAGCTGAAATTGAAGCTACCTTCTTGAGCATTAAGTGTACGAAATCATATTTCTTTTATGTCTTACTGTTTCCATTCAGCAGACAGAAATATCCAGGAAAAAACACATAAAACAAGAAATAGATTTTTTTTTGTCTTCAAAGATCAATATTTTAAGTTCTGGACCTTAAAAAGTCTGAAAATGCTTATAGACCTTTCCCTATAGTATGTGTCTTCTAGCTTGAATAAAAAATAAAAATAAAAATTTGAGACAAACGGAACAAATCTAAAATATTCTACATATTTTATTGTGACAATCTGGAATGGTATTACTAAGTGTGTGGGCAACTGAAACGCCGGCATCTGAGTTCCGTACTAAAAAAAGTATTACAGTGGAAATTTTCCTGTTCTGTTAAAACTATTATAACATAAAATGGAAAATGTGTGTTTTTTCATCTGTTCATTTAGCAGTATTCACAAATAAATGCGCACTTTTCTTCACAAATCTGATGAGCCAAAGCTGAACAGTTTCCTTTTACCCAATTCAATTGGTTTTAGAAAACATATCTTCTGGACACTCGGTTAAACACAAATTTCTTTCCTGAAAATTACATTTAACCCTAACCCTAAAGCAACTCTGGTGAACTTGGCCATATTTATGCTACTCAGACCTGACTACTGTTTCTGAATAGCAGTGCCATCAATTCAGATCACCATATGCCTTGTAATAAAATTAAGTTTCCCCATTTTTATGTTTTTCTATAACTTGGTATACATGAAGATTAATGTATAATGTATATTATTTTAATATATTTATGTTTATTTTAGTCTAGGATGAAACAATTGTCTTTTCTGATGTTTTCAAAACCTTTTCTCATTCCCCATTTTCAGTGTTTACAATTTGTGGTTTAGCCTAAGGAGGAGGGGCTGGCCTGTTGTATATAAAATGGGGAGTGGTGGCGAGAAAGTGGAGTCCGTCTTGCTGAGAGGCTCAAAGGAAGCACTGGCTTAGTGAATTATTAAAGGGCTTTAAAGCTGTTTTCAAATGAATTACATGAAGCCAATTTAAATTTCAAGGTAGACTGTCAACTCTCATAGTTGACATATTTCAATTCTGATGTTATTAGCTCTGATTTATTATTAGGGTCAATAATTTTGGTCTACATGATTGAGAGGATGGGAGCACGATGGAGCAGGGGTGAGCACTGTTGTCTTGAAGCGCTGGGGCCCTGAGTTTAGTTAATGGAGTGCTATCTGCATGGAGTCTGCATGTTCCCGTAGATTTCCTCCAGGTGTTTCTGTTCTCTCCCACAGTCAAAAGACATACAGTACTAGTGGGTTAATTAATTAATTATTTTTTGTGTGTCCTGTGATGGACTGGTGTTCTGAAAAGTGTTCTGACCAGTGTATCCTGCCTTGTACCCATTGCTTGCTGGGTTAGGCTCTGTTTCTCCTGAGACCCTGTATAATAGCAGTTCCCAGTCCTGGTGTGGAACACACTCAGACCACCACAGCTACAGCTCTATCAAGGTCAAAGACTGGGCCTGTACATCCTCAATGGAAGGACCAAAGGGTTTTTTTTAGAAAGGTTTGGTTACAGCTCAGCTCTGGGCAGCAGTGTGGTGAACTATGACCAGTGGACCCCTCTGCTATAAGCACCTTCCCTGTCTTACCACAAACTCTTCTCTCTGACAACAGTCACATCATACTGTACCTCAATAGAGCAAACCTGCATAGACACACTGACACAGCCCAGCAAGCTATATGACCTTAACCTGTGATACAGATGGGCTACAAACATTCAGCAATAGGGTGAGAATGAAGAGCACATTCAGCAATAGATACACTAGACTTGAAATTAAATTTTAAAAGAGTACAAAACACATTCAAAAAAAATAACAAAAGAATGTTTTATTCAAGCTGCAGAAATACAAGAAAAGCACCGTGAGAACCAAAAACACAGACAACCACACAATCCAGATCTATGCCAGGTGCTTTGGGATGGTGAAACACTACAAACACATCCTAAATAACTGAATAAATGCACAATGACAATTCTCGAATCAAGAAGTCAATTATTTAAAACTAGTTTGCAAAAAATGGAATACTTTAAATGCAGAAAAAGCAAAAGAATTGGACATCCAAAATGGATCAGTTTGGAAAACCCATTTTGAAAATCTCATCCCAAATACAGAATCATTAGGCCAAAACAACATAGAAGAAAAACGAATAACATTTGAAATGGCTATTAAAAACAAGTTAAACCCTTCAGACACTCTGATCACAGAACAAGACCTGCTAGACAAACTCCAGGCCCTCAGATCATGACAGGTCTGTGACCAAGATGGAGCGGACAGATACTGAAGATACTGAGACACAGCTGCTTGGAATTTCAGCAGGTCCTGCTCAAACTCTTCAACCTTGTACTGAGAGCCAGGTGTTTCCCTGAGGTGTGCAGTCAAGCACTGATCACCCACATCTATACATTTGGAGACAGGCTTGACCCTTAATACTACCAGGGCACCTGTGTGAACATTAAAATGGGGAAGATATTCTGCAGTATCATGGAAGCCCAAATAATGACCTCCTTTTATAAGTGTCCTCAGTAATAGTGTAGCAGTGTAACAGACTGGCATCCTACCAAACTGCCGCACCCATAACATTTACACCCTGCAAACACTTAAAAACAAACATGTCCACCAAAAAACAAAATTAAAATATTTATCTGCTTTAATAATTAAAAATAGATTCATTTTGGCATGAAGTTTTACAAATGTCTTCACTGTGGAGTAAGAGCTAAAGTCTATGATGTAATTATGGCAAAGGACAGAACATGTACAGAACATGTGCACAGAGAGAAAATCTAAACAAAAGAACAGAATTCTTCACTCAGGCTTGTGGAGTGAGACTGGGCTATAGCCTGAGCCCAACACTGCTCAATATCTATATCAGCTGATGTGCTGGAACAGTCTGCAGCCCTTGGCCTCACACTGCAAACACAGATATCAAATTCCTGCTCCATGCTGATGACCTGGTCCTGCTGTTGCCCACAGAACAGGGGCTACAGCAGAGTCCAGCACTACTGGAGTAGTACTGTCAAACCTGGACATCAACAATCTGAACAAGACAAGAATCATGGTTTTAAAGAAGAAAGACAGATCTCAGGAAAACAGGCCCCACTTTACATTGAAAGCCACACTGGAACACAACCAGCTAAAATACCTTGAGCTGACAATCAGTTCATGAAGGACTTTTCACCTGACAGTGAGGGAGCAGAAGGAGAAGGCGCATAAGGCTTCCCAGACTGTATTGGCTTAATCACCTCTATCACCTCACACACTGAGATAGGATTGTTAAGACTGCTTTTTAAATCAGTAGCAATTGGGGGAACAAGCATCCAGCTAGTAGATATCAACAATGGATTCTGGGGTGAATATAGTAATAGTGTTTAAATCTCTCATTAATATAACTGGGATCTGTGGTGACAGAACTGTTCTCAGCCCAAATCCCAGAAATTAGTTGTGGTGCCCATCACTGCTGCAAGTGGTGTGCCAGACATTTCCCAGAAGACACTATGTTGAGAGAATGTGGAGGGAATTTCATCAAGAGATTTGACTTCATGGGTGCTGAGTAAGTCAAATTCAGTTCTCAGCTTTAGATGTTCCTTAAGCCACTGAGGAGTGGGAGTAGCTGAGCATTGTTTAGTAAGTTCCATTTCTCTTTTCTTTTTATTTTTTTTTAGCATTGAGTATAAAATCATCTGACTCACACTGATGCTTTTAGGGTTCCCAAAGAGTGTCTTTAGACTGTCAATTGTATTTTTAATATCTAAGAGGAAAGATCTAGTGATTCACAAATTTAACAAAGTCATTATCTGAAAGCAATAATATTTAATTGCCCCAAGGGTTCAAAGGAGGCTTGTGCTGAGAAATGTTTTTCAGTGATATCTGGAGCGTGGTCAAAGACCACTATAACATTGTATGCCAAATGTATTCATATAGTCTGTGCCTGGTTCACGATACAACATTGGTGACATTCAGAGTGTCGGCTGCCTCTCTGCCTCTCCAGCCCCTCCTCCACACCAACCATCTGAACTGGTTGATGCCTCCCCATGGGTATCCACTCTGGTAGTGACCAGGAGGAAGACAGGAGGCCTGTGAATCTGTGTGGACCTGAACGCAGTGAACAAAGCTGCTATACCAGACAAGCACCCAATCCCCACAGTGGAGGAGCTCACCACACAATTCTTCAGCTTCTTTGTCTTCACAAAATTTACTTCAAGTTAGTCTCCACCCTTACAGCTGGAATCTCAGCTTTCATCATTCACTCTGATGTCCTTGGCTACAGGAGAGCCTTTCATACTAAGCTTCCACCTCAGCTCTTTCCAGAAGATGATGATAATAATAATAATAATAATCATAATAATAATAATACCTTACACTTACATAGCACTTTTTATATTGCGACGGCAGCCATAGTGCACCAGTACACTCCCCACACCACAGCTCTCAGTGGGGAGGAGAGCAGAGTGATGAACCCAGTTCAGAGATGGGGGTTATTACGAGGCCATGATGGGTAAGGGCCAATGGCAAATTTGGCCAGAACACTGGGGTTACACCCCTACTCTTTTCAAAAAACACCCTGGGATTTTTTATGACCACAGAGAGTCAGGACCTTGGTTTTACCTCTCATCTGAAGTACAGTACCTTTTTACAGTATAGTGTCCCCATCTCTATACTGGGGCATTAGGACCCACAGAGAATTCAGTGTGAGCACCCCCTACTGGTTTCTTCCAGCAGTAACATTAGCTTTCTCTGGAGGTCTCCCATCCTGGTACTGGCCAGGCTCAAACTTGCTGAGCTTCAGTAGGTTGCCAGTTGTGGGTTGCAGGGTGATATAGCTGCTGGCGTGAGAGTTAGAGTCAAACAGTGGTGCTGGGATCTGTTGCTGAGGCAAAGATCTGACAGGAACATTGAAACACTGTTCAGGAACTGTGAATCCTGCCACCTAAGCGGTAAAACATTGGCCCCTGCACCACCTCCTCTCCAGCTGGACATCTGTGGATCCAGCATACCCCATGGCCTAGGATCTGCACACAAAATGGCCAGAAGTGGCCTCCACTGGATCGGTCACTATTGAAGCGGTCACTGACTTCCTGGATTCCCTCTTTGCCCAGTAGGCCATCACCACTGACAATGGGCTGCAGTCTGTGTCTGCTGAGTTTGAGTTTTGGTTGACCGGGGCATACGACACACCTGTAACTTGTAACATTTAATACACTTGTAACTTATTGGTGAATGGGAGGGGTACAGCTAAATCAGACGCTCAAAAATGACATCATGGGCTAATGGCTGAGGGCCACTCCTTCCTTGAGCAGGATCAAGTAGGCACTGACCGGGGTGACAGTGTTTGCTCTTTGTGTTTTGCTTGTTATTTTTTTAACTGAGTTCTCCTTATACGTATTAAGGAGCACGCAGCGTCCATTTCCTGCGGTGACTGAGGAAGGCAAACCTTCCCCCACCCATTATTACTACCCTCTACAGAAGCACCACTGAGAGCACCTTGACCAGTTGTATTGCTGTTTGGTTTGGGAATTGCAACGCTTCAGACCACAAGACCCTGCAACGAATTGTGGAAACAGCTGAAAAGACCATTGGAGCCTCCCTCCCTTCCATTTCTGTCATCTATCACAAACGCTGCATACACAGGGCCTCCAGTATAGTAGATGATCCCTCCCACCCCTACCATAAACTCTTTGATGGTTACTAATATGGATGGTTACTAATACCAGTACCGAAGGAATTCACTGTGAGCTGCCTCAATGACTACAGATCAGTATCCTTGACGTCTATTATTATTAAAGTTTTTGAATGACTTATAGCCAACTTCCTGTCTAACATGCACGTGGACCTGAGCCAGTTAGCCTATAGAGCAAACAGGTCAGTGGAGGATGCACTCTCCCTGAGGCTCCATGACATATTTCAAGATCTAGAAGCAGCCAGATCATCTTTATTGACTGCAGTTCTGCTTTTAACATGATCATACAATTCATACATGAGTTCCCGGAGCTACTGTAGTCACTTAACCAAAATATAATTTGATCTTCCTTTATGAAATCAATCTGAAAATACAGACTTTTGCCAATTTACTAAAGCTATCTGGTTGAGTAGAATCACTTTGAGAAACAAACTCCTGTGAAAAGCACTGCTCTTCAGTTTAAACCGTGTAAATCTGCAAATGTATATTAATGCTAAAGACCATGATGGTCATACTCCAACATGACCTGTCTCATTGAAATTCTCATGATATCAAATCCCTCTTTTTTCATGTTTCATCTGTCACACTCCTCCTCCTCCTTTTTTCCCCCTTCTCACTCTGCAGGGGTCCCAGTGTCCTCATCATCAAAGAGGAGAAGAAGGGGGAGGAGGAAGATTGTTGTAGAATATCAAAATATCAAACAAAGTTTGTAATTTTTGTCTTATTAATTCCTCTTTCTTATTTTAAATTTTAATTATAAAATGTATTATGCATAGTGGCTTTAATGATTAGTATTTAAAAACAAACATGCATTTAAAAACCTCAACTGTGATTTCTGCTTAAGGGCATCTTTAAATTCTCTGACTCTCTCTGAACATCTGGTACAACTGTTTTTTACTCACAGTATACACAATTTGCTAACTATTTTGCTAAATAGTATAAGTCAGTATAGTACACATTATTGTATTTTACTACTGAAGGAAGAGTCTTTCTTTGATAGTAAAATACTGCATTGGTCAGGAATTGAGCCCGAGAGCTGTCTCACAGGTGAAAATTCTACCACTTAACGTAAACATCACTCAGTTCACAAGCCTTTCATCTTCCATTACAACAATAAAAACAGCAAAATGTAATTAAAACAAGCATATTTCCAAAATAACCACAGGTGACTGAGTT
Source organism: Lepisosteus platostomus (assembly GCF_059453375.1). Classification (NCBI taxonomy): domain Eukaryota; kingdom Metazoa; phylum Chordata; class Actinopteri; order Semionotiformes; family Lepisosteidae; genus Lepisosteus; species Lepisosteus platostomus. The sequence continues at coordinate 25,737,812 of NC_142626.1, read as the reverse complement.
AAACAATTCCATACCAATGATTATGAAAAATGTAGAATATGCAATCACTACCAGCTATATAAATATATTGTATTTCATGTATAAATATATTTCAGACAGCAGCCATATTTTAAATAATAAATTAATATTGTTAATGATGTTAAGAAACTTATTATTTTCAGATATAAAAAATTCCCTTTAGTTACATGATTGGATATTAATATTCTATATTAAGTGCATTTAAAGAAATAAGGCAACAGATTAAATAAAGCTAATGTTTTCTCTAATGTCTAATACACTACAAGTTCCACCTATCAATCTTCTTTGGCCAGTGATCTTTCTGTGGGTGGTGTACTGCAGTGTGGTATAGGGGCTTCATCTGTACAGTCCTTGCCTGCTTCAGGCTGTAGCAAGTCTGAGTTGTGCAATATCTACAGACACAAACTAGTCAGAGACAAGACAAAGTTTTCAGAAGGAATGCAATTCCTACCTTCAGCTGTCATTCATTCTTAAATCATTTTACCGGATGATTTAAACCTTCAATATTCCAGCTCACAACGTTAACTGTATTAATTTGATTAATTGCAATTTAGTATGAGGTATATTATAAAATACACTAGCCAATGGGGGAGAGTGATATAGTGGAATGTACAATATCCAAATAATTAAAAAACTAGACCATAAAATAAACAGAAAAAAGTTAGAAAGAAAACAAAATCCCTACAGCCTCTCCCAGCCCAACCCAACCCCTTTCCAAAACAGCTGCCTTGGAAACAAATAGCACACGGAGGTCTCGAAACTGGCATGAACCCTGGCTGCCCGCAGCACCGATTCCCTGACTTCATACAGGTAAAAGCACATGATGACAGAGCAAGGCCCTGGGCTGTGCACATGAGAACGGGGGCTCAAGTACATTTTTTCCCGCAGGTCCAAAAAAGATAGAAAAAAACTCAGAGAAGAAATAGTAACATGATACATTACATCTGCAGCTGAAGTGTCTGAAGGATGAACTGTAAGCATTTCACTTGGCAAACTGCCTTTAGCTTTATATTTAGACATTGTACAATAGAATCAATAACAAATAATTTAAAAAAGTAAAAAATAGTTAATTGTGGGATTTAATGTTGAAAAATAAAAAGTGTGCTAGAGTATAAGATGAATATATCTACTTCACTGAGTACCAGCCAGAAGTCCCCTCACAGGGACAGTTTGGACCTTGTATGTGAAGTAAATCTGAGGTACTTACCTAATGGTTTTTGTTATCTTTGCCACAGGAAGCAATTTCCGTACACACTCCTCTGATGTAGCATATTCACTCATGTTGAAGACATCAATCTCTTTCTCAGACAGAAGTAAGAAATAGGCGAGTGCTGAACACTGGGAAGGTGAGAGCCTTTGTCCTGTACGTTTTACTTTATCCAGAGTCACATTGAGCACATCCATTAAAGACTTGTCCTTCAATTCTCTCAGACAGTGGAAAAGGTTAAAACATCTTTCAAGAGAGGACGTTTCTCTAATGAGTTTCTTGATGTGTTCTGTTGTTTTCTGGATGTCACTGGAGTGATCTTGTGAGTGTGACAGGAATCCCTTCAAAAGCTCCTGGTTGTTCTCCATTCCCATTCCCAAAAGGAATCGGACAAACAGGTCAAGGTGACCAGTCCTGCTCTGGATGGCCCTTCCCAGGACAACTTCATTCAAACTGAACAGTGTTGAAGCTGGTGGGTTTCCTTTCTCCAGTGGGTTAATATTGCTGTTTTGATGGGAACCTAGAACATACAGAGCTGCAAAATACTCCTGGACAGTCAGGTGTAAAAAGGAGTACACCTTTTCCTGAAATAAGACTGAATCTTGTTTGAATATTTCCTTGAACAACCCTGAGTGAAGTGAACAGTTGTTAAGATCAATGTTGTACTTTTTCAGATCTTTGTCATTGAACACAATGATGTTTTTCTCCAGACTTTCAAATGCCAGCTTTCCCAGCTTCAGAATTGCTTCGTGATATGACTTGAGGAGATTTTCTTTCTCTTCTTTCTCTTCCTTTGCTGTCAGTAAGACAAGCAGAAAGTTTGTATAGAACTCTGTCAGAGTTCTTGGACTCTCCCCACTGTTCTCTTCCAATGTGTGCTCCAGAATAGTAACTACAATCCAGCAGAAAACAGGGACATGACACATCATGTAAAGACTCCTCTGTGTCTTTAAATGTGAAATAATTCTGTCTGCTAGAGCTCTTTTCTTACACTTCTTTCTGATGTATTCTTCCTTCTGCTGGTCTTCAAACCCCTGGACCTCTGTCATCCTGCTGATGAGCTCTGGAGGGATCAGACCTGCTGCAGCCGTTCTGGAAGTGATCCAGATGGAGGCGTCAACAGGAAAGTTACCATTGATGAGGTTTATTATCAATATGTCCACTGAAGTTGTTTTTTTCACATCAGACCAGATCTGGTTTCTTCTAAAATTTAAAGGATGTCTGCTTCCATCCAGACCATCAAAGATGAACAGGACTTTACAACAGTCTAAAATATTAGCAGATGATTTAATTTCTGGGCAGAAACACTGAACAAGTTCCTGTAAACTCATTTCTGATTTGATCAAATTCAATTTACAGAATGGAAGAAAAAAAATAAAATCGAAATCCTGGTTATCTTTTCCAGTAGCCCAGTTGAGAATGAATTTTTGCACAGAGAATGTTTTCCCGATGCCAGCGACTCCCTTTATCAGTACAGTTCTGATGGGTCTTGTCTGTCCTGGCAGTGGCTTGAAAATATCGCTGCACTTGATGGAGCGGATCTCTGATTTTGTGATTTTGGAGACGGTCTCTACCTGCATGACCTCATGTCCATGGTTCACCTCAACACAGCTGCCCTCAGTTATCCACACGTGTGTAAAGACATCATTGAGGAGGGTCTGCTCTCCTGGCTTAGCAATTCCCTCAGACACAACTTCAAACTTCCTCTTTAGAGCTTCCTTGTGTTTGTCTTTCAGTGTCTGAAGCCACCCTGAAACAGACAGAACACATGATAATAAAGACACAGTCTGAGGCTGCAGGAGAAACACTGGCAGTGTATTGATAGATCTCTTATAGGGGCACCACCTATTGAGGTTTACATTTGCAAGAGTAAGACACAATCAGAACAGATGGACACAGATAATGTCCAGTCACAGACACAGTCCATCAGAGCTCCAGGCAGCAACTCCTCATTTTTAATGTCCCTCTGATAGTCATGTTCTGCTCTCTCACAGCCTTACAGACTCACCCTATCATAAGGAGAGTTTCCACACAGTGGATATTTCCATTCCTAAGAATGAAGACTAGTTCTGCCCTACTCTAGATATCGGAAAGCTGAGCTGAAATTAATTCATGATGTTGACAGACCATTGCGGCAAAAGCCAAATGTGTCATAATATTTACTGGAATACACTATTCTTAAAAAAATATTTAAAATATGCATTCACTGAATTGATGTGATAATTGAATTTATTGGAACAATTAGAAATTGGTACAGTAAAAGCAATATTTGCACATGGATTAAAAGTACACAATAAATGATTTATGAATACAGTAACAGAATGTGCACAGTAAACACACTACAAGAGTACATATACAGTGTCTATAGAACTCCCTTGAAAAATTGTCAACTTTTGTTGTCTTATAGTTTGGACCTGACATCCTACCTTCAACATCCAAGTGAAAAATATTCTACAACATTTTTAGCAAACAAATAGTGGATAAGAGTCCACCCACTTATAGCAGTGATTCTAAATTAGCTCACATGTACCCAATTACTTTCAGAATCACATGTATTTGATTGATAAAAATAAAGTAACAGTACAGTAACACACAGGAGAAATATAGTCAATTATAATGAAACTCAAGAAACAAGGTTGGGTGAACACAGTAAATCCTTGGTTTAACAGACTAATAGGGGGAAGGGGTCCATTATTGTTGAATGTCTGTTAAATCGCAGTGACTTTTTTCAACCCAAAACACACAATTATATATAGATTATACTAAAATATTTGTTTTCTGTTTCTTTTGACTTATTTTTTTAAGAATTACAATCATCACTATGAAAATTGTCATATGTCATAAATATACAGCACAAGCTGTGTCATAAATATACTGTACTGTATAAGATTCACTGAAACAAATGAAACCCATCAAGCACGTGACTCAGCCTTATAATGCCCCACTGATATTCCTGAATTTTATTTTTCAAACTATTTTAATCTTATTTTAATATTTGTGAATTCCTTCATTATTGCAGGGAAAGGAAAGGCATTTCTGATTTTACGAACAGTTTGAGAAGCCTGTCAAACTGATGGTTTACTGTACCTGCAAACAGGACCAACCCTGGGCACAGGTGAACTACCTGGAGACCTGAGATCACCAGGGGACCCCTCAATGTGCAAGGCAACATATTGTTTCATTAAACATATTTAAATGTGAGTACATAATTCCCTTTAATGGCTCTTTCTGTTGCTGCTGTGCTAGACTAGGCTGTTATGTTAATGTTTGTTAGTTAAATTATAATTTAGCAGCAGCGCTACACCAGAAGCAAACCAAGTTTCTTCCCCCTAAAGAGTGACTTGATCGGACCCGCAGTCGCCCTCTGTGCATAGAGACTTTCTTCTAGTCAGCTGCACTACTAGTAGGTCCCTGAGAGAGACACTGTCGGGCACATTGCCACAGCACAAATTTGTCGGACTCTGATCTGCACCCCGACTGGTTGGCTGGGTGCCAGAGGAAGCCAGTACAATTACTGCGCCTATTGAATGGCGCAGTAATTGTACGCAGCTGCTAGCTGGTCTTTGGTGTCTGTTTCGAGAAATACGAATCAGTATCTGGATAAGTAAGCCCAATGTTCTTCCTTGCATCTCGAGAATTCGTTACCTCAACACAAGTTGATATCATGAGCAATGTATTTACTTCTGAGTATCTAATGTAGAAGTGGTATTAATGAAACTGATTAACGATAGTATAGCCAAATGGTATACTGAAGCATATTCTTTGTTTGTATCTCTTTGTGTTTTGTATCTCTTCGTGATTATATACCTTGCACTTTGATAACCCTCACAGTAAGATCTACCATCTGTATCCAGGCAGACTGTTACTGTATATGTTTTATATGCACAATTCATGTACAGATGCAGCCATTCAAAATGCGCGGTACAGACACGTACCGGAGGTAATTGGCTACGGTGTCGCGCATTGTGACGCAAGATGACGCGCGGTACCGCGGTACATGATTGGTTGACCGACAGGGGCACTCGTGGTCCGTTGGTCTGTCGTAGAAAGACTTACAGTAAACGTCTTTACTGTGCCCGTTGTAGATATTGAATTTTACCACTGAAGGGAAATCTTAGTAGCTGAGCATAAAAAGAATAGGAGCATACTGTAATGCGTGTGAAGGCCATAAACGATATTAATTTTGGAACATAAACATACAGTATATGGCTGGTCTTGGTACTTTAAAGAAAAAATACACACCAGTATTCCATTTCTCCCTAAACATTTTAAGCATCGAAGTCTTTAACTAAAGAGATACCGGAGTCAACAAGCATACTTTTAGAATTTGATTAAAAGGGAATATAATATGGAATCGCGTATCTAACAAAATTAATAACAATATAATTATATTCATGTACCGCAACACAAGAATAGTACACGCTGTACATTGTCTGTCGATAATGTTTCTGTAGTGCTTTTTCAGCACTCTGCATGTGACCTTGCCAGTGGCATTGTGGGTTAGGTTCCTGACTCCCATGTCACATGGTCTGTGATTGAATCCCACTGGAACTATGAGTTTTTTTTTTAACAAACATTTCTTTTAAAAAATGAAACGTTTCCCTTGGTCAGAGATTAAATAAAACCTCACTCGCACCAAACAAATTTATATTTCTAAATATCACAACATGATCGGATTTAAGTCTTTTTAATAACAATGAATAGTCACCTATGCGTTACAAAATAAACATTTATATTGATTTGAATCGCGTTTTGATTTAAATCGTAAACGCGTGTTTAAATATATGTGTTTAAAGGCGATATATAAAAGCGCTGATTCTTATGGAATGTGTTCCGCTGGGGATTCAAAAAATTTATTTTTTTAATCACGTATCTAAGGAAAATAGCAGTATAACTTTGTTCATGCACATCATTATACAGTATCTCATTTTGTATTTCTATTAAAAAAATCGTTTGCCCAGCCACTATTGTTGTTATTGTTTTTATCCTGTAAAGCGCTTTGAGGAGCACAGCTTTCTCACCACTTAGATTACTTTTTGACACCATCCTTACACAAAGCAGAAACTGATTGTATTTTCCGATGACATACTGTACAAGTGCAAAGATTACAGATTTTAATCGTCTTTTCTCTGAACCAGGGAAAATCTGATCATGTTTCTTTATAACAATAATAAAAAACTTTATTTTACATATCACCTTTAAAAGTGGCATCTCAAAACAATACAGTAGATGTAAACCACAGATTACAAAGTAAATATCCAGACAAACGCAAACGCATTTTTAATAAAATGCTTTCATTCATTCAACAGAGAGAGAGCGTAAAACCTGGGTGTAAAAGCTGTTCCATTTTCTGATCACTCGCTCTCTGAGATACATGGGAATCCAGGCTTTTTTATCAACGCTTTCTTTTCCGTATACCAGATCTTATGGAACCACTTCAGAAGGGTGTCAGCCAGTCAGATTCCAGGAATCGGTACTTTAAAGGAAAAATACACACCGGTATTCCATTTCTCCCTAAACATTTTAAGCATCGAAGTATTTAACTTACATGTGAAATAGCATGTGAAAAAGTGGTAGTTTTAAGCTTTTCTGCTAATATAATATCTAAATAATTTAATAACGATATGATTATATTCGTGTACTGCGACAGGGCTGTGTAGGGCTGTTTCGCCTCCCTCTTCATGCAACTTCCCTTGTAGCCCACTGGTCTACGTGCCCGATTACCAACTCATGGGTTGTGTGTTCAAATCGAGCTGATGCTGGACTTTTCTTTTAACAAACATTTCTTCGAAAAAATAGAATAGCGATATTATGGACAATCAATTGACTTTTATATTTCAAAATATCACAACATGATCGATTCTAAGTCATTTTTGATAACAATGAATAGTCACCTTCTTCCCTTCTGACAACGGTCCCTGCTTCTATTGTGTGTGTGTGTAATAGAGTACATTTTTATAGAGAAATGGAGGCTGGACAGTATGTGTTACAATATAAACATTTATATTGATTTAAATCGTGTTTTGATTTAAATCGCAAACGCGTGTTTAATTATATGTGTTTTTTTAATCATAATCAGACTAATGCAACATAAATTGATACAGTATCTTTGTCTTCTAAGTATCTTAATAAACTTTCAGCATAACTTTCTACCCGTTTAGATTTAGTTTTCTTGGGATTTTGGGATCAAACGTGGAAAGATTAGATTGTAATCGTTTTTATTTTTCAAATACGTTTTAGAAAAGTGTAATCTATACCTGCCCAGACTGTACGCCTTCCTCAACCCCGCCTTTCACTCCTGTCCTGCTCTTCCCCGCGCACCCCAGCCGGGCGCTCTTCGGCCCGGGACGAATGTATATTTTGATATTTACACCCGGCACGTCACCGAGGGAGCGTCTGCATTTATAACTTAGTTTTTAAAATTACTCAAGCAATATGAAGCATCTCCTTTTACTTTTAAGTCCCTTAAATACATTGAGCACAGCTTTCTCACCACTTAAGATTATTTTTTGATACCATCCTTACACAAAGCAGAAACTTTCCGATGACCTACAGTACAAGTGGAAAGATTACAGATTTTAATCGTCTTTAATTTTGTTACGTTATACGTTTTAGGAACGTTTCATCTAAACAAACACCACAAAACTATTCTCGATTGTATTTCTGAATGTTATGTTACACCTACAGTAGTTCACTGCTTTAAATACATTGAATTAAGAAAGTTAGGTGTAGCACTTTAGATCTTTTTTTCTGAACCAGTGAAAATCTGATCATGTTTCTCTATAACAATAATAAAAAACTTTATTTTACATATCACCTTTAAAAGTGGCATCTCAAAGCAATAGATGGAAAAACAGTTAAAAGGGACCAAAGTAAATACCAGACAAACGCAAACGCGTTTTTAATAAAATGCTTTTATTCATTCAGCAGAGAGTGAGAGGGACATCCAGCAGAGAGAGACACACACACCGGTTTCCATTGACAAAATTGTTTTTTTTCAATTCCTCTTGTCTAACAGGAATGTTTTGTTTTAGGACAGACTGTTAGACTAGAGGAAAAGAGCGCCTCCTTCTATGAAACATTTCGTTGATCCGATCACAAATTCTTTTCCAGTCGCACGAAGTAAGGGTTGAGAATCTCCGATTCACCATGCTACTAATGGTTTCCCGGAGATTGCAAGGCAAGGCACTTTTGCCTCTGGACCCATCGAAATTTACAGACGTGGTCCACCCCCAGTAAATTTCAAAAGTCACAAGATTTCGAAACACGAGGGCGGCGTAGCGGTCGGCTCTTGCTTTCCCGTCTATGCCGATGCACTGCAAGTACAACCCCCCCTCCATCTCCTGGGTGATGGGTAGCAGTTGGACATCTGGGAGAATTATTCGTCCCACTGGCATCTGTGAATTCCGCTGTGCTTCCTGGGGGGAGATAGCCGGCGGGGACAGCATCAACAGATTCCTGCGCGGTGGTGAACTGAGAGGCCGGGATGGAGTGTCCTGAGGCGGTGTGTGCTCTGCGGGGGGCAGGCATTGCAACCTGCGCGGCGGGGAGAGGCACTTTTCGGGAGACAGCTGCTCAACTGTTTGACTGCTGGAACATACTGTCTCCTTCCTCTGCATTTTCAGGAGTGTCTCTAGCCTCCCAATCCTCCCCAGTAATGCATCGTACTGCTCCCGCTGCTGCCGAAAAGTCTCCACACAGGTGCTGCTTCTACAGGTTGGCACCCTGGCCAGGGGCCGAGAGCAGAGACCCACGGCCTGTGGCAAAATAACATAATTCATGTAAGAAATAAAGTCACACAGTAGTATTCATCAGTCGCGGAACAGACGTCAAAATAAACGTTTCTTTTTTTCCGTCTTACCGCTTTCTTTTTTACTGTCCTGGTGGTAGATTTCGAAGATCGTTTCGCCCGTGTGGTGTTTTATTGAAGAACAGGCTACGAAGAAATAATTATAATTGAATTTAAAATTCAAAACGGCAATAATACCTTGTAATATGTGCTGTAATCGCGTATTTCAGATGAAGTCTGCTGTATTTGCTTACCTTCGCTCTTTGGAAGCTGGAGCGGCAGAAGCACCCCGTCTCTTCCCGTAAAAGGTCTTGGTCTCCATACTGTACTGTGGTCGCTGTAGTGCAGGTTCGCAGTTTTTTTTGTGATGGGAGCTCACCCAATCCCTTGGTGTATTTATGCTATATTCACATGTACGGCTAGAATGTTCATTGTCTTCCAATGAAAGGCGGGTGCCTTTTGCCGAAGTCGGGAGACATTAGAGGCTTGCCACACCCGGACTGTTAAACCAACGCATTAGCACGTCAAACCCCATTGAGGACCCGGGGGCAATAGTTGTTTTGTCCCTTGATTTACTGATCTGCATTAATTATGGAAATCGAGTTCCTGCTCTTTGCAGACGACCTGGTCCCGCTGTCGCCCACAGAACAGAGGCTGTGCCAGAACCTGGCACTGCTGGAGCAGCACTGTCAGACCTGGGCGCCGACAGTCAATCTGGACAAGACCAGAGTTATGGTTTTCCAGAAAAAAAGCCAGACCTCAGGGAAACAGGTACAAATTCACACTTAACAACACATTAACACCTAACAACGGGAGCAGGGACGAATTAGGCCAGTACCCACTATTGTTAAACATACAGAAAAGAATATTAAAGTATTGAAGTATTGGCTTTAGTATTAGCCATACGGAACATTAAAGTGCCCCTTTTCCATTCAGCGGGTGCCTGAGCCGCTGTGTCCTATCTTCTGACAGTTGCCGTTGTGAATGTCTGTAGAGTGTATCTTATTTTTAGTACTATATTTTTGTATTATATTCCCTATTAATCAAACTCTAAGAGTATGTATCGGCTTGTCCCCTCCTCCCGCCCCTCTCTGTATACAGTAGAGCCTCCTGTCCAGCCAGCACATGTCCAAAGACATTCACAACAGCGACATATCATAAAACGTTTGCACATATAGTTAAATTATTAGTTGTTTTTCAGGAAGTTAAAAAAAAAACACTTGAATTACTTATCCAGTCTCTCGAAATAAAGTTATTTTTCAAGCAATGCAACAAAACGTCGGGCAATGTGTTTTTTTTAATCCAACATTGACAGCCACATCTTAAATCTTGTCAGTCAGCTCTTTTTTCTCTATTTGAATTGTGACTTACACATCACACGACTTTAAAAGCTAGAAAGACAGGTTTAGATTCACATTAGTTGGCGAGCCTTGTTAACAAAAAAACAGACAATACACAGGGAGGGGGAGGTCAAGCGAGAGAGAGAGTTTTTTACCCTCTGTCTAAAAACCCAAATAACCCGAGGCAGAGACTCATTGCGTGGTACAGAGCGGAGCTCAGTCAATTCTTATGGAATGTGTTTTCTTTCTTCTTTTTTTCAGCATGGAATAAACCTGTTACTTGATTCATATGGATGCCCGGTTCCGCCGGGGATTCAAAACATTTTTTATTTTTTTTAATTGGGTATCAAAGGGAATAGCAGTATAACCCTGTTCATGCACAAACAGTGGCATGTTACATTGATTTGGGTGTCTCCTCTTGCCAGAAAGCTCTAAATTGCATTTTGAGCGCGGTTTTTGCCTTTTTTTAAATTGCATTTTGAGCGCGGACAGCACATACAAGGGTTAATTGCACAATGAACACAATGGTAGGAGTGGACCGCAGCAGGCATAATCAGCAAACCAGGAAAACAAAGAACAGGACAGGTGAGACGTGTATCCAGAAAGCGAGTGATCAGAAAAAGGAAATGGTGTTACGCCCAGGTTTTCGACCCAATTGTTTTAACTTGCTAATGCATCAGACACATTTCCTGGTGTATTGTGTTTTAAATAAAATAGGAGTGTCTTTCCCTGGTATTAGCTCATCGGTATGGTGTAAGTTTTATCTGTACCATACCATACAGTATATAGGTACAGAATTCAAGCTGCACCACTGTATCGCTTTGGTAAGGAGACGGACAATGGCCAAAATCACGAAGACTCTCTCACAACAAATAATAAAGATGAAAAGAAACGGGAAGTCAACACGGAACATTGTACAGCAGTTGGCTTCGATGGACATCTTCGTTTCTGAAAGCACAGTGAGACGGCATTATAAAGGGGAGAGGAGGCAAAGAGAAGCTAAACCGAGGACGATTCAAAGTAAATAAATAAATTTCTAAAAATACCTTTCTTGCATGTAAATACAACTACGCACATTATTTTTAAAACTAACTGTTGATCTCTTTTTTTTCAAGTCCTATTGTGCGAGCTATCGACAAACTGACTGATGAAAATGATGAGCTACCGGCGATGCAAGTCCAAAGACGGCTATGGGCTGACCTCGGTGCAACCGTAAGCCCGACATCGATAAGAAGAGTACGCAGGAGGCTTGGATGTAGATACAGAAAAACCAACACATGCCCCATGATAAGGCTAAAAAGCAAAGAGGAAAGACTCAAGCAAGCGCTCCAATGGATTGAACAGGGGGAGGCATTTCAGGATGTACTTTTCACCGACGAAACAACAGTGGCTCTGGAACAGTTTTCAACAATGGCATTTTGCAAAAAGGGGAGATATGTGGACAAGCCAAAGCCCAAACATCCACTGAAGGTTCACGTCTGGGGGGGTATATCTAGAAGAGGCCCGGGACCACTTCTTATTTTCGAAGGAATTATGGACCGTGAATTCTTCGAGGAAGTCGTGGTCACACAGCATGCTGCCCCATATATCAGGGAGCAGTTTGGATCAAGGCACCGTCTTTTTCAAGACAACGATACGAAACACACAGCAGCAAGGGCGAGGCTTATAGCAGAAGGAGTGAACTGGGTGAAAACTCCAGCCGAATCCCCAGATCTAAATCCGATAGAGATGGTTTGGCATTCGTTGAAAGACTATGTTCGGAAAACTGCTAAGCCCATCACAAAGCAGGAACTGATCGATGCGATCTATAAATTCTGGGAGGAAGAACTGATCGAACAAAATTGTAACAATTTTATTAACAGGCTGTTTTGTGTTCTTCCTAGGATTGTTGACCGGGGCGGGGGACAGTCTGTCCACAAACAAAACGTAAAAAAAGTAAAAAAAACAATTACTTTTTGTCAATGAAAACCGGTGTGTGTGTCTCTCTCTGCTGGATGTCCCTCTCACTCTCTGCTGAATGAATAAAAGCATTTTATTAAAAACGCATTTGCGTTTGTCTGGTATTTATTTTGGTCCCTTTAAACTGTTTTTCCATCTATTGCTTTGAGATGCCACTTTTAAAGGTGATATGTAAAATAAAGTTTTTTATTATTGTTATAGAGAAACATGATCAGATTTTCACTGGTTCAGAAAAAAAGATCTAAAGTGCTACACCTAACTTTCTTAATTCAATGTATTTAAAGCAGTGAACTACTGTAGGTGTAACATAACATTCAGAAATACAATCGAGAATAGTTTTGTGGTGTTTGTTTAGATGAAACGTTCCTAAAACGTATAACGTAACAAAATTAAAGACGATTAAAATCTGTAATCTTTCCACTTGTACTGTATGTCATCGGAAAGTTTCTGCTTTGTGTAAGGATGGTATCAAAAAGTAATCTTAAGTGGTGAGAAAGCTGTGCTCAATGTATTTAAGGGACTTAAAAGTAAAAGGAGATGCTTCATATTGCTTGAGTAATTTTAAAAACTAAGTTATAAATGCAGACGCTCCCTCGGTGACGTGCCGGGTGTAAATATCAAAATATACATTCGTCCCGGGCCGAAGAGCGCCCGGCTGGGGTGCGCGGGGAAGAGCAGGACAGGAGTGAAAGGCGGGGTTGAGGAAGGCGTACAGTCTGGGCAGGTATAGATTACACTTTTCTAAAACGTATTTGAAAAATAAAAACGATTACAATCTAATCTTTCCACGTTTGATCCCAAAATCCCAAGAAAACTAAATCTAAACGGGTAGAAAGCTATGCTGAAAGTTTATTAAGATACTTAGAAGACAAAGATACTGTATCAATTTATGTTGCATTAGTCTGATTATGATTTAAAAAACACATATAATTAAACACGCGTTTGCGATTTAAATCAAAACACGATTTAAATCAATATAAATGTTTATATTGTAACACATACTGTCCAGCCTCCATTTCTCTATAAAAATGTACTCTATTACACACACACACACAATAGAAGCAGGGACCGTTGTCAGAAGGGAAGAAGGTGACTATTCATTGTTATCAAAAATGACTTAGAATCGATCATGTTGTGATATTTTGAAATATAAAAGTCAATTGATTGTCCATAATATCGCTATTCTATTTTTTCGAAGAAATGTTTGTTAAAAGAAAAGTCCAGCACCAGCTGGATTTGAACACACAACCCATGAGTTGGTAATTGGGCACTTAGACCAGTGGGCTACAAGGGAAGTTGCCTGGAGAATGAGGCGAAAAAGCCCTACACAGCCCTGTCGCAGTACACGAATATAATCATATCGTTATTAATTTCTTTAGATACGCGATTCCATATTATATTAGCAGAAAAGCTTAAAACTACCACTTTTTCACACGCTATTTCACATGTTAGTTAAATACTTCGATGCTTAAAATGTTTAGGGAGAAATGGAATACCGGTGTGTATTTTTCCTTTAAAGTACCGATTCCTGGAATCTGACTGGCTGACACCCTTCTGAAGTGGTTCCATAAGATCTGGTATACGGAAAAGAAAGCGTTGATAAAAAGCCTGGATTCTCATGTACAGATGCAGCCATTCAAAGTGTGCGGTACAGACACGTACCGCAGGTAAGATGACACGGGGTACCGCGGTGCGTGATTGGTTGACCGACAGGGGCACTCGTGGTCCGTTGGTCTGTCGTAGAAAGACTTACTGTAAACGTCTTTACTGTGCCCGTTGTAGATATTGAATTTTACCACTGAAGGGAAATCTTAGTAGCTGAGCATAAAAAGAATAGGAGCATACTATAACGCGTGTGAAGGCCATAAACAATATTAATTTTGGAACGTAAACATACAGTATATAGCTGGTCTTGGTACTTTAAAGAAAAAAATACACACCAGTATTCCATTTCTCCCTAAACATTGTAAGCTTCGAAGTCTTTAACTAACCTGATACCGGAGTCAACAAGCATACTTTTAGAATTTGATTAAAAGGGAATATAATATGGAATCGCGTATCTCAAGAATTTAATAACGGTATGATTATATCCGTGTACTGCGGCAGGGCTGTGTAGGGCTGTTTCGCTTGCCTATTCATGCGAGCTGTCTTGTAGCCTACTGGTCTAGGTGCTGGACTACCAACTGGCAGGTTGTGTGTTTGAATCCAGGTGGTGCTGGACCTTCCAGTTTTATTTATTTATTTTTTAATCGCGTAACATAAACATATTACCGTATGCAAACTGTACTGTATACAATATGTATATGTATATTTAATGTCTTAACTGTGCCCGTTTAAGTATTGAATATTCATATCTAATTTTACCACTGAAGGGAAATCTTAACATAAACATACAGTATATGGCTGGTCTCGGTACTTTAAAGAAAAAAATACACACCAGTATTCCATTTCTCCCTAAACATTGTAAGCTTCGAATGAAACCACTAAATAAAGACATAAAAATAGAAATCTTAAGATTTGTTTTATTTAATGTTGGTAGCAGGATGAACTGTCAGAGTGTATATTTTGTCGCAAAGTTGCTGCAAGATGTTAACAGTGAAAAAGGTATTTAGAAATGAGTTATTTCAAGATGAAAAAGAAAACATACACGAAACATGGTTTCATTACGACCAGAATCGGTCTTGAGATATTTTTAACTTGATTTACAGTATTTGAGAGGTATGTCTTAACACCGATACTACAGTGTTTAAGTACTGCTCACGTATATGTTTCTAGGTTTATATTATGCATTTCATACGGTCAAATTACTTTTGAGCAACTAATAAGAAGCGCAAAACGGTATGCGTTTTAGTTTCGTTTTGTGCTGGAACCCGTGGATTGATTAGAGATATCAAGTACATACAAGTCATTTTTTAAATGTTGTAGTTCGTCTTGAAAAAATGTTACGAGTACATCATCTATCAACAATTACACAGGTTCTGTTTCCATATTGCTGATTTTGGTTAGGTATTATCAAATCCAGTGGCGCTGTGTTTTAGTTTACTGATTCCCATGTCACATGGTCTGTGATTGAAACCTGTTAAACCGGTTTAATTCGTCACAGCCAGCACTCTTCAGGTGTGAGGGTCTTCTGCTCAGAATGACACGCTAAAATGTTTGTGTATATTCTAATGGTAGTGGGGGCAGGGTGTGTGGGAACAGGTTTGGTTGAAATTGCATTGGAGATCTATGTTCTTCACATCTGAAACATTTTCTCTGAAAGCATTTTCTTCGCAGTTTAACCAATCTTGTTACAGCATGTTACAGTTTACTATTATTAACCATATTAATGTAAATTATTCATAAACAGTTAACATTGTTAGCAAAATATTTTGAATTATATTTAACCCTATTTTTTCTTTAGTTTTGTATTTAACTTATTATATGATAGTCAGACTTAATTTGTATTTGAACAATGAAAATACATTTTTACAAGATTTTACATTAAGCACTTAAAATTAATATGGTTAATAATAGTAAACTGTAACATGCTGTAACAAGATCGGTTAAACTCCAAAGAAAATCCTTTCAGAGAAAATGTTTCAGGTGTGAAGAACAAACCTGTTCCCACACACCCTGCCCCCACTACCATTAGAATATACACAAACATTTTAGCGTTTCATTCTGAGCAGAAGACCCTCACACCTGAAGAGTGCTGGCTGTGACGAATTAAACCGGTTTTACAGGTTTCAATTACAGACCATGTGACATGGGAGTCAGGAAACTAACACACAGCGCCACCAGATTTGATAACTCTATAAAAACGCTATAAAATAATGTGACTTGGCACAGAACAAGTTTACAGCACAGTACAATAATAAATGCTGACCATGACTTTAGAAGCATAAATTGCCTTACACTCAATTTAAACACAAGCTGTCTTTAGCCCTCTAAGCTGGTTCATACAGAAATGTAGAGATCCAGGCTCAGAACAAACAGCTTCATTAGCGAATACATATGCAGGACAACTAGAGAAGACGTTTTACAGAGGATGGATTTTTAGAAACATCCCATCAGTGACATCACTGAAGTCAACTCCTAGGTACTGTAACTGTCGTGTGGATAGTTTCACAAGAATCAGACAAAGGTTTAAGCATCGCTTGTTCTAGATAAAACTGCAAAAAAAAAAAACAACAACCAATAATGTACTTCTTTGCGGCTCTGTTTGCCCAAATCCTATATTCACAACGTGAAATCTAGAAAATAATATTACGTAACCAAAATCCGCAATATGGAAACAGAACCTGTGTAATTGTTGATAGATGATGTACTCGTAACATTTTTTCAAGACGAACTACAACATTTAAAAAATGACTTGTATGTACTTGATATCTCTAATCAATCCACGGGTCCCAGCACAAAACGAAACTAAAACGCATACTGTTTCGCGCTTCTTATTAGTTGCTCAAAAGTAATTTGACCGTATGAAATGCATAATATAAACCTAGAAACATATACGTGAGCAGTACTTAAGCACTGTAGTATCGGTGTTAAGACATACCTCTCAAATACTGTAAATCAAATTAAAAATATCTCAAGACCGATTCTGGTCGTAATGAAACCATGTTTTGTGTATGTTTTCTTTTTCATCTTGAAATAATTCATTTCTAAATACCTTTTTCACTGTTAACATATTGCACCAACTTTGCGACAAAATATACACTCTGACAGTTCATCCTGCTACCAACATTAAATAAAACAAATCTTAAGATTTCTATTTTTATGTTTTTATTTAGTGGTTTCATTCGAAGCTTACAATGTTTAGGGAGAAATGGAATACTGGTGTGTATTTTTTTCTTTAAAGTACCGAGACCAGCCATATACTGTATGTTTATGTTAAGATTTCCCTTCAGTGGTAAAATTAGATATGAATATTCAATACTTAAATGGGCACAGTTAAGACATTAAATATACATATACATATTGTATACAGTACAGTTTGCATACGGTAATATGTTTATGTTACGCGATTAAAAAATAAATAAATAAAACTGGAAGGTCCAGCACCAGCTGGATTTGAACACACAACCTGCCAGTTGGTAGTCACACACCTAGACCAGTAGGCTACAAGACAGCTCACATGAACAGGCAGGCGAAACAGCCCTACACAGCCCTGCCGCAGTACACGGATATAATCATACCGTTATTAAATTCTTGAGATACGCGATTCCATATTATATTCCCTTTTAATCAAATTCTAAAAGTATGCTTGTTGACTCCGGTTTCACGTTAGTTAAAGACTTCGAAGCTTACAATGTTTAGGGAGAAATGGAATACTGGTGTGTATTTTTTTCTTTTCATGATAGGTGTCGCATTTTAAATCATTTTTGTAGTTAGAAATTATGAAACGCCCTGTTAAAAGCAAGGAAGTTTTTATGCCCGTTGAAGTAAAACAAAATGCCTGACAAAGTAGGGCTTGGACAGATTCCAAGTGCTTGTACAAATGTGTTAAAGAAATTATACTTTGAGTTTACAGCTTGTCCAAAGTCATTCATTATTAATACTATTAGTAATATCTTCGGTAAAGGCTTTGAAGCATAAATATTTCTGATAAAGGTAGGTTGTGTACTTTTGTCCAACTGAGCAATCTTGCTTTCATAAAATATACCAACATTTTAATGACTGATGATTAACATGCTGTAATACACAGTTCAAATTTAAAAGCTCAAATGCTGTACATGAGAGGTTAAGCTCCCCCTGGCGGTTTTACAAGGTGATACCGGATACTTTCCGGCATGACGTCAAATGACGCGATTAACCGCGTGATACCGCATGATACCGCGACACGCCCACCGGGGTATGCCGCGAAATACCCCACCCATTTTGAATGGCTACATCTGTATTAATAAATGTATTTCGTGTATTGAATCCATGTGTGTTCATCACTGATCAATTTGATTTTCTAATAGCCATAACACATCACCTTGTGAGTACTGCTACAATTAATAAATTGTTCGGGTAAATTCACAAAACTCCTACACCACACTTTAATGCAACCTGTCAGTATGCTTTCTGTAGTACATCTGTAAAAGTTAGTGAGGACCTGGGGAGATATCTTAGCCTTCTTCAACCGTCTTAGGAAGTAAAGGTGCTGTTGCGCTTTCTTAATCAGACACGTGGCGTTGAGAGACCATGTGAGGTCCTGGGTAATACAGTATGGATGCAAAGGAATGTGACCCTTTCCACTTCTGTCCCGTTGATGTGGATAGGGGCATGACCATTTTGCTGTTTTCTGAAATCAACGATCAGCTCCTTGGTTTTGCTGACATTGAGGGTGAGGTTGTTGGAGATTGACTTCCTTCCTGTAGGCCCTCTCATCATTGTCTTTGATCAGACCTACAACTGTGGTGTTATACGCAAACTTGATGATGGAGTTGGTGTTATGTTTGGCCTGTCATTTTTAATGAGGTTAAGAAGGTTAAGAAGGTTAAGAAACCCACCAGGCAAGTGAGCTACCCCTATAGTGCTCCATTGATATTCCTGAATTTTATTATTAAAACTATTTGAACCTTATTTTAATATGTGTGCATTTTCTCATTATTTCAGGGAAAGGAAAGGCATTTCTGATTCTACAGACAAAATTACGCTATAACAGATTTTGTCTGTTTAATCCACAGTACACACAGTTTTTTAAAAAATATTTTTATTGTCCCCTGAGGGATTTTTTTTTACGGACAGTTACACGAAGCCTGTCATACTTAGGGTTTACTGTACCTGCAAACACGACCAGCCCTGGGCACAGGTGAACTAGAAGCACATTGAGATTCATTGTAATGGAATATGCTATATAAATAATTGTATTATCATTATTATTATTAGAGATTTATCTGGAGGTCACATTCTCTTTGGTGCAGAAGGAAGGTCTGTCTCTCTTGTTGGTCTGTGGAGGTGTTATATAGCAGTTCAATACTTTCTATGGAGTCTGGGGTGTCCTCTCAGTATTTTCAGGTATATTCTCAGGATATCTTTACTATTTGGCGGTTATAATTATTTAGCATTTTCTGTAAATATCTATTTTTGTAACCCTACAGGTAACAATGTTATTTATAAATTAAATGAAAGATAACACTCACACTCCAATGTTTACTGTATTAACTGGAGAGCATATTTTTATATATTTATATTTTAAGTTGTATTATGCTTTGGAATTTAATTATTTTAATACTTAAACTTAAACTTAAACTTTTTTTTTCATTATTTAATTTTTCTACCCCTATATTTATATCAACAGGGGAAGTTCTCTCTGTACCTCATTGTAAAGGCAAGGGCTTGTAAGGCAACAGCCAGTAATAGCCAAGAGGGTGGTGCTGTGTCTGAAGCACAAGAGTGACAGAACACCCAGGGAGACCCGGCTGATTGAGGGCTCGGATGATCCTGGACAGAGGGAAAGTGAAAGGGAATTAGAAACACAAAAGATATTATATTATATATAAAGATATTATAGACTGATAACTGATTACTGATTCTGATTACTGATAACTGATTATATAACTGATTACTGACCGGCAGGGCTTAATCAGCCCAAGCCAGACAGTAATGGAAAAGAAAATAAAAAAAGTTAAACAGAACTGGCCAGTGGAACAAGGTCCCAGCTGGTCAGCTAGAAAGGAAACCAAGTGAGGCACGACCATCTGGGAGATACAGGCTGTACGCATCCTTGGTGACCAAAGAGAGAGTCTGGCATGGGAAACCACCAGCCCCAAGTTAGACTGCTCATCCCAACCCACCGACCAGAATCTGGGACACTCAGGGCCAGAACGGAACCAGCTACCAAGCCCCCAGAAGGAAAGGGGGCCACACAGTTCTGGAAAACAGCCCTCCAAGTAGCCAGGGCTTGCAGGCTGGCAAGGGAAAAACACAGCTGTGCCTTTACACAGAGACTTAACCAAGAATATGGTTCTCACCAAAACCAGTGAGGCAGGAAACCCCCACACAGTGGACCAGTCACAGACCCCCAGAGCCAGTAATTGAAGGCACATGCTCTATGGTGGGTTTCCTCCAAGACCAGGTCAGGCGGGTGCTGTCAGCTCGGTTTCCAAAGTTAAACCTCTCTGACAGAGATGCCTGGGTGCCAACAGAAACAGATATCCAGGCAGGGGAGACATCTGGGATGGACGGGAGGCAATGGACCCTTCCTAAATTCCCTCTCAGCTCTCAGAGCTATACAGTATGTCCCAGTCAGAGCCTGGGAACAGGAATCCACAGGGAGGCCAGGCTAACAGGGAAATGCTCTCCAGACAGAGTGGACACAGGATGCCTGGCTCCCCAGGAAGGAACAGAAGGCTCTGCTGAAATGCAGGAAGGAGACTGGAAAAAGAAAGAAAGAAAGGTACCCAGACAGCCTGAGAAAAAGGGGTGAAGAAGAGAAAAGAGCCCTGAGTCAGGAAAGGAAGTCGCCTCAAGAAAGGTCAGAAAGGTGACAGGAAAGAAGACAGAGAAAAGTGCAAAAGTTAAAAAAAGTGCTAGGGCAGGGCAAAAACAGAACAGACTGCTTCAGTGACAAAAGGAGAGGGTGGTTAGAGTCCAGCCTGGGGATCTCTAACCTGGTGAATCAGCCCGTCGTCAGGAAATGGGCATTCTCAGCATCGGAAAGGAATCCTATGCTGAGCTCCCAGGAAAAAAGGACACAGGAATCTTGGCCTTGGAACAGAATCCTGATGCTGAGCTCCAGGGGAAAGTGGTGATTTGACTTCAGAGCAGAATCATAATGTTGAGAAACAAAGACAGGGGTGCAGACGGGCTTAGGAATTCAGGGCAGGATGACCACCCAGAGAAGCTGCTCTGCCCACAGGTGAAATGAATAAAAATGAAACTGAGAACAAAAAGCACAGAAGTGAAACAAAAATAGTGCACAGAAGGCGAATAAACCTACAGTATTACATGTTCCTATGTGAAAAAATACATTAATATTGTAATGGAAGCTAAAATAAAGTTTTTTTCAGCACTACCACAACAAGGAAACAGTAATGAAGTAAAATTGATATCTAGGACCTTGAAGAGGCTGCTTATTGCTTACCACCAATGTGCAGCATCCACCTGGATGATGCGACGGCAGCCATAGTGCGCCAGAACACTCACCACACATCAGCTATTAGTGGGGAGGAGGGCAGAGAGTAAAGAAGCCAATTCATAGAGGGGGATTATTAGGAGGCCATGGTTGGTAAGGGCCAATGGGAAATTTGGCCAGGACACAGGGGTTACACCCCTTCTCTTTTCGAGAAACACCCTGGGACTTTTAATAACCACAGAGAGGACCTCAGTTTTACATCTCATCATAAAGGACGGTGCCTGCTTACAGTATAGTGTCCCCGCCACTATCCTGGGGCATTAAGACTCACATGGACCTCAGGGTGAGCGCCCCCTGCTGGCCCCACTAACACCTCTTCCAGCAGCAACCTTAGTTTTTTTTCCAGGAGGTCTCACATCCAGGTACTGACACAGCTCACACCTGCTTAGCTTCAGTGGGTTGGCAGTTGTGAGTTGCAAAGTGGCTGCTGGCTATGTCTGTATTATTTCTATGTGAAACTATTATTTATTATTATTATTATTTACTATTATCAAAAATATATTATTTTATTCTTGTTGGTTTGTTATGCATGTTTTAGTGTTGTATCAATAAAGTGTAGACTGTATATTTAGAATCTGTGGGTAAGACTTTAAATTATTATGTTTAATTGATTCCAGTTGCCAAAGCACACTCATTCACACACACACAGACCTGGTCTGTCCTTCTCCTGAGGGACACTCTCAAACACTAACCTGTTTGGACAGTCTCCCTGAATCCTCCTGTGCAGAAATCCTCAGGTTCACCTGTCACAGCCCTCCTCACACCCTGAACAAACAGAGCAGAGAAAGGGGTGAGACCTCTGGAAGAGTTAAAATTGGCAGATTTAAAGGAATCAAGAGATTATAATAATAATAATTATAATAATTGCTTACACTTATATAGCGCTTTTCTAAACACTCCACTCAAAGCGCTTTACAGGTAATGGGGACTCCCCTCCACCACCACCAATGTGTAGCATCCACCTGGATGATGCGACGGCAGCCATAGTGCGTCAGAACGCTCACCACACATCAGCTATCAGTGGGGAGGAGAGCAGAGTAATGAAGCCAATTCATAGATGGGCATTATTAGGAGGCCAATATTTGGTAAGGGCCAATGTGAAATTTGGCCAGGACACAGGGGTTACACCCCTACTCTTTTCAAGAAGCTCTTTTTCAAGAAAAAGGATTTTAATGACCTCAGAGAGTCAGGACCTTGGTTTTTTGTCTCATCCAAAGGACAGCACCTGTTTACAGTATAGTGTCCCCATCACTATACTGGGGCATTAGGACCCACATAGACTGCAGGGTGAGCACCCCCTGCTGGCCCTGCTAACACCTCTTCCAGCCATAACCTTAGTTTTTCCCAGGAGGTCTCCCATCCAGGTACTGACCAGGCTCACACCTGCTTAGCAGCAGAGAGTTGCCAGTTGTGAGTTGCAGGGTGATATGGCTGGTGGAGATATGAAGCTTTCATAGAGAGAGAATGACAGCATCCATAGTGATAACAGTTCCACAGTAAGAATAAGAGTCCATTTCTTAGTGTTTCTGTACTGAGATACTGAGTTCTGGTCACTAATGTTTTACACTGTACAGTACATGTGAAATAAAACAGCACACAGATATTCAGCTGCCCTCAGTGATGAGTGTGTATTAATTCAGCCACACAGGTCACTACAGATCTCTGTCTGTCAGTACAGTGAACAGATAGCACAGCACAGAGACACAGACGTACTGTGAATCAGCTGGTGAAATGTGTGTCAATATTTAGCACAGGTATGATTTCAGGATGTGTGACTGAAGTCTCTTACCTGTGTCATTACCTGTTCTGACATAAAGATGGTGTCATGGCCTCTGTGTTCCCCCACTGAACACAGACTGCAGATGTGAGTCTGATCAGTCTTACAGAACAGCTCCAGAGCTCCGTGGTGCTGCTGGCACAAACTTGGCTGCTGGTCTCCACTGATGTCCACCAGTCTGTGTTTCATCAGGGCTGGGACTGAGTAGTGCTGTCGGATGTGTGTCTCACAGTAGGAGGCAGTGCAGGTGACACAGTGTTTCACAGCTCTGATCTTCATCTCAATGCAGAAATCACAGGACATGTTTTCATGCCCAGCAGATCTGTGAGCAAAGAAAATAGTCAGAAATCTTCACATTGTTCCTTTAACTCAGAGACCAGGAGTCACAGACGTCATGCTGAACCCCTCTGTACTTCTTGCACAAACAAAATGCAGGGCACAAGAATTCAGGACAGGAGAAATAAGACATGGAAACACCCATAAAGAGTTCAAGACAGGAAGGGGGAAAGACATAGCTGAGGATAAGAGGAGAGACAGACACAAACAAACACAGAGCTGAGGACAGGAGAGACACACACAGAGCTCTAGACAAGAGGAGACACACAATCACAATTTAAAGTAAATTGTCTTATTCATGTAAACAGATTTATATTCTGTTATTGTTACATGTTTTCTTTATTAAGAATGTGTGTTTTTCCAAAATCACTCTGCTGTGACACAGTCTGTCCTCTCAGGAATATACTGTATATTGTTTTGTCTCTGAAATTACAGGTTTACTTCTATGAATGTTAAAAATTAACATTTTATCAATATTTAAAATTGCCTGTTATCAACATTATTCTACAAAATAGCAAAACCAGATGATTTAATTGAGAAATCTAACAAGTCCTACTATTTTTTTTATTGTTTAGAGTTTCCACCTTCCAGCTGCTGAAGTGAACCTGCACAACCCAGAGCCAAACAGCCCTCTTGTAACAGCTGCCTCCATGGCAGTTGATGACCAGGAGCTCCCAGACATCACTGTCCTGCTCCTTTCACCATTATCAGGTCTCCACATTGTCACGATCACTAACCCCTCCAGTTAAGTGCACTCCAGCCTTCCTCGTTTGCCTTAATCCCCACACCTGTCCCTTGTTCCAGCCTCCTTCCTGTCCCCCTTTAAAAGCCAGACGCAGTTGCCAATTGAAGCTCTGCATCTGCTTTCCATATTGTGTGAGCCTGGGTTCTGATGGGTCTGACTCTATCATGTTTTTAACTTATGCTTGTGTTTTTGGATTCCCTATCTGGATTTCTTTTGGAGTGTTTGCCTCAGCCACAACTCCCCAGTGCAGCAGTGCATTTTGGACCTGCCCCCTGTCTTTTTCCCCGTCTCCTGCATGACTTTTTTCCCCTTGTTTCCTCACTATTGTGTCGTCCGCATAGGGTCTGAAAAGAACTGTTCGTTACACACATGACCTGGAAGACATGCTGGGAATGGGAGACACCTGTGTGCGATGTGTTATGTTGGAGAAACCATTTCCATGATCTGGGGTCTCATTCTGCTGTACCAGTACAGACAATGAGATATTCCAGGTGCTTCATGTTCTTCCTTCTTCTCTGTCTTGATTTGGCCAGAGTCTTAATAGGTCCCTCTTCAAGGACACAAAGGTGTGCCCTGTTGACCATGTTCTCTCCAGTTTGACTCTGTGAGCAGCACCAATATATTTTTAATTAATCTCCACTCTCCACACCTGTTAATGCCTATGATGAGCACCGGAGAGGCTGTGCTGATATTGAGGTTGATCTCTCTCTTAACCTTCAAAGGCACAGACATGTTTTGAGAAATCCAGGTTCTATATTGTGCTGCTCATTACTCCTGTATTGAATTACAGCTCATTGATCCTCAGCACCTGTGTTTCTCTGATCATGTCTACAGTGGTTATACATCACATGGTTACTCCATCCATTAGCATGTTTTTATTTTCAGCATTTTTGTGCAACCTGGGTACACTTGACTGGGTTCTGGAGATGTGAATATTTTCAGTGTAAAACTGAACATAGAAACTGGAATGAGCTTTCTTGACACAAAAATGTGTTGATAAGCAGCTGCTTCTATTTTTGAGAACTATTGATTAGACAGTGGATTATGTCACTGGAAAATTTCTGTTCTGCAGGATTAATAAATCTGGCTCTGTTGAACTCCCTCTATCACGGCTCTGATTTCTGGTTTGGATTCTAAAGCTCTTTCTTTCCATCATATTTTCCTCTCCCCACCTTGACACTAGGCTAAAGTACATGGCCATGTGTAACTTCAAACACACACTTGGTCAGTGTGCAAGTGTCTCTGCTGCTGCCATTGTGATGTTCATGTGTGACTGTGCTGGTATTGGGGTTGATCTCTCTCTTCACCTCCAGCCTCACAGCCCCTTTCCCTCTTCATGGGGTGAAGGAAAGAGCCTGCAGGAGGCAGCACACAGTCCCAGTGTGTGAACAAGAGCCGGAACTCCAGGGTGTTTCTTCTGGCTTCCAGACTGGAGCAGCTCAGAGGACCTGGAGTCACTTTTTAACTGGAGAGGCAGAGCTGCTAAGCTGAAGTCATACATTGATCATGTTGCTGGTGATGTAGGTATAAGTGATAAATCAGTAGTGTAGTAGTTCAGGTAGGTAGCTGCGTCAGCATGCATAAGCTGCAATGGAACAAGTAATAAGTTTATTCCAGGCTGGAAAGAGAAGAAAGAAAAGACAACGGTTCGTCCGTGGAGCCATCTTCAGGAGCCTTCTTCAGCCTTCTTCTTCGGTTCCACAGCCAAAATGTTGTGTTTTCTTTCTTCTCTTTTCAGCATGGAATAAACCCATTACTTGTTCCAATCAGTAGTGTATTTTACTTGGGATCTTCTCATTTCTTACTATTTTCATCATTCACAGAGTCAGATTATATATTCAATTTAATTATGTATAAATCCTTCTCTGGTCCACTTTAAATTATAAGTCTTATAAAAGCAGCAGGAATTCAACACAGCCTGAAGGTGAAAAAATGGAAAACCCAGCAAGTACAAATAGTGCTCCTGATTTACACAGCTAGACTACAGTCACTAGTGTCAGAATGGGACTGATAGGGTGAATGGATCCTGTGCAGGATGCAGGAGACAGAGGAAAACACCAAGCCGAATCGCCAAGCAAAAACGAACACCAGGAGGCAGGAGAGAGGATCGGAACATGGAGAGGCAACAAGGAAGCAATAATCCAAAACACAAGGCGGAGAACGTATCCAGGAAGCGGGCGGGTAGGTCAGAACACGGGGAGACAACGAGGAAGCAACAATCCAAATCACAGGGTGAAGAACGTATCCGAGTTTAAAGCAAGAGATAAACGCACGCTTGGAAGCTCTAAGAGAATCCGTAATAGTGAGCAGGGAAATGAGAAAGGAGGAGAGCTAAAATAGTTAGGGGAGTGAACGGTGATAAGTGTGTTATTTGTGGCGTGAGCGTTTGTTAAAGGGTGTGGGTGTGGGAATGTATAACAACTAGACGAGCCCATTCAGCCCGTTCAACCAGTTTGGCAGTTAGTAGCTAATTGTTTCATATCTCATTCTGTGTTTTCTTGAAAGACACCAGGGTATCAATATCATTCACATGGCCGTGTTGCATGTTCCACAGTACAACAGCTCTTTGTGTAAGGAAGGGCCTCCTGTCCTCTGTTTAAAATGCACTTCTCTGCAGTTTCAACTCATGTCCCTATAGACTGTGTCTATATCTTTAGGATTCTATAATCTTGAATCAAACTCCCCTTAGTCAATCCTATCAGACTAGAAAGGTTCAGTTCTTTTAACTATCAGTGTTAGACATTCCTTTGAGCTCGGGATTGTATTTAGTTCCTCTTCTCTGGACTAACTGCAGAGCAGTGATCTGTTAACAAAATTTTGTACTCACTGACCAAATGCTTAGGAAAATTGTAAATAATTCAAATGAGGCCTCACTAGTGCTTTATTCAATTTTAACAAAATGTCATTCAATAAATTATTTTTTAACTAAACCTTACTTTGCTTTTAAATATAACCTAACATTCTGTGCGTCATTTTTATTGTTTTCTCACACTGTCTAGAAGTAAATTATATTATTCATTGCAGGCATCAATTGTTTGCATGACCCTACCAGTGTCTGTCTATCTCCTACAACACATCACCCTGTTGACTCTGACCTGACTTGACTACAGGACTCACACATAATTACAGCTGCCAGCACCACCATCAGCATCAGGTTGACATCAATGTACTGCCAATACAACTGAAAGGGAAATCAGCTCTATAATTCCAGGTTCATCTTATTGTGTAAATGGACTGAGTGTCCTAGTGGAGCTCCTCTTCCTCACTACAGTGGTTGATCTGTTGTAGATTCAGTGTTCATGGACACATATCTGGAAGCTGGTTCTAAAGATCTCTGCTTCTGTCACACATGAGGTGAAAACAACTTCAAGAGCACAGACATGCTTTGAGGAATCCAGGTTCTATATTCTGCTGCTCGTCACTGATGTGATCAATTACACCTCTCTGCTCCTCAACACGTGTGTCTGTGATCGTACAGTATCTGCATTGGATACACACTCGTTGAACACACATGTATGTTTGTAGCTGTAGACTTTAGTAATATTTTTTGGCTATAACATCTTTACTCACACATCTCACACTTTGATAAAAAATAATTAAGAAAGGTAGAGATGATTCAGTAATCTATACCTCGTGGGTCAGTAGCGAAGGCTCCACCTCTGAACTCTATTGGTGGAATCATTGACCCATTACTCTTCATGGACAACAAACTGGGCCCTGTTAACCAGGGTCTCGATAAACTGACCCTGAGAACAGCATTGATACAGTTTTTTTCATGAATCTAATACTGTATCTCCACACCTGGACAAAGGACAGTAACCATATGCATCCCATCAGAAACACTCTTGTTCATCGTACATGTGTCTGTCGATACATATGTGATGTTCAGGAGAGGCTGTGTTGATCTTGAATCAGACTCCCCTCCATCACTCTTATAAGACTGGACAGGTACAGTTCATTTAGCCCTCAGAGTTCAACATTCCTGTGAGCCCAAGGCTGTATCTGGTTACTCTTCTCTCGACTAATTGCAGAGCAGTAATCTATTTATCGCCAAAACATTGTATACAGTGACCAATGTCTAAACAACACTGTACACAATTTGAAACAAGGCCTTACTGGTGTGTTATAAAATTTAAAAAAACCAACCTGAAACAAATTCCATTCTTTTAACTATATAAAGTAAAATGCTGTGTATCTTTTCTATTGCTTTCACAAATTGTCAAGCAGTAAATTATTTTATTCTACACAATGCAGGTATCAAGTGTTTTTCTGCATCTACCAGTGTCTGTCTATCTCCTAGTGCACGTTACCCTGTTGATCAGACTGCACATGACTAGAGCTCACACTGACCAGGTTACACTGGTAGGACAAAGGGCTGGACTTTCCAAACCAATAATTACAATAACAGTGTGATGGACACACCCCTATTGACAATAATAATTACAGCACTCCACCATCATCATCAAGCTGTCATCAATCTGCTGCCCATGCACATCACAGGGAGCTCAACTCAATAAAACCAGCTGGACATTATTGTGGAAAAGAACAGCGTGTCCTAGTGGAGCTCCTCTTCCTCACTCTAGTGGTCGATCTGTTTTGAGAAATCTAGGTTCTATATTCTGCTGCTCATCTCTCCTGTGTTCAATTACAACTCACTGAAGTGATCCAGTTCACACAATATCTCATGACCAGCTGACAGATACACTTCATGCACAACAGTGACCTCACCTGGGGTCAGGATTGAAGTCTTCAGCTCTGAAGTGTATTGGTTGATCCATTGAAAAGTCACTCTTTATGGACACACAGCTGGGCACTGGTGACTCTGGTCTCTGCAGCTGGACCCTATGAACAACAGAGACAATTTAAAAGATCAACCTGTTGACTCGAACTTCACATGCAGCTCACACTGACCTGGTTCCACTGTGAGGACAAGGGACTGGACTTTCTAAACCAATAATTACAATATCGGAGTGATGGACGCTCCCCTGTAGACAATAATAATTACAGCTGCCAGCACCACCATCATCATCAAGTTGTCATCAATCTTCTGCTCATACACCTCACAGGGAGCTCAACTCAATAAAACCAGCTGGACATTATTGTGGAAATGGACAGAGTGTCCTACTGGAGCTCCTCTTCCTCACTCTAGTGGTTGATCTGATTTGAGAAATCCAGGTTCTATATTCTGCTTCTCTTCACTCCTGTGTTCAGTTGCAGCTCACTGTTCCTCCACGCCTGTGTGTGTCTGTGATCATGTCTGCAGTGGATACACACTCTTTCATCCCTTAGTCATGAGAAACTACTAGCTGTAGAATTTTGTTTTTTATTTTCAGTATTTTTATTCTTCTTAAGCTTCTCAGAGAATGAAGGAAATAAGAAACGGAGAAGTGATCCAGTTCACACAATATTATCTCATGACCTGCTGACAGATTCACTCCATGGATAACTGTGACCTCACCTGTGGTCAGGATTGAAGTCTCCAGCTCTGAAGTGTATTGGTTGATCCATTGAAAAGTCACTCTTCATAGACATACAGCTGGGCACTGGTGACCCTGGTCTGTCCAGCTTGACCCTGTGAAGAACAGAGACAGTTGAAAAGATCAGGAAGTGCCGAGCAAACAGGACTTGAACTTACAGAAGCTAAGTCACTAATAATAAAAAGAAAATTTACTGAATGGGAGCTCACAAAAAAACAGAGAGAGGCTGTAAAACAGTGAGGCAGAGAACAGGATGCACATGAATGGGTTCTTGGGATATGATGTTTTTCAGTGGAAAACAGAATATAGAAACTGTCATGAGTAGCCATTTGGAAAATTAAGTATTTTTTTACATGAAAAGGTACTGTACACTTTAGCAGTGTCTTCTGCTTTGAATTTGAAGAACTATTATTGAGACAGCAGATTGTGTCACTGCAATTCTCTCGTTCTGCAGGATTAATAAGTCTCTCTGTTTCTGCCATTGTGAAGGTCAGGGGTAACTGTGCTGGTATTGGTGTTGACCTGCTTCTTCTTCTCCAGCCTGAAAGCCCCTTTCTCTCTTCATGGCCAGAAGGAAGGAGCAGCAGGAGGCAGCACACAGTCCCAGTGTGTGAGCATGAGCCTGAACTCCAGGGTGTTTCTGCTGGTTTTCAGACTGGAGCAGCTCAGAGATCCTGGAGTCACTTTTCTACTGGAGAGGCAGAGCTGGTCAGCTGAAGTCACATACGTATCTGGCTCTGGCCTGGGGTCATTGACCTGGCTCTTGACCAGGCTTTAAAGAATTTTAGAACAGACATCTGCTGTTGTATCTGACAGTAAAGAAATAGCTAGAAGACGGGACAACATCAACAAGAATTGCCACTGGACCATAAGTAGAATGCAGACACTTAAAACCCTATTCATTGTAATAACATGGCTGGACCCTGGCTATAATAACCTGTGTAAAACTGTTGTGATTCAGTGCACTGTGGGAAATACATTTTGTGTCTCCTTCTGTGTTCTCTGGAAATGACAATTTCCGTTACAATTAAACTCATCTTAAACATACACTGGACTGCTCTGTGATTGCTTGCATCCCTACAGTGCATATTGACTAAATTCAAACAAACTGTACACGATTTTAAATGACACCTCACTGCTGCTTTAAACAGTTTTACCAGAACGTCCTTCAATAAATTCCTTCTTTTTAAGTAAATAACCTAACATTTACTTAAAATTTACTGTCTAGAATACATTATTTTATACTCTGCAATTCAGGTATGAAGTGTTTACCTACACCTACCAGTGTCTGTCTACTTATACAAGTCACCCTGTTGACCCTGAACCCACATGTCTATAGGACTCCCTGGTCAGGTTCCACTGCGAGGACGGTGGTGGACTTTGTAAACGAATAATTACAATAACAGTGTGATGGAAACACCCATATTAACAATAATAATTAGAACTGCCTACTTCATTAACATCATCAATTGTCCATCAATCTGTTGCAAATACACCTGATGGAAGTTCAGCTTAAATAAAACCAGGCTCATATCAGTGAGCATCCTAGTGAAACTCATCTTCCTCACTCTAGTGGTTGATCTGCTGAAGGGTCAGTCTTAACGGACTGCTGGGAGCTGGGAGCTGGTTCTATAGATCTCTGTTTCAGTCACACATGATGTGAAGACAACTTCAAGGGCAAAGACAATACACACCAGTATTCCACTTTCTTCTTAAACATTTTAAGCATCAAAGTCTTGCATTTGGGTATATACTGTGGTTATTTTGGAGAAGGTTTTACGTGCTCCTTCTGACTATATTAAGTTTATATACTTTGTAAAAAGTTATAATGTTTTAACCTTTTCTGTGAATACGCTCGTTATCGCAGTAAACAAAAGCATACTTTTTAGAATTTGATGAATAGGGAATATAATATGGAATGGCATATCTAAAGAAATTAACAACGATATTAATTTAAGGATCTAAATATATGTATTTATATAGCTGGTAGTGTTACTGTAATTCACTTTCTTTGTAAACACGCTTTATTTTTAATTTGACTCATTCACACATGATAAATTGTGAGTGATGGAGACAAGATGGAGGTTTCTTGTCAAAACAACATTCCCCAGAATGCAGTGGGAAATAATGTACCACCCTCAGTAACCTGCTAATCTGATTAACACCCAATTGTATGTCTGTATGGAATGCACATTGCATTTACAATATTAAAGTGTTTCAATTGTTTAATTAAGAAGTAAAAAGAATTTACAGCTTACACAAAGACTCAAATTACAGTATGGAAAAATTAGTGTTAAGAAAAAAACAGGACATTTTATTGCTGGTTACCTTATATTTATTTTTTTAATGTTTTTATTTATTCACAATCTGACAATGTAAGACAGAACAAAAGCAATCACATTCCCCAATGTCCCCCACTGCGCTCAACAATTTTAAGAAAAACACGAAACAGCCTGTTAACAGTCTGTTTTTGCCTAATCTGTTTGCTGCTAAAAAATCACGCAGGGCTTTTCAATAGCAGCAGACAGCAGAAATTCCGCCAGAGCCTCACAACATTGTCCAATACTCTTCTTGTGTCTAATTTTTAGTTTAGCAGGATTTGAGTTACAGTATATGAATATGATTATATCGTTATTATCTGCATGTACCTGTATGGCTACATCTGTATGTTTGAACACAGTCTTGCAATGTAATGTTTTTACAAGATGTGGAAGTGCAACAATTTATCATAGTGTGAATTGTAATACTAATTATTGATTAGTAATAGTTTATGCCTGTCTTAAAAATGCTGTAAAAATGACCAGTAAAAGTGTAGGCTGTAAAAACATTCACATTGTACTTTAAACATAAAGTAAGTGTTCTCTAGGAGGTCTCGTGAAAAGGCTACAGGCGTGCCAAAATCACTTTTGAACTTCAAGCTAACTTTACCGCGGTTGAAAAACGAAGAAAAAAATGACTCTTAAAAAGTTACAAGAAGCTTGAAATTATTATTATTAAATTAATACTGTTAATAATGACCAGACCCAATTACAATATATACGATTTCATTTTAAGGCTTGAGGCATCTGTTAAATTGCCCCACTGACTAAAGTGTTTTGAATTAAACCAATTGAACAGCTGTTAAGCATACTGTAGTTTTTGTTAGCACAACACAACACAACTTTGTCTGTCAGTGAAAAAAATGACCGCGGGCACTTTTCCACCCCCTCTATATTCATGTATGAGTAGAATATAGGAACCAATGAAGGACAGTCCCCCTTCCCCCCACAGACAGACTGACAAATGTTTTCACAGCCTTCACTTTGTCACAGCCTTCACTCCAATTATCCAGACTATAAGCATAGGAATAAAGCTTGGATTTATTTCTGAAACACTTTCTTCCTGTTTTAATTCAGGTAAGGGTAATCTATATTCACAATATTGCTGTCAGCAGGAAAATTCCTATTCTTCACTCAACAGCTTTTAAAAAACATAACCCAAGATGTTCAAACTGATTTTTTACACAGAAGACTAACACAGCTTTGCATTGTGAATCTTTTTCTGATGGTTTTATTTAATGTGGCACTATGCACTGTTATAGGGGGATGCTGTTCACGAGCCAATAGCATTTTAACCACAACACCCACAATGATGCAACTAATAGTTTTACAAACTAGGCAGGTCCTCTGACCTTTCCAAGCCTCGCTTTGGGTTGTTAAACCTTTTTATTTATTTTTTTTAATACAGTAATACTACCAACTATATAAACACACCTCGAACGTTTGCCCACCAGCTAACGCACAGAAAGAAACTGAATACAAAATGAATTTGCAAGAATAGTGATTACAAACATTAAAAAACATACTTGCTTTATACTGTTTATACTGTCCAACTGAGCAATCTTGCTTTTATAAAATATACTGACTTTTTAACATACCGATGTTTAACATAATATAATACAGTTTAATATGATTAAAAGTCTAAACAGTATACAACCTGAATTCTTATCTCTATTAATATAGCTATCAAGTGGTATTAAATAAATACAACTTTTTTGTATAGATGACAGTTTTCTAAATTTTATTTAAAAAACGATTACAATCTAATCTTTCCATGTGTGATCCCATGAGGAAGTACAATATTGTCCTGCTTTAACAATGGCATGAAAAATAAATCTAAATGGTGAGAAAGCTATGCTTAAAGTTAACGATTTACGTTGCATTGTCAGATTGTGAATCATTAAAGGCATTTAATTAAACACGCGTTTGCGATTTTAATCAAAATGGGGGTAATAAAGACTCTCTATTATCAAAACCCTCAAATTGTTCAACTGTGGCTATTTTGGAAACATTTTGACATGTTCCTTGTAACTACACTGCTGTCGATATTTCAGCAATAGACAAAATGAAATGCTTGGAGTTTGTAATGTAGGGATTTCTATATTTATGTTTTTATTTAGTGGTTTCATTAGTGACAAAGGCTAAACTTCCAGCTTCAGTAAACCGTATGCCAGCGGGGCAGGGCTCATACCCACGTGAGCCCAAAAGTGCATTATTACATTATTAATAATGTCATATTTTGGGTTCGGCGAGGACAGACACAGTGACTCAGACACTCGTCAACTGAAAACCGGCGCTTTAATTTTTTGCACAGCCAGCACAACCCCTGCGCCTGTGCAGAAGCAGAGAAAGAGAAAGAGCACCACATTGGGGGTGGAGCGGTGGCTCTGTGCCTGTGGCTGGAAGGTTGCTGGTTCAAATCCTGCAGCTGGCAGAGGAATCCTACTCTGTTGGGCTCCTGAGCAAGGCCCTTAACCCCAACTGCCCCTGGGGTGCTGTTCAATGGCTGACCCTGTGCTCTGACCCTAGGCTCTTTCCCTATCTGTGTGTCTCATGGAGAGCAAGGTGGGGTATGCAAAAAGATAATTCCTAATGCAAGAAATTGTAAAGGGTTAATAAAGTGATGTTTATATAATTATATCGTTAATATCTGTATGTATGGGTGCATCTGTATGTTTGAACACAGTCTTGCAATGTAATGTTTTTACAAGATATGTACATACACATGCAGTTTATGAATATAATTATATCATTATTAATTTCTTTAGATACGCGATTCCATATCATATTCCCTAGTCATCAAATTCTAAAAAGTATGCTTTTGTTTACTGCGATAACAAGCATATTCACAGAAAAGGTTAAAACATTATCACTTTTTACAAAGTATATAAACTTAATGTAGTCAGAAAGAGCACGTAAATCCTTTTCCAAATTAACCACAGTATGTAACCGAATGCAAGACTTTTAAGATGCTTAAAATGTATAGGAAGAAAGTAGAATACTGGTGTGTATTTTTTATTTAAACTACCAATACCAGCCATATACAGTTTACATAATACAGGTATATTTATGTTCCTAAATTAATATCGTTTATGAGCATGTGAAAGGCATGATGAATTGGAGATTCTCAAAACTTAGTGTGATTAGAAACATATATGTGATCGGATCAACAACATGCTGTGGTGTTACATTTAGTCAATGAAAAAATAAAGACTTTTCGTGTTGAAACAATTAAACTGATGCAGACAGTTACAAAGAATACGGTAATCCTTTGAGCTTGCAGCCTGTCCAAGGACATTCATTATTAATACTATTAGTATAGACTTTGATGCATAAAATATTTCTGCATAATTAAAATATTTATGATGAAGGTGGAAGGTTGTGTTTTATGCAACTGAGCAATCTTGCTTTTATAAAATAAACCAAGTTTTTAATGTTTAATGATTAACATGCTGCAATACACAGTTTTACACGCCCACCACATTTTCCCAGAGCGTACCTTGTTCATTTTGAATGGCTGGACCTGTATATACATTGTTACAGCTATAGGTGACTGGGAAGTATCTCTAAGAGTACAGATAAAGTGTGTATCACCTGGCAGTCTGAACATTTCCACCTTCAAATACAGGGATGTTTGCTGAGATGCAGGGGTTCCAGAGTCTGTAAACAAATCAAATCATAACCTTGGTTTACCTTAGTTATATTGTGAGTAAATGATTAAGTGTCAATCAACAGTCCAGAAACATAACATATAAGATCAGATCAGGAGGCTAAAAAGAAGGGGATAAGGGAAAGAAGAGAAAAGAACGTCAGAGAACAAGAGAGAAAAAGGAGTGGTGGGAAGTTGAATCTTGCAGGAGGCAAGAGCCACCACTTCATGACTGAACAAAACCTGATTGGAACTAAGTATCTGAACCTTGCTATAGGGAGCCTGCTATTCTGCGTTTTAGGGAATTATTACTCTTTAATAATTGCAGAAACATTTTTTACATGCTCCTTCTGACCATATTAAGTTTATATACTATGTGAAAAGTGATAGTATTTAAACCTTTTCTGTGAATTCACTCGTTATTGGCATAAACAAAAGCATACTTTTAGATTTTGATTAACGGAATATAATATACGATATAATTCTATTCATGTACTGTCTGGCGGAATAAACTGAAGAGTTAGTTAATGCGACATCCTGTAGAAGATATAATTAATAATGTAGCACTTTCAGGCTCACATCCTACTAGGTGGGGAATTGAACCCAGGCCTCCAGCATCACTCAACAAGGAAGCAGCCATCCAAGCTAAAGTGAGATCTACCTTTGACCCTAATGGACCAGGTCCCTCTTATTCATATGAAAGGCAGTGACGTCACTACATTGGCAAGCCCTCAACAAAGTTTAACTCGTTCAGAGCGCCCTACATTACAAGCTCCAAGCATTTCATTTTGAGTTGAAGACCCTCAAACCTGAAGAAGGCTTCACAGCCGAAATGTTGCGTTTTCTCTCTTCTCTTTTCAGCATGGAATAAACCTATTACTTGTTCCTTTGCAGACTACGCAGACTGACATGGCTACATCACCTGAAGTAGTGTTGTACAGTGATAACAGACATGGGTAATGTCATCCCCATTAAACAATGTGCTTATCGCACAAATCCTGCTAAACTAAAAATTAGACACAAGAAGAGTATTATTGGACAATGTTGTGAGGGTCTGGTGGAATTTCTTTGTAAACTGAAGAGTTATAGAGGAGACACGTATCACCTCTTTTTACACTTGTAAAGAAGAACATTTCACTGGGCGATGCATTGTTATCTCAATCACCTGCTAATTCGTTTTTCACCACGGGAAGACAGGAGAACGTGATTTTACTGTATCTGTACGGAATGTGTGTTGCGTTTACAAAATTAAAGTGTATAAAATGTTTTATTAAAAAGTAAAAAAAACTTACACAAAGATTCTAAGATTATCACAAGGATGTGTATTGCATGTCTAATGGTCTAACCCCATTACCCCTGTTTTAATTAAAATCGCAAACGCTTGTTTAATTAAATGCCTTTATTGATTCACAATCTGACAAAGATGGTGCATAATTGTGCATCAATCAAAACCCCAAGTTTTCCCAAGTGTCAGAAAAAAATAATTAGCTCACTGATCTGTTTATGTAGGGGTTGTGAAAATGTTCACAAGTTGTGGTCTTTAAAATGCATTTGGTTTGAAGGCTTTTTGTGTTTCCCTTGCGAAGATATGGACATAACATTGCATAAGAATGACAAAGTGAAGGCTGTGAAAACATTCTCACTATACTTTATACACAAAGCAAGTGTTCTCACAACTCAGGAGGTTTTGTGAAAACGCTACATGCGTGCCAAAATCATTTTCGAACTAACTAAGCTAACTTTACCCTGGTCTGGAATAACTACAAAAGTCGCAGCAGTGCTTGGCTGTGTCATTTTTATGCCATTTTTTTACCACACAGAAATATTCTTATGTCCATATCTTCGCAAGGGAAACACAGAAAGCCTTCAAACTAAATGTGTTTTAAAGACCTCTACTTGTGAAAATTTTCACAGCCTCTACATATCATATCAGTGAGCTAATTCTCTTTTTGTAAACCTCCGGTGTTTCATCGATGCGTAATTACGCAGTAACTGGAACCCTGTAAGCATGGGAAATAAGCTTTGTTTGATTTCTGAAAACCTTTCGTTATGTCCTGTTTTCATTCAGGTAAAGGTCAACTATATACACAATACTGCTGACACCAGGAAAATTCGTATTCTTTACTCAGCAGCTTATTAAAAACAGCAACCATGATGTTCAAACCAATTTTTTACACAGAAGACTGACAGAGCTTTGCGTTGTGAATCTCTTTTTCTAATAAAACATTTGTCAGTCTGTGCGAGGGAGGAAGGGGGACTGTCTTTCATTGGAAGGTTCGCCTATTCTACTTTGAAAATGAAGAGGGGGAGGAAAAGTGCCCGCGGTCAAAACTACAGAGTGCTTAAAACGTGTAAAACCGGTTTACACAAAAAAAGTCAGACAGGCAGAGGAAAGGGGGAGGGGTGAAACTGTTCCAATTTTAATGCGATACGGAAGACGTTATTCATAATAAATTATCTTGTACGGTCTGTAAACTGGAAATTTATAGAGGAGACACGTTGAGTATCGTCTCTTTTTACACTTGGAAGAACATTCCAATGTTAATGCGACACTGAAGATATTATTAATAACCTTTTAAATCTAAAGGAGATCTCTCCTCTGCCCGACGGCTGGGGTCCCTCCTAGCTATTGAGAGAGAAAGACGGT
This sequence comes from Lepisosteus platostomus, assembly GCF_059453375.1. Classification (NCBI taxonomy): domain Eukaryota; kingdom Metazoa; phylum Chordata; class Actinopteri; order Semionotiformes; family Lepisosteidae; genus Lepisosteus; species Lepisosteus platostomus. The sequence continues at coordinate 25,699,444 of NC_142626.1, read as the reverse complement.
TACGTCACCGTCCTGGTGAGCAGGCACAGCATGTAATGTCAGGCGTATGCGTTAAATATATTTAGATCTTTAAATGAATATCGTTATTGATTTCTTTAGCCTCACAACATTGTCCAAAATTACTCTTCTTGTGTCTAATTTTTAGTTAAGCAGGATTTGAGCTACAGACCATAAAAAAACAGGATTCACTTTTTGCACATATTAAATATTCACATATTAAACTTAATATGGTCAGAAGGAGCACGTACAAATGGGAGAAAGTGAAATACGTGTGTATTTTTTTCTTTAAATTACCAATACCAGCCATTTACAGTTTGTAATGTAGGGGTTTCTATATTTATGTCTTTATTTAGTGGTTACATTAGTAACAAAGGCTAAACTTTTAGCTTCAGTAACGCATATGCCGTATGGCATACATGTTTGTAATGACAATATAGTGTTGATAATATTTATTGTGTAGCAGCAATGTTTGTTAATAAGACAGAATTAAGTGTTGCTGTGCTTTCCCGAATGAGGCCCCATCTCTCTCTTCATCTCTGTGGTGCAGCCACAGAGAAACTATTCATGCAGGCTGATTTAAAGATGTTTTCTTTTGATAAGGGACAGCTCCCAAATGGGGATGCACTTAGCTAAGCCTGGCTATCATGATCAATGGTCATCCATTGGTGCCTATCTGTCTAGGGAGTGCCAGATGGACATCTGGACTGCATTCCTAAGTGTCAGGAGTAAGTGACTCATATCTCACCTTGATCAACCAATCAAGGACTGGTAGGGCCGAGTAACCCACATGGAATTCTGATGCCCATGAAACTTTCAGACAATGAACGAGCTGAAGTTCCTCCAGGTAAAAACAGGCAACACAGAGAGCCTGTAGTGGACTTTTCTGAAAGGGAGAATGTCAAAGGAGAATTCCAGGGCAGGACAGCCCAGGAGCAGAAGGCTCCCAAGGGCAGGACATTCTCGCAGCGCGCCTCCTGACCATCCTGAGACTCAGCCCAGACAACCATTGGATGAGTATTCAACTTCAATGCATTATAGCTTGAGAATTCAATTGTTATCCCAACCAGTTGATATCAATTTAATTCCTAAGAGCTATGTACTTGTTTTGAGTATCTAATGTAGAAGTTATAACCAAGTTCATTTATGAAACGGTCTAAATGAATGATATACTGAACGTATGTCCTCTTGATATATGTAACTCTTTGTAACTGAATGAATATATATCTTTTGTATTCTGATAACCCTCTCGATAAGATCTGTTAGGTTTACATGCATATTCTATGTATTAATAAATGTATCCTCGTGTATTAGTACCTGTGTGTGTGTGCATTGTTTGAGTTATATCGCAAGGTTGGATTCTAAAGCCATTAAAATAATCATTTTGTGATTTACTGCTACAATTAATAATTGTCCCAGTAAATGCCCAAACCCTACAGAACTGGGGCCTTCAGAGAGCACACTACAATTGTCAGTAATAATATCAGTAGTAGTTTGAAATTATTCGTTGTTATTAATAAATGACTTAGCTTTGAACATGTTGTGATATTTAGAAATATAAAAATGGCAATATAGTGTCCATAATATGTACTATTTTAGTTTTTCAAAGAAATGTTTATTTGTTAAAAGAAAACTCATGGCAATAACTGGATTTGAACACACACCTCAGACTCATAGGACCCAAGCTTATGTTATCACACCACAGACACAGGCACGTTAATATTACTGAAACAGCCATACACACATCAATAGAAAGTCTTATACTAGACTGTGCTACAGTATATGAATATAATTATATCGTTATTAATTTCTTTAGATACGCGGTTCCATATTATATTCCCTATTAATCAAATTCTAAAAGTATGCTTTTGTTTACTCCGATAACAAGCATATTTGCAGAAAAGGTAAAAACTATCACTTTTCATAAAGTATATAAACTTAATATGGTCATAAGGAGCACATAAAAACATTTCCGAAATAACCACATGTAAGACTTTGATGCATAAAATGTTTAGGAAGAAAGTGGAATACTGGTTTATATTTTTTCTTTAAACTACCAATACCAGCCATATACAGTTTACATAATATTTTTATGTTCCTAAATTAATATCCTTTAAAAAACCAAAGTTCAAATCAAAGTTTATTTATCAAATCCACAACAACACAGCATGCAGTGAAATGTTTTTTCTTTGAGATTACCGGGGGGGTAAAAATCACAAAAATCACAAATTAAGGTTACAAAAATAAGGTTACTGTCACGGATAGTATGCAGACGACACAATCCAGAATTGTGAGGAAACACTGGGGAATCAGGAACAGAAGGTTAAAAGTATAACGGAGCCAGACGCAGCAGGACCCGGGCTCTCACGAAGCGGAATTCAATGAGGAGTGCCGAATGATGTCAGCGTCTGGCTTTAAAGGGAGAATAGAAATAAGAAGCAGGTGCAGGTAATGGGGCAAAACAAGGGGTGCAGGTAATGGGGCTGGAGCACCCTTAAAAGGAGGAGTAGCGATCGTGACAGTTACATAATAACAGATAATCATATAATAGAAATTGAATAAAACTCAATGTGAATAGAACTGCTATGTGTCCATGGTGTATGCAATACTTTATGTCCAAGTAGTGCAGTATGCTGAATACATTGACAACTGTAGGTCCATGTAGCCATTACGGGTGATTTGCTTAAGGAGCTGCAGGTTGGCTATTTAGCAGTCTTATTGCCTGAAGGTAGAAGCTGTTCTGTAATCTGTTGGACTTTGACCGAATGCTTCGGTACTGCAACTACGCACAAGCCACCACGACATACAGCGGTATGTGATTGGCTGGCCAAAGTTACCGACAGGGGCACTCGTGGTGCATTGGTCGGTAGTGAAAAGATTTAATCATTTAATACCTTTACTGTGCACATTTTAATCTGCTTGGTATTGCATATTTATATGCAATTTTACAACTAAAGGGAAATTTTAGTAGCTGAGCATAAAAAGAAGAGGAGGATAACACATCTGAAGGTCATAAACAATATTAATTTAGGAACATAAACATATTATATAAACTGTACTGTATATGGCTGGTATTGGTTGTTTAAAGAAACAATACACACCAATATTCCATTTCTCCCTAAACATTTTAAGCATCAAAGTCTTACATGTGGTTATTTCAGAAACGTTTTTACGTGCTCCTTCTGACCATATTACTGTACGTTTATTTACTTTGTGAAAATTGATCGTTTTAACCTTTTCTGCGAATATATGAATACTCATTATCGGAGTAAACAAAAGCATACTTTTAGAATTTGATTAATAGGGAATATAATATGGAATCACATATCTAAAGAAATTAATAACGATATAATTATATTCATGTACTGTAGCACAAACAGTAGTATAAGACTTTCTATTGATATGTGTACAGCTGTTTCACTAGCTGATATGTCACTGTGGTGGTGGTGTGATGGCTTAAGTAACTGATTTATAAGGCTAAGGGTGTTTATTCAAATCCAGTTATTGAGTTATTGCCATGAGGTTTCTTTTAACAAACATTTCTTTGAAAAACTAAAATAGCAATAGCAATTAGCAATATTATGGACACTCCATTGACTTTTTTATATTTCTAAATATCACAACATGTTGAATCCAAGTCATTTATCAATAACAACGAATAATTTCAAACTGCAACTAATATCATTATCATCAATTTGTGAAAAAAGTGAATCCTGTTTTTTTTATGGTCTGTAGTTCAAATCCTTCTTAACTAAAAATTAGACGCAAGAAGAGTATTATTGGATAATGTTGTGAGGCTAAAGAAATCAATAACGATATTAATTCAAAGATCTAAATATATTTAACGCATACGCCTGACATTAGAGGCTGTGTCTGCTTGCCTGCGCGGTGACATCACCGTCTTTCCCTCTGAATAGCTTGCAGGGACCTGTGCCGTGTGGATCCCTTTAGATCTCCCTTCAGATTTAAAAGGTTATTAATAATATCTTTGAAATGAATGAAAAAAATAATATCGAAATGACGCAATATGACGCGTTTGGATGCAACACGCCCACCGTGTTTTGAATGGCTGCATCTGTACACAGAGCACATTCCTCAAACCCATCCTCACAGCTCCCTAACCATACAGCAACAGTGACAGAATCAGTTTCTCAAACACAAGGACACTCTCTTACCTCTCAATTTCAAGGCCCATCGCTCCATCCTCTACCTTAGGCTCCTCGGAGAGACTCATTTCAGAATCTGCTCCCCTCCTGAGGATCAGCAGAGGGATTCAAGGATCTGATCCAGACCAGCAGAACCTGCCAACACACAACAGAAACTGAGAATCTCTCACATTTATAACACTGACCCAGTCTCACACACTGTACTGCTCATTAACAACACTGACACAGTCTCACACACTCTACTGCACTTCAACAACACTGAAGCACTCTCGCACACTATAAAGCACATTAACAACACTGACACCCTCTCACACACTGTACTGCACATTTACAACACTGACCCAGTCTCACACACTGTACTGCTCATTAACAACACTGACACACTCTCACACACTGTACTGCACAATAAAAACACTGACACACTTTCACACACTGTACTGCTCATTAACAACACTGACACACTCTCACACACTGTACTGCACAATAAAAACACTGACACACTTTCACACACTGTACTGCTCATTAACAACACTGACACACTCTCACACACTGTACTGCACAATAAAAACACTGACACACTTTCACACACTGTACTGCTCATTAACAACACTGACACACTCTCACACACTTAACTGCACAATAAAAACACTGACATTCTCACACACCATACTGCACAATAACAACACTGACATACTCTCACTTACTGTATTGCACTTCAACAACACTGAAGCATTCTCAGACACTATAAAGCACATCAACAACACTGAAACTGTCACAACACATACTGCACATTAACAACACTACTCTCAGAGTCTGTACTGTACATTTCTTGTTATAAGTGTAACTACAACACTGAGAGTATGTTAGTGTTGTTAATGTGCAATACTGTACATGTTGTGACAGTGTTTCAGTGTCTGACATCCAGTACTGGAAATAAACATTACTGACATACTCTCTCATACTGTACTGTATTTTTTATGTACAAAATGTACAAAATACATACAAAACTGGATAATTACTCATAATGACCTAGTGGGCTAATGATTAGCCTAGTGGGCTAATCACAAACATACAACATCCAAGTTACACTATGAATCACCATGTAATGCCTAACCAGTCCAAAAAAGAAATAAACCTGCCTGCTGTACCAAACAGAATACAACCTAGAGTTAAATATCTCACTTTAAAGGGGAACTGCAACACTATTTTTATATTTCGGGGTTAGAAAGAATCAGCATTGATGAGTGCATGTCAAACCATAATAAAAGTGTATACAATAACTTCTAAAACTTCAATGTCACATCACAAAATTTTAAATTTTAAAAAAGCAAATTTTCAGGCATGTGCAGAACCATATTCTGTGAGTCAGAATGAGGCAACAAAACATTCAGTGATGTGAAGTGGCCCTATTACATTGTAAACAAGCAGGCTCATGAATCCATCTCTTTTCATCCAATAGGAATATTGTTCTCAATTTTGAGATGATTTTGCTGACAAATACTGTACATGAACATAAACAGTAAAGGAACATGTCTACTGCACAACCTGTACTTATTTGCTCATACATTTGTCATTACAGTGACAAGTGAGCAGGAAGGGTGGCTTAACGTCTCAATTCAAGTTAACTCTCACTCTTGCCTGTGGCAAGACCAGAGGTTTGGCAACTTGCAGTACTTTCACAAACTTTACAATTTCGCATTTAATTCAAATTTGTCTTTTTTCTATACTGTCAATTAACTTATTTTGTTACTGAGATTTAAAAACCGGTCTGAGAATTTGGGACAGCAGTTTCCCCTTAAATCTGGATGCTTAAAAATAAATGCAGACCTATCTTTTTGTTCTAAAAATGAATTCACTATACAGTATTTGTATTTGTGATTGTTACAGTAAATTAATTAAAAATTTTATGCATAATTACTCCCCTGACACGTGGAGTACAAGAAGAAATTAGGCACCTACCCATAGTCTTTTTTGAGTCCCACGATACCAGACAACAAAACACAAGGAAATCATGTGCAGATTTTAAAAGTACAGAAATAACAGGCAGCCGGAAACAGCCAACACCTTGATTTGTTAAAGCAGGTGGGACCTGTTCTGCCAGCAAGGTGGAGATCAGTACAGTGTAGCAAGATCATAACAAAATTAAGTGACTGAAGTCTGAAAATGGAAATCTGACCAGTTTCTTATCCAGTCTGTTGTCACACCAATGATGTGAAATGATGGAGAGGAAGAATAGTGAGTTTTCTCATAAGTAGTGCTGGACATATGAAAGTGTCATCATAGTAACATGATTACACAATTACAGTGTTGTGCTTAAGTTGGTAATACAGATTTTTAAGAAAGGTGCAATCCTTAAAGACAGCACTTTTCAAAATGTCACTAACATCTTTTTAGTCTTGCTTCAGACACCTGTTCTTCTACAAAGACAAGTTCCAGAATCATCACTTACAAAGGTCTTCTGTGGGGCACAGCAAGTGAGAGAATAACCACTTAACTGTAAAGTTAATAAATAAGTTTTTTTTAATTAAAATCTGAAATTTAAAATACAAAATGAGAGAGGTTTCTACCACATAACTCAAGATATTTTTATATTGCCTTATAGCTATGATGTTTGCCACTTTAAATTTTAATGACAGAGTGAATGGTAAAAACAATCTGATCTGTTTTTGTGACCAAATACTGGTATTTGATTTCTACTTTTGCAGAAATTGTGGAAATGCTGGTTGCAGAATAGTATGTTTATTTCAAATCAGCCGTTTGAACCAGTACAACAAGAAATAATTGCAACAAAACAGAATTTGAATACTTACACAATCAAGATTTTCCCCTTTTTCTTTCATATTATATATTTACTTTCTTTTTTGTTTTTTGCTTTTAAATATTTAGTAGGTTGTTTTTGATTATTACAACTTCAATTTTTTAATTAAGATCTGACAGCAAGGAAGAAAATGTGAAAGCTATCCAAGAATCAAAATACTTTTTTTTTCGAAATGGTGATCAATTCTAATAATCTTACTGTTGCCATGAATAAACAATAATCCAGAGCCCAGCCAAGCTCCACTGATTCGAGCATAAGAGTGCATCTGCAATGGGCCTCTACTACAAGCAGCAGAATCGTCATAAACTGGGCCCATCTTGACAACTCCACTGATGAGGTGCCCAAAACTCTGTGCCTCATTGTAACGCCAAATGTTTATTGTGAGGAATTCCTTCTTATACTTCTGCTTCCAGCACAAGGCATAAGCTGCATTCTCTTTCTTTCTCAACACCAACATTCCCGCCTTCTGTGCCGAGCCATTGAAAGAAAATCTGACTCCACCTTGACAAACACACTCAGTGATTTCTCTCTCTGCACTGGACTTTGAAATCCACAGACCAGCCCCACCAGTAGTGGCTTGGATGAGTATAAATTCAATGTTCACAATATAAACCTGTAGAGTTAGACTATAAGTCCAATCACATTTCACAAGAGCAAGACAGTAACTATTTTGTAATTTATTTTAAGTACAGATGCAGCCATTCAAAGTGTGCGTTACAGACACGTACTGCAGGTGGCGTCGCGCATTGTGACGCAAGATGACGCGAGGCACCACAGTACGTGATTGGTTGACCGACAGGGGCACTCGTGGTCCGTTGGTCTGTCGTAGAAAGACTTACAGTAAACGTCTTTGCTGTGCCCATTGTAGATATTGAATTTTACCACTGAAAGGAAATCTTAGTAGCTGAGCATAAAAAGAATAGGAGCATACTGTAACGCGTGTGAAGGCCATAAACGATATTAATTTTGGAACATAAACATACAGTATATGGCTGTTCTTGATACTTTAAAGAAAAAATACACACCAGTATTCCATTTCTCCCTAAACATTTTAAGCATTGAAGTCTTTAACTAAAGAGATACCGGAGTCAACAGGCATACTTTTAGAATTTGATTAAAAGGGAATATAATATTGAATCGCGTATATATTTTATGAAAGCAAGATTGCTCAGCTGGACAAAAGTACACAACCTACCTTTATCAGAAATATTTATGCATCAAAGCCTTTACCGAAGATATTACTAATAGTATTAATAATGAATGACTTTGGACAAGCTGTATACTCAAAGTATAATTTCTTTAGCACATTTGTACAAGCACTTGGAATCTGTCCAAGCCATACTTTGTCAGGCATTTTGTTTTACTTCAACGGGCATAAAAACTCCCTTGCTTTTAACAGGGCGTTTCATAATTTCTAACTACGAAAATGATTTAAAATGCGACACTTATCATTCAACTAGAGCTCAAAATATCACAAGGATCCTCAAGAGCACAGCAAAGACTGTATTAAAAGATACTTGTATGTATCAACGCTTTCTTTTCCGTATACCAGATTTTATGGAACCACTTCAGAAGGGTGTCAGCCAGTCAGATTCCAGGAATCGGTACTTTAAAGGAAAAATACACACCGGTATTCCATTTCTCCCTAAACATTTCAAGCATCAAAGTATTTAACTAGCATGTGAAATAGCGTGTGAAAAAGTGGTAGTTTTAAGCTTTTCCGCTAATATAATATGGAATCGCGTATCTAAAGAATTTAATAACGATATGATTATATTCGTGTACTGCGACAGGGCTGTGTAGGGCTGTTTCGCCTCCCTCTTCATGCGAGTTGTCTTCTAGCCTACTCGTCTACGTGCCTGATTAACAACTTGTAGGTTGTGTGTTCAAATCCAGCTGGTGCTGGACTTTTCTTTTAACAAACATTTCTTCGAAAAAATAGAATAGCGATATTATGGACAATCAATTGACTTTTATATTTCAAAATATCGCAACATGATCGATTCTAAGTCATTTTTGATAACAATGAATAGTCACCTTCTTCCCTTCTGACAACGGTCCCTGCTTCTGCTTCCTGCTTCTATTGTGTGTGTGTGTAATAGAGTAAATTTTTATAGAGAAATGGAGGCTGGACAGTATGTGATACAATATAAACATTTATATTGATTTAAATCGTGTTTTGATTTAAATTGCAAACGCGTGTTTAATTATATGTGTTTTTTTAATCATAATCAGGCTAATGCAACATAAATTGATACAGTATCTCTGTCTTATTTTAGTAAATAAAGTGCATTTTTGCACACTATATGTGCAAACGTTTTATGATATGTCGCTGTTGTGAATGTCTGTGGACATGTGCTGGCTGGACAGGAGGCTCCACTGTACACAGAGAGCTTAGAAGACAAAGATATCAATTTATTTTAGTCAAAAATTTATATATCACCTTTAAAAGTGGAATCTCAAAGCAAAGTAAATACCCAACACTGATTGAACCCATCTGCCATGCTAATAAAACACCTTGAATTTAATTGAATTGAGGGAAAGAGTGGGGGAGGGCGCGCGGCAAATAAGATACACTCCACAGGCATCCACAACAGCAACATATGAAACGTTTGCACATATAGTTAAGTTATTACTTGGTTTTCAAAGTCGGGAGACATTAGAGGCTTGCCACACCTGGACTGTTAAACCAACGCATTAGCATGTCAAAGCCCATTGAGGACTTGGGCGCAATAATTGTTTTGTCCCTTGATTTACTGATCTGCATTTATTATGGAAATCGAGTTCCTGCTCTGTGCAGACGACCTGGTCCCGCTGTCACCCACAGAACAGAGGCTGCGCCAGAACCTGGCACTGCTGGAGCAGCACTGTCAGACCTGGGCGCCGACAGTCAATCTGGACAAGACCAGTTAAGGTTTTCCAGAAAAAAAGCCAGACCCCAGGGAAACAGCTACAAATTCACACTTAACAACACATTAACACCTAACAACGGGAGCAGGGACGAATTAGGCCAGTACCCACTATTGTTAAACATACAGAAAAGGATATTTAAGTATTGAATATTAGTATTGGCTTTAGTATTAGCCATACAGAACATTAAAGTGCCCCTTTTCCATGCAGCGGGTGCCTGAGCCGCTGTGTCCTATCTTCTGACAGTCGCCGTTGTGAACAAACATTTCTTTGAAAAAATGAGACATTTCCCTTGGTCAGAGATATAAATATATAATATATAAATAAATTAAATTTAACTAACATGTGAAATAGCATGTGAAAAACTGGTAGTTTAAGCTTTTCTGCTAATATAATATGGAATCACGTATCTAAAGAATTTAATAACGATATGATTATATTCGTGTACTGCGACAGGGCTGTGTAGGGCTGTTTCGCCTGTCTCTTCATGCGACTGTACCAGGAAGAGGATTTCTTTCTATTCGAAAAGTGTATTTTAAAAGTTTAAGAAGTAAAAACCTTACAGCGTACACAGATTTCTAAACAGATCAGGATCGTTATCTTTGTCTTATGCATAATAATGTTTACCGCTCTGTCCAGCAAATTAATAATAAACTTTATTTTAGATAGCGTTTTAAACGAATAAGTAATTAGATTGCTCATAAACCTAATCACTTGCTTTTTCTTTTTATTTAGGCTCAGATTTCAACTATAGATCGTATTATTAATAACCATAATAACAACCAACCAACAAAAACAACCATATAAACATAATACCAACCAAAAATATAGATATCGACCACAATACAAAATCAAATATATCAAACCATTATACGCTCGCAAATTCCTCCAATTATCATAATCCCACCCCTTATGCAAAACCAAACCCTCCTCCCATCCCAGTTTCTCCTCTTTATCATAAACAAAATCCACCTCAATTTTCAACATAAAGCCTTGCTGCTTACTGGGTTTTTGAGAGGGGGAGGTGTCTTTCGCTGGAAATCTCGCCTGCTTCTACTTTACGAGTACAACCCCCTCTCTGCAGGAGTGCTGGCTGTGACGAATTAAACCGGTTTCACAAGTATTTTTAAAGTAGGAAGTACAGTGTTAACTGGTAGCTGGGCACCTCAATTAAGTCGCTTTAACATGCTAATGCGTTGGTGTAACAGTCCAGGAGTGGCAAGCTTCTAATGTCAACTCGACTCGATTGGAAGATAATGAACGTATTTTAGCCCTAAATGAATTAATAGCAAACATGGTTTACATAAAATACATTTTTCCAAGAAAGTTTATAATAATGCGATCTATAGTTGAAATCTGAGCCTAAATATAAAGGAAAAGCATTTTCAGAGAGCAATCACGCTGTGTTTATGTAGAAAAAGCGATTAGGTTTATGAGCAATCTAATTACCTATTCGCCTAAAACGCTATATAAAATAAAGTTTATTTAGAGATGAATGATCAGTGTCGCAGTTTAAATAATTTTCGTAGGATGGCTTGGACAGATTCCAAGTGCATTTTTGCAATTTACGTTGTAATACAGTTTAGAATACAGTTAGTCTAAGCTTTATCAGCTTTATTTATGGGTTGCAATTTAGAAAAAGTAAAAAACCGCACTCAAAATGCAATTTAGAGCTTTCTGGCAAGGGGAGACACCCAAATTATAATGTAACATGCCACTGTTTGTGCATTAACAAAGTTATACTGCAATTTTCCTTAGATACGCGATTAAAAAAATAAATTTTTTGAATCCTCGGCGGAACACACTCCATAAGAATCAGCGCTTTTATACAGTATATCGCCTTTAAACACATATATTTAAACACGCGTTTACGATTTAAATCAAAACGCGATTCAAATCAATATAAATGTTTATTTTGTAACGCATAGGTGACTATTCATTGTTATTAAAAAGACTTAAATTCGATCATGTTGTGATATTTAGAAATATAAATTTGTTTGGTGCGAGTGAGGTTTTATTTAATCTCTGACCAAGGGAAACGTTTCATTTTTTCAAAGAAATGTTTGTTAAAAAATAAAGTGATACTGTACAGTAGTTCCATGGGATTCAATCACAGACCATGTGACATGGGAGTCAGGAAACTAACACACAGCGCCACCAGATTTGATAACGCTATAAAAACGCTATAAAATAATGTGACTAGGCACAGAACAAGTTTACAGCACAGTACAATAATAAATGCTGACCATGACTTTAGAAGCATAAATTACCTTACACTCAATTTAAACACAAGCTGTCTTTAGCCCTCTAAGCTGGTTCATACAGAAATGTAGAGATCCAGGCTCAGAACACACAGCTTCATTAGCGAATACATATGCAGGACAACTAGAGAAGACGTTTTACAGAGGATGGATTTTTAGAAACATCCCATCAGTGACATCACTGAAGTCAACTCCTACTGTGGGTAACTGTCGTGTGGATAGTTTCACAAGAATCAGACAAAGGTTTAAGCATCGTTTGTTCTAGATAAAACTGCAAAAAAAACCAACAACCCATAATGTACTTCTTTGCGGCTCTGTTTGCCCAAATCATATATTCACAACGTTAAATTAGAAAATAAGATTACGTAACCAAAATCCGCAATATGGAAACAGAACCTGTGTAATTGTTGACAGATGATGTTCTCGTAACATTTTTACAAGACAAACTACAACATTTAAAAAATGACTTGTATGTACTTGATATCTCTAATCAATCCACTGCGATATAGTTAAAGCAGTCGCCGCACAAAACAAAACTCAAATGCCCTGGGCATACCGTTTTGCGCTTATTATCAGTTGCTCAAAAGTAATTTGACCGCATGAAATGCATAATATAAACCTAGAAACATATACAGTACGTGAGCAGTACTTATGTAGTATCGGTGTCAAGACATACCTCTCAAATACTGTAAATCAAGTTAAAAATATCTCAAGATCGATTCTGGTCATAATGAAGCCATGTTTCGTGTATGTTTTCTTTAAAGTACCGAGACCAGCCATATACTGTATGTTTATGTTCCAAAATTAATATCGTTTATGGCCTTCACACGCGTTGCAGTATGCTCCTATTCTTTTTATGCTCAGGCACTAAGATTTCCCTTCCTTGGTAAAATTCCATATAAATATTCAGTACTTAAACGGGCACAGTTAAGACATTAAATATACATATACATACTGTATACAGTACAGTTTGCATACGGTAATATGTTTATGTTCCTAAATCAATCTCTTTTATGAGCATGTGTAAGGCATGGTGAATCGATTCTCAAAAATTTCTGTACTTTGCATGATTGGAAAAAAATGTGTGATTGCGAAATGCTGTGGTGTTACTTTTACAAAGACGGTCAATGAAAAAAAGAATGTGGACCAGGGCAATACTTTGAGTTTACAGCTTGTCCAAAGTCATTTATTATTAATACTATTAGTAATATCTTCGTTAAAGACTTTGATGGCTACAGCTCAAACATGAGAGGTTGAGTTTTATTAGCTCCACCTTGCGGAAATTCCGGATACTATTATTTTGCTAGCGGTATTTACCGGTAACTTGCAGTATTTAACGGTAACTGGCGGTTAGACTGCGTACAGCGTACCGGAAAATAATGCGGTATCGCCCGTGCATTTTGAATGGCTGCATCTGTATATCAATGTTGATTTGTTTTTTTGATATAATTTCTCACATGAATGATCCTTAATTATATGAGATTAAGTTGAAAAATAAGACCAAATTAAATGTTATAGTGAAGTGTGTATGTAGCCCTGGTGTTGTTAATATATCTGTAATGTCTGAGTGAACGAGCAGCCATTAGTCTCAGAATGATTCACATACAGTATACAGTATACAGTATATCATTACTGTTGTTGACTTACTATGCATGTTTTGTTATGATAATTTAATTATTGTATAAGTAATTTAATTGTATATTGTATACTTTGAACCATGTCCAGACATCACTTTTTGTGTTTTCTGTTGGGCCAGTTGTAGCCATAAAAATACTCTTGCAGTTTACTGCTTCAATTTCTAATTGTTTCAGTAAAATCAAACCCTCACAACACAACATATGGATGTGATGTACAGTAAGAAAGTTTGTTTTTCTTTAGATTTAGATAAGCCATCTATATTCCTTAAACAATTTCATTTTTTCTCATCACAGTATGGTGAGTGGTGGAAAACACTAAAATTATAATAGTGGTTTATCATTCATTAATTTCTAAAAATACATTAATTCCACCTAGCAGTCAAACCATTACTGCTCCATGGGTCTGGCATGTATGATATAGAGATCCAGCCATTCAAAATGAGCGAGGTACGCTGCGTTAAAACGTAGTGGACGTTGCACAACATACCGCCTCATACTACAACACACCACATGTTTTTTTAAATAGGATAATGGTACCTTGTAAAACCACCAGGTGGAACTAATAAAGCTTAACATCTCATATACAGCATTTGAGCTGTCGCCAGAAAATGCCCGGTTTTGAATCCCGATCACTGCTGACCGACTTTTAATAATTTTAAACTGTTGTTACAGCATGATAAACATTAAACATTAAAAAAGTTGGTATATTTTATTAAAGTAAGATTGCTCAGTTGGACAAAAATACACAACCTTCCAACCTCATCATAAATATTTTAATTATGCATAAATAAGTCTTAAACTTAGTAACTTACAGTGGGTTCTGTTTTTGACATGCTTTTTCTAATATTATTAACCTTATAATCTGTACTTCGTAAAAAGTTATAATGTTTTATCCTTTTCTAAGAATATGTAGTAAGAACACCACTTGCTGTTATTGTAAAAAGTTAAATGTTGTAGTGATTTAATATCACTCGATAGATATATTAATATGGAATCATGTAACTAAGCAGTTACAGTATCACAAGTGGATGTTTTGGAAACATTTTGACATTCGTTTCTTTAAAAAAAAAACTTCTATTGTCCTTGTAGTGGTAATGAGCACTGAAATGTAGCAAGCTACACCCAGGTGGTTCAAAGTGTGATCAGAGCATTACTTTCTGTTTGTTTCTCATATAGCCGAATGCATAAAATAGTCCACTATTATAGATTATTGTGAGCATTATGTGTTTCTCACAGGTTTACATCTGAATTGAGAAAATCTATATTTTGTCTTAATCCAAATGTCAGCAGCCAGTAATCAGCCAACAATTTAACTTGGAATTTAAAAAAAAAATTAACTGTATACCACCTGGGATTTTACCCGGTCCAACAGCCTCATTCAACAGGGAACCAGCTGGCTGAGCTAAAGGAGTTTAAGACTTTAAGAGAGGTGGTTAAATACCATGATAACTAGCACACCAATCCCCGTCAGTTTAACATCTTTCAATTGAACATCTTTCAATTGAAAGTTTAAGACTTTAAGAGAGGTGGTTAAATACCATGATAACTAGCACACCAATCCCCGTCAGTTTAACATCTTTCAATTGAACTGATTTTTTTCACATTTAGGGAATTTTACAAGTATAAAGAAATGAAGATGGTCAGACATTCACTATCTATTAGTGATGGCAAGTTCAATGGCAAGGTGGAAAGAGTGTACACTCTCCAGTGTGGTGTGTTAAATTGATAGTCTGACTGTCAGTCTCTAATGAAGAGTTCATACTGTACATTATGGGATGCATAAGACTGATGGACAGATGGACATTCTCTGGTGAACAGTGCACACACTCAGGTGGGAGGTGTATAAAACTGAAGGTAAGGCAGTCGCTCTATGTTGATATACAGTCTTTGTTGGGGGGGGTGTTAAGTCGGTGGTCAGAAGGTCACTCTTTGTTGAAGACTTAATGCTCTCTGATGGAGTGTGTTTAAGTTTGGAAGCGAGACTATTGCACTATGTAGAAAAATGCATGTACAATATATATGTGTTGTCAGGTGTTTTAGGGGAACTGTTTTTTTCCTGTTTCAGGAGTTTTCAAGCATGTGGATGAACAGGAAAGATTTTTCCTGTCACTCAAATTGTGACTCATGTTTACCATATCATTTTTCAGTCACTGCAGTTAACTATTTAACACTCTTTTTACTGGTGTTTCCACAGTATAATATTCATTAAAGAAATACTGAGTTTATGTTATGTAACGAGCTGTATGTTACAATTTGCAGTAGAAAAACATATTGTAGTGCTCTCGGGTTCACGTGGGTATGCGCCCTCGCCCCTGCCACCTCAGGTCAGTCCCCAACCGCTAGGGACTCAAACCCAGGCGTTACTCAACAGGGAACCAGCCAGCTGAACTAAAGGGAGATCTCCTCCCAGACCAGCGGCTGAGGTCCCTGCTATCCACAGGGAAGGGTGGTGATGTCACTGCGCTGGTAAGCCGGCTCGCACAACCTGTAATGTAGGCCGTATGCGTTATAATATCTTCCTGGATATTAGATCACAGAAATGTTCATCTTTATTTCCTGCAGTTATTTAGAGGAAGCTTGGGTGGCTTTTACCTCCCAAAAATTACAGTACTTGGAACCATTAATATCCTGCAAACTACCTCCTTGTTGCTGTTAGCACAGATTGATAGCCACAGAATACAGGTTTTCTGGGGATTAACTACATTTTTGTCTAACCACATATTTGTTTATGATTACTTAAAATAGTTAAACGAATGGGAACCTTATACTGTATCTGGAGTACTGACTTTATTGCCATGGTTTGTGTAATCTTCCTGATTGTTTGACCTGGCCTCTGACCTCTTTGGTTAACACTTGTACACTCAGGAATCCTTGTGTCTGCAACCTCTCAAAATCTCACTCCTTCATTCTTACAGATCAGAACTTTGTACAACATAGTTCAACACAGTTTAACCCCTTGAGTTCCCTACCTCCTACACCACCTCACATTTTTCAAAACATACTGTGGCAAATCGAGTGGATTACGACAGAGTAGAGGCAGGTTCATAGCTTCACAAGGCAGAGGGCTGTAATTCACCAGGGAGAGGTAAGGGGAGGGAGACTGCAGGTACAGAGAAAAGGAGGAACCCAGTTTCCCATAGCTTGCCATGGGGAAAGGAGTAGCTGTGGCTCAAGGTCATGAGACAACGGCACAGTCCATAACTCGGAAGGGGCCAAAGAATGCTACAATTTGGTCAAAATATCTTTGAATTAGCAGAAACATCCCAAAATTTAGAAACAGGCAACAATCATACATTATGCAAAGCACAAATCCCCTTAGTAATTAAGTGATTTCAGACCAGTGGATGAACCTCTTTAGTTATGAAGTTATTTGAATAGATTGATAGAAGGCATGTTCTCCACCAGGTAGAGCAGGTACTGTAGAGTCGGAGATGCTACCCTCCCATTACTGAATCTTTTATATTTGGATGTAGAAGGTCCGAAAAAACACCAGGCTTTTATTTAGAGATTTTTCATCAATGACTAACACCATTCAACCATACCTGTTAGCAGAGAGATAACTATTAAATTTTAATCCAGACTTTAATATTTATAATAATATTTATATAAGGTTAGATCATACACATTTTGACCAACAGATCACAGAGAGAAAGATTATATGGTCTTATATTAATAATAATAATAATAATAATTGCTTACACTTATATAGCGCTTTTTTGGACACTCCACTCAAAGCGCTTTACAGGTGATGGGGACTCCCCTCCACCAATGTGCAGCATCCACCTGGATGGTGTGACAGCAGCCATAGTGCACCAGAACACTCACCACACATCAGCTATCAGTGGGGAGGAGAGCAGAGTAATGAAGCCAATTCATAGATAGGGATTATTAGGAGGCCATGATTGGTAAGGGCCAATAGGAAATTTGGCCAGGACGCCAAAGTTACACCCCTCTTTTCGAGAAACATCCTGGGATTTTTAATGACCCAAGAGAGTCAAGACCTTGGTTTTACGTCTCATCCGAAAGACGGCACGTGTTTATAGTATAGTGTCCTCATCACTATACTGGGGGCATTAGGATCCACATGGACCGCAGGGTGAGCGCCCCCTGCTATCCCCACTAAGACCTCTTTCAGCAGCAACCTTAGTGTTTCCCAGGAGATTTCCCATCCAGGTACTGACCAGGCTCACACCTGCTTAGCTTCAGTGGGTTGCCAGTTGTGAGTTGCAGAGTGATATGGCTGCTGGCTTTATTAGAACAGTTTTGTTCTTCCATTGTGTCTCCTTTTGGCTGTGTACTCTGTATACAGACAGCTGCAGAAGCCCTTTTGAGGACAAACACATAATTTAATTTGTTGATGACTCATTGTCAGTCTTCTACACTGATCATGAGCCTGTGGTAGATTATTTTGTGAATGACATAAAAATGTTTTCCTTCAACATAATGTGCCAAAAACCAAATACATAAATTATTGAATATAGAAAGCAATCATCAACTGTGAAACAGTCATTGAGACGAAATAAATTGAAATTGTCACTTATAAACAGCTATAAAAATCTTGGTTTTACTGTTGATTATAGACTATCCTGAGAGGAAAATCCTGACATACCATTAGTAAGAAGAGCGACCAGCAACTGTTTCTCCTATGAATACTCTGCTCTTTTATTGTGTGCACTACAACAGCTTTATTCTGTAGAACTTGGATTGAATTTGTCATATCATTTACTGTGTTACCCTGCTTTAGTAACCTAAATAAATGCAATACAAACACACTAAGCAGGACTTGAAAAGTAGCCAGCAAAATTATGGGTGCACAACAGCTACAATGTTCAGACATCTACATCAAATTGTAGTGAATTTGAGATCTTCCATCTGGGCATTTAGACCACCTTCATTCGAAATACAGCAGGTGCTGCTGAGCAACAGTGTAGCAAACTGACAGGCTTACACCCAAGCGCAGGGCTTTCCAGAAGATTCTGGAGAGCCAAGGAGGCAGCAAGACTAAGCTGGTAATGAGAGATGAACAGGCAGGTAAGATGACAATCAGGGAGAAGGAAAGGCTACCATGACTGTGTGAGGACTATCAGGACTGAGAGTAGTGAGGTAGTGGGTCGAGGGCTGTCAGAGCAGAAATTAAAGTGAATCTCCACTAGATCAACCCTGTAATAAACGAATGCTTGAGAAGCAGAAGAACAGAGCTAATCATCACATGGCTCTAGGGAGCTCAGCATCAATGTTGCAATGGTCTTTTGGAGAATTAAGCCTTAAATAGGCAGATCAATCAGGGTTTGATTAATAGACTGGCTGCCTGATTGATAGACTGAAGGTGGAATGGAGAGGCGGCCCAAGCACATTCTCTCAGGGCCAGTGGATGAGCAAGCTCTTATCAGAATGCCTGGTTCCCATAGCAATGTCTGTCAGCAAACCACTCCCTGCATGGCTGTAGCTAAGGAAGCCTAAAAGCACCACAGAAAAAAAATGCATTTAAACCAATAATTTGTTTTAATAATAATTTTGTAAACAATGTAGCCAAATATATTAATATTTTGCAATATACAGTACAGTACCAGTCAAACATTTTAGTACACTTGCATGAAACTAGATTTTTCATTTTCTATACTGTATTAACTGTATTAACGTGTCTATAACCAAGTTATATACAGTTATAATTATATGAAATGTGTACTTATCTTAAGTGAACTGCATTGAAAATGTCAATGTCTCATTTTCAATAAAATAAACACCTAAAGCAAGCAGATTTCAGTCTGAAGCCAAGGTTAGTTAAAAATCAGAAATGTGTATATCATGGTGTTATAACACTAAAAGAAGTTTTAAATGGTCTTTGTTAGATATTCTCACAGTTAACTAGCATGTTACCTCATTTACCTTTTGTCACCAATTATTGGTAAACAGGCAAGGGTTCATGATTACTATAAATATAGGGAGCATGGGCAAAAGTTTGTAATTCCTGAATGAACATGGCAACTTTTTCTCAGTTAAGCAAGGAAAAAAGACAATTACTTAAGAAATGAAGGATCAATTTTTAAGCCAAATTGCAAGAGTCAGTAACTGCTGTGGCCAAGACTATGAAATGATATGAAGGAACTGGCACTCATGAGGAGGTCAGTTAGGCCAAAGGTGACCTGAGAATCAGAGAATACATTCCTCAGGGTTACTGTACAAGTCTGTTTCAACATAATTTGAGCCTTGTTAGAGAGGGAATGCTATTCTGTGTTTTAGGGAACTTGGGTTCCCCAAGTAAAAGAGACCTCAGTTCTTTCCTGATTAGGGTGCATTTTATGGATAGGGATATAGGCTCCCATTTGTGGCACTCAGGGTGCAGAGAGAAAGAGAGAAAGAGAGAGAGAGAGAGAGAGAGAGAGAGAGAGGTTGCATGGTATTTAGTTAGAAGGCAGCTTATCGCCTATGTGGCCACTGTAGGCATTAATGCACAGTAACAGTCTGGGGTTTTCTGGGTGACCAGAATGTTAGGCCTTCAGAAATGCCTTGTTTGTAAATAGTGTACATACAGTAAAATAACTTTGTGTGTTGTTTGTTTTGTGTAGTGAAGTTTGTGTTTTGTGATTATAATAAATATTTGTTTTAACCAAGTGTGCCTGGATTATTACTCTTCTCAACAAAGCTATGCCATAGAATAAAGAGTTCACATGCTTCTAATTAGACCAGCCGCTCAGGTATATTGCTAGAAAATCACTTACTAGTCTGGGTTTATGAATAATTATTTCACTGAATGACTAAACCACTCAGTCAATTCCTGATTTTCACCAGTTTTGTAACAATATCTCACAATGTAACACATCCACATCTTGATGGTAGCATAACCAGAAGATCTGTACATAAACCAAACCTGAATAGGGGACATTAAATGTCCCAGAGAACCACTCCTTCTATTGGCACTTTTAACTCCTTGTGAGATTCTAGTAACAGTGGAAGTTCAGCACCTGGGTGAATCCAGAAGTATTCTAATTTAGCCATACAGGTGTCTTAACTATCTTCTTTCTTACTGGCGAGTCAACATGGAAAAGACCAAGGATAATTTACATTCACTCCCACAAGAGTATTTCATAGCATATATGAATTGTTCCTAAAGGCTCTTACCATTTGATATTACAAACACACTGTCTCAAGTGACTGTGAAGGTCATGTAAAATCTGATGCCACACTGTGTGCTTTTATAGGAAGCTGGTGTCTCTGGGTGCAGCCAATTACCCCAATTACCCTGGGACTGTCTCAGCAGCACCCTCTGGTACATTCTCAGCGCAGAAAACGATTTGAATACTTATACAATCAGGACTTCCACCTTTCTTTCATATTAATTATCTATTTACATCTTTGTTTTTTTCTTGCATTGATGTGTGGAGTAGATTGTGTAATTTAGATACAAGAATAGACTAAAAATTAAAATAAGTACAGCAATACAAAAGTTAGGTGTGTGCAAAATATGCTAAGAGTCACTGTAAAACAATAAAATATATGCAAAATGCGCATAGGTATATACAGATTGAAAATACACAGTATAAACAGTATATTAATGCAGTGTCCAAAAAGTACATGAGTGCAACATGCTGACCATAGATGGATGGAAAGAGGGTTCAGTGGAGATTTATTCCTCCGAAAGCCCATCACCATTTCTTTAGTCTTGCTGGTGTTTAGCTGGAGATAGTTAAGATGACACCACTCCACAAAGTTGGTAATCAAGCTCCTATATTCCTCCTCCCTCCCCTCACTAATATACCCCACAATTGCAGAGTCATCCGAAAACCTCTGCAGATGACATGCCTCAGAGTTGTACTTGAAGTCAGAGGTGTAAAAAGTGAACAGGAATGTAACAAGAACAGTCCCCTGTGGAGCCCCAGTACTGCTAACAACCTGTTCGGACACACAGCTCTGTAGCCATACATACTGTGGCCTGCAGGTCAAATAGTCTATAATCCAGGACACCAGAAGAGTGTCCACCTGCACCGCCCTTAGCTTATCTCTCATTAATGGGGGATGAATGGTGTTAAAGGCACTGGAGAAATCAAAGAATATAACTTTCACAATGCTCCCCGTCTTCTCCAGGTGAGAGTTAGCTCTGTGAATAATTTACAAATATTACAGTAATCACTATTTCAGTGGCATTGTGGTGCAGTGATTAACATTGCTGCCTGGTGTGAGTGTTAGTGTGTGTTTGTATCTGTGTGTTTGCTCTGCAATGAACTGGCGTTCTTTCCAGGGTGTATCCTGCCTTGCAACTGAATGGTGTTTGCCACCCTATAGCAGCTTTAAATCAGCAAAACATGAAAACTCTGCAAGAATTTGAATATTTCTGCAAAGCACTATATGTCATACATAACAGAAGAAAACCCTTGAAGTATGTTGTCTTCTGTATAAATTACTAAGGGGTCCCACTGCTCTCTTTGGGACAGTCCTGGTCTTTACCATCTCTATGTCTTCTAAACTCTGCACCTATCCAACAGATGCAACACACAAGATGTTAGGACGAGTAGCTGCAGTCTTACACCTGCAACACCACCAACAGAACTATTAAGGACTTTATGCATAAATGCCAGCAAATGGAGGTAAATGAAATGACCTTCTCCTGTAGCTCTGGATTTGGACTAGGGTTAATTAATATTCATACTATGATTCATTATATTGTAGATAATACAGTACATACATTACAGCCTACATACTGTATACTGTAGTATTACAGACAGATGTGCTTGCATGCAATTACATTGATTCTAAATCTGTACAGTAAGTCAGATACTCTCTCACCCAGCTATTTCTTGAACAAGCCCAGGGTATCAGCATTGAGAACATGGCTGAGTAGCTTGTTCCAGACTCCCATGACCTTGTGTATAAACTGTGTCCTGTTCACTGTTTTCAATGCACCTAATCTCACTTGATTAATTGTTTTATTTCCAATTGTGTCCTGAAGTTTGCTTTGCCAAGGACTTTTAGGATTCAGTCTCTTAGACTTTGCCATCCAAGACTAAAAATTATTAATATAAACGATTAATTATTTTTTATAAGCGTATTTATGGTAAAGTTGTGCACAAAATTGAACACACTATTCTAAATAAGGTTTCATCACCACACTGTAGAACTTTAACACTACGACAATGATGTGTCAGCGTAGACAGTTACATTTTGTTTTCACAGGTCGCATCTACACATTAAGCTTCTCCCATCTTGCATTCATACAGATGCAGCCATTCAAAGTGAGCGGTACAGACACGTACCGCAGGTAAGATGACACGCGATACCGCAGTGCGTGATTGGTTGACCGACAGGGGCACTCGTGGTCCGTTGGTCTGTCGTAGAAAGACTTACTGTAAACGTCTTTACTGTGCCCGTTGTAGATATTGAATTTTACCACTGAAGGGAAATCTTAGTAGCTGAGCATAAAAAGAATAGGAGCATACTGTAACGCGTATGAAGGCCATAAACGATATTAATTTTGGAACGTAAACATACAGTATATGGCTGGTCTCGGTACTTTAAAGAAAAAAATACACACCAGTATTCCATTTCTCCCTAAACATTGTAAGCTTCGAAGTCTTTAACTAACGTGATACCGGAGTCAACAAGCATACTTTTAGAATTTGATTAAAAGGGAATATAATATGGTGATTGGCTGACACTATCTGACACCCCTCTGATTGGAGAAAAAAGACGTGCTGGTTTGCTATACCAGGAAGAGGATTTCTTTCTATTCAAAACGTGTATTTTAAAAGTTTAAGAAGTAAAAACCTTACAGCATACACAGATTTCTAAACTGATCAGGATCGTTATCTTTGTCTTATGCATAATAATGTTCACCGCTCTGTCCAGCAAATTAATAAGAAACTTTATTTTATATAGCTTTTTAAACGAATAAGTAATTAGATTGCTCATAAACCTAATCACTTGCTTTTTCTTTTTATTTAGGCTCAGATTTCAACTATAGATCGTATTATTAATAACCATAATAACAACCAACCAACAAAAACAACCATATAAACATAATACCAACCAAAAACATAGGTAACAATCACAATACAAAATCAAATAATCAAACCATTTTACACTCGCAAAGTCCTCCAATTATCATAATCCCGCCCCTTATGCAAAACCAAACCTTCCTCCCATCCCAGTTTATCCTGTTTATCATAAACAAAATCCACCTCAATTTTCAACATAAAGCATTACACAAAATCAATACCTCAACACTCCATACTCAACAACGATAATTCACAAACAGCCAGAACATGTAACTACACATTCCCAAACATACCTACTTTCCATAGCCCCGCCCCTTATGCAAAACCAACATCCCTCCCCTGTTCTCTCTCTCCCCTGGCGGTTGTAATTGTTTTTATTTTCAAATAAATTTTAGCAAAGTCATGTATTTTAAAAATCTTAAGATTTTTCTATTTATGTCTTTATTTAGTGGTTTCATTAGTGACAAAGGCTAAACTTTCTTGGAAAAATGTCTTTTCTGTAAACCATGTTTGCTATTAATTCATTCAGGGCTAAAATATGTTCATTGTCTTCTAATGAAAGAAGGGTTCCTTTCGCCGTAGTCGGGAGCCTAGCCTTTAACTAGTAAGTACTGTATTTACTGGGTTTTTTTGGGGGGGTGTGCCTTTCGCTGGAAATCTCGCCTCCTACTTTGAAAATACCCGGGAAACCGGTTCAATTCGTCACAGCCAGCACTCCTGCAGAGAGTTGGGTTGTACAGTACTTGCAGTGTATACAGTACACGCGTTATGCTCTTCGTTAATGTCTGTGAAGTTTTATTTAATCTCTGAGCCATACTGATTCTTCTGGAAGCCAGTTTCCGCCAGGGAGTAAAAAAAAAACAAACTATGGTATTCTCTCCAATGCAGTGCAGTTAAAAACATACCTCTGATGCTGCTCCTAAATGAATATCGTTTATGACCATCAGAAGCTTTATGCTCCTTTTCTTTTTCCCAGTGGATTGAACAGGGAGAGGCATTTCATGATGTACTTTTCACTGATGAAACAACAGTGGCTCTGGAACAGTTTTCAACCAAGTCGTTTTATAAAAAGGGGAGATATGTACACGTTACTGAAGCTAAAAGTTTAGCCTTTGTCACTAATGTAAACACTAAATAAAGACATATAGAAATCCCTACGTTACAGACTGTATATGGCTGGTATTGGTAGTTTAAAGAAAAAATACACACCAGTATTCCACTTTCTCCCTAAACATTTTTAGGATCAGAGTCTTACATGTGGTTATTTCGAAAACGTTTGTACGTGCTCCTTCTTACCATGTTACTGTTTACCGTTACTGACCATATTAAGTTTAAGTGCCTGTGGGCACTTTTCCTGTCCGTGGGGGGTGGACCGTCTTTCATTAGAAGGTTAGTCTGTTCTACTCTGAGAATGTAGAGGGGGTGGGAAGTGCCCGCGGTCATTTAATTAGTATTAAAATCTTAGTTATCTTTCTAGTTCACAGGTTTGCATGCATAATTTAATTTTGAAAGCCACTGAGACATCAGGTACTACTGTTGTATTTATGAAAAAGAAACAAAACAAAAAACATACTAACAACTGTGCCATCCTACTCCTTAGTTAATACATTTTATTATTCATAAACAGTTAACATTGTTAGCAAAATATTTTGAATTATATTTAACCCTATTTTTTCTTTAGTTTTGTATTTAACTTATTATATGATAGTCAGACTTAATGTATATTAATGTATATTTGAACAATGAAAATATATTTTTACAAGATTTTACATTAAGCACTTAAAATTAATATGGTTAATAATAGTAAACTGTAACATGCTGTAACAAGATCGGTTAAGCTGCGAAGAAAATCCTTTCAGAGAAAATGTTTCAGGTGTGAAGAACAAACCTGTTCCCACACACCCTGCCCCCACTACCATTAGAATATACACAAACATTTTAGCGTTTCATTCTGAGCAGAAGACCCTCACACCTGAAGAGTGCTGGCTGTGACGAATTAAACCAGTTTTACAGGTTTCAATCACAGATTGGGACTCAGTAAAGTAACACACAGCGCCACTGGATTTGATAATACTGTACCTAACCAAAATCCGCAATATGGAAACAGAACCTGTGTAATTGTTGATAGATGATGTACTCGTAACATTTTTTCAAGACGAACTACAACATTTAAAAAATGACTTGTATGTACTTGATATCTCTAATCAATCCACGGGTTCCAGCACAAAACGAAACTAAAACGCATACCGTTTAGCGCTTCTTATTAGTTGCTCAAAAGTAATTTGACCGTATGAAATACATAATATAAACCTAGAAACATATACGTGAGCAGTACTTAAGCACTGTAGTATCGGTGTTAAGACATACCTCTCAAATACTGTAAATCAAGTTAAAAATATCTCAAGACCGATTCTGGTCGTAATGAAACCATGTTTCGTGTATGTTTTCTTTTTCATCTTGAAATAACTCATTTCTAAATACCTTTTTCACTGTTAACATCTTGCAGCAACTTTGCGACAAAATATACACTCTGACAGTTCATCCTGCTACCAACATTAAATAAAACAAATCTTAAGATTTCTATATTTATGTCTTTATTTAGTGGTTTCATTCGAAGCTTACAATGTTTAGGGAGAAATGGAATACTGGTGTGTATTTTTTTTTCTTTAAAGTACCGAGACCAGCCATATACTGTATGTTTATGTTAAGATTTCCCTTCAGTGGTAAAATTAGATATGAATATTCAATACTTAAACGGGCACTGTTAAGACATTAAATATACATATACATATTGTATACAGTACAGTTTGCATACGGTAATATGTTTATGTTACGCGATTGAAAAATAAATAAATAAAACTGGAAGGTCCAGCACCACCATTATGTTTATATGGTTGTTTTTGTTGTTTGGTTGTTATTATGGTTATTAATAATACAATCTATAGTTGAAATCTGAGCCTAAATAAAAAGAAAAAGCAAGTGATTAGGTTTATGAGCAATCTAATTACTTATTCGTTTAAAACGCTATATAAAATAAAGCTTCTTATTAATTTGCTGGACAGAGCGGTGAACATTATTATGCATAAGACAAAGATAACGATCCTGATCAGTTTAGAAATCTGTGTATGCTGTAAGGTTTTTACTTCTTAAACTTTTAAAATACACGTTTTGAATAGAAAGAAATCCTCTTCCTGGTATAGCAAACCAGCACGTCTTTTTTCTCCAATCAGAGGGGTGTCAGATGGTGTCAGCCAATCACCATTCTGCGTTGGGTAGCAACGGGTGACTGTTCTCAGGCGGAAGATGTAAACAGCTTAATGTTCGTGTTAAATATTTTTTTTTTAATTCAATTAAACGGGCACAGTTAAGACATTAAATATACATATACATACTGTATACAATACAGTTTGCATACGGTAATATGTTTATGTTACGCGATTAAAAAATAAATAAATAAAAATGAAAAGTCCAGCACCAGCTGGATTCGAACACACAACCTGCCGGTTGGTAGTCACACACCTAGACCAGTAGGCTACAAGACAGCTCACATGGTCAGGCAGGCGAAACAGCCCTACACAGTTCTGCCGCAGTACACGGATATAATCATACCGTTATTAAATTCTTGAGATACGCGATTCCATATTATATTCCCTTTTAATCAAATTCTAAAAGTATGCTTGTTGACGTATCCGGTATCACGTTAGTTAAAGACTTCGAAGCTTACAATGTTTAGGGAGAAATGGAATACCGGTGTGTATTTTTCCTTGTGATATTTTAAGCTCTAGTTGAATGATAGGTGTCGCATTTTAAATCATTCTCGTAGCTAGAAATTATGAAACGCCCTGTTAAAAGCAAGGAAGTTTTTATGCCCCGTTGAAGTAAAACAAAATGCCTGACAAAGTATGGCTTGGACAGATTCCAAGTGCTTGTACAAATGTGCTAAAGAAATTATACTTTGAGTATACAGCTTGTCCAAAGTCATCCATTATTAATACTATTAATAATATCTTCAGTAAAGGCTTTGATGCATAAATATTTCTGATAAAGGTAGGTTGTGTACTTTTGTCCAACTGAGCAATCTTGCTTTCATAAAATATACCAACATTTGAATGACTGATGATTAACATGCTGTAATACACAGTTCAAAATTAAAGGCTCGAATGCTGTACATGAGAGGTTAAGCTCCCCCTGGCGGTTTTACAAGGCGACGCCGGATAGCTAGTCACGTGACACACGTGATACCGCGTGATACCCCGGTGGGCGTGTCGCGGTATGCCGTGAAATACCTCACCCATTTTGAATGGCTGCATCTGTACAGTTTCTTACAGTACCAGCTCTTTAGTATGTTACAGGATTCTTATCAAATCTAAGTGTTAACTAGAGCAAATTGAATACTGCACCATCCTCTGATTCATGTTATCTTGTTCAAGGAACTCTCAGGAATGTGACTGAATGGGAACACAAGGTTTCTTTTCAGATTGCTGGAGAACCACGTACTAAAATCTCATCATGTTTTTAAAATGCAGTGAAATACAGTATTGTGAATACTTAACTGTTATATATATTTTTTTTCCTTAATTTACTCTATTTGGTGTATTTTATAGAATTAAAATAAGAAAATCATATTTTATTAAATAATAAGAATCTGAAAGAAATTTTTACTTTAATTCTTAACTGGGTTAAATGAGCTTTAAATTAAAAATATTAATTAGAAAAAGAAACAGTTTGATTCAGCTCAAAGCAATATTCAACATTGAATAAAGGAAACTGTTTTTGTAAAATAAACACTGTGTGTTATAAAAATAACCTGCAGCTGAAGGAGAAGGGGAGCACAGGTCTCTTTGATGCATAACTGAGGAATCTTAACTTCTATAGTGTCCAGCTCAAAACACAGCAGCTAATTATTTTACTTTTTTAAACTATTTAAAAACATTTACCATCTTTGTGCTATTAAAACACACTTTTCTCGTTTCAGTTTCTGTTCTGTAGCACAAAACATATCCCAGGCCTTTGTGAAAGTAAGTTCAATCTTCAGGTCAAGTTACTCACCAGAACCACAAAGTCCAATAGCTCCAATAGCTTCAATAATCCAACTCAGCACCAGCTTCTGGTGTTCAAGTTCAGAACATAAGTAAATAATTTAAATACTGAAAAGAGCAGAAATAACAAGCTGCTGGAGAGAGAGAGACTGCCTGGATTGTCAAAACAGGTGGAACCTGTTCTGCTTGTTTTTGTTCTGACACACAGTTAAAGGGATCTTCCCAGTGTAGCAAGATCTTCACGAAACAAACTGGACTAGGACAAGTCTGAGAGTCTAACCTGTTTGTACAGCAGTGATGTGAAATGAAATGAGTTTCTCATCGGTATTGAATAACGAAATGGCGAAATATTAGTGATTTTATATTAGTATAAAGTGTTTTGAAGTGCTGAAATATGCTATGGAAAAAATAGGGTTTGAACTGTAGCTTCTTTCTTCCTCTGACATGCAGGAGTGTGGCTGTTACAGGTTGGTTAAAAATGACAGAGCCGCACTTTTCAATTCCACTGAAGTTTTATTATCCCTTGTGTGAAATACTATATGTTTTACAGTAGGGTCCAACCAAACAATAGTACAAAAACAGAAAAAAACATCACCAATAAAGAATGCAGCAATTCTATCAGAGGTCATCAGTTTAAAACTGTATAGATAAATAAGTATAAATAAAATAAGTATAAATAAATAACTGAATTCTAGAAAACACAATTATGATGTTTACTCACACATCTAAGTGTTCCTCTAAATAAGATCCAATAAAAAACAAATCTGGCCTAATATGACGGTCTGGCATTGGAAAGGAAGCCACCTGTTTTATATAAATATCTCAGAAGGTTCCCTGTTCCTTGGGGCATTAAAGGAGATAGTAAATGGAAAGCAGTCATAGCATCACGATGGTTAAGGTCAGACAGCTCTGTGAAGATGGCAGGCAAATAGTCATTGATCTTCACAAAACTGTTGTAAGATTATGAAGCTGAATCTACCACTTCACACTGCAGTAACCAGCAGGACAGGGGCCAGGAACTGTGTCTGGGCTCCTGCAGGACTGGAATAGACTAAGTGCTCAGACATTAATGTAGAGGTTCTGGGTGTAGTCTTTGGGGTCCTATGCTTTACCATCAGCAGCTTGCAGTCTATGTGTCAGGTAGTGTGTAATAGTTGTGAAAAATATAAACTTGCTTGGATTTTATTGAAGGATTTGTTATGATTACTGAATGGAAAGATCCAGGATACATTGGTTTGCATTCACTCAGGGTAACGATTCCAGTATTTAGTTTATAAAGCTCCAACGTTGCAACATCAGCTCCACTATTTGTACTAGGAAGGCTTGAAGACCATGATTAGAGGGAGGAGACAAACACCAAGTGTCACGATTATAGTCCCTCCTCCTTAAGGGTGCTCCAGCCCTTTCACTTCAGACTTAATTCTGTGCACCTGACCCCTGTTCCCAGCCCACCTTAAAAGCCAGGCGCTGACGCTCATCCTGGCTCTGCATCTGGTTTCCGCACCGTGCAAGTCTGGGACCTGGAAGCGCCTGGTCCCGTTAAGGTTTTAACCTCTGTTCCCATTTCCTGTCCACTGGTTTCAACCCAGTTCATGGTTTTAATTCCTTGTCTGGATGGATCACCTGGCTTTGGACTTATTCTTGCGTTTTTGGATTCCCTCTATGGATTACTTTTGGATTGTTTGCCTCGGCCACACCTTCCCCGTGCACCAGCGCACTTTGGACACCCCCCCCCTGTTGTCTTCCCCGTATTCCTGCATGACTTTTTCCAAGTGTTTCCCCACTTCTTCGGGTTGTGTCGTCCGCATAGGGTCCGGAAAGAATTGTTCGTTACACCAAGCTGACAAAACACTGGTCATTATGTGCAACACTTAAACAATCATAAACTCCAAGGCTCTTTCCTTTTTTCATTGCAGTTTCTCTGTGACGCTAATTCACCAATTTATAGCCAGTGTAGCGGCCATGCTTGTTAATAAGACAGAATTAAGTGTTGCTGGGCTTTCCCGAATGAGGCCCCATCTCTCTGTTCATCTCTGTGGTGCAGCCACAGAGAAACTATTCATGCAGGCTGATTTAAAGATGTTTTCTTTTGATAAGGGACAGCTCCCAAAGGGGGATGCACTTAGCTAAGCCTGGCTATCATGATCAATGGTCATCCATTGGCGCCTATCTGTCTAGGGAGTGCCAGATGGACATCTGGACTGCATTCCTAGGTGTCAGGAGTAAATGACTCATATCTCACCTTGATCAACCAATCAAGGACTGGTAGGGCCGAGTGACCCATGTGGGACTCTGATGCCCATGGAACTTTCAGCCAATGAACGAGCTGAAGTTCCTCCAGGTAAAAACAGGCAACAGGCCTGAGAGAATTCTGTGAACTTTTTCGGACAATTCTAAGGAGAATTCCAGGGCAGGACGGCCCAGGAGCAGAAGGCTCCCAAGGGCAGGACATTCTCGCAGCGCGCCTCCTGACCATCCTGAGACTCAGCCCGGACAACCACGGAACGGCCAGTGTGTCCGAGTGCCAGAATTTTGCTTTGTTCTAAGAGTCTAGAGCGGAGGTTGCCAGAGAGTAACCAGAGGATCCACCCGAGGTTAGCATCAGCAGCAAGCCTCGTGAACAGGTCGGAACTGTGGACAGCTGAATCACTATTCAGAACTAGCTCTTCATCAGGAACGAACCGGTCCTCTTCCTGACCTGCTGGGACCCACAGTCATCTTTTCTCCTGTGCACAAACTTTGCTAGTTAAAGCCAACACTAACTAGCCGGACTTCAGAGAGCATCAGCAGCGCACCGTCGCAAGCCGCACAGCACAGCCTGGCACGGAGACAGAGAGCGCGGATTGGACAGCAACAAGCCTGCAGCTGATTCTTTGTGCCTGCAGGAGATCTGAATCCCCAGAGATTGGATGAGTATTCAACTTCAATGCATTATAGCTCGAAAATTTAATTGTTATCCCAACCAGTTGATATCAATTTAATTCCTAAGAGTTATGTACTTGTTTTGAGTATCTAATGTAGAAGTTATAACCAAGTTCATTTACGAAACGGTCTAAATGAATGATATACTGAACGTATGTCCTCTTGATATATGTAACTCTTTGTAACTGATTGAATATATAACTTTTCTATTCTGATAACCCTCACGATAAGATCTGTTAGGTTTACATGCATATTCTATGTATTAATAAATGTATCCTCGTGTATTAGTGCCTGTGTGTGTGCGTTGTTTGAGTTATATTGCTTGGTTGGATTCTAAAGCCATTAAAATAATAATTTTGTGATTTACGGCTACAATTAATAATTGTCCCCGTAAATGCCCAAACCCTACTCCAGTTTATCACATACAGGATTAGGAGGAAGCCAGAGTCTTTCCAGGCAAGCAGTGGGCACAAGGCCGGATGCATCTTGAATGGGACTCAAGTTTATTGCAGTGCAAACAGACACACTCACACCAGGACCGATTTTCCCAGAAGCCAATTAACCTACTCGTATGTCTCTGGACTGTGGGAGGATACTGGAGCACCCAAAGGATACCTGTACAAACACTGGAAGAACACAGAAACTCCTTGCAGACAGCACTTCAGGTCTAGAATTAAGCCCATAGCCCCCCCAGTGCTGCAAGACATCAATGCTAACCACTGCTCCACTGTGCTGCCTGTGACAGTAATTCATTCATATCTGAATTTATCTGGAAGGAGAAGAGATCTTGTCTTAACTTTACGCATTACAATGTTAAAAACCTAATGATAGTCTGGTTTACCTAATTTCAAAATTTCACACACACCTCTGTATAACTGTGTAACTGTTGAAGCGGCAAAGCTTATTAAAAATACAGGAATTAAGTTTGCTGCTTCCTTGTCAGTCTTTCTCTCATTTAAGTGGTGCTGGATACAGAGAGGCCATTCCATTTGGTTCACATTTAAGGTGTTTTTCTAACTGATAGAGCTTCCTGATAAGGAACTCCCAAGGCTGAGATTCTCCAGCAAACCTAATAAATGGTCATCTCTGGCACCTTACTGTTTGGGAGAGTTTCATCCCAAGTTGTTTACAACCCTAAGGTCAGGGTGCATTGTTACTCATCTTCCACCTCAATCATCCAATCAGGAACTGGTAGGGCAGGGTAACCCCACATGGGTCTCGAATGCCCACAGAACTTTCAACCAAAGAACGACTGTAGTACCTCCAGGTAAAACAGGCAGCACGGGGCTCCTCTAGTGCTCCTCCAGGACATTCTCAGACTCATCTCGGACAATCACGTAATGGGCAGTGTGTCCGAGTGCCAGGACTTTACTTTGTTCTAAGAGTCAAAAACGTTGCCACGCGTAACCAAAGGATCCGCCTGAGGTTAGCCCAGCAGCAAGCCTTGTGAACCGCTGGTACCCCACCGCGAATGTTCGCCTGATCAACGAATGAACTACTGTCGGAACTGGGGACAGCTGAATCTCAGGATTCAGGACTAGCGCTACACCAGGAACGAACCGGTCTTCTTTCTGTCTAAAGAGTGTGACCTGCTTGGACCCGCAGTCACTTTCTGTGTGCACAAACTCTGCTAGTAAAGCCAGGACTAACTAGCCGGTCTTCAGAGAGTCACTGCTAGCATGTCGTAGCAGAAATCTCTCCCTCCTTCTCTCCAGCCGAACCAGCACTGCCTGGCACCGGGCCAGAGGATGCCGAGTGGACTTAGCAACAGCCTGCCGCTGTTCCCTTGTGTCCTCGGGAGATCTGAATCCACACAGATTGGATGAGTATTCAACATTCTGCATTAAAGCTCGAGAATTCAATTGTTACCTCAACCACAGTTGATATAAATTTAATTCCTATGAGTGATGTACTTGCTTTTGAGTATCTAGTGTAGAAGTTGTAACCAAAGTTCATTTACGAAACAGTATAAATGAATGGTATACTGAATGTATGTCCCCCTTGGTTTGTAACTCTTCGTGATTGAATATACCTTTTGTATTCTGCTAACCCTCACTATAAGATCTGTTATGTTTATATGCACATTTTATATATTAGTAAATGTATTGTCGTGTATTAGTATCCGTGTGTGCGTTGCTGAGTTATCCCGCAAGGTCGGTTTTCTAATAATCATCAAAGAATCATTTTGTGACTTACTGCTACAATTAATAATTGTCCCGGTAAATGCACAAAACCCCTACATTTATTGGTGCCCCATATGAGGACATCTACACTGTATACAGAATGCATTGGGCCCACAATTATTCAAATTACAGTTAAAAATTATTCTGTTTGATTGACTTCCAGTCTTAACCTTTTGTCATTTAGGGTACCAAATAATAAATGTAGTGATGTGCAGGTTATTAATGAACTGGAACAGTTACAAATTGGAACAGTAAATTGTGAGACTGATTAAAAAACAATAAAAATGGTCTCATACATGGATTTTCCAGTGTATTATCACAACAAATACTGCCATCATATGATGTGTAATTAAATCACAAATCATAGATGACATGTCCAGGACATGTAAGGATCATTATAATGCAGCGTGGACCCTTCTCTTTGACCTTCTAACTAACTTTCCTCAATGGTGCCTCATAATAACACTGGCAGCTGAGCTGCTTACTGGTTTAAAAAAACATGAAGCATTAATGTCACACAGGATTATCTATCATCTCACATAGGGCCTTCATCTCACAGAGTCCAAAAGTCTCAGATTTTTGCACAAATAAAATACCAAATGTCATTCACAGATAACTATTAATCAAGCACATAGACGTCTCCTTCTTCCACACCATGATGTTTTTTGCTCCTCACTGCGTAGATCCTCCTTGCTTACGGGTAGAAGGCTGCTGCCCTGGTAGTACTAGATTTAGAAAAGCAAGTTCTTTTTCTTCCTTTTCAGAAATAACAAACTTTAACTTAAGTCTACAAAGAGTCTGGCTGATTGATTACAGTGCTTTCATCCATCTCTCACGTCTCTCTTTACCTGACCTTCCCCTGACTTAAAGCACAGTCCCCTCTTGCTCCCTTACTCAATGCACAGTCTCCTCTTGGTTCAAGAAAACCACCATCGTCCCGATTCCCCCCAAAAAAGAATCAACTGCCTAATTGACTACTGTCCCATTGCAATCACATCTATCATCATGAAATGCTTCAAGCAGCTGATCAAAGCACACATCACCTCCTTACTGCCTGACTCCACTGCAATTTGCATACTGACAGAACAGATCAACTGCTCTACACACTGCCTGTACACCTAGATAAGAAAGGAACATACAGTATGTGAGAATGTTGTTTGTTGAGTACCGCTCAGCATTCAACACCATCGTACCCTCAAGGCTTATCACCAAGCTCCGGGGCCTAGGGCTAAGCTCCCCTCTCTCCAATCCAATCCTGGACTTTCTGATGATCCGGCCGCAGGTGGTGAGAGTATAATTGTTGTATTCTAATCTTAACCTAATCCCTATAAACGTCTATCTTTCTACTCTTCTATGCCTCCTAAAGAGCATGTGGATAAAACATTTCATTGCTGACAACACCACCGTACGCTGTACTGTTCGTGCATTGATAAATAAACCTTGATTGATTGATTGAGTCATTACAAGATGTAGAGAAAATTACACTTAGAGAAAAAGGGTCTTTTTTAGAGAAAACCTGTTACATTTATCAACAGTTTTATTAAGGGACTTCATTATTATTTTATTACTGAGATAGGGACTTAGAAGCTAAAAATACAACTCTATTATGGAGAATGTCTTATTAACCCTAGATGGAAAAACAAGTGTAATATTTAATCTCGTGTTCTTAAGCAGTATGAATTTGACACAATT
This sequence comes from Lepisosteus platostomus, assembly GCF_059453375.1. Classification (NCBI taxonomy): domain Eukaryota; kingdom Metazoa; phylum Chordata; class Actinopteri; order Semionotiformes; family Lepisosteidae; genus Lepisosteus; species Lepisosteus platostomus. Next base: position 25,663,830 of record NC_142626.1, on the reverse strand, counting down.
TTAACACATGAATTTAACACGCAAGACAGAAATGATTCAAGCTCAGCACGAAACACAAAGAACAACTTCTCCCCAATATACCACTCGAAGAGAAGATGGGTAAATAAGAGTTTTTCATTCTCACGTAGGAATCTATCCCATACCTGTGAGAGAGCCTCATGCTTAGTGGTGTCGTAGGAGTAGTTAGTGTAGAAGGAATGCGCACCCCTGTAAGTTTGGCTAGTTCTCTCCTTCACTTGCCCTTGTGATGACTGCATGGGCATGCTTAAAAGTAGCTGTGTCCTCTCCCTCCTGACCCTCCCAGAAGGCAGAACAGCAGATGCTGTTGCTGTGAACTCAGTCCTCCATGTCCTTACTTCTTTCAACTGTGTAACTGTAGGGTTCATGTGGTGGTGGTTTAAAATAATGCTGTAGCGGTGAGGCTTATTAATAAGGCAGAATTAAGTGTTTCTGAGCTTTCCCAAATTAGGCCTCATTTCTCTGTTCATCTCTGTGGTGCAGCCACAGAGAAAGAATTCATGCAAGCTGATTTAAGATGTTTTCTTGTGATAAGAAACCAGCTCCCAAAGGGGGATGCACTTAGCTAAGCCTGGCTATCATGATCAATGGTCATCCATTGGCGCCTATCTGTCTAGGGAGTGCGAGTTGGACATCTGGATTGCATTCCTAAGTGTCAGGAGTAAGTGACTCATATCTCACCTTGATCAACCAATCAGGGACTGGTAGGGCCGAGTAACCCACGTGGGACTCTGATGCCCATGGAACTTTCAGCCAATCAATGAGCTGAAGTTCCTCCAGGTAAAAACAGGCAACACAGAGAAAACAAGATTCAGAAGGGATTCTGGAGAGGATTCTGTGGACTGTTCTAAAGGGAATTCAAAGGAGAATTCCAGGGCAGGACGGCCCAGGAGCAGAAGGCTCCCAAGGGCAGGACATCCTCGCAGCGCGCCTCCTGACCATCCTGAGACTCAGCCCGGACAACCACGGAACGGCAAGTGTGTCCGAGGGCCAGAACTTTCCTTTGTTCTAAGAGTCTAGAGTGGAGGTTGCCAGAGAGTAACCAGCAGCAGGCCTCGTGAACAGGTCGGAATTGTGGACAGCTGAATCACTATTCAGAACTAGCTCTTCATCATAAACGAACTGGTCCTCTTCCTGACTTGCTGGGACCCACAGTCATCTTTTCTCCTGTGCACAAACTGTGCTAGTTAAACAACACCAACTAGCCGGTCAGTGAGCATCAGCAGCGCACCGTCGCAAGCCGCACAGCACAGCCTGGCACGGAGCCAGAGAGCGCGGATTGGACAGCAACAGCCTGCAACTGTTTCTTTGTGCCCGCAGGAGATCTGAATCCCCAGAGATTGGATGAGTATTCAACTTCAATGCATTACAGCTCGAGAATTCAATTGTTATCCAAACCAGTTGATATCAATTTAATTCCTAAGAGTTATGTACTTGTTTGAGTATCTAATGTAGAAGTTGTAACCAAGTTCACTTTACGAAACGGTCTTAATGAATGATATACTGAACGTATGTCCTCTTGATATGTGTAACTCTTTGTAACTGACCGAATATATCTTTTGTATTCTGATAACCCTCTCGATAAGATCTGTTAGGTTTATATGCATATTCTATGTATTAATAAATGTATCCTCGTGTATTAGTACCTGTGTGTGTGCGTTGTTTGAATTATGTCGCATGGTTGGACTCTAAAGCCATCAAAAGAATCAACTTTGTGATTTACTGCTACAATTAATAATTGTCTCAGTAAATGCCCAAACCCTACAGAACTGGTGCCTTCAGAGAGCCACTAACATTACATATTTGGCGTCCCTGAAACGGCTATGAATCACTACAATGCATTCAAGAATGAGAACTGGATGGAGGCAGCTATTATTTTTTGGACATTAGCAGTCACATTTCCAACTTTCCAGTTGATCTGTTTCGAAGGGCATTGTCACCAGAGACCCCAGGTGGGAGGAGGAACCCTGACCCTGAAGTGGGTTGGTGCCCCAGAAAAGAAGAGCCTGACCAGACCAGTAACAGCACCACCTCTGGTGAATGAGAGCATCACACTTCTACCAGGATTCCCTGCCACTGTAAGACTGTGTATTATCATGGTATTCACCACAACTTTTATATGCGATGCAAAATATATACAGTGTAGCAGCAAAGCCTGTTAATAAGACAGACATAAGTGTTGCTGTACTTTCCTAAATGAGGCCCCCCATCTCTCTTCCATTTCTGCGGTCCAAGACACAGAGAAGGCATCCATGTAGTTTCTGATTTAAAATGTTTGTCTTTCTAGTAAGGAAAACCTCCTAGGATGGGGATGCACCCACTAGTCAGGATGTACCAATTAGTCATGATGGACGACCATTCCTGGCGTGCCTTGTTGTCCAAGTGAGACTAATCCCAACTGGTTTATGATCCTAGATGTTAGAGGTCATGATTACTCATTCCTAAGGTGACCAACCACTCAGGAACCTGCAGGGCATGCAAACCCCAAATGCCCCCCAACCTCTTGACCAATCATATATCAGCTGTATTGGCTCTGGTTAAAAGGCCATGCACAGGCTCAGAACTTCGCTCTTCCTTCCGCTCTCACGCACCCTCAGAGACAATCACGTGACAGCCAGTGTTGTCTGCATTGGGACTTGATCTTTGTTCTAATCACTGAGCTAGAGGAAGCCGTAAAGACAGAATTCTGCCCTAGGTCCAGCCAGCAGCAAGACCTTGTGAACTGCTAGCAAAGCCAATGTGGACCCGTCTGATCACCGGAGCATATGGCTGGGACTCTTTGTCAACATCTGAATAGTTTATTCAGAAGTAGCGCTACGCCGAATGCAGAGTTTCTGCCCCCTAAAGATTGACTCGCTCACACCCGAGGTTACTGCTGTGCCCAGACTGTTTCAATAGTTACGCTCAACGCTAACTAGCACGGTCCCTGGAGAGTAAACCCTGGTCCAACGCAGCTGACAGCTAGATACTCTCTCTTCCCGCAACTCCGGGTACACCAGGACTGGCTGGCCGGGAGCCAAGGAAGGACAGATTGGATGCCGCTTCAACAGAGTCTGTTGGCTGATCCTTTGTTGTCCGTGTGGGAGATATAAATCCATATCTGAATAAGTAAACCTAATATCTACATTGCCTCTGTGCCACAGGGATCACTTAGTGGAAGGAGACCTGACTGTTCTCATACAGGAGTACATAGTTGATTAACAGTAATGCAGAGAATACAGATGTATACTAGCTGTTTGGCCAATTTTGCCTTCAAAGCAGTAGCTTTAGAAACCATCATTCACAAATACGCACAGCTACAGACATCAGCCTTCCTAACACACGGAACTAACAGTTTAACGTACTAACACACGCTAATGCATACATTTGAATCTATGTAAATTTTAATGAGAGTTTTGTGAATGTTTTAATATTTAAATACTGTGAAGATCAATGTATGGCTTATTGTGGAGTATTAAAAATAATAACCATACTTGCATGCTTCAGCCTGCAAAATATGGCTTCAGTTCAATTAATAAGCCTGCTGTGTCTGAGCACACAGAGCCAAGTGCTGATTTAACTAGACTCTCCACACTCCACTCCATTCCAGCTGTGTTGGGTGTAATAAGGGGTCAGCTGATTGTGTCTCATCCTCTGCTCCTTATAAAGCTGCTCTCTGTCTAGTCCTGCTGTCCTGGGAGTCTTCATGCTAAACTGCACCAAGCCTATGTTTCCAGCACTGACTGGCTATAAGTGCTGCTGGGCCCAGGAAGACAATTTGCATAGAAGAGACACTTTGCATTGGCCGAAGATGTGGGTGTGTGTTTATAGCCCTGTGAGTTTAACACTTCATGACTGAGAGCTGCCCTTCATGGCAACAGAACCCACAGCAACAATGACTTTCATCACAATCTTCATCTGGACTCTCCTCATCCAGGTTGAGGTTAGGAATGAGTTTGAAATGTTTCATAAGCATTTTATTTAAAGTGAAAAAAACTAAAACTTTAATACAAAACAAGAAAACATTGAAATCAAATTAATTCATGAATTGGTGTTTTCAATAGTTTTCCAACTCATTTGCTCTCGGTTTTTTTATTTTTAGAATCCAGTGGGCAGGTTACTGTGACACAGACCCCAGCAGTGAAATCAACTGCTCCAGGACAGACAATCACTGTGACCTCTAAGACCAGTCATGCAGTGTATGACAACAATCGCTTAGCCTGGTATCAACAGAAGGCTAGAGAAGCTCCAAAACTCCGGATCTGTTATGCAACTACATGTCTGACTGGGATCCCAGAGCATTTCAGTGGCAGTGGATCTGGGACTGATCTTACTCTGACCATCACAGGAATCCAGGTTGAAGATGTGGGAGATTATTACTGTCAGAGTTTCACCTCCCCAACTATGTGGTCACACAGTGTTACACAGCCATACAAAAACCTCCCCTAGCAGGACTGCACAGTGACTGCATGGCTGTACCTGGGACCTCCTGCAGGTGCTGAGGGTGAAGACAAAGACACAGGACACAGCCTGTGGCAGTTTTCAGTTCCATACAAATACATTGAGGTTCAGTAACAACAATTTGTGATAAAAAGACACACATTTACTAATTATCATTAGAAATTAATGTGAGTATGAAATTGTGGCATTTGGTGCTGTTCTCCTGAAATTAATATTGAAAATATTCTAATAATCATCTAGATTAAGGTTGCAGGTTCACAAAGATATTTCAGCCCCCACAATGAGACAAAGGGAAACATAATCCTTATCTGATGCTGAAATACAAACTGATCAAAACCAGACCAGTTACTTTACTGTCCTGATAATGAATAATATATTACAGGTTAAAGGTTAGAAGTAAAGCCTTTAGCTGAATCTCTTTTTAAAAGTGAAAATCCACTCCCAGTCCTGACTGCAGCTCAGATCTCTTCTTACTCTTACTGTGTGTTAATGAGCAGTGTAATGGAAGGTAATTTACATCTGATATTCGTAGAGGGGCTTGTCTGTTAGCTGAGAAAATCATTTACCTTAATTGGTATATTACAAAGCAACCACAGACTATATAGATCTGTTTGGTATATGTCTGCCATTTATTGTGTTTTTTACAGAGCTGCCAAGGGCAGGAAGTGAGGTATCACTTTGTACCATAACACATTACCCCCACATTAACATGATGGCGTTGCATTTACTTACACAGTCTGCCAACATAACAACATCATTTTAATGACACAGTTTAATCCTCTAACTAAGCTAGTGACAAAGAGGAGACCTTTTCTGATAAGTCTTGGAGACAATTTCATAATTCTGTGAGTGGTGTGAAAAGCCAAAATCTGCAAATGAATTTAGAGAATTAGAAGGAAACAAGTTTGTCATTGATAGAAGGGGGAAGGTGTGAACCAAGTTTCAGGATGATTTGGGTTTGGCTGCTCCTCCGGAGCATCCCCGTAGGGCTCCTCCTCCTGGACCCGGTAGGGTGCCAGGCTATCTCGGTGCAGGACCACCACTCTCCCCTGTGTTCGCAACCTGACCCGGTAGCAGACCCCGCCCACCACCCCGAGGACCTCAGCATGCCCCTCCCACGACGGCACCAGCTTAGGGCTGACGCCTTTGTGTTGGCGCAGGATGTACACCCAAACCAAGACCCCAGGCTGGAAGGCAGGCCCCCTGCAGCACAGGTCGTAGTGCCACTTCTGCTGGACTCCCACCTGAGTCAACCTGGTCAGGGCAAAGCTGTGCACCAACCGCATCCACTGCCGCAGGTCCTACTAGTAGTCCAGTCCAGCCGGCGCTGCTGACTCGTCTCTGGGCGGCAGGCCGAAGACCAGGTCCACCAGGGTTCACATTTCCCAGCCCAGCATAAGCGCGGCTGGGGTGCACCCGGTAGACTCCTGGACCGTAGACTCCAGAGTGCAATGGGGAGGTGGCGGTCCCAAATCGTCCCAGGACACCAGGGTGGCCAGCTCGGTGGCGAGTGTCTGATTAAACCACTCCCGTCGCTCTGGGGATGCAGCGGGGTGGTCCGCGTCTTAGAGATCCCAAGGCGCTGGCACACTCTGGCGAAGACCTGGGACTCGAAGTTACACCCCTGGTCACTGTGTAACTCCTCCGACACCCCTAGCATGGCAAACATCCCCTCCAGTAGCGCATCGGCCACCGTGGGGGCACTCTGGTCTGGAAGGGTTTTTACTTCGTAGATTAATGGTACAATCTTTAGTATTTTTCATTAACGGGATGCTTACTGCTTTTTAGTTTATTTTTTCTTTATGGAGGAATTTTGTGCGCATTTGTAGTGAAAAGACTTACTCTTCTGATTTTTTTTTCTGGAAGGATTTGGGATCACTTACTGTACTATGATTCTGTTTCAGGTGGTGATGAAGAAGGTGTGTTGTATTCATTTACTCCATTTCTAGCACTTGGAAAGTTGAAATCTCAAATAAATATTGATGTAATAGAACACAAGTGTTTAGAACTTTTTTACTGAAGGTATTGTGTGTTTCCTACTCTCCCGGGTGTAATTCCTCTTTCTCTCCATAATTACTGTATATCTTTGTGTTTTCCGAGAAAATGAAAGCTTTTAGAATGTGTTCCCACCGACGTGGGTGACGCATTTCATTCCTCTCTTCTTCTCGATGTCTTGGCCTGCCCCTGGATTCAAAAGGGTCCCGCTTACTCCCTCACTAGGATTGTCCTTTAGTCTGATCTACACGAATACTTCTGAAATAAGGTGTGCAACTAGGGGCCATGGTTAAACGATCAGATTTTAAAAACCAAGAAACTGTAAAATATGTCAGATTTCAACTGTTATCCCCAACGTCTTCAATCGACTGTGTTAAAATGCGTGAGGAATGACATGCCCTGATGTATATCGTGTTCTGGAGCCCAAACACTGGGTTTCAATGTCATTGTATCCACCACAGTTATTTAACACTGGTAAAGCGTGGTCTGACAGACTCGACAAAAGAGAAGGCGCACCAGACTTTCAATTCCATTTCACATGTGTTAGACCACTCCACCATTCAATGCGATTTCACACACCCACTGAAGAGCAATCCCATTCTGAAACTCTAACCTGGACACACAACACCCCAGGGTCGCTGAAGGCTCTCACACACCACAAGCCTGAGCTTAAATAAGAACAGTTTCATTGTGCAGTTGGAAATATGTCCTTTAGCATTTTACTGCCATGTTTTGTGGAGTCGTTCTTTGAGCAGTTCATGGAATTCCCATTCACCTTTCTCCACCCTCGTTTCTTGTAGCACAACCTCTAAAACCAGCTCTCAGCGACACCTCAATTGCACTATAAATTGCACCACCTGTAATATATTTGCAGATATTGAGGCATTCAGTTGGAGACCGTCCCTTCTAGGACGTGACTGTAAGAAAACTCCTGTTGATGCCTAACAAAATAACAGAAATATGTCTCAGTCAACTATTCAGGTTTTGAGGAGAAATGGTGTAAATAAAGGTGTCTCGCTAAACAGAATCAGTTTATAGTGTACTAAAATAGATGGAATTATATGCGTTTGAATAAAAACATAACTGACAGAGAATTGGGCATCAGCGGGCCTGTAATTAAAGTTCCAAAACATAGAGCTTGGACAGGGATGATGCCCCTCAGAAATGCACCACACTACGTAAACAGGTTTGTATTTTTTGGCTGAAGATGAAAATGTCTAACATAGATTTGTTTTGGTTCTAGCAAACAATAATAATAGTTGTTAAAATCCAAACACACATAATGAGATCACTCTCTGTCAGTATGTGTAACATTCTGGGTCTGGGCTCCTCTGTATTTGGGCTGAAGAGAGTTCAACAACATTATTAAATGGACTTACACCATAATCTTACAAGAGACATTGTTTAGGGGAGACTTGACCACCCACTGTCCCCCTGGTATCTTGAAGCTCATTGTCCCTTACCTTACCTGATTCTGGTTTTGGTAAGCTAAGGGACAATAAGATTCACGTTACCAGGGGGACAGTGGGTGCATGTCTAATGGTGCCGTATTGAAAAAATCATAAAAAAAGAAGAGGTTTCACAAGCCAAAGTAAGGCTTGGAAAGGTCAGAGGACCTGCTTAGTGTGCAAAACACTTACTTGCAGCATTGTGGGTGCTGTGGTTTAAATGCTATTAGTTTGTGAACAGAATACCCCTATCCCAGTGCATTGTGCCACATTAAATAAAAGCATGAGAAAAAGAGATTCAGAACGCAAAGCTGTGTCAGTGTTCTGTGTAAAAAATCGGTTTGCACATCATGGGAGCTGTTTTTAATCAGCTGCTGTGTAAAGAATATTTTAATCTTCCTGCTGTCAGTAGTATTGTGAATATAGTTGAGCCTTACCTGAATGAAAACAGGACGCAAAGGAAGGGTTTCAGAAATCAAACAAAGCTTTATTCCCGTGTTTACAGTCTGAGTAATTGGAGACTGCGCTGTTCTGCTTCCTATGGTCATATATGGGTTTTTCGCATGAAGCCGTATTGAACAGTATTTCTCGCGTTGTGAACGTGAGTACACAACGGTCCCCCGGGTTCCAGTTAGTGCGTAATTACGCATCGATGAAAAACCGGAGGTTTAAAAAAAGATAATTATCTCACTAATAGTTTGATGTAGAGGCTGTGGAAATATCTACAAGTCGTGGTCTTTAAAATGCATTTGGTCTGAAGGCGTTCTGTGCTTCCATTGCGAAGATATGGACAAAAGAATATTCGTGCTTGGTCAAAAAAATGTCATAAAAACGAAAAAGTAAAGGCTGAGAAAGCATTCACAATGTATTTTATACACAAAGCAAGTGTTTTTGTAACTCTTAGAGGTCTCGTGAAAACGCTACAGGCGTGCCAAAATCATTTTCGAACTTCAAGCTAACTTTACCCCGGTCACGATAGAAGCAGGAAGCAGAAGCAGGAACCGTTGTCAGAAGGAAAGAAGGTGACTATTCATTGTAATTAAAAAATGACTTCGATTCGAACATGTTGTGATATTTAGAAATATAAAAAGTCAATTATTTGTCCATAATATTGCTATTTTATTTTTTCAAAGAAATGTTTGTTAAAAGAAAAGTCATGGCACCAGCTGGATTTGAACAGTTGACCTGTTGCTTACAGGTCCAGCAGTTAGACCACCACACCACTCACATGAGGTGTGGTGAAACAGCCCTACACATACAGTATCAATAGACATTGTACAGCATATACTATTGTGTTGCAGTATATGAATATAATTATATTGTTATTAATTTCTTTTGATACGCGATTCCATATTATATTCCCTATTAATCAAATTCTAAAAGTATGCTAGTTTACTCCGGTATCGAGCATATTCGCAGAAAAGCTTAAAACTACCACGTTTTATACACGTTATTTCACATGTTAATTAAAGACTTCGATGCTTAAAATGTATAGGGAGAAATGGAATACTGGTGTGTATTTTTTCTTTAAAGTACTGAGACCAGCCATATACAGTTTACATACTGTACTGTAATACTGTATGTTTATGTTCCAAAATTAATATCGTTTATGGCCTTCACACGCGTTATGCTCCTATTCTTTTTATGCTCACCTACTAAGATTTCCCTTCAGTGGTAAAATTCCATATGAATATTCATTACTAAAACGGGCACAGTAAAGACATTTAAATCTTTCTATGACCGACCAACACACCACGAGTGCCCCTGTTGGTCAACCAATCACGTACCGCGGTATGATGCATTTGGACGTGCGATGACGTAGCCAAATGCCCGCAGTACGTGTTTGTGCCGCGCACTTTGAATGGTTGCATCTGTATACTATATTTGACTGATAGCGGTAGCTTAAATTAAAGAAAATAACAACAGTTTCTTCATCAACATTTTATGCATCAAACTCTTTAATTCGGTCACTTACTGTGGTTATTTTGGAAAGGTTCTGACAATATACTACAGTATATTAAGTATATATATTATATAAAAAGCTATAATGTTTTAACCTGTTCTATGAATACTTGCTGTCGTTATTTCAACATGGACTTTTTAGAGTCTGCTTAATTATAATATGAAATTGCATCACTAAAGACATTAAAACAATATTAAATTAAGGATCTAAATAAAATATATTTATATAGCTGGTAGTATTACCGTATTCCACTTTCTTTGTAAACATCTGCATCGACTCATTGACTTGTAATTACTTTGAAAACATTCTGACCTGTCTGTTTCAGCCTTCTTTCCGAGTGGTGTGTTGGACCAATGGGTTTGGAGAGCTCCTTTCCCCCCAGAGGTCTGTGTTTTATTCTTGCTTATGGTACAAGTTTTTCTTTTAACAAACAAACTCCTTTTAAAAAAATAAAATCCTAAATATTATGTACACTATACTTACTTTTTATTGTTTTATATCACAAAGTATTCAATGTTAAATTCTATCAATAGAAACATGAATGAGCAAAGGTGAATACTGTCAACAGTGGGAGAAAAAAAACAGTTAAACTGGTTTAATTCGGTTCAATTCAAAATATTAATTCTTCCAGTGGGGCACTTTAAAACAAGCCTTAACAACAAACATTAAAATAAAAGTATAATTATAATGAATACAATCAAAAATAACAAAGTGGTATTAAAAAGACCGCTGAAACTGACTATAATAATGTATCTGATCATTATTAACAATATTAATTTATTATTCATAATAAAGAATAATTTCAAACATCTTGTATTTTTTTCAGGGTCATTTGTTTTCTCACGTTTTCTAACTTTTGCTTTCTTATTAAAATGCCTATTTTTGATGGGTGATTTTTCTTCTTCGTGATCAGCTTAGAATCTTTGTGTATGCTGTAAGTTCTTTTTAATTTTTAAACGTTTTAAACACCTTAATTTTGTAAACATAACATGCGTTTCATATGGGAAAAATCACGTTCTCCTGTCTTCCTGTGGTGTGAAGCAGATCAGCAGGTTGCTGAGAAAATAGCAACCCGCCCACTGAGCTCCATTAGAAAAGAGGCAGAACTGAGAGAGAGAGGAGGCGTGGAGCTCAGCAATACAGAATGAGCCATCTGCAGCCTGGATCCCTTACAGCACCGAGCGTATCTGCGTAAAATTAATCAAGCAACATACATCATTTCTTTTAACTTCAAGATTCTTAATTAGCATTAAAAATAGCTTTCTCACCAGTTAGTTTTTTGAAACATCGTTAAACAAAGCAGGTGCTTATTGTACTTCCTTGTGACATTACACATGGCACAATTATACATTTTAATCGATTTTAATATTTTTTAATACATTTTAGAAAAGTTTCATTTATACAAATACTACAAGCGATTCTCAATTGTATTTCTGAATGTTATGTCACACTTAGTTCACTATTTCATATACATCTAAATACGAAAGGCAGGTGTTAGCATAAACTGTTAGTAATCAATAATTGATATTAACAATTTCACTGTAATAAATTGTTGCCCTTCTTCCACATCTTGAAAAAATATTAATTTACAAGACTTTGTTCAAATATACATTAAATCTGACTATCAGAAAATAAGTAAAATACAAAATTTTAAAATAATGAAAAATGAGGGTAAATATAATAGGGTAAAATATAATTAAAATATTTTTCTAACTAAACAATCATTAATAACAATGTTGAAAAATGTTACTGTTTATAAAAATATAACTGTATTACCTAAAGAATAGGGTTGGCACACTAGTATGCTTTTTGTATCTTTTTTTTTTCAGAAATACAACAGGAGCAACAGATGTCTTAGTGGCTTTCAAAATTAAATTATGCAGCAAACATCACATGTTCTTTTGTAACACACAGCTATCTGTGATTTCTTTTTATATTTAAGCTTTTGCAAGTGTTCATGCATTCCTCTTCTGCACTATGTCTGGTTCAGGTCCATCATGGACCTACAGAAGAACCAGCAGTACCTTTCTATGGGAAAAACTGAAAATACATGTTCAAACCATTATTATTACCAGCCTAAGACAGAGTGGACCCAGTTTACACAGTCCAAATCCACATCCCTGCAATGATCCCTTTATATAGACAAACTGCATACACAATCATCCACTCTACAGAATCTTATTACTGAAATTGTATGAGGGAGCCAGAGCCTATCCCAGCAATCCATGGGCACAAAGCAGGGTACAATCTGGATGGGACATGACTGTGGGAGGAAACTGGAGCAGCTGGAGGAAACCCATGTAAACACAAAGAGAATATAAAAACCTCACACAGATAGCATCCCAGAACTCAATCCTGGGTCCCAGTGTTGTTGGGCAGCACTACTAACCAGTGTGCTACCATGCTGTCTTCCTAGGAATTAACTGCACAAAATAAAAAACTTACATGTACTGTATGCAAAATCCAATTTTATTAAGACAAAATGTACATAACAAACCAACAGAACTAATTATATATTTAAGACAATCTTTTTTAATTCTAGAGATTAGAAACAAACTCATACTCTTCCAATTACACACTGTCCAGACATAGAGCAGGAGAGAGACCTGTCTCTACCTTCCACAAACACTAGAGCAAAATGGAAACACAGTCCTACACACAGTCTTCTCAGAGGGGTTTGATTTGCAGGTCTGCAGACTGTGGTGTTTGATGAACATCTGGAGGAGCTTGTTCTGTCTCTTTAAAGATAAGGAATTCTGCCACCTTGCTCCGCTAAGGAATCTTCTTCAATGTTAGGCTTACATCCTCATGTTCTGTAAGAACAAAAAAACACAATGAATGGATCTAAAAATTGAACTCTTGCAGATTGTCATTGTTTTATTATTATTGTTATTCATTTAAGGATTTGTGCATGACAGTATTTATGGCTAATAATATTAATGCTTAAATCATTTTATATTATGTCAGAGTACATGTATTCAGAAGCCACTGTTACAACTCTTCAGACACTAAAGCCAGGGACTGGAGAAATGGAAATGTAGTGCCAATCCACAAGATGAGTGACAAAACTGAACCGAGCAATTAAAGACCAATAAAGTCTGATTTTTATTACATGAAAGGACAAATAATAAAAACTAAACTAGAGGATCACATACATGGAAAAGTCAACAGGGATTTAGAGAAGGTAGGTCTTACATAACCAAGCTTGGTAGTTCTTAACAAGCAACAATAGTAATTAACAAACAATGCATAGAGTATGATACCGTGTATTTACATTTTCAGAAGATTTTTAATAAAGTCCAATACAAAATATTAATTCTCAAATTACAGGCAAAGAGAATGTGTGTTTGTATTGAGAATTATTTAATAAATAGAGAAAGGAAATAAGATAAGAGTCAAACTGCAGTTATGTAATTATTGGAGTACCACAGAGATCTGTACTAGGACCTCTGCTCTTCTTAATTTATACCAATGATCTCTTCATGATACCAAATTAGTTGGATTAGCAAACACTGGAATCATCAAACAAAATTATAAAACATTAGATAGAAATTAATGGACAAACACCTGGCAGATTGTGTTTGTTTGTTGTTATGTTTGGCAGATACTGTTGTGAAGAGAATGATTGAGCCAGATGGACAACAGACAAGAGAAAGAAAGGGGCAAAGTAAAAGATGAGCAAGAGAGTGAGGAGCAGGATTAAACATGTCAGACGAGGAAATGAGAGGGGATGCTTTTCTTACAAGATCAAGTATCTTATATTTCTCATCACAGTTTTATTATTGGGCAAGGTGAGACACATTGGAATGAGGAGGACTTTAGAAAGATGTGTCTGAATGTGTAGCCCTGTCTGGAACTCCATCCCGATGGATCCCAATCAAAATCATGATCCCACCTGCAATATTGATCCACACCTCACTTGGATCTAAAAGGGGACCTGCAGTTCCAAATTCTTAGACTGGGTTTTAAATATCTGTAACAAAATAAACTGATAGTATCTCAACATTTCTAATTTCAAATTAATTACACAATCATGAACTCTGTGGAAGTACTGCATGGAAGTACTCCATGTTGTCGAAGGAAGACGAGAATCAGCTGGTCTCAGCAAGGGCGAGAGCAAGAAAGTATGCCTCATTCTGAATCACAGACAATGATGGCAATATGGCACTACACATACATCAACACTTCATCTGTTTTGTGATATAAATTGGAGATTGTAATGATACATGTTATCTTGTACTTGGTAGTTTCCTTATGATTTGAAATGCACTCATCATTGCAGATTCATTATAATTCCAAAATGTAAAAAATGCATTGCAGTTCCCCATTAATATACAGATCCAGCCATTAAAAAGCACAGAGTATGCTGCATCAAAACACGGTGGGCATGGTGCATCATACTGCATGCAAATTTAAATATGATAATAGTATCTGGAAGCACCTTGTAAAAATGTCAGGTGGAATTAAAAAAGCTTTACATCTCATATACAGCATTTGAGCTGTTGCCAGAAAATGCCCAGTTTCGAATCCCGGTCACTGCTTAGGGACAGTCTTTTTCCAATCAAGAATTTAAGTTGTATACTCTTTAGATTTTTAATTATTTTAAACTGTGTATTACAGCATGTTAATCATTAAACATTAAAAAGTCAGTATATTTTATGAAAGCAAGATTGCTCAGTTGGACAAAAGCACACGACCTTCAATCTTCATCATAAATATTTTAATTATGCATAAATATTTTATGCATCAAAGAGTTTGACTTGGTAACTTACATGGGTTCTTGTTTTAACGTGCGTGTTCTAACATTAATAAGTTTATATTCTGTAATTCATAAAAAGTTATGTTTTATCCTTTTCTAAGAATAAGTAGTAAGAACACCACTTGCTGTTACTGTAAAAAAATAAAAGTTGTACTGATTTAATACCACCTGATAGTAATATTAATATGGAGTCGTGTAACTAAGCAGCTAATATATTTTGGAAACATAATTTGGACATTTTGGAAACATTTTATGGGAAAGTGGTTTAGTGGGCAGCATTACTCACAGTGTAGTGACCATAGAGTGTTTAATACACTGTACAGTATTTTTTTTTTCTTTGACACTTTCTTTAGTCATAGAGGTGGGAAGATGCCTCCCCCCCTCTCCCTGCCTCACCCGTTCCCATTTTTAACCATTCTGTGTCCGAATCGGAGCGGGTGAGAGAGAGTAGGGAGAGAGAAAAAAAGTGAACCCTGTTTTTTTGATAGTTAGATTTACAGTAACATATGTTTGACCACAGTCTTGCAAATTAATGTTTTTACAAGATGTGGAAGTATGACAATTTATCACACTGCAAATTTGAACAATAATTATTGATAACTAATAGTTTATGCACCTGATGCCTGATTTAATTTAGATGTATAGAAAATATTGAACTGTGACATAACAGTCAGAAATACAATTGGCGCTGCCTCTTCTCTGACTGAGCTCAATGGGTAGTGCGCTGTTTTCTCAACCACCTGCTAATTCGTTTCACACCAAGGGAAGACAGGATAATGTGACTGTACGAGATGCATGTTGCGTTTACAAAATTAAAGTGTTTAAGATGTTTAATTAAAAAGTTTTAAAAAAACTTACAGCTTACACAAATAAGAAACAAGGAAGAAAAATCACCCGTTTTTTCTGGATTTCGTGTTTTTAACGAAACCCATTTTTATGGTTTTAAAACCATGCAATATCTATTTAAGGCATACATGTTATTGTTTCCTATTTTTGATTTTCTTAAAACTAAAAGAATCGGTTGCCCATCGGGCCACACAATATTATGTTACATTTTTATGTTTTTGAGAGACTTCAGAAGGCTTCAACTGATGCATACAAATATAGCTCAATGCCTTCTCATGTTATAAAGTCACTTGCACCTGGGCTCCACTTTATTCAAACTAAAGTTTCTAAAGATGCAACGAAGTACTAAATATTGTTTGAATAAAAGCTGTGAAATGTTTCACAAATCACGATCTTTAAACCTGTAGGTTACAGGCTCTGTGTCATTTGTTCATTAAGTTATTGACATCTGAAACATTGTGTCTCATAAATTGTTATTTTAATAAACGAAGCTTATAAAAACAGAAGAAAAAAATGACTCTGAAAAATATACAAGAAGCTTGAAATTATTATTATTATTATTATTATTAAAATAATATTGTAAATAATGACCAGAAGCATTATTATAGTTTCAGTAATATTTTTAATACTGCTTTGTTATTCTCAATTCTTATTTACAATATATACAATTTCATTTTAAGGCTTGAGGCATCTGTTAAATTGTCCCACTAAATAAAGTGTTTTGAATTAAACCGGTTGAACAGTACAGTATTCACGTAGGCTAATTCACATTTTTATTTCATCTTTAATATAACTTAACATTGAATATGTTATAATATATATACAAAAAACCAAAAACGTTAATATAGCGTACATAATACTTCATCATGCGTGAATGAGTCAAATTAAAAATAAAACGTGTTTACAAAGAAAGTGGATTGCAGTAATAGTACCAGCTATATAAATACATATATTTAGATCCTTAAATTAACATCGTTATTAATTTCTTTAGATAAGCGATTCCATCATATATTACATACAGTGCCTTGCGAAAGTATTCGGCCCCCTTGAACTTTTCAACCTTTTGCCACATTTCAGGCTTCAAACATAAAGATATAAATTTTTTATTTTATGTGAAGAATCACCAACAAGTGGGACACAATTGTGAAGTGGAACGAAATCTATTGGATTTTTGAAACTTTTTTAACTAATAAAAAAATGAAAAGTGGGGCGTGCAAAATTATTCGGCCCCTTTACTTTCAGTGCAGCAAACTCACTCCAGAAGTTCAGCGAGGATCTCTGAATGATCTAATGTTGTCCTAAATGACTGATGGTGATAAATAGAATCCACCTGTGTGTAATCAAGTCTCTGTATAAATGCACCTGCTCTGTGATAGTCTCAAGGTTCTGTTGAAAGCGCAGAGAGCATCATGAAGACCAAGGAACACACCAGGCAGGTCCGTAATACTGTTGTGGAGAAGTTTAAAGCTGGATTTGGATACAAAAAGATTTCCCAAGCTTCAAACATCCCAAGGAGCACTGTGCAAGCGATCATCTTGAAATGGAAGGAGTATCAGACCACTGCAAATCTACCAAGACCTGGCCGTCCCTCTAAACTTTCAGCTCAGACAAGGAGAAGACTGATCAGAGATGCAGCCAAGAGGCCCATGATCACTCTGGATGAACTGGAGAGAACTACAGCTGAGGTGGGAGAGTCTGTCCATAGGACAACAATCAGTCTTACACTGCACAAATCTGGCCTTTATGGAAGAGTGGCAAGAAGAAAGCCATTTCTCAAAGATATCCATAAAAAGTCTCGTCTAAAGTTTGCCACAAGCCACCTTGGAGACACCCCAAACATGTGGAAGAAGGTGCTCTGGTCAGATGAAACCAAAATCGAACTTTTTGGCCACAATGCAAAACAATATGTTTGGCGTAAAAGCAACACAGCTCATCACCCTCAACACACCATCCCCACTGTCAAACATGGTGGTGGCAGCATCATGGTTTGGGCCTGCTTTTCTTCAGCAGGGACAGGGAAGATGGTTAAAATTGAGGGGAAGATGGATGCAGCCAAATACAGGACCATTCTGGATGAAAACCTGTTGGAGTCTGCAAAAGACCTGAAATTGGGACGGAGATTTATCTTCCAACAAGACAATGATCCCAAACATACAGCAAAATCTACAAAGGAATGGTTCACAAATAAACGTATCCAGGTGTTTGAATGGCCAAGTCAAAGTCCAGACCTGAATCCAATCGAGAATCTGTGGAAAGAGCTGAAAACTGCTGTTCACAAACGCTCTCCATCCAACCTCACTGAGCTCGAGCTGTTTTGCAAGGAAGAATGGGCAAGAATTTCAGTCTCTCGATGTGCAAAACTGATAGAGACATACCCCAAGCGACTTGCAGCTGTAATCGCAGCAAAAGGTGGCTCTACAAAGTATTAACGCAAGGGGGCCGAATAATTTTGCACGCCCCACTTTTCATTTTTTTATTAGTTAAAAAAGTTTCAAAAATCCAATAGATTTCGTTCCACTTCACAATTGTGTCCCACTTGTTGGTGATTCTTCACATAAAATAAAAAAATTATATCTTTATGTTTGAAGCCTGAAATGTGGCAAAAGGTTGAAAAGTTCAAGGGGGCCGAAAACTTTCGCAAGGCACTGTATTTTGCGGATTTTTAAAAGTGAGTTTTTTTACTGCGATAATGAGCGCAAGTATTCATAGAAAAGGGTAATCATTTAACTTACTCAACTTTGAACGTGTTGTGATATTTAGAAATACCAACAAATTCAATATAGTGTCGGTTATATTTACTATTTTAGTTTTTCAAAGAAATGTTTAATAATAATAAACTTTATTTTATATAGCGCCTTTAAAGGTGGCTTCTCAAAGCGCTTTACAGGATGACAATAACAATAAATAAGAAGACTACAACAATAAATAAGAAAATTTCACAAGACAGGACACAATTATAATTACAACAATACAACAATAACAATAGAGGAGACCGTGGAAGATGGTATTAAGAAGAGCAGAGGGGTGAAGAATGGAAGCAGTTAAGTAAAGGCTTTTCTGAAAAGGAGGGTTTTGAGTCTGGATTTGAAGGAGTTTAGAGAAGGTGACTCTCTAATATCCTTGGGCAAGGAGTTCCAGAGCTTGGGGGCATAGCAGGAGAAGGCCCTGTCGCCCATACAATGTAGACGGGCTTGGGGGACAGTAAGGAGGGCAGAATTTGAAGAGCGGAGGTTGCGAGGTGGGGAGTAGGGCGATAAAAGTTCAGACAGGTATTGAGGTGCCAAGCCATGTAAAGCCTTGTAGGTGAGCATGAGGATTTTAAAGTCTACGCGGAATTTGACCGGAAGCCAGTGCAAGGACTCCAGGATAGGAGTAATGTGAACACTTGCACTAGATCTGGTCAGGATTCTGGCTGCTGAATTTTGGACATACTGCAGCTTGTTCAGAGTAGATTTAGATACCCCAGGGAGCAGAGCATTGCAGTAGTCAATTCGAGAGAATACAAATATGTTGATCAGCTTTTCAGCCACAGTAAATGATAGCATAGGGCGTAGTCTTGCGATATTTCTAAGGTGAAAAAAAGATGTTTTGACAGTATGCTGTACATGTGGGTCGAATGTTAAGCCAGAATCGAATATAACCCCAAGGTTTTTCAATTTTGATTGGAGCTCAAGTACAGAGCCATCTACAGACAGGGTTACAGGACTGGCTTTACGAAGTTGATGGGGGGTACCAATAAGCATGACTTCAGTCTTGTCACAGTTAAGATGAAGGAAGTTTTGAGTCATCCAAATTTTTTATGTCAGAGATGCAATTAGATAGAATAGAGACAGCCACATCAGTGTCGGGTTTGGTATGGATGTATATTTGAGTATCGTCAGCGTAAAAATGAAAGCTGAGGCCATGTGATCTTAAAAGCTGACCAAGTGGGAACATGTAAATGCTGAAGAGCAAGGGGCCCAGTATTGAGCCCTGAGGGACACCAGACTTGACAAGACCAATTTCAGACCTGTACCCATTGAGAGAGACAAAGTGACAGCGATCAGTGAGGTAAGACTTAAACCATTTGAGGGCAGTGTCAGAGACTCCAAACACAGTCTCGAGACGAGAAAGCAAGATGTTATGGTCAACAGTGTCAAAGGCAGCACTGAGATCAAGAAGGATGAGTATGGAAAGAGAACCAGAATCAGAAGCTATTAGGAGATCGTTGGTGACTTTGACTAGGGCGGTTTCTGTGCTGTGAAGTTGACGGAAGCCAGATTGGAGGGGTTCGAAAAGGTTGTTTGTCATGAGGTGGTTATGTAACTGAAGTGTGACAGCACGTTCTAGAATTTTAGAGAGAAAGGGTAAGTTGGAGATGGGGCGAAAGTTGTTAAGATTGTCGAGAGCCATGTTAGGCTTCTTTGGCACTGGGGTAATAGCAGCAGTTTTGAGGACCGTTGGTACAATGCCGGTGCTCAAGGATTCATGTATTATATTGAGGACAATGGGACAGAGAGAAGAGAAACAGGACTGGAATAAAGTGGTGGGAATGGGATCTAAAATAGATGTGGTGGGTTTCATGCGCGTAACTAGTTTGTTTAGGGATGCTGAGTCAAGAAGAGAGAAGCTGGAGAGACGGGAACCAGAGAAGTTGGATGAGGAGGGAGGAGGTGTGGAAATTATATCCGTAGTGGAGAGAATGTGATGCCGGATGTTGTCAATCTTAGAACTAAAGAAATCTAAGAATGTGTTGCAAAGTTGTGATGAGGCAGGTAATGTGGTGGGGCAGTTTGGCTTGAGCAGTCTGTTGATGGTGGAGAAAAGATGTCTGGGATTGTTTTGGTGATTTTCAATGATGTGAGAGAAGTAGGTGGATCTAGCAGACTCTATAGTAACCTTATAATCAGATAAGTAATCTCTCCAGGCCTGATAATGTACATTTAGTCCGGAAAGACGCCACCTACGCTCAAGTTTGCGAGAGGCTGCCTTCATGAAACGCAGATGGTCATTGTACCAGGGGGCAGGGCGAGAGAAGGAGATGGTTCGAGTTTTTAAAGGAGCAAAGGTGTCAAGGGTAGATAAAAGAGCATTGTCAAGTAACTGTATTTTGTCCTCTAGAGGGTCAGAGGAAGAGAAACAGGATAAGGAGGACAGAACAGAATTTGCAAACCTTGGGTGATCAATTGATCGCCAGTTGCGGAAATTTACAGAGCGTGAGGGGGAAGTGTTAGAAACAGGTAATTCCAGATTGAAGAGAATGGCTAAGTGGTCAGAGAGGCCTAGATCAAGGGGGGAGCAGTGGGAGACAAAGGAGTCATTTGCAATAATTAGATCTAAGGTGTGTCCTTTGTTATGTGTAGGGGTACAAACAAACTGAGCAAGGTCAAAGCATCCCAAAAGAGAAAGGAAGTCTTTAGCCAGACTGGAAGAGGTTGAATCAATGTGTATATTAAAGTCCCCTAGAATAAGGATCCTTTTAAATGTAAGGGATAAGAATGAGAGAAAATCAGCAAACTCACCTAAGAAGACTCCACTGGGTTTGGGTGGTCTGTAAACTGTGGCAATAATAGTAGATTGGGGGATAGAAACATTTAAAACAAGACACTCAAAAGAAGAGGGAGGAGGTATAGCTATAGGACTTAGACTGTAAAAAAGGTTGTAAATAACAATGATGCCCCCGCCTCTGCCTGAAAGACGCGGAAGGTCAAAGAAACCATATCCAGGAGGAACTAGTTGGTTGAACAGGAGTCCATCGTTTTGTTTGTGCCATGTTTCGGTTAAGCACAGAAGGTCCAGTTGTTTTTCTTTGATAATGTCACATAAAAGAAGAGCCTTGCTGTTAACGGAGCGGGTGTTGAGTAGCGCTGATCTGGCCAGTCTCGGTGATGCAGGGGGAAGCGGAGTGCGGTCCAGGTGCGGTAGTGAGAGGAGATTTTTTAGATCGGCGCCGGTACGTGATGGACTTACAGACGTGCGGCGAAAGGCAGGGATAGAGACTCCGCAGGCAGACGAACGTAGAGAACGGCGTCCTGTGCTGCGATGGATGTAGCGAGTCGGTCGTAAAATCCCAGTAGAACGGCAGTAATCGAATGTGTCTTTGACCAGGAAGTAGCTTTGTTTTAGTTGAAGAAGTTTCAGTGCAGTGTACCTCAGAGACATGATTGATGAAACGAGACGGGAAGGAAATCCAGAGAAGGCGGTAGCAAGTTTATTTGTAAGAAAACTAAAAAGGCAAGAGCTGGGTTTGAACCCTTGCCCTCCATCATGCAAGTCAAATGCCTAAGCCATTACACCAACAGGCCGCTTGACAACTTAACCTATAACTGAACAGGGCAGGCAAAAAGTTTCCAAGTAATCGTGGGTGAACGAGTCAAATTGATGCAGATTTTTACAAAGAAAATGTACTACTGTGATAATTTGAGCTATATGAATATAATCATATTGTTATTAATTTCTTTAGATACGCAATTTCATATTATATTTCATATTAAACAAATTTTTAAAAGTATGAGGGTTTTTACTGCGATAACGAGTGCAAGTATTCACAGAAAAGGTTAAAGCATTATAACTTTTTATGAAGTAAATAAACTTAATATAGTCAGAAGGAGCACGTAAAAACTAACCACAGCATGTAAACAAATGAAAGACTGATGTTTAAAATTTTTAGGAAGAGAGTGGAATACTGGTGTGTATTTTTTATTTAAACTACCAATACCAGCCATATACAGTTTACATGATATGTTTATGTTCCTAAATTAATATCGTTTATGACCTTCAGACGCGTTATGCTCCTCTTCTTTTTATGCTCAGCTACTAAAATGACCCTTTTGTTGTAAAATTCCATATTAATATTCAATATTAAGCAGATTAAAACATGCACAGTAAAGAGATTAAATGATTAAATCGTTTCACTAACAACCAATGCACCACGAATGCTACCTGTTGGTAATTTTAGCCAGCCAATCACGTACTGCGGTATAACGCGGTGAACTGTAGATAATTTTGCAGGGTACGGGATTGTACCGTGCATTTTGAATGGCTGCATCTGTAAGTGGAGTGGTTGAAAATGTTAACAAACAACAAACCTTGGCATTTAAAAGGTGTAAAACTATTTTGTGTTGCACATGATGAGTGTGTAGATATAAACAATGTACCCCCATTATCAATTCTTGTGAGATACAGTGACTGAAATGGAATTTGAGAAGAGCTGTGCTGCCCAAAACCCATGAATGGCACAACTACAGGGGAAGATGTAGCTAAAATGCTTATTAATCATTTTGAGGAAAGAGGAAACGACACAAATGAAGTATTTCCTGGAACGACTGACAGTGCCCCTGCTATGGTATGAAAACTGATGTGATAAATCTTTCTAGTATTTCTCCAACGCATGGATGTCAAGTCACTCAACGCACTGGGATTTAAGCCTCTAGGTCCAGAAAACACATTTGCTGTTTTCCAGGGACAGTCCTGTATGTTTGATACCTCCTTTAGATCTAAGATAAGTTTTGGAACATCTTCCTGAAATGTAATCTTAGTTGTTAATGTTAATGCTGTGTTTAACTTAAAGCTTTAACAGCTTGGATGAATGGCAGCTCCTCAGCAAAATGATGAAGAAGTATCCATCAAAATTAAAACATTACCTTTTATAGCTAATATAACTCAAAGTATTATGAAAATAAGAAATAGCTAAAATATTAATAAATTAAACACAAAGAAAATAATTTGTAATGTGAAGTCATTTTGAGGGTTTGAGACATAGAACAGACCCCTGACTTTAAACCACTTAAACGAGGAATGGTTATTCAGGGGCTTAAGATTATACTCTCAGCTAATATAAATGCATTGTAGCATCTGAACTCCATCAACATCACTGTAAATAAACAACTATCCAATTCAGAGTCACAGTTACCCAGAGCCTGTCCCAGTAACCACTGGACACAAGGCAGACTGGCACCCTGGACAGGATGCCAGTCTACCAAAGGGCACACAACCACACCAGTGCCAGCTTTCCCAGAAGTTTATTAACCTACCAGGATGTCTGTGGACTTTGGGAGAAACCTAGAACACCACACAAACATGGGGAGAACACACAAACTCCACACAGATAGCACCCCAGATTCAAAAGAGATGAGAGATAATCAAATTGATAAATATTGTAAACCTAACTCACTTCTGTAGCTACTTACTTTCAGAATATTAAAATATAAAATATTAGAACGAATGGAGCAATATAAGAGATAAGGGTAAGATTCAAGTGGATAAGGGAGGCTGGCACTGCCATAGCAACTAAGGAATCTAAAAGCATTCAAATCTGCATAAATCCACTAATTCACCTTCCTGGAGAGAATCTCTAGAAACTGGTTAAAGCTACACAGACCTAGTGTTCTAATCTGCAAGGACTCTATGATTAAAATCTCAAGAAGAAAAGTACCTTCAGAATTATAAATCAACAACATATACTGTACAGAATATATTTTAAAAAATGGGAAAGGTTGTGTTTTGAGTATCTCAGTAACCATATGTTTACAAAGAGCTCAAAGACAAGAACTTGTATAACATTAAACAAAAATATCCTTTTTATATGTCACCCTTCTTTTTTGTTTTGTATTTTCTAGGTGTTACGTTTTGATGCATGTGAAAATTGGAATGTTGTGTGTCTTAACATATCTAAATAAAACAATAATAATAAATCTCCAGTGTTCACTTACTGCAGTGTTGTTAATTTACAGTTGGGATTCCTCCGAGCTGCAGACAGCAGTTTCACTCCTGAATCCCCCAGGTTATTGCCACCCAGATACAGTTTTCTCAGACTGGAGTGTTGAGACTGAAGAGCAGAGGCCAGATCTTCACAACATCTCTCTGTTAGTTTACATCCCAACATCCTGCAGACAAAAAGACAGGAACACAGCTGAGCATCTGCACAGCTCATCCACATGAGTCTTCACTACAGCATGCAGCTCAGCAGTACTATACAACATCATGTCATTATCCATCTCAGAGTGTCCATGGATGAGGATGATGAAGATAACAGCTGCTTCAAATTTTGGGTTCCAGAAGGAAGAAGAAAGATGAGAAGAAACTGTCAGGAAGGGAGACAGTGGGAAACAGGGAGACACACGGAGCTTCAATGGCTGGAAAAGGGAAATAGAATGAGATAGGCTTTGACTTTTAACCATAATAGAAATTGCTTCACATTGAAGTAAGATACAAGATGTGAAGAGGGGTTAATTAAGTCCTTTCAGCATGAAGATTAGACTTCTAGGCAGCAGGCTGCAGTTTATGTCAGGAAAGGGAGAACTGATAAGGATTCCAGATGCCAACTAGAAAACCCCTGGGGGCTTAATCCCTGACCATTTGGCCAAAAGGCTGTAAACTGGCCAAACACGTGACCTCCCCCCTTTACCATAATAACGACTGACATCAGAAGCCGCAGGGAAACCCTATATAAACTGAAAATTTGTACCGGCACTTTGAATAATACTTCGGTTTTGTTGTTTCTTGCGGGAAACAATACTTCGGCATTATTGTTACTTGCATGCAAGAAACTCATCTGTTTAACTTCATCCAGAACTGGGATCCAGAACTTTATTCTTTCTGTTACAACAACATTTTATTGTAATTAATACAAAATGTAAATTAACAACATTGGAGTAAGAGACTGGAGATTTCGATTGCTATTTGTAGATGTGTTGAGGAAAACAACATTCTCTTTTGAAGAAAAACCATTTAAACAAAAACAAGCAAGGTTTTAGCTATTACAACACATAATCAAAATGTGAAGCAATAAACAATCTCAATCAAAATTTGGCAGATGAATTGACCATGTGACTGCATCTACTTTGTATGAGTCAGGAAACTGAACTTCAGTACAAAACAGCAGATCAAGAGAGAGCGAGTCCATACAAACCAGAATTCTGCCACAGACTTTGTCTGCCACTGGGGCAGACAAATTTCACATGAATACCATTAATATTAATACAGTTGGACTCCATTGTCAATAGAGTACTGTACATGAGTTCTGTTAAAATTACTATTATAATGTGTGAGAGAGAGTCAATTATGTTTTAGAAAACAAATCAACTTTATTAGGGAGGCAGAGTTGCACATTTGTATTCCGAATGGGAGGGGAAAGACAAAGAAAAGAACCCCCCCCCGCCGACAAACTAACTGACTAATAAAACAACTAGATAGGCTAGAACCGGAAAGGTGGTCGTCCCTAACAATGAGGCCGTACTAAAAAAATTCATATCTACACTAACTAACCAACCAAAAGCAAAGAAGAAAAGCACACATGTTTTTCCCCATCCCTAAAACACACCACTCAACTAACCTCATTCACCGTCACTGATCTCTCAGTATTCCCCCTTTTGTAGTCTGATTTTCCCCTTTTAAATGCTTCTGCCTCATTTGCTTAATATATTAATTAGCAGCACCCAGAGAAAAAGGAGAAAACAATTAGGGAAAAAATAACTTTCCAACTGAGGACCATTACAACCATAGATATAGATTCCAGGTTAGTTAGCTAGATAAGCAAACTAACCACATTTCTCCATGATACTGTGATGTCACAGTGGTAGTGACCCCCATGAACAGATGTGTCCACCACTCCAGACACACCCCTCACAGCCTGCTGGGGAACTTTTCCACAGTTTTTGCAAGCACTCTCCTTCAAGAGTGGTGAAGTACTCGCCCCTCATCATGGCACCAGAGCATGGGGCACACATCCTCAGAGACCTCTGGGTCCTCAACTCGCAGACTCTCAGACCCCGAGTCTCCAGCTCACTCACTCAACTGTCCTCTCTATCTGATCTCCACTGAGATCATTATGTAGGTCCCTCACTGAGCCAAGCCCTTCTGTCACAGATTCCTGGACTCAAGGAGCCTGATCTCTCACATGCCATCCAGCTGGTCCTTTTCAGGGAGATGGCACCCTCTGCTCCTAGTCAACACAGGGAGCCTCCTGCTCCTTCCCTTCATCACATCCCATTCGTGCTGAGACTCACACTTTCTTTTATAAAAAACAAATACACAAACTCCCTGGCTCCTCACTTTGATGCCACTCTGTGTATACGCTGCACAGATCTGCCTTGTCAATGTCACTGACAGTAGTTCATTGATAATAATAATAGACATTTTCATAATTTTATTTTAATTATTTTTTTTATTTTGAAAGGCTAAGAAAACCTTGTCAGGTCAGTAACATCACTAGTTGTACTGATGGAAATACATATCAAGGCTACGAAGTTTACAGAAAAAGTGAAAGAGGTGTGTGAGAGTTTTGGTGTATGAAATTAGGGTGTGTGTTATGCCTATTTATTGTTCATACATTTCAGGCACCTCAAACCTCTCCGAAAGTCCACATTTTGGAAGAAATTGTGGACTACAACGAAAAAAGTGGATTGCAAACTCTGATCTTTAAGAAATGTATAACTGAGATGCCAGGATAACATCTCTTTTACTATTTGCTTATAAAACTATG
Source organism: Lepisosteus platostomus (assembly GCF_059453375.1). Lineage (NCBI taxonomy): Eukaryota > Metazoa > Chordata > Actinopteri > Semionotiformes > Lepisosteidae > Lepisosteus > Lepisosteus platostomus. The sequence continues at coordinate 25,636,900 of NC_142626.1, read as the reverse complement.
ACTGTGTGTCTATAATTGACCATAGGTATCTGTATAATTTTAGATTTTGAAAAGGTTTTGAGACCCTTGGACCTGGCTTTATAAAACCTTCATGCAGAATGTGCTGTATTTGTTCCCCAGTTTCAGTAGAAGACACTAGAGTAGCAATGGAAAAACAATCTGCGTATTTTCATGAGCTACAACTTTAAAAAATTGACTTTTAAAGAATGACAATTAAACCCCATTGTTTTGTACCCATTTACAGTGTGGCACCTAGTGGAAAGTCATATTAAAATAAAACTACTGTACATGGGGCTCACACTGTCCAGTTTTTCATAAAAACTTGTATTTTATCTGATGGATGCCGGTTTCTTTTTCTTCAATTGTTGAATAAGGGAAATAACATTTACATCTGCCATTGTTAGGTATAAAATACAATTTTTTTATTCTTTGTTACTTCCCTCTGCTGTGTGTTTTAATGGGGTTGCCTGGGACATGGAACTTCGGGTCACCCCTTATGTAAGATAATAGATGCAGGAGACACAGCTTAGTGAATAGTGTCCTAATGTTACTCTTTGTTACTTAGATCCTGATATAAATCCTTAAGGATCTATAACAGCTGGAAATGACGTGTCTCTCATGGATACACTTCTCATTGGACACTATTTGGAGAGATCTGAATCTTGCTTTGAGAAATCCCAATCACCAGCTGATCCTTTTTAACTTAATATCTAGAACACATCTATTGTCTCGGAGTCAGTTTCACTGCAAATTACTGATTCCTCAAAGTGCACACTGTGTTCCCAGGGAGCCACAGGCACACTCTCTCCTGTAGTCTGGGAAAGCACTGATATTTTAGAGTTTGAGAGTTTTGGGAAAAGGTGTGTGCAACACTGTCCACATTGTTGAAGCAGAGTGCTCCTCACTCCCCTCTGATATTACTGTTGAATAGCCACTCCTCTACTGACTGAGCAGCACTACAGAAAAGGGTCTGGGTGGTATTACTTCTGTGAAGAGAGTGATTGAGACAGATGGAAAACAGAAAAGAGAAAGAAAGGGACAAAGTTAAAGAGGAACAAGAGAGTGAGGAGCAGGTTTTAACCTGCGAGACACGGAAATGAGAGGGGAAGCTTTTCTTACAAGATCAGGCATCTTATATTTCTCATCACAGTTTTATTACGGGGAAAGTGAGACACAGTGGGATGAAGAAGACTGTAGAAAGATGTGTCTGAATGTGGAGCCCTTAGTGGAACTTTTATTTCTATTTAATTCCCACTTGCTCCCAATTAAAATCATGACCCCACCTGCAATATTGATCCACACCTCACTCAGATCTAATAGGGGAACTGAAGTCCCAAGTTCTCAGACAGGGTTTTAACTCTTGGTATCAAAATAAATTGACAGTATTGTAAAATTCTACACATTTCAGTTCAAAATAATGAATTTTGTGAAAGAACTGCATGGTTGCCATGTTGGTGAAGGAAGACGAGAATCTGCTGGTCTCACCACTGGCGAGAGCAAGAGTTTGCGAGGATTGTGATATAAAACTGGCCCTTCCTGCTCACTAGTCGCTGTAAGCCAAAACTTGATAATGAATATAAGTATGTTTTGGTTGGTTGGCAGATTGTTCTTTTTTGCAATACTTAAAAGACTCTAAAAAAAATGTGCACGTTTTGTGAAAATATTTTAAATTAATATGGTAGCAAAATTTGCTTGCTCTAAAACGTGTTAACAATGTAACTGGGACACTTTTTCGTCATTGAAAAATCTGTTGCCTCATTCTGAATCACCGACAATGATGTCAATATGGCACTATGCATACATTGAAACTTCATCTCTTTTGCAATATAAATTGGAAGTTATGTTATGGCACATGATATTGTGTACTTGGTAGCTTTGTTGTGTTTGAAATGTACTCATCATTGCAGATTCATTATAAAATTGAAATGTAAAAATAGCATTGCAGTTCCCCTTAAATATAGGATAATATTTCATATGTCAATATTTTAGGTACAAATAAAACCACTAATGAGTTAATATGAAACATTTTATGAGCTAATGCATATTTAACATTCACAGTTTTAACAGTCTATTACAGGTCTCAAAAAGACCTTCAGGTTAATGCATTAAATGAAACCCCTAAACCAGTCGCTGACATACAGCATGCATGACATTACTGGCACACAAAGGGATTTTTAACAGCATGTGCAAAGAAAATGGCATGTGTAATAAAAGTCTAACAAAGATATTAAGTTCAGAAACAATAAAATCTGTGCTCGACTGTAATTCCCTGCAACATATATCCTAATAAAAGTTCTTTGTCACAGAAAAAAAATGATTTACTTGGTTTATTTATTGCATCATTTGTAGTGGAGTTAGGAAATTGTTTTCACAGCAAAGCTCGCAATCTGACCAGAGGCTAAAAGAGTCATTAGCTGTAACTTCCTGATTTCTTCCAATGACACAGCTATGTAACCAGGCGAGTAGCCTGGGACATCATTTATTATCAACTGGATGCTGCAGGAGCCTAGAAAGATCCACTCGTTCAAAGGCTTTGGACAGGTCGGCTAGCAGCACTCTCAACACTGTTGGTTATCTGGCATCTGTAGCTGTTAGTCAGGAGTGTGTGGCTCATACAGGGGCCGATGTAGTGTAGTGAATTTAGGCAGATAAGCAGACTGATGTTTGCATTTGGATATAACTACAGTCATGAGTTTATTCACAACAAATATGTCAAGTCACTCAGCACTCAGAGATTTGAGCCTGTAGGTATAGGAAATGTACCTGAATTAGATGTGTTCCAGGGACAGTCCTGCATGCTTAATAATCTAAAATATGTAATTTCTGTAAATTTAACTGAGGTTATATTTCAGGAAGTTTATAATGTTAATGCTGTGGTGTAATATAGTTGTAGATGGAAGCTGTTTGGGAAAAAGTTGAGGAAAAAAATTAAAAGGCTTCATCAAATCTAAGCCTCCCCAGGTCATAAAAGGCAAGGCTGCTGACAATGAACTAAACAAAAATAAAATAGAACAAACATACTAAAAATAATAAGTAAAATAGTAGATGGAATTGAACTATAAAATTAAATTATACAATACAAATGCTCATAATAGTCCAATCAAGACAATAGAGTGCTTTAAAAACTAAAAATGACAAAGGTGATAGTGTTTAAACAAGAAACACACCAGACAGACAATGACTGTTACGTCCCTGTACGTGTTTGTGTGTGTATTTGTGTAATGTTGCCATAGCCAAAATGTAATGTAGTGGCTCTCTGAAGGCACCAGTTCTGTAGGGTTTGGGCATTTACTGGAACAATTATTAATTGTAGCAGTAAATCACAAAATTGATTATTTTGATGGCTTTAGAATCCAACCATGCGACATAACTCAAACAACGCACACACACAGGTACTAATACACGAGGATACATTTATTAATACATAGAATATGCATGTAAACCTAACAGATCTTATCGTGAGGGTTATCAGAATACAAAAGGTATATATTCAGTCAGTTACGAAGTGTTACATATATCAAGAGGACATACGTTCAGTATATCATTCATTTAGACCGTTTCGTAAATGAACTTGGTTATAACTTCTACATTAGATACTCAAAACAAGTACATAACTCTTAGGAATTAAATTGATATCAACTGGTTGGGATAACAATTGAATTCTCGAGCAGTAATGCATTGAAGTTGAATACTCATCCAATCTCAGGGATTCAGATCTCCTGCGGGCACAAAGAAACAGTTGCAGGCTGTTGCTGTCCAATCCACGCTCTCTGGCTCGGTGCCAGGCTGTGCTGTGCGGTTTGCGACGGTGCTCTGCTGATGCTCACTGACCGGCTAGTTAGTGTTGGCTTTAACTAGCAAAGTTTGCGCACAGGAGAAAAGATGACTGTGAGTCCCAGCAAGTCAAGAAGAGGACCGATTCGTTCCTGATGAAGAGCTAGTTCTGAATAGTGATTCAGCTGTCCACAGTTCTGACCTGTTCACGAGGCCTGCTGCTGGTGCTAACCTCGGGTGGATCCTCTGGTTACTCTCTGGCAACCTCCGCTCTCGACTCTTAGAACAAAGGAGAGTTCTGGCACTCGGACACACTGGCCGTTCCGTGGTTGTCCGGGCTGAGTCTCAGGATGGTCAGGAGGCGCGCTGCGAGAATGTCTTCTGCTCCTGGGCCGTCCTGCCCTGGAATTCTCCTTTGAATTCCCTTTAGAAAAGTCCACAGAATTCTCCTGAATCTTACTGAATCTTACTGAATCTTTCAGGCTCTCTGTGTTGCCTGTTTTTACCTGGAGGAACTTCAGCTCGTTGATTGGCTGAAAGTTCCATGGGCATCAGAGTCCCGCGTGGGTTACTCGGCCCTACCAGTCCCTGATTGGTTGATCAAGTTGAGATATGAGTCACTTGCTCCTGACACTTAGGAATGCAGTCCAGATGTCCATCTGGCACTCCCTAGACAGATAGGCGCCAATGGATGATCATTGATCATGATAGCCAGGCTTAGTTAAGTGCATCCCCCTTTGGGAGCTGTCCTAGGAAACCTTATCAAAGGAAACCTTAAATCAGCCTGCATGAATAGTTTCTCTGTGGCTGCACCACAGAGATGAACAGAGAGATGAGGCCTAATTTGGGAAAGCTCAGAGACACGCCCACCGGGATATACCGGGATATACCGCGAAATACCCCATCCATTTTGAATGGCTGCATCTGTATGTCCTTGGAAAGATTGGACATGCTGACATAACACTGATGAAGGTGTACATATTGTATACACGTACACTACATGTACGTGGTGTAAGTGTATATGAAGAAGGACACTTCTTAATGTGCAAAGTTATTGGCAGGTGATGTTACAGGAATACCTGTAATTATTTGAAGAGGATTCAATCTAATAGACCCTAAGACTTATGGAGAACAGTAAACCCTAATGTTGAAGACTTGTCATGTGATTCTACATCATGTGGAAAGCTTTCTAGCAGGATGAGACACAACTGAGGCTCCAGCATCTGCTGCACACTAAAACATAAATTAATCTTAATCATAATTAATCAGGTTTTTTTTTTACAACTTACAAGTCACCTCCAATATCTTCTAAAACAAACCGTAAGACTGGAACAGACAAAAAGTCCTTTTTCACTGTAGTAAAGCATTTTTACAAAAGATGTATAGAGTCCGTTATCATAAACCAATAATCTCACACACCAAAATGCAACCTAAAAATCAAAAGCGGAGCGAAACTTGTAAAATTAGACAATAATTAATAAGAATTGCTTACACTTACAGTGTATATAGTGCTTTTCTGGACACTCCACTCAAAGTGCTTTACAGATAATGGGGATTCCCTCCTCCACCACCACCAATATATAACCAACATCTGGATGATGCACCAGTACGCTTACAAAACACCAGCTCTCAGTGAGGAGGAGAACAGGGTGATGAAGCCAATTCATAATGGGGATTATTAGGAGGCCATGATGGGTAAAGGCCAATGGGAAATTTGGCCAGGATGCCAGTGTAATACCCTTACTCTTTTCGAGAAACACCCTGGATTTTAATGACCACAGACAGACCTCAGGTTTACGTCTCATCCAAAGGACAGAGCCTGTTTACAGTATAGACTCCCCATCACTATACTGGGGCATTAGAATACATACAGGCTGTGGGGTGAGTGCACCCTACTGGCCCCACTAACACCACTTCCAACAGCAACCTTAGCTTTTTCCAGGAGGTTTTTCCAGCTTCAGTGGAATGTTTTATCCAAGCTAGTACACATACTGTATGGTAATGTCTACAAGCATTTTCAGCTGGCTGACAAGGCTACAACTTGAAAAATTGATCTTTTTGAAAACCAGGGGAAAAAATCTGTTTTTTGATTTTTTTCATCCTGCATACTGTATTTCTGCCTGGTGAGAGGACACAGTAAGACATATAGTATAAGAAATCTAAGACTTCTACTGTATACTGTATAGTTCTACTGTATAATTACATTTATTACATAATTGCAGAGTTATTATAAACTGTTTGAGGGGACATCATTCCAGGTGGAAATTGACTATTTGGCTGGAGGTCTTACTGGGCTAAACTAAATTGTATCTTTAAACACAAAAACTGAAATGAAAAAAACGTGGATCCAGAAAAAGCAACTGACAGGGTATTAGAGCCTTTTATATTTGAAACTTGTAAGGAATTTGGTTTTCACAATGGTTTTATAGCTTGGCTACAAGCAATGTAAAAACAACCAAATGCACAAGAACAGGGTCATGGTATTCTGTCAGACAGCTTTAATTCATTCAGGGAAACAATATGAGGATAACAGGGAAACATAAGGATACAGAGGGAGGTGATATAGCAGGAGAAACACACAATCAGGCTCTTTATAAAGATTATGTTATTATATACAGCAGAAATTCAACATATTTTCCTGTTATCACAGATGTAATCACAGACTACAGCAACTTTTCAGAATAGGGATTCATTCTGAAGCATTGTTATTGGGGAATCTATATCCCTGGAGGTCAAAAACAAATTTTAATTTACAATAGGATTGGGATAAGATAAAATGTTGAGCAACTGCAATATCCAGAAACCTAGAAAACATATTAAAATTAAATTAAGAGGTGCTAGAAAATCAACTGAAGCAAGACCTCAATAGATGGAAACTGCTGCCTGTCTCATTCTTGAGAAGGATGAAGACAGCAAGAATGAAGGTACTTCCAGGATTTCTGTCTTGTTCCAGACCTTCCTTATTCCCCTCAATGACCATTACTAAAACATCTATTTTATGTGGTTTAAAGTCAGGGTCCCATCCTATTGTGACCATCGCAGTCCAACACGGGCTTGTGCCGTCCGGCACTCCACCCCACCGGTTCGTCCTGCAGCACCCGGGATGCAAACCTGGGTCTCCAGCATAACACAACAGGGAACCAGCCGCATGAGCTAAAGGAGACCTCTCTCAGCCAGGGGGCTGAGGTCCCTGCTACGCGCAGGGAGGGCAATGACATCACCGTGTCTGAACTAGCTCCGCTACACTATTTCTATAAACCCCTCAAAATTACTATTTCTTTACTTATTTATTTCACAGTACAAATTCTTTTCTATGTGATTACTGTATTTAAATTGCAGAATTTATTTTCATAATGCTTTGCTTTGTTCTGTTGGAAGCAAGCAGGGCAGGCAGACGAAAGATCAAAAAGGCAGGGGTTGAGCTGAGAGGAACTGACACCAGGGAGAGTCTGAAGGGGAGTCAAAGCACATGCACATGCAGGGTTCAAAGCACAGGGATAAGTCCAAGACATGGTAAAACAGACAAGGTCAAAGAACACAGAGATAGGAGAAAACACTGGGGAAAATCAAATCAAAGCTGAGAGAAGTAAATGAGACTCTAAGATGAGAGGTTAACAAATTGGTCATACCTAACTTATTTCCACAGCTACATCCTTTCAGATGTATGTAAAATATCAGAAAATACAGGAGGAATACGAGAGTAAGATGCATATGAGAAAAGGAGTTTGGCACTTTCAAAGCAATTGAAGAATCTTACACCATTCAAATCTGCATAAATCCACCAATTCACATTCATGGAGACAGGGTGAGTAAAAAGTTCATATTCGAAACACTAATTACAAGCCAAATATGATCAATTTGAGAGCACAAACTGTTGGAAGAAATGTGAGGAAACCCTGGCATATAGTAAACATTTTTTGGTATGAAAATAAATTGGGGAAAGATTCTTGAAGAAATATAAGAAAATCCTCATTAGGAGTCCTTTTCCTTCTGGGACAAACACCAGATGAACGGCCTTCAGAGGCAGAAAGATACTTGTTAACAACTGTCAGAACTGCAGCCATGAAATAAATCACTAGAAACTGGTTAAAACTGGACAGACCTTGTGTTTAAATTAAGACGGACTCTATGAATGAAATCTCATGAAGAATATTACCCACAGAATTATAAATCAAAATCAACATACAAATGTGTAAAAAAAGATGGGCAAAATTGGAAAGATTGCGTGTCGAGTTTCTCAGTAATGAGATATTAACAAAGAGCAATAGTCACAAACAAGAACTTGTATAATCTAAATAAAACCCCAAAATACAAAGAAATCACCAGTGTTAACTTACTTCAGGGTTGTTAATTTACAGTTGGGATCCCTCAGAGCTGCAGACAACAGTTTCACTCCTGAATCCCCCAGGTTATTGCCACTCAGATCCAGCTCTCTCAGACTGGAGTGTTGAGACTGAATAATAATAATAATAATAATAATAATAATAAACTTTGTTTTATATAGCGCCTTTAAAGGTGGCTTCTCAAAGCGCTTTACAGGATGACAATAACAATAAATAAGAAGACTACAACAATAAATAAGAAAATTTCACAAGACAGGACACAATTATAATTACAACAATACAACAATAACAATAGAGGAGACCGTGGAAGATGGTATTAAGAAGAGCAGAGGGGTGAAGAATGGAACCAGTTAAGTAAAGGCTTTTCTGAAAAGGAGGGTTTTGAGTCTGGATTTGAAGGAGTTTAGAGAAGGTGACTCTCTAATATCCTTGGGCAAAGAGTTCCAGAGCTTGGGGGTATAGCAGGAGAAGGCCCTGTTGCCCATACAATGTAGACGGGCTTGGGGGACAGTAAGGAGGGCAGAATTTGAAGAGCGGAGGTTGCGAGGTGGGGAGTAGGGCGATAAAAGTTCAGACAGGTATTGAGGTGCCAAGCCATGTAAAGCCTTGTAGGTGAGCATGAGGATTTTAAAGTCTACGCGGAATTTGACCGGAAGCCAGTGCAAGGACTCCAGGATAGGATTAATGTGAACACTTGCACTAGACCTGGTCAGGATTCTGGCTGCTGAATTTTGGACATACTGCAGCTTGTTCAGAGTAGATTTAGATACCCCAGGGAGCAGAGCATTGCAGTAGTCAATTCGAGAGAATACAAATATGTTGATCAGCTTTTCAGCCACAGTTAATGATAGCATAGGGCGTAGTCTTGCGATATTTCTAAGGTGAAAAAAAGATGTTTTGACAGTATGCTGTACATGTGGGTCGAATGTTAAGCCAGAATCGAATATAACCCCAAGGTTTTTCAATTTTGATTGGAGCTCAAGTACAGAGCCATCTACAGACAGGGTTACAGGACTGGCTTTACGAAGTTGATGGGGGGTACCAATAAGCATGACTTCAGTCTTGTCACAGTTAAGATGAAGGAAGTTTTGAGTCATCCAAATTTTTATGTCAGAGATGCAATTAGATAGAATAGAGACAGCCACATCAGTGTCGGGTTTGGTATGGATGTATATTTGAGTATCGTCAGCGTAAAAATGAAAGCTGAGGCCATGTGATCTTAAAAGCTGACCAAGTGGGAACATGTAAATGCTGAAGAGCAAGGGGCCCAGTATTGAGCCCTGAGGGACACCAGACTTGACAAGACCAATTTCAGACCTGTACCCATTGAGAGAGACAAAGTGACAGCGATCAGTGAGGTAAGACTTAAACCATTTGAGGGCAGTGTCAGAGACTCCAAACACAGTCTCTGACACTGAAGAGCAGAGGCCAGATCTTCACAACATCTCTCTGTTAGTTTACTGTACCTCATCCTGCAGACAAAAAGACAGGAGCACAGCTCAACATCTGCATAGCTCATCCACATCTTTATTTCCAAGTCTTCAATAGGGTCTAAACTATACTGGTTTGTCACTCACACCCTGTTTGCTAAATGACTTTGCATACTGATCTGATCAATCTTACTGTACATATTTTCTGAGCTTTCCCATCCTGTTAGATTTATAATTATAATCTCCTTCTCAAAAAGATTAATTGTTAAATATCTGTTTTCACTGTTACCATCTACCACCAACACAGTGACAAAATAAATACTGATTTTAACTTGAAAGCTGCCGAGTCCTAAATTCATCCTGCTACCAACATTGAATAAAAAATCTTTAGATTTGTATATGTATTTCTTTATTTAGTGGTTCCATTAGTAACAGGCTAAATTACTTTCTTGGAAAAATGTCTTTTATGTGTTGCAAAAAAAAGCTGACTTGCTTTAACACAATATATTTACAAAACATTTCCCCTCACGATCTACCTGAATGCTCAACTATTTGAGAAGCCTTCCATGAAACTATGTTTGCTACTAATTCATATACTGTAAGGCTTTCTCATAAAATTACTGTTTTTCATATGTGTTACTTTTCTGACTCTTTCTGACCCATCAAACCTTCATTCTCACCCTGCCAGAAATGCACCTGATTATTCAAGCCCCTCACTCTCTGCCAAATCTGCTTCAGGTTCACATGTTCTTTGTAATATATGGCTTTCTGTGATTTTTTGTATATCTAAGGTTTTGCAACTGTCCCTGCATCTTCTACACTATGTCTGGTCATGACTTTTTTCTGTTTGCTTATTTCAAAGTAACACCATGTAGTGGCAAGGCTTATTAAATATAGGAGTTAAGTCTGCTGCTCCCTTGCCAGTCTCTCTCTCCCTCATCTTAGTGGTGTTGGACACAGAGAGGCCATTCCATTTGGTTCAGATTTAAAGTGTTTTTCTATCTTATAGAGTTTCCTGATATGGAACAACTCCCAAGACTGAAATTCTCCATCCTTCCTATAATAAATGGTCATTCTAGCGCCTTACGGTCTGGGAGATTCCTTGGGAGAGTCTCATCCCAGATTGTTTAAAACCCTAATGTCAGAGAGCATGGTTACTCATTCTCCAGCCAATCAGCCAATCAGGAACTGGTAGGGCAGGATAGCCCCACGTGGGTCTCGAATGCCCGCATAACTTTCAATCAATAAGCAACCATAGTTCCTCCAGGAAGGGGCCCCTCCAGGACATTCTCAGACTCAGCTCGGACAATCACATGATGGCCAGTGTATCCGAGTGCCAGGACTTTACTTTGTTCTAAGAGTCGAGATCAGAGGTCGCCTGCGCGTAACCAAAGGATCCGCCTGAGGTTAGCCCAGCGGAAAGCCTCGTGAACCGCTGGTACCCCACCATGAATGCTCGCCTGATCAACGAGTGAACTACGGTCGGAACTGTCGACAGCTGAATCTCAGTATTCAGGACTAGCGCTACAAATGGAATGACCGGTCTTCTTCCCGTATAAAAAGTGTGACTTGCTCGCACTTGCAGTCACTTTTCATGTGCACAAACTCTGCTAGTTAAGCCAGGACTAACTAGCCGGTCTTCAGAGAGCCCACTGCCAGTGCACCGCAGCAGGAATCTCTCCCTCCTTCTCCCACACCTCACACCAGGACTGCCTGGCACCAGGCCAGAGGATGCCTATTGGACGCAGCAATAGCCTGTCGGTGTTCCTTTGCGTCTGTGGGAGATCTGAATCCACATAAATTGGATGAGTGTTCAACATTCTGCATTATAGCTTGAGAATTCAATTGTTACCTCAACCCCAGTTGATATCAGTTTAATTCCTATGATTGACGTACTTGCTTTTAAGTATCTAGTGTAGAAGTTGTAATCAAAGCTCATTAATGAAACAGTATAAATGACTGGTATACTGAATGTATGTCTCTTGATTTGTTACTCTTCGTGATTGATTTTATACCTTATGTATTCTGCTAACCCTCACTCTTAAGATCTTTTATGTTTATATGCACATTTTATATATTAATAATGTATTCTCGTGTATTAGTATCTGTGTGTGTGTTGCTGAGTTATTCCGCAAAGAATCATTTTGTGACTTACTGCTACAATTAATAATTGTCCCAGTAAATGCACAAAACCCTTACAACCAGCTCCATTTTAAAACTTTTTTCCATGTGCATTTTTGTATTTATTTACATCTCTAACACTTAAATGTCCTAAATTTTCATTTGTCTTAATTTTTTAGACTGAATTTTAGTTTGAGCCTTAAAAAGTTTAAAGTTTCTCTATCTTTTTTTTCTTGTCCTACAGAGCACTTTAATTGTGAAGTTTCCAGCATGTTTACATTAATCTATATACATTTTAAACTGTTATTACTCATTACCAAATTATTGCATTATGGCTTAATTCACCCTTTCCTGAACTTCTATGGCAAGCAGTGCTGGTGCTGTCTCTGGTGCAATCTTTTGCAGCTGAAATTTCACTGTTTAAAAGAATAAGAAATTAGATTGCTCATAAATTCAATCACTTATTCCCATGGTTCTCAAACTGTGGTACGTGTACCACTGCTGGTATGTGACGTGCCCCCAGGTGGTACGCCAGATGACCCTGGAAATTTGTTGTGTGCACTGACAAATTGGGTCAGGTTTTAATATTTTCTATTTTAATAAAAAGAGTGTCAAATACCCAGCCTACAGATGCAGCCATTCAAAATGGGTGAGGTATTTCGCGGCATACCCCGGTGGGCGTGTCGCGGTATCACGCAGTTCACGTGTGTCACGTGGCTAACTATCCGGCGTCGCCTTGTAAAACCGCCAGGGGGAGCTTAACCTCTCATGTATAGCATTTGAGCCTTTAATTTTGAACTGTGTATTACAGCATGTAAATCATCATTCATTCAAATGTTGGTATATTTTATGAAAGCAAGATTGCTCAGTTGGACAAAAGTACACAACCTACCTTTATCAGAAATATTTATGCATCAAAGCCTTTACTGAAGATATTACTAATAGTATTAATAATGGATGACTTTGGACAACCTGTATACTCAAAGTATAATTTCTTTAGCACATTTGTACAAGCACTTGGAATCTGTCCAAGCCATACTTTGTCAGGCATTTTGTTTTACTTCAACGGGCATAAAAACTTCCTTGCTTTTAACAGGGCGTTTCATAATTTCTAACTACGAAAATGATTTAAAATGCGACACCTATCATTCAACTAGAGCTTAAAATATCACAAGGATCCTCAAGAGCACAGCAAAGAGTGTATTAAAAGACACTTGTATTTATCAACGCTTTCTTTTCCGTATACCAGATTTTATGGAACCACTTCAGAGGGATATCAGCCAGTCAGATTCCAGGAATCGGCACTTTAAAGGAAAAATACACACCGGTATTCCATTTCTCCCTAACGATTTTAAGCATCGAACTATTTAACTAGCATGTGAAATAGCGAGTGAAAAAGTGGTAGTTTTAAGCTTTTCTGCTAATATAATATGGAATCGCGCATCTAAAGAATTCGTGTGCTGCGGCAGGGCTATGTAGGGCTGTTTCGCCTGCCTGTTCAGATGAGCTGTCTTGTAGCCTACTGGTTTAGGTGCGTGACTACCAACGGGTAGGTTGTGTGTTCAAATCCAGCTGGTGCTGGACTTTTCATTTTTATTTATTTATTTTTTAATCGCGTAACATAAACATATTACCGTATGCAAACTGTACTGTATACAGTATGTATATGTATATTTAATGTCTTAACTGTGCCCGTTTAAGTATTGAATATTCATATCTAATTTTACCACTGAAGGGAAATCTTAGTAGCTGAGCATAAAAAGAATAGGAGCATACTGCAAAGCGTGTGAAGGCCATAAACTATATTAATTTTGGAACATAAACATACAGTATATGGCTGGTCTCGGTACTTTAAAGAAAACATACACGAAACATGGTTTCATTATGACCAGAATCGGTCTTGAGATATTTTTAACTTGATTTACAGTATGTCTTAACACCGATACTACAGTGCTTAAGTACTGCTCACGTATATGTTTCTAGCTTTATATTATGCATTTCATACGGTCAAATTACTTTTGAGCAACTAATAAGAAGCGCGAAACGGTATGCGTTTTAGTTTCGTTTTGTGCTGGGACCCAGTGGATTGATTAGAGATATCAAGTACATACAAGTCATTTTTTAAATGTTGTAGTTCGTCTTGAAAAAATGTTACGAGTACATCATCTATCAACAATTACACAGGTTCTGTTTCCATATTGCGGATTTTGGTTACGTAATATTATTTTCTAGATTTCACGTTGTGAATATATGATTTTGGCAAACAGAGCCGCAAAGAAGTACATTATGGGTTTTTTTTTTCAGTTTTATCTAGAACAAGCGATGCTTAAACCTTTGTCTGATTCTTGTGAAACTATCCACACGACAGTTACAGTACCTAGGAGTTGACTTCAGTGATGTCACTGATGGGATATTTCTAAAAATCCATCCTCTGTAAAACGTCTTCTCTAGTTGTCCTGCATATATATTCGCTAATGAAGCTGTGTGTTCTGAGCCTGGATCTCTACATTTCTGTATGAACCGGCTTAGAGGGCTAAAGACAGCTTGTGTTTAAATTGAGTGTAAGGCAATTTATGCTTCTAAAGTCATGGTCAGCATTTATTATTGTACTGTGCTGTAAACTTGTTCTGTGCCAAGTCACATTATTTTATAGCGTTTTTATAGCGTTATCAAATCCGGTGGCGCTGTGTGTTAGTTTCCTGACTCCCATGTCACATGGTCTGTGATTGAAACCTGTAAAACCGGTTTAATTCGTCACAGCCAGCACTCCGGTTGTAAAGTAGAAGCAGGCGAGATTTCCAGCAAAAAACACCTCCCCCTTCTTCAGGTGTGAGGGTCTTCTGCTCAGAATGAAACGCTAAAATGTAATGTAGGCTCTGAATGGGTTCAATTATGATTTGGGCTTGATTAAGGTCGCTGCCTTTCATCTAAAACCCTACTTGAATCCTTCTAAACTAAAAACCAGTGTTAGTGAGCTCTAAATAAAGAGGTATCCAGGTAGGTTACAGTGAAACGGGCGGACAGTCTGGGGAGATCGCCCGTTTTCCATGTAAATAGTTCCCTGGTTCCGCACCCCTTGGTGTTTCTCTCGCTCTCTCTCGGGTCACCTGATCATTAGCTCGAAAGATTTGAGTGCTTTGTGTATATTCTAATGGTAGTGGGGGCAGGGTGTGTGGGAACAGGTTTGGATGAAATTGCATTGGAGATCTATGTTCTTCACACCTGAAACATTTTCTCTGAAAGCATTTTCTTCGCAGTTTAACCGATCTTGTTACAGCATGTTACAGTTTACTATTATTAACCATATTAATTTTAAGTGCTTAATGTAAAATCTTGTAAAAATATATTTTCATTGTTCAAATATACATTAAGTCTGACTATCATATAATAACTTAAATACAAAACTAAAGAAAAAATAGGGTTAAATATAATTCAAAATATTTTGCTAACAATTTTAACTGTTTATGAATAATAAAATGTATTAACTAAGGAGTAGGATGGCACAGTTGTTAGTATGTTTTTTGTTTTGTTTCTTTTTCATAAATACAACAGTAGTACCTGATGTCTCAGTGGCTTTCAAAATTAAATTATGCATGCAAACCTGTGAACTAGAAAGATAACTAAGATATCCATCCATTTATAATGGTGGCAAAGTGGTTAGCATTGCTATCTTGCAGCACTGGGGTCCTAGGTTCAATTCTTGCCATCCTGTGTGTGTGGGGTTTACATGTTCTCTCTGGGTTACATGGTTTTTCTCCATATGTGTGATATGACTCCCTCTCGCACTCCAAAACATACTGGTAAGTTAATTGGTTTATGGGAAAACTGGCCCTGGTGTGTGTGTGTTTGTCTGTCTGTCTGTCCTGTGATGGACTGGCGCTATGTCCAGGGTGTATTCTGCCTTGTGTCCGTTGCTTACTGGGATAGGCTCCAAATCCTCTGTACTGGATAAAGAGATTAGAAATGGAAGTAAAGGCACTGTGTGGATGGAACTATACACAGTGTTAGAAACCCACTATGAAATGGCAGCATCTCACTGAGAATAAAATATTTTTATTTTATTTTATTTTAAATATTTACAGTATATAAGGAGGATAAGGATTTTGAAGTTGACTCGAAATCTGATTTTATTGTTAAAAAGATCAAATTAAAAAAATGTCACTACTAAAGTTAGCTGGTACTGTTGGTATTGTAAGTGGCAAGTAGAGCTCATATTTTAGATTTTGTGTAGTTGCTAGCGTTGAACTGTGTGTTGGATGCACATGAATTGAAGGAATGGGCAAACATAGCTGATGCGGATCCACAGAGCCAGCATATTAAGATGTTTATAATTAGAGGCAATTTGTTTAAATAACTAGGTATGGATACTGATGTGCAAGAGAGGTGGAAAGGCTGTTTCCTTAAGCCAGCACTATAAAATGTTTTATTCTCAGTGAGATGCTGCCATTTCATAGTGGGTTTCTAACACTGTGTATAGTTCCATCCACACAGTGCCTTTACTTCCATCCAGTTTTAATCTCTTTATCCAGTACAGAGGATTTGGAGCCTATCCCAGTAAGCGACGGAGACAAGGCAGAATACACCCTGGACATAGCGCCAGTCCATCACAGGACAGACAGACACAAAGAACCTCAGAACCTTTCTTTTCAGAAGACTTAGTGTCTGTATCTGCTTCATTTTCTAATTTTGGTAGCACCTCTAACTGCTTGTCTTTCTTATATGCATTTACTTTGTAATCTGTGGTCCTTTTATCTGTTTTTACATCTACCGTATTGCTTTGAGATGTCACCTTTAATGGTGATATATCAAATAAAGTTTTTTATTATTGTTATGGGGAAACATGATCAGATTTTCCCTGGTCAGAAAAAAAGATCTAAAGTATACTAGTTTGTCACACTTCTCATTCCCTTTGCTAAATGACTTTTCATACTAATCTGATCAATCTAACTGCCAGTTATCTGTGCTTTCTCTATCCTGCTAGATTTGCAATTATTCTGAAAATTTTCACCTTGAAATAACTCATTTCTAAATACCGTTTTCACTGTTAACATCTTGCAGCAACTCTGCAACAAAATATACACTCTGACAGTTCATCCTGCTACCAACATTAAATAAAACAAATCTTAAGATTTCTATATTTATGTCTTTATTTAGTGGTTTCATTAGTGACAAAGGCTAAACTTTCTTGGAAAAATGTCTTTTATGTGTTGCGGAAAAAACTGACTTGCTTTAACAAAATATGTTTACAAATCCTTTCACCTGGCATTTTCGTAGTTAGAAATTATGGAACGCTCTGTTAAAAGCAAGGGAGTTTTTATGTCCTTTGCAGTTCTTTTGCAACATGAATATAATTATATCGTTATTAATTTCTTGAGATACGCGATTCCATATTATATTCCCTTTTAATCAAATTCTAAAAGTATGCTTGTTGACTCCGGTATCACGTTAGTTAAAGACTTCGAAGCTTACAATGTTTAGGGAGAAATGGAATACTGGTGTGTATTTTTTTCTTTAAAGTACCAAGACCAGCTATATACTGTATGTTTATGTTCCAAAATTAATATCGTTTATGGACTTCACACGCGTTGCAGTATGCTCCTATTCTTTTTATGCTCAGGCACTAAGATCTCCCTTCTGCTTTGTGTAAGGATGGTATCAAAAGCAATCTTAAGTGGTGAGAAAGCTGTGCTCAATGTATTTAAGGCACTTAAAATTAAAAGGAGATGCTTCATATTGCTTGACTAATTTTAAAAACTAAGTTATAAATGCAGACACTCCCTCGGTGCGCTGCTCTGGTGCGCCGGCTCTTACACAGTGCCTGTCTGCCGTAAGCGTTACAATATACATACCCAACACTGATTGTACCCATCTGTCATGCAAATAAAACAGCTTGAATTGAATTGAATTGAGGGGAGAGGGGGGGAATACTAAAGCCAATACTGGCTCAATACCCTCAATGGGCTTTGACGTGCTAATGCGTTGGTTTAACAGTCCGGGTGTGGCAAGCTTCCAATGTCAACTCGACTCGATTGGAAGACAATGAACGGATTTTGTGATATTTAGAAATATAAATTTGTTTGGTGCGAGTGAGGTTTTATTTAATCTCTGACCAAGGGAAACGTTTCATTTTTTCAAAGGAATGTTTGTTAAAAAATAAAGTCATAGTTCCATGGGATTCAATCACAGACCATGTGACATGGGAGTCAGGAAACTAACACACAGCGCCACCGGATTTAATAACGCAATAAAAATGCTATAAAATAATGTGACTGGGCACAGAAAAAGTTTACAGCACAGTACAATAATAAATGCTGACCATGACTTTAGAAGCATAAATTACCTTACACTCAATTTATACACAAGCTGTCTTTCTGTATGAACCTCTAAGCTGGTTCATACAGAAAATGTAGAAATGCATTAGCCTGATTATGATTAAAAAACACATAATTAAACACGCGTTTGCGATTAAAATCAGAACACGATTTAAATCAATATAAATGTTTATATTGTAACGCATACTGTCCAGCCTCCATTTCTCTATAAAAATTTACTCTGTTGCTCACACACACACAATAGAAGCAGGAACCGCTGTCAGAAGGGAAGATATGTTCAAAATATTGCAAATATCGATCATGTTGCGATATTTTGAAATATAAAAGTCAATTGATTGTCCATAATATCGCTTACCTATTTTTTCAAAGAAATGTTTGTTAAAAGAAAAGTCCAGCACCAGCTGGATTTGAACACACAACCTGCCAGTTGGTAGTCACGCACCTAGACCAGTAGGCTACAAGACAGCTCGCATGATCAGGCAGGCGAAACAGCCTTACACAGTCCTGCCGCAGTACACGGATATAATCATACCGTTATTAAATTCTTTAGATACGCGATTCCATATTATATTCCCTTTTAATCAAATTCTAAAAGTATGCTTGTTGACTCCGGTATCACGTTAGTTAAAGACTTCGAAGCTTACAATGTTTAGGGAGAAATGGAATACTGGTGTGTATTTTTTTCTTTAAAGTACCAAGACCAGCTATATACTGTATGTTTATGTTCCAAAATTAATATCGTTTATGGCCTTCACACGCGTTACAGCATGCTCCTATTCTTTTTATGCTCAGCTACTAAGATTTCCCTTCAGTGGTAAAATTCAATATCTACAACGGGCACGGTAAAGACATTTACAGTAAGTCTTTCTACGACAGACCAACGGACCACGAGTGCCCCTGTTGGTCAACCAATCATGCACCGCGGTATTTTGCGTCATCACGCGTCACGATGCACGACGCCGTAGCCAATTACCTCCGGTACATGTCTGTACCGCGCACTTTGAATGGCTGCATCTGTACGTACTACGATACAGTTCGCGCTTGTACTTGAGTGGACACAAGTGCTACTATGTGATTCTATACCATTGTATTGGAACGCATGTTATGAACGTAAGTGACCACTTGTATTTTAAAAACTTATCTTCAGCAAATAGCGAGGTAGGAGAATGTGCGTGATTTTGGAACAATGCCAATCTTGTGAGCACAGGAAAGCATAATAGATAACAGTAAAATATTTAAGGACTGTTCTAGGTTAATTTGAGAAAAATAACCGCTCCCATGCGCATGAAATAAAAACTTCTTTTAACTTCTGAGACCGACTCCTGAAACAGAAAAGGGGGAAAATGCAAGCTTGCGGATTGCTAAAGCAGGTAAGCCCCACACTATTGGTGAAGAACTTTGTTTACTGTTGGCAAAAGAGCTGACAAATATTATGTGTGGAGATAAAGCTGCTAAACAGCTCAATCTGCTGCCCCTTTCGAATGACATTGTCACTCGTAGAATTATTGATATGGCAGATGATGTCAAAAGTACGCTGATAGAGGTGAGCAAATGCTTTTCAATGCAATTAGATGAGTCTGTAGATGCCATTGATTTGGCCAATTTCCTCGTTTACGTTAGATAGGATTTTTAAGGCACGTTCCATTTCTGTTCCGTAAGCCGCTACCAACAAAAACTACAGGAGAGCACATATTTCAGCTTCTGAATGAATTATTCAAAGAGAATGGCATCGACTGGAAAAAATGCGTCGGAGTTTGTACAGATGGTACTAGAGTGATGACAGGCAGACACAGCGGTGTAGTTGCACGAATTAGAGAGAGAGGGTGTTCCAGATATGAAGTGGACGCACTGCAGCATCCACTGCGAGGTCTTGGCTGTCAAGAAAATGCCAGAGGATTTAAAAACTGTTAGACTCTGCTGTCAAAGTTGTGAATTGTATCAAGGCTCAACCAAGGAATTCAAATCTGCTTTGCTCCACTAAACAGGCTCATCCCTCTCACTGAAATGGTAAGTGCTCAGTGCTATTTTTATTATATGTGTATGTGAGTGTGTGCGCGCATGCGTGCTCATGTTGGTCACTGAGATTTTTTGTGGTTCCTATGAGAAGAAGACTTAGTAGTTAAAGTAGGTGGTAGTTGGATGCTTTGGTTTGATCAGGGGTGGTACTTGGTCCAAAATGTTTGGAACCACTAACTTACTCTATATTCTATATAACACAGAGTAATTGCTCTCTGAAAATGCTATTTTTCTTGTTTGTTTTGGAGACCTTGATCGATACTGATTTACGATGTCAAAACCCATTTATTTTCTATTAATACAGATGCAGCCATTCAAAGTGCACGGCCCAGACACGTACCGCTGGTAATTGGCTACGCCATCGTGCGTCATACTGCAGTACGTGATTGGTTGACCGACAGGGGCACTCGTGGTGTGTTGGTCGGTCGTAGAAAGATTTAAATGTCTTTACTGTGCCCGTTTTAGTATTGAATATTTATATGGAATTTTACCACTGAAGGGAAATCTTAGTAGCTGAGCATAAAAAGAATAGGAGCATAACGCGTGTGAAGGCCATAAACAATATTAATTTTGGAACATAAACATACAGTATTGTAGTATATCGCTGGTCTCAGTACTTTAAAGAAAAAATACACACCAGTATTCCATTTCTCCCTAAATATTTTAAGCATCGAAGTCTTTAACATGTGAAATAACATGTGTATAAAAAGTGGTAGATTTAAGCTTTTCTGTGAATACGCTCGATACCGGAGCCAACAAGCATACTTTAAGAATTTGATTAATAGGGAATATAATATGGAATTGCTTATCCAAAGAAATTAATAACAATATAATTATATTAATGTACTATAACACAATAGTACACGCTGTACAATGTCTGTTGATACTGTTTGTGTAGGGCTGTTTCACCACTCCTCATGCGCCCTTGTGGGTGGGACTGTGGTCTAGGTGCCTGACTTATAAACCACAGGTTGGGTGTTCTCCAGCTGGAGCCACAACTTTTCTTTAAACAAACATTTATTTAAAAAAAAATAGCAATGTTATGGAGAATTAATTGACTTTTTATATTTCTAAATATCACAACATGTTCGAATTTAAGTCATTTTTAATAACAATGAATAGTTGTAAATTGTAAATATGTAACAACGTTTACATTGGCGTTATTAATTTTTTCACTTGAGTGTATGGACGATTGTCAGCTGTCACTGAGAGCAGACCCCCCCTCTTAGGCTGTGCAAACGATCTTTTAGATTTTTATAGAGAAATGGAGGCTGTACAGTATGCATTACAATATAAACATTTACTGTCAAACTTTAAATCAGCAATTGATTTAAAGACAATCTGTCAAAGCGCAATGAAACCTATTACTTGATTCTTATGGATGCCCGGTCCCACCAGGGATTTAAAAAAAAAAACATGCAATCGCGTATCTAAAGAAATAACAGTATAACTATGTTCATGCACAGATAGTAGCATGTTACATTATTTGTTTGGGTGTCTCCTCTTGCCAGAAAGCTCTAAATTGCATTTTGAGTGTGGTTTTTGACTTTTTTTAAATGACACCCCATAAATAAAGCTGATACTGTTTAGACTTTCAATTATTTTAAACTGTATTACAGCAGCACAAGGCACAATGCAACGTAAATCGCTACCTTTGTCTTCTGCGTAAAAATGTTCACCTCTCTGTCCAGCAAATGTATTAATGGTTTTTAATTACCATACTTTCATGGTACATAACTTTGCTAAAATGTATTTAAAAATAAAAACGATTACACACAGAGAGAGAGACACACAGTTTTTCATTGTCAAAAAGTAATTGTTTTTTAATTTGTCAGCACCCAGAAAAACGCAAACGTGTTTTTAATTAAATGCTTTTATTCATTCTTAATCAGACTCACATTCCCGAATACCCCCCGCCCTGCTCAACAATCGTAGGAAGAACACGAAACAGCCTGTTAATAAAACTGTTGCAATTTTGTTCGGTCAGTTCGGTCAGTTCGGTCAATTATTATAGAATAATTTCTATAAGGAATGATTTTTTAATCTATCAATGTTAGATTAAAAAAAAAAACACATTGCCCGACGTTAGAAAGCATCTTGCATTACATTGCTTGAAAAATAATTTTATTTCGAGAGACTGGATAAGTAATTCAAGTCTTTTTTTAACTTCCTGAAAAACAAGTAATAATTTAACAATATGTGCAAATTATATTTCGCTGTTGTGAATGTCTGTAGAGTGTATCTTATTTGCCTGTCTTGACTGGTGGAGCTCATCCAGCTGTGTCTGGATATCTTGGTCAAATATTTGGCTAGTGTGTATTGTCTGTTTAGGGTTCTGTAGCATTCCACATGGCTGGATAGCTGGACTGGTGGAGCTCATACAGCTGTGTCTGGAGAGAATCAGCTTGTGAGCACTCTGTGATTAAATTAATTCTCATTATACTATCATTCCCACTGTGCATAACAAGGAAGATTAATAAACACAGGGTTGTTTAATGACAATCTATTGTATATCTCATGGCTAGTCAAGTCTAGCCAAAAGATTAATCATCGACTTTATTTAAACCCAAGCGAAAGTATTAATGTTTTTTAATTACCATACTTTTATGGTACATGACTTTGCTAAAATGTGATTAAAAATAAAAACGATTGCAATTGGCACGCCTGTAGCTTTTTCACGAAACCTCCTAGGGTAACGAAATTATTGTGTTGTACAGCTTTTTAGCTAAATATACAGTATTTATCGCTTACGCCAGAAATTGGAGCTGCTCGCCGCGCGGTGAATAGCGACTAATAAGCAGTGAAAACATTTGTCTTTCTGTGGGGAGAAGGGAATCTGATCTGATCTGCAATCGCTGGAAGACTCGCCCCCTTCTACTTTGAAAAAACCTGTGAAACCGGTTTAATTTGTCACAGCCAGCACTCCCGCAGAGAGTGATGAAAAACGTTGTGTATTTTTTCTTTAAAGTACCGAGACCAGCCATATACTGTATGTTTATGTTCCAAAATTAATATTGTTTATAGTCTTCACACTCGTTATGCTCCTATTCTTTTAATGCTTGGCTACTAAGATTTCCCTTCAGTGGTAAAATTCCATATAAATATTAAATACTTAAACGGGCACAGTAAAGACATTAAATATACATATACATACTGTATACAGTACAGTTTTGCATACAGTAATATGTTTATGTTCCTAAATCAATATCTTTTATGAGCATGTGAAAGACATGGTGAATTGGAGATTCTCAAAAATTACTGTTGTGACTGGAGACTCCGTTTCCAGATCACCTGGCACTCAAGAGGTAGCCACATGAACACATACACACACACATATGCAAACATTCCACTATCAAAACAAAGGCGATAACACTGGTTTCCTACAAAAACAAACTAGTCTGGAATTAGGGGATAGCTTTGCTTGCTCTGTGGGTGCACACACAGAGTAAAGTAAGCTTGTTCCCGTATTATCAAAATTAATCATTAACTCAAACAAAACACTTGTTTTAGAAGTGAAATGAACTGAATTGGTAATCAACTCCCACATCTCAAATAAATAAGCTGTTTGGATTTCTCATCGGTATGGTTTCTCCCGCAAACCGGTAGGACCCAAATTTTGGCATGGCAACAGGGGCTGGCTTAGTAGTGCCTGTTTCAAGAATGTGCATGCGTGTATTGATTTGTATGAAGGAACCATTAAAAGGGGGTAGTATTTTCTAAAATAACAGTTATGTACGAAATGAAGTATGATATTGTATTTTTGGTAATAATATGTTCATTGTTTAGTTGTATATCAAATGTAGAAATGTGTATATCAGAATTCTGATTATTATTTTGTCAAATTATTTTTTGTGCTTTATAGTGGAATATTCTAGGGGGAGGAGTTTAACCTAGAAAAGGAGCTCTTCACGTTAGGAGGGGGGAGTTAGGAGAAGGTGGATTGTGGGGGTAGAATTGGAGCTGCCTGCAACAATCTAGTGTTTTTTTTGTACAGTAATTAATGTATCTATTTCGTATTATAGCTTTGTGTTGTTGTTTTTTTTGGTTAGTTTGTGATTTTCACTTTGTTTTTTTGGGTGTGGACTTTGGGAACATAATTCCTCATAATAAACACCATTGCACATCTTTGCAATTGTGGCTGTGCCATCGTTATTGTAATCTTCTATCTACGCCTCTAAACTCTGCAAGGAGGAGATTGTGACAACTGTACTTGACTGGAAACAAATGCGTGATTGGATCAATGAAATGCTGTGGTGTTACTTTTACAAAGACGGTCAATGAAAAAAAGAATGTGGACACAGAATGTGATTCGGACACAGAATGGTAAAAGATGGCAACAAGTCAGGCAGCCAAAGAGAAGGTGGGTCATCTTCCTGCCTCCATAACTACAAATCCAAATAGGAGTGGCTTAAGTGACATGCAGAGTCATGTAACTGACAGTTTGAGGTACCATTTTGTGTAAATTTCACTTTGTTGCTGATAGGTTAAGCTTTCCAAACACAGGCCCAAAGTCATGTGACTGATTTTTCTCTCTGTTTCATTGACTAAACTCAAAGATCACAAGCGCCACCATTTTAAATGGGATGTGTAGTTCTTAGTTTAGTTTGAATTTTAACTGTATGTACTGGCTTCGTATTTGGCCAGGGCTTTAAAGAGAGGGAGCACCAAAAATATTTGGAGCCATCTCCGCTTTAAAGGTACCCTCCTCGTGGAAGAATTTTCACTATAAATGTTTGCCCAGCCTACTAGAGGAATTCAAGAGAGATTCTGATCTTCACCAACCCCTCAAACACTCTACAGACCCTCCACCTGGGACTGTGTTTATCCTGCTCTTGTAGAAGAGGAGTTGGGTCTGGCCCAACAGAAAGTGCACTGGGTACAATTCTCTTCTCATTGACATAACTCACCCTGAACACAACAGCAGGGCTGCTAAAGGCCAGACTAAGGTTAGAGAAGAGACTCATCATGGGAGTCAGGGAGCAAGTATTGTAGCAGTGAAAGTGAACCTGTTTCTCTGCAAAGAAGTGTACTATAACCAGAAGTATAACATTAAATTCATACAGTATATATGATATGGGATGACCCAAGTTCTTAATTTGACCGATGTTGTGGCCCACTTCAGTCAATTGCACAAAAAAATGTAAATTTTAATTTAAGGTATTCACTGAGTCTCTTAAACCAAAAGAAAAAAAATCATTGGTACACTTGTCTAAAGGAAAATAGATTGAGTCCTCACTACAATAAATCAAGCGAGAATAATGTGTATCCTGTGTGCACTGTTCTCAGCTGTAAATCATCAGGTTTACTCGCAGCCTCTGATGATCGAGAAAGTTGCTGCCTCTTCACTGTGCTCCGCAGATCCCGAATGTTTTGAGAATGAAAGTGGATGCCTTGCATGAGGTTCAACCTCTCCGGACGTTTTATCAATCCCAATCCAGTCCCTTCTGTTTCTCTCTTTTCCCGATAATCTCTCCTTTTTTTCCTCCACTTGTTCATTACATTTAAACTCACCCCTCTGAGTTCACTAACCAATCCGTATACTCTGGATCTCTCCACAGTGCTGGCGAGATACTCACTCTCTTTTTTTTCTCTCTTTTCTTTGGAGCCCCTCCAATTCAATGAGCACAATACATGTTTATTTATCCTGGTTGAACTACAATGTAACTTGCATTTCACCTGAACATGTTTACATTAACATTATATTCACATATTGTACTGTACTAAAACAACAAAAAATCCATATTAAAACTGTTTACATAAATTCACACAGGATTACAGAAGGGACAGACAGACTCTGCTGGATCTAAAACAGACACAAACTACTTGACAACAATGGTAGTGCACAAGACTCCCCACTGTGAGTTGTCAGCTTTGGACAATGCGGGGTGTTTGGGAGTGTGGGGTCCACCGGCTAACTGTCTGATATCTCTGAAGAAAACAAAGTGCCTATGTTGAATTAATAAGTGGGTGAAATATTGGTTGAAATGTCGAGATAAGAACAAAAATTCAAGTTAGAGAGAGAAAAGTTCTGCGCCTCTGCCTATTAAGCTTTCGACGCGGTTCTATGACGAACAATTTAATCAGCCACTTGAACTTTTAATGCAGGGCTCTCAATTAGAGACGTCAGTGGTTCAGATGAAAAAAGAAATTACGCACAGCTGTCCGGGCTGAAAGTTAGAGGGCTGTAATTGATGGTACCAGCGGTAGGGCATTAATTGTTCTCCGCTGTGTCACAGAGAGAAATCTGTACAGGCTTTCCCAGGAAGGCAGTATCCCCACACATGTTTCCAGGGAGTGTCAGGGAGAGACGGCAGCTGAGAAAGGTGCACAGCCTGTACAGAGCTTTCCCCTCAGCTGTGGCCAGAGATCATTCTTCTAAAGTATGAGACTATTTCAGTTCCCAGCAGGCCAGGGAAAACAGGGAGCATATCAGGGAGATGACCCTATATTAACAGCATTCCCCGTGATGTAGTGCACACAGAATCTGACATGAATATCTGCCCGTACACTGCAGGGAATACAGTCCCAAAGCAGCTCACATCCAGTCCACACAGCGCCAGCAGCCTGGGTCCATGACTAGCAGGTGTTGTAACTGGGGGACAATGGCTCAGACCAGTCTGCTGGTGAAGAATAAGAAGTGGCCCAGTTCTGTCTCCATTCTAGTATTGTGGCTATTGGGTTGTTTAAGAGGGGAGACGCAGGGGGACATAGTGGTTAACATGGCTGTATCGCAGTGCCAGGGCCCTGGTTCAGCTCTGGACCTGGGGAGATATTTGTGTGAAGTTTGTATCTTCTCTCTGTGTTCTCATTTGTTTCCTCTGTCGAACCCCTGATGGACTGACAACCAGTACAGGCCCCTGTGTTGGGCCATTGCTTGCTAGGATAGGCTCTGGCTCACTCATGACCCTGAATTAGAAACAGTGGAGTCGAGGACAGACTGGGTGTCTCCTGCTCTCTACACACACAGAGAGCACCACTCCTCTAGCAGACTGAGGAGGAAAGGAGGCAATGGGGACAGGTCAACCCCACAGGTGATCAACAGAAAGAGGACCAGGGCAAGTTTGAGGTCTCCTGTGCTCAATTCTGCAGGACACAAGGCCAGGCCGTGAGCAGTTGATGACAACAGTTGGGAGTCCTCTAGGGTTTCTCACAGTGCCTGACATCACAGATGTAATCACAGACTACAGCAACTTTTCAGAATAGGGATTAATTCTGAAGCAATTTTATTGGGGAATCTATATCCCTGGAGGTCAAAAATAAATTTAATTTACAATAGGATTGGGATAAGATAAAATGTTGAGCAACTGCAATACCCAGAAACCTAGAAAACACACTAAAATGTAATTAAGAGGTGCTAGAAAATCAGCTCAAGCAAGACTTCAATCGATGGAAACTGCTGCCTGTCTAATTCTTGAGAAGGATGAAGACAGAAAGAATGAAGGTACTTCCAGGACTTCTGTCTTGTTCCAGACCTTCCTTATGCCTCTCAGTGACCATTACTAAAATGTCTATTTTATGTGGATTAAAGTCAGGGTCCCATGCTATTGTGACCGTCAAGGTTCCGCGTGGACTCGTGCCCTCTGGTGCTCCACCCCGCCGGTTCATCCTGCAACACCTGGGTCTCCAGCATAACGCAAGAGGGAACCAGCCACATGAGCTAAAGGAGACCTCCCTCATCCCAGGCGGCTGAGGTCCCTGCTACGCACAGGGAGGGCGATGATGTCACCATGTCCAAACTAGCTCCACTACACTATTTCTATAAACCCCTCAAAATAACTATTTCTTTCTTTCTTTTCTTCACAATATAAATTCTTGTGATTACTGTATTTAAATTGTAGAATTTATTTTCATAATGCTTTGCTTTGTTCTGCTGGAAGCAAGCAGGGCAGCCAGAAGAAAGTGAAACTAGAGACATGATCGAAAAGGCAGGGGTTGAGCTGAGAGGAACTGATTAAAGCACCAGGGAGAGCCTGAAGTAGAATCATTTAACATGCAGGGTTCAAAGCACAGGGATCAGTCCAAGACGTGGTCAAACAGGCAAGGTCTAAGCAAAGGGAGAGGAGAAAACACTGGGGAAATGTGAAAAGAAGTAAATGAGACTCTAAGATGAGAGATTAACAAATTGGTACATTTTGCATACCGAACTTATTTCCACAGCTACATCCTTCCAGATTTATGTAAAATATAAAAATACAGGAGGAATACAAGAGTAAATCGCAGGTGAGAAAAGGAGGTTGGCACCTCCACAGCAATTGAAGAATCTAAAACCGTTCAAATCTGCATAAATCCACCAATTCACATTCAGGGAGAGAATGTGAGTGAAAAGTTCACATTAAATATTGGAAGAAATACCAATTTCAAGAAAAATATGATAAATTTGGAAGCACAAACTGTTGGAAGAATTGCGAGGAAACCTGGCATATTATAAACACCTTTTGGTATTAAAATAAATTCTTATTTATTAATAATAAAGATTCTTGAAGAAATATAAAAAATCCTCTTTAGGAGTCATTTTTCTTCTGGGACAAACACAAGATGAACAGCCTTCAGAGGCAGAAAGATACTGCAGCTATGAAATAAATTAATTAAATAAATAGAAACTGGTTAAAGCTGGACAGACCTTGTGTTCAAATGAAGACGGACTCTATGAATGAAATCTCATGGAGAATATTACCCACAGAATGATAAATCAACAACAACATATACATACAGATGCAGCAGTTCAAAACGAGCTGGGTATGCTGTGGTACAACGCAGTGGGCGTGTTGCACGCGTCTTAACGCGTCATTTTCGTCATACCGCATTTTACCGCATGCGATTATGTTAATAGTATCCGGAATCACCTTGTAAAACTGCTAGCTGGAGCTAATAAACCTTAACCTCTCATATACAGCATTTGAGGTATCACCAAAAAACACCTGGTTTCAAATCCCAATCACTGCTGAGGGACAATCTTTATTTAATTAAGAATTGATGTTATATACTCTTTAGACTTTTAATTTTAAACTCTGTATTACAGCATGTTAATCATTAAACATTAAAAAGTTGGTATATGTTATGAAAGCAAGATTGCTCAGTTGGACAAAAGTACACAACCTACCACCTTTATCATAAATATTTTAATTATGCAGAAATATTTTATGCATCAAAGTCTTTACGAAGATATTACTAATAGTATTAATAATGAATGACCTTGGACAACCTGTAAACTCAAAGTATAACTCTGGTCCACTTCCTTTGTAACCATATTTGTAAACGAGAAGACTTTATTTTTTCATTGACAAAAAGTAACACCACAGCATTTCGATGATCCAATCACATATTTGTTTCCAATCATACAAAGTAAGTTTTGAGAATCACCAATTCACCATGCCTTTCACATGCTCATAAACTATATTGATTTAGGAACATAAACATATTATGTAAACGGTACTGTATATGGCTGGTATTGGTAGTTTAAAGAAAAAATACACACCGGTATTCCATTTCTCCCTAAACATTTTAAGCATCAAAGTCTAATATATGGTTATTTCGTTTAAATTTTTACATGCTCCTTCTGACCATATTACTGTACGTTTATATACTTTTGTGTGAAAAGTGATAGTTTTACTTAAATTAAATCCTTAAAATTAAGGATGTTAAAGTGCTTGAGGTGTAAAAAATACAAAAATGCACATGAGCAAAAAGTTTAGAAATGGAGCAGGTGAAAGGATTTGTAAATATATTTTGTTTAGGTAAGTCAGTTTTTTGCCACACATAAAATACATTTTTCCAAGAAAGTTAAGCCTTCGTCACTAATAAAATTCCTAAATAAAGACATAAACCTAGAAGTCTAAAGATTATTTCATTCAATGTTGACAGCAGGATGAACTGTCTGGTCGAGCTAAGTGTATATTTTGTCACAGAGTTGCTTCAGCTTATTAAAAACACCCATGATGTTCAAACTGATTTTTTTACACAGACGACCGACACAGCTTTGTGTTGTGAATCTCTTTTTCTAATAAATCATTTGTCAGCCTGTCCGTGGGGGGAAGGGGGATGTCTTTCATTGGAAGGTTCTCCTATTCTACTTTGAAAATGAAGAGGGGGAGGAAGAGTTGTAAAACCGGTTTCTTTACAAACAATGTATCCAGTGGGGCAATTTAACAGGCGCCTCAAGCCATTGAAAGGCTTCATTGAAAACCTAAATAGCAAATATTCTGGACACTATAGTGACATTTTTAGAATTTGATTAATAGGGAATATATTACGGAATCGTGTATCTAAAGAAATTAATAACAATATAATTATATTCATATACTGTAGCTTAAATCCTGCTAAACTAAAAATTAGACACAAGAAGAGTATTATTGGACAATGTTGTGAGGCTCTGGTGAAATTTCTCTGTAAACAGAAGAGTTAAAGAGGAGACACTTGTGTATCACCCCCTTTTAAACTTGTAAAAAAGGAACATTCCAATGTTAATGCGACACAGAAGACATTATTAATAATGTAGTGAATTCGGGTTCAGCGAGGTCGGACACAGAGACTCAGATTTTGTGGAGTGAAAAATGGCGTTTTATTTCTTTTCGGCACAACCAGCCAGACAGCACTCCCGCGCGCCAGCCGAGAGAGAGAGAGAGCGAGCGCCAGAGAGAGCGAGTGAGAGAGAGAGAAAAGGGGCTGCAGCAGAACCTGGCACTGCTGGAGCAGTACTGTCAGACCTGGGCACTGACAGTCAATCTGGATAAGACCAGAGTTATGGATTTCCAGAAGAAAGCCAGACCTCAGGGAAACAGGTACAAATTCATACTTAACAACAACACATTGGAGCACACATCCAGCTACACATATCTCGGTCTCACCATCAGCTCTTCTGGGAGTTTTGACCTGGCAGTGAAGGCACTGAGAGAGAAGGCACTCAGGGCTTTCTATGCAATAAGAAGGAGGCATCAACATCAACCCACCAACAAGAATCTGGCTCCAAATATTTGAAAGTGTAATCCAACCCATTGCCCTATACGGCAGTGAAGTGTGGGGTCCCCTCACAGACCAGGATTACACTCAATGGGACAAACACCCCACAGAAACTATCACATGGAGATCTGTAGAAACATCCTCCGTGTGCAGAGAAAAACACCTAACAACGGGTGCAGGGCCGAATTAGGCCAGTACCCACTATTGATAAACATACAGAAAAGAATATTAAAGTATTGGCTACACCTAAAAAACAGCGACCAAAATTCCTACCACACAAAGCCCTGCTGAGTCAAGAGCTGAGCCCAAAACAGAGCCCCCTGAGCCAGCTGGTCCTAAGGCTCACTGACCTGAGCCACACCGACACTAACAAGCCTCAAGACAGCACTGCTAGAGCACGAGACTCAACCACATCACAGCACAGATCAAACAGCAATATCTCACACACTGGGACACACACACAAACACACATAAACTGGAATGCTACAGAACCCTAAACAGACAATACACACTAGCTGAATATTTGACCAAAATAAGAAACAACAAACAGAAACAGACCCTGACGAAGTACAGGCTCAGTGACCACAGCCTGGCCATAGACACATGCAGGCAGACCTGGCTGCCCAGAGAGGACAGGCTGTGCTCCCACTGTCAGCGGGGAGAAATAGAGACAGAGGTGCACTTCCTACTGCACTGTGACAGATACTCTGGGATTAGAGAAACATTCTTCCTGAAATTCAGAAATCTAATCCCAGAGTTCCCACCTGCCAGAATCACAACAGGTCCCAATCCTACTGGGAGAGGGAGGAGGGAACTCAGTGGAACTGGCAGCCCAGCATGTGATCTCCTGTCACAGCCTGAGGAACAGTGAGCCTGTCTCCCAGTAATACTCCAGCCACCTACAGTATATGTCAATATTTTATAATATGTCTTTGTTGTAAATGTCTGTAATATGTCTGTAGATTTTATTTTACTTCTATTTTTTGTTTTGTTTAATGTAAATATCATTACTTTCATTTGCTTTAGCAACACTGATTGTACCCATCAGTCATGCTAATAAAGCACCTTGAATTGAAAAGAGAGAGAGCAAAATACAGGGGTGCGAAACCAGGGAACTATTTACATGAAAATGGGCGATCTCCCCAGACTGTACACGCGTTTCACACGTGTGTTCACACGCTATTCACAAGGGAGGACGTCACCGCTCTGGTAAGCCAGCTCTTACACACTTACTGGTGGCTGTATGCATTACAGAAAAAAATGTAATATGGTCAAAAGGAGCACGTACAAATAACCATATGTAAGACTTTGATGC
Organism: Lepisosteus platostomus; assembly: GCF_059453375.1. NCBI lineage: Eukaryota > Metazoa > Chordata > Actinopteri > Semionotiformes > Lepisosteidae > Lepisosteus > Lepisosteus platostomus. The sequence continues at coordinate 25,604,613 of NC_142626.1, read as the reverse complement.
TTAAAATGTTTAGGGAGAAATGGAATACTGGTGTGTATTTTTTCTTTAAACTACCAATACAAGCCATATACAGTACAGTTTACATAATGTTTATGTTCCTAAATTAATATCATTTAGGACCCTCAGAAGCGTTATGCTCCTCTTTTTATGCTCGGCTACTAAAATTTCCCTTTAGTTGTAAAATTCCATATAAATATTCAATATTAAGTGGATTATTATGTGCACAGTAAAGAAATTAAATGATTAAATCTTTTCACTACCAACCAATGCACCACGAGTGCCCCTGTCAGTCATTTTGGCCAGCCAATCACGTGCCGCAGATTATTTGCCGCAGTATGGGGTTTTACCATGCCTTTTGAATGGCTGCATTTTTACCTGCTAAACCACTGGGTCAATGAAAACTGAAAGAGTAAATTTGTTTGGCTGACCACTTTTCTGAAAAGTTTGAAAAAAGGGGGGTCTGGTTCCAACTGCTGTCATTCATTCATTATTGACCATTCAGAGCCCTAGGAGATGTCAATGTCTCTGTTATCACGATTCAGGAGAGAAAAAAACCCTCAGCAATTGGATTGTTTACTTAGCAACCAGGGGTCATCTATTATTAACAACTCACTCTGCTAATAAGCTGGCAGTGCAAAAAAACAATTAAAACTCCTCTATCACTCCCTAGAGGATTATATAGTAATTACAATAGCTATTATAGCTTTTAAGATTTTTAATATATTTAAAATAATATCTTGTATGGTTTGGGTAGTTGGTGGAGTTGGGTAGGGCGTTAGACGACGCCAAAGACCGAGTGTTTCGGGTTTTGTAGTTAGGTCAGCTTCCCCTCATTTTATTACCCAGCTCCATTTTGTTTGTTATTTACGTTCCTTTGGCACAACTCATATTTCCTCTTCTCCAATACCAGTCACCTATTCAAATTGCACATATTTCACTCCTGTGTACCTATTATAATTCATTACAACTATCTTTTTCCCACACCAAAGATTTCTCCCTGCACGCCTGAAATGTCACACTCCATATACCCTTAGACTATCTGGGTGCGTAACCAATGTCTCGATGTTTAATCCAAACTAGTACACATGGGGCAATGTCTACAAGCATTTTCAGCTGGCTGACAGGGCCACAACCTGAAAAACGGATCTTGGAAAATTGAAAACAAAATATGTTTCTTTGTTTGTCCTAGATGTTTCTGTCTGGTGAGAAGACAAAGTAAGACATATAAGAAATTTAAGGACTCTACTGTATACTGTACACTTCTACTGTATAATTGTCACGGATGTCGGAAGGGACAAACCGTGGAGAGGCAGGAGAGCGAAAAAGACCTTATGCGAGGCGGCAGAACGGGGAGTTAGCCTGGGCTCGTCAGTGCAAAGAGTTCTGGAGTGCCGTATAGAAACCTATGCCCTCAGGTAGCGGACGTGGGGGGACCTGGTGCTAGGCGGGTCTCAGGACATCCGAACGTCAATGCCGAGCGAGGCAGAATAAGTGACCTGGAAATATCTAGCCCAAGGAAAGAGGGAAACCAGAAGGACAGCAAAGCAGGAAACTAGGGACATGACAGAGTAGGAGCGCCCTCTGGCTGCAGAGGGCGTGACAATAATTACATTTGTAATTCCTGAGATATTATAAAATGTTTGAGAGGACATCATTCCAGGGAGAAATTGACTATTTTGTTGGAGGTCTTATTGGGCTAGACTAAACTGTATCTTTAAACACAAAAACTGAAAACTGAAATGAAAAAAAGTCTGGATCCCGACAAATAATTTGACAGGGTATAACAGACTTTTGTATTTATACAGGGAATGAGAGGAGGAGATGCTTGTCACCAATGATTTATTCTCTCAGAGTATAAGACAACAGAAGGATATAGAGGGAGGAGATATACAGATGCAGCCATTCAAAATGGGTGAGGTATTTCGCGGCATACCCCGGTGGGCGTGTCGCGGTATCACGCAGTTCACGTGTGTCACGTGACTAACTATCCGGCGTCGCCTTGTAAAACCGCCAGGGGGAGCTTAACCTCTCATGTACAGCATTTGAGCCTTTAATTTTGAACTGTGTATTACAGCATGTTAATCATCAGTCATTAAAATGTTGGTATATTTTATGAAAGCAAGATTGCTCAGTTGGACAAAAGTACACAACCTACCTTTATCAGAAATATTTATGCATCAAAGCCTTTACTGAAGATATTACTAATAGTATTAATAATGGATGACTTTGGACAAGCTGTATACTCAAAGTATAATTTCTTTAGCACATTTGTACAAGCACTTGGAATCTGTCCAAGCCATACTTTGTCAGGCATTTTGTTTTACTTCAACGGGCATAAAAACTTCCTTGCTTTTAACAGGGCGTTTCATAATTTCTAACTACGAAAATGATTTAAAATGCGACACCTATCATTCAACTAGAGCTTAAAATATCACAAGGATCCTCAAGAGCACAGCAAAGAGTGTATTAAAAGACACTTGTATTTATCAACTCTTTCTTTTCCGTATACCAGATTTTATGGAACCACTTCAGAGGGGTGTCAGCCAGTCAGATTCCAGGAATCGGCACTTTAAAGGAAAAATACACACTGGTATTCCATTTCTCCCTAACGATTTTAAGCATCGAAGTATTTAACTAGCATGTGAAATAGCGTGTGAAAAAGTGGTAGTTTTAAGCTTTTCTGCTAATATAATATGGAATCGCGTATCTAAAGAATTCGTGTGCTGCGACAGGGCTGTGTAGGGCTGTTTCGCCTGCCTGTTCATGCGAGCTGTCTTGTAGCCTACTGGTCTAGGTGCGTGACTACCAACTGGCAGGTTGTGTGTTTGAATCCAGCTGGTGCTGGACTTTTCATTTTTATTTATTTTTTAATCGCGTAACATAAACATATTACCGTATGCAAACTGTACTGTATACAGTATGTATATGTATATTTAATGTCTTAACTGTGCCCGTTTAAGTATTGAATATTCATATCTAATTTTACCACTGAAGGGAAATCTTAGTAGCTGAGTATAAAAAGAATAGGAGCATACTGCAACGTGTGTGAAGGCCATTAACGATATTAATTTTGGAACATAAACATACAGTATATGGCTGGTCTCGGTACTTTAAAGAAAACATACACGAAACATGGTTTCATTATGACCAGAATCGGTCTTGAGATATTTTTAACTTGATTTACAGTATTTGAGAGGTATGTCTTAACACCGATACTACAGTGCTTAAGTACTGCTCACGTATATGTTTCTAGGTTTATATTATGCATTTCATACGGTCAAATTACTTTTGAGCAACTAATAAAGAAGCGCGAAACGGTATGCGTTTTAGTTTCGTTTTGTGCTGGGACCCGTGGATTGATTAGAGATATCAAGTACATACAAATCATTTTTTAAATGTTGTAGTTCGTCTTGAAAAAATGTTACGAGTACATCATCTATCAACAATTACACAGTTTCTGTTTCCATATTGCGGATTTTGGTTACGTAATATTATTTTCTAGATTTCACGTTGTGAATATATGATTTGGGCAAACAGAGCCGCAAAGAAGTACATTATTGGTTGTTGGTTTTTTTTTGCAGTTTTATCTAGAACAAGCGATGCTTAAACCTTTGTCTGATTCTTGTGAAACTATCCACACGACAATTACAGTACCTAGGAGTTGACTTCAGTGATGTCACTGATGGGATGTTTCTAAAAATCCATCCTCTGTAAAACATCTTCTCTAGTTGTCCTGCATATGTATTCGCTAATGAAGCTGTGTGTTCTGAGCCTGGATCTCTACATTTCTGTATGAACCAGCTTAGAGGGCTAAAGACAGCTTGTGTTTAAATTGAGTGTAAGGCAATTTATGCTTCTAAAGTCATGGTCAGCATTTATTATTGTACTGTGCTGTAAACTTGTTCTGTGCCAAGTCACATTATTTTATAGCGTTTTTATAGAGTTATCAAATCTGGTGGCGCTGTGTGTTAGTTTCCTGACTCCCATGTCACATGGTCTGTGATTGAAACCTGTAAAACCGGGTTTAATTCGTCACAGCCAGCACTCTTCAGGTGTGAGGGTCTTCTGCTCAGAATGAAACGCTAAAATGTAATGTAGGCTCTGAATGGGTTCAATTATGATTTGGGCTTGATTAAGGTCGCTGCCTTTCATCTAAAACCCTACTTGAATCCTTCTAAACTAAAAACCAGTGTTAGTGAGTTCTAAATAAAGAGGTATCCAGGTAACAGTGAAACGGGCAGACAGTCTGGGGAGATCGCCCGTTTTCCATGTAAATAGTTCCCTGGTTCCGCACCCCTTGGTGTTTCTCTCGCTCTCTCTCGGGTCACCTGATCATTAGCTCGAAAGATTTGAGTGCTTTGTGTATATTCTAATGGTAGTGGGGGCAGGGTGTGTGGGAACAGGTTTGGTTGAAATTGCATTGGAGATCTATGTTCTTCACACCTGAAACATTTTCTTTGAAAGCATTTTCTTCGCAGTTTTACCGATCTTGTTACAGCATGTTACAGTTTACTATTATTAACCATATTAATTTTAAGTGCTTAATGTAAAATCTTGTAAAAATATATTTTCATTGTTCAAATATACATTAAGTCTGACTATCATATAATAACTTAAATACAAAACTAAAGAAAAAATAGGGTTAAATATAATTCAAAATATTTTGCTAACAATGTGAACTGTTTATGAATAATAAAATGTATTAACTAAGGAGTAGGATGGCACAGTTGTTAGTATGTTTTTTGTTTTGTTTCTTTTTCATAAATACAACAGTAGTACCTGATGTCTCAGTGGCTTTCAAAATTAAATTATGCATGCAAACCTGTGAACTAGAAAGATAACTAAGATATCCATCCAGTTATAATGGTGGCAAAGTGGTTAGCATTGCTATCTTGCAGCACTGGGGTCCTAGGTTCAATTCCTGCCATCCTGTGTGTGTGGGGTTTACATGTTCTCTCTGGGTTACATGGTTTTTCTCCATATGTGTGATATGACTCCCTCTCGCACTCCAAAACATACTGGTAAGTTAATTGGTTTATGGGAAAACTGGCCCTGGTGTGTGTGTGTTTGTGTCTGTCTGTCCTGTAATGGACTGGCGCTATGTCCAGGGTGTATTCTGCCTTGTGTCCGTTGCTTACTGGGATAGGCTCCAAATCCTCTGTACTGGATAAAGAGATTAGAAATGGAAGTAAAGGCACTGTGTGGATGGAACTATACACAGTGTTAGAAACCCACTATGAAATGGCAGCATCTCACTGAGAATAACATATTTTATAGTGCTGGCTTAAGGAAACAGCCTTTCCACCTCTCTTGCACATCAGTATCCATACCTAGTTATTTAAACAAATTGCCTCTAATTATAAACATCTTAATATGCTGGCTCTGTGGATCCGCATCAGCTATGTTTGCCCATTCCTTCAATTCATGTGCATCCAACACACAGTTCAATGCCAGCAACTACACATAATCTAAAATACAATCCTTATTTCAGTATCTATGTAAACATATAGTCTGTTAACTTCATCATCTTCATCAAAAGTAAGTAACCCCATTAGGAAGTGTTCTTGTTATAAGTGTATTCCTCAGCTTTCTTTTATCCTAGTCGTTTATCCTGCAATAACTCAGCCAACAATTAAATCTCCAAAAGCTGCTTGTGTTAATTTCTTTAAATCACAAATATCATGTGTAAATACTGGCCATGTAATAGTCTGCATTGTGGAATAATAGTTTATTTTAAAGGGAACTAGAGAAACTAAGAACTAGAGAAATCAAGAAAGGCTTTTTTTCTAGCATTAATAAATGCACATCCTGTTCACTGGGGAAATTAAATCCACACTGAGCAATCTTCAATATGTTCAGAATATGACAGCAAGAATCCTATCAGGGATGCATTACACCTGTTTTCAAGTCCAGTCAACTTCAAAATCCTTATCCTCCTTATATACTGTCCTACAACTGTTATTATTGATCACCGAATTATTGTACTTGACATGACTTCATTCAGCCTTTCCTGAACGTCTATGACAGGCAGAGAGAGTGCTGTTTCTGGTGCGATCTTTTGCAGCTGACATTTCACTGTTTTAAATGAACAAGAAATTAGATTGCTCATAAATCACTTATTCTATATAAACACAGCGTAATTGCCCTCCGAAAATCCTCTTTTTCTTGTTTGTTTTAGAGACCTTGATTGAAACTGATTTTAGATGTCAGAAAGGATTTATTTTCTCTGTATTTCCTACATTGCTTTGTCGAGATTTTAACTTTATATCTAGGCTCAGATTTCAACTATAAATCATACAGTAATTAATAGCAGTAAATACTGATGTTTTGCACCCTCCTACCACAAAAATATATGTTTAAAAAATCGGTGTTAAGACATACCTCTTAAATACTGTAAGTCACGCACCTAGACCAGTAGGCTACAAGACAGCTCGCATGAACAGGCAGGCGAAACAGCCCTACACAGCCCTGTCGCAGTACACGGATATAATCATACCGTTATTAAATTCTTGAGATACGCGATTCCATATTATATTCCCTTTTAATCAAATTCTAAAAGTATGCTTGTTGACTCCGGTAACACGTTAGTTAAAGACTTCGAAGCTTACAATGTTTAGGGAGAAATGGAATACTGGTGTGTATTTTTTTCTTTAAAGTACCAAGACCAGCTATATTCTGTATGTTTATGTTCCAAAATTAATATCGTTTATGGCCTTCACACGCGTTACAGTATGCTCCTATTCTTCAGTGGTAAAATTCAATATCTACAACGGGCACAGTAAAGACGTTTACAGTAAGTCTTTCTACGACAGACCAGCGGACCACGAGTGCCCCTGTCAGTCAACCAATCACGCACCGCGGTATTTTGCGTCATCGCGCGTCACGATGCATGACGCCGTAGCCAATTACCTCTGGTACGTGTCTGTACCGCGCACTTTGAATGGCTGCATCTGTAGCAGGAGGATCACACAATCGGGCTCTTGTTATTAGATGATGTTATTATATACAGCAGAAATTCAACAGTTCTTCCTGTTCTCACAAATGTAATCACAGACTACAGCACCATTTCAGGATACAAATTAAAGTCGCAAATTCTAAAGCAATGCTATCCCTGAAGATAAAAAAAAAATTCAACTTGAAATTAAATTTGGATAAAATAATATGTTTAGCAATTTAAATACTCTGAAACCTAGAAAACATATTAACATGTAATTAAGAAGTTCTAGAAAACCAGCTGAAGCAAGACTTCGATAGATGGAAACTGCTGCCTGTCTCATTCTTAGGAAGAATTAAGACAGCAAGAATGAAGGTACTTCCAGGATTTCTGTCTTGTTCAAGACCTTTGTTTATGCCCCTCAATGACCATTTCTAAAATGTCTATTTTATATGGTTTAAAGACAGGCTATTACTCTTGACCACTCAAAACAACTATTCTTTTCTTTAGTTGTTTTTCATAATACATTTTTGTATGTGATTTTTGTATTTAAATTGCAGAATGTATTTATTTTGAAAATGCTTTGAGTTATATTAGGTGTAAAACATAAGTTTTAAGTGAGACAAATCCCTCTTCATCATTTTGCTGGGGAGCTGTCACTCAGGTTGTTGGAGCTTTAAGCTGAGCTGCACAGAAGTAAGACTGTAGATTTGGGAGAGTTCAAGTGGGGGAGGTTTTACCTGAGGTTTTCTTCCCTCCCAAATAAATCTAGACTGACGTTTGCCCTGAAATTTGACTATATCTAACATTACAGGGATGAGTTAATACTAGTTCAGGTGGGTAGCTACGTCAGCATGCCTAGTCTGCAAAGGAACAAGAAATAGGTTTATTCCAGGCAGAAAAGAGAGGAGAGAAAAATACAACATTTCGGCTGTGAAACCGCATCTCTTTTCAGCTTGGAATAAATCAATTATGAGTTAATATTTTCAGAAAATTCAGAAAGCATTTGTGTAGCATTTGAAAACCATCAACATCACTTTCAATACAAAACAATTATCCAATTTAGGGTCACAGTTACCCAGAGCCTGTTCCAGGAAGCACTGGACACAAGGCAGGATTGAACCCTGGACAGGCTGCCAGTCTATCAAAGGACACACACTCACACCAGTGCCAGCTTTCCCAAAAGTCTAATAACCTGCCAGCATGTTTGTGGACTGTGGGAGGAAACTGGAACACCAGACAAACCTGGGGAGAACATACAAACTCCACACAGATAGCACCCCAGGTCTGGAATTGAACTTAGGGCCCCAGTGTGATATCTCCTGTAATGATCGGATGGAAGCAGTAATCTGGAGAAGGAATCCAGGCGCAGGCTCTGCTGGAAGCAAGCAGGGAAGGCAGGAGAAAGTAAAACTAGAGACGTGATAAAAGGTAGGGGTTGAGCTGAGAGGAACTGATTAAAGCACCAGAGAGAGTCTGAAGGAGAGTCGTTTAACATGCAGGGTTCAAAGCACAGGAATCAGTCCAAGATGTGGTCAAACAGGTAAGGCCAAGCACAGAGAGAGAGGAGAAATCACTGGGGAAATTCAAAGCTGGGAAGAAGTAAATGAGACTTCAAAATGAGAGACTAACACATTAATAAATTTTGCAAACCTAATTTACTTCCACAGCTACATCCTTTCAAATTTATGAACAATATCAGAAATCAAAGGAGGAATATGTAAGTTAAGAGTAAGATGCAAATGAGAAGGAGGTTGCCACTTCCACAGTAATTGAAGAATCTAAAACCATACAAATCTGTATAAATCCACCAATTGACATTCATGGAGAGAAAATGAGTAGAAAGGTCATATTCAATATTGGAAGAAACACTGATTGCAAGCTAAATATGATCAATTTGGAGGTACAAACTGTTGGAAGAACGGCCAGGAACATCATAAACATATTTGGCATGAAAATAAAATGGGGAAAGATACTGTACTTAAATAAAAAAAGCTACTTTAGAACTGTCAGGACTGCAGCCATGAAATAAAATCACTAGAAATTTGTTAAAGCTGGACAGACCTTGTGTTCAAATGAAGAAGGACTCTATTAATTAAATCCCATGGAGAATATTACCCACAGAATTATCAACAACATATACATACTGTATGTGTAAATAATTTGGTCAAATGGGAAAGATTGCATGTCAAGTCTCTTGGTACTGATATATTAACAAAGAAGCCAGAGACAAGAACTTTTTTGTTTTGTACTTCCTAGGTGTTGATGCATGTGAAAAGTGAATGTTGTGTGTCTCAGAATATCTACATAAAACAATAAAAACAAAGAAATCACCAGTGTTCACTTACTTCAGTGTTGTTAATTTACAGTTGGGATTCGTCAGAGCTGCAGACAGCAGTTTCACTCCTGAATCCCTCAGGTTATTGCCACTCAGAACCAGCCCTCTCAGACTGGAGTGTTGAGACTGAAGAACAGAGGCCAGATCTTCACAACATCTCTCTCTTAGTTTACATCTCAGTATCCTGCAGATAAAAAGACAGGAGCACAGCTGAACATCTGCACAGCTCATCCACATCTTTCTTTCCAAGTCTTCACTCCAACCCCCAGCTCAGCAGTAATTTACAGTACAACATCATGTCATTATCCATCTCAGAGTGTCCATGGATGAGGATGATGAAGATAACAGCTGCTTCAAATTTTAGATTCAAGAAGGAAGAAGAAAGATGAGAAGAAACTGTCAGGAAGGGAGACTTTCACTTTTAACTATAATAAAAATTGCTTCACATTTATTATTATATTTTATTATTATGTCGTCCTCTTATAGTTATTTTTAGTTAGTTATATGGTTGTTGTTGTTTTTCTTCAAATGGTTTATTAATCCCAAATGTAAATGTCCAACACTGGAGTTAGTGAACTGGAGACTTTTTATTGTTAATTGTAGATATGTTGAGAAAAACAGCATTCCCTTTTGAAGAAAATAAACAATTTGAATAAAAAAACTGACCTGTGTTTTAACTTTATCAATGCATAAATATATATGTCATCCTGTATGAGTTGGAGTGGTGGCACTGTGCTAAGCATCTGTGCCTGTGGTTGGAAGGTTGCTGGTTCATATCCCACAGCAGGCAGAAGAATCCTACTCTGTTGGGCCCCTGAGCAAAGCCACAACTCCACCTGGGGGTGCTATACGATGGCTGACCTGGTACTCTGACAACCAGCTTCTCTCCTGGTCTGTGTTTCATGTAGAGTAAGCTGGGGTATGTGAAAAGATGAATTCCTAATGCAAGAAATTGTATATGGCTAATAAAGTGATCTTATCTTATCTTATGTTTATAACAACACATAAAACAACAGAAGTAACAATAATATGAAGCAATAAACAGCATACACACACATCACCTAAAGACTCTCAGCACGGAAGAAATAGATAGACCCTTTAGGATCCGAAACAAACACAAATTAATGGACAACAGTGATGGTGTGCACGTTTCCCCTTTCCAACTTTAGAGAGTGATCTGTACAGGCTTCCTAGGACAGGCTGTGCATCAGCAGACAGCTGAGATCAGTGCATAGCCTGACAGAGTTTTCCCGTCAGTTGAAGCTAAAGACCGTTCCCCTAAGGTATAAGACTATTACAGGTCCCAGCAGGCCAGGGAAGAGAGACACATCAGGGGGATGACCCTACATTAAAAGCAACCTCTGAGAGGAAGTGCAGACAGAATCTGACATGAATATCTGCCTGTATACTGCAGTGAATACCATTCCAGTGTAGCTCACATCTAGTCCACACAGTGCCAGCAACCCAAGTCCATGTGCAGTAGGTGGTGTAGCTGGGTGACATTGGTTCAGTGCAGCCTGCTGGTAAAAAATGAGTAATGGCCCAGTTCTGTCTCTATTCTCCATTGTGGATATCAGTGTATTTTCAAAATTAATCTCCAGCAGTTATCATTGGATTTAAAAGGTGTTGTTAGACCATGAACTTTATTCATGTACTTTATTTCTTTGATCTGCTCTCCCAATCTGTGGCTGTATCCACTTTGTCTGAGCCATAAAACTGAACTTTAAGTACAAGACGGCAATTCAAGAGCGAGTCCATATGAACTAGAATTCTGCCTAAGACTTTGTCGGCCACAGGGGAAACTTTTTAGCTTGGGATCCATCTGGAAATTTCACTAGAATTTAGATAACATTAATATAGTTGGGCTTCACTGTCAAAAGAGTCTGGATGATCATCCAGACAAAACCTGACTGGAGCTATGTATTTGAACCTTGCTAGAGAGAGCTTGCTACTCTGTGTTTTTAAGGAACTTGCATTTTCTGGGTAAAAGAAACTTCAATCAGAGATTACTCCAATTTATAATATTTATTTTGTGGCACCTGGGTTTTTCACAGTGCCCTCATACATCAGTGTAATCCGATTCCAGGATAGTAGGAACAGGGCAGCCAGGGATCTACAGCCATTTACTGACCCGCTGCAGCCGATGAAGAACAGAATGAGGTTGTATTTATTTAGAAGGCAGGTTATCTCTTATTTCGCCGCTGTAGGCATTATTTAAGAGTGTAATACACAGTAGAAGTCAGGAGTATTTTCTGGGTGATCAGAATGTTAGGCCTGTGGAACACCTTGTTTGAGCACACACCCTTATAATAATAATTAAAAATTGCTTACACTTATATAGTGCTTTTCTGGACACTCCACTCAAAGTGCTTTACAGGTAATGGGGACTCCCCTCCACCACCACCAATGTGCAGCATCCACCTGGATGATAGTGCGCCATAACACTCACCAGACATCAGCTATCACTGGGGAAAAGAGCAGAGGAATGAAGCCAATTCACAGATGGGGATTATTAGGAAGCCATGATTAAAAAGGGCCAATGGGAAATTTGGCCAGGACGCCAGCGACACCCCTACTCTTTTCAAGAAACGCCCTGGGATTTTTATTGACCACAAAGAGTCAGGACCTCGGTTCTATGTCTTATCCGAAGGACAGCGCCTGTTTAAGTAGGTGTGACCAGGCTCACACCTACTTAGGTTTAGTGGGTTGCCAGTTGTGAAATGCAGAGTAATATGGCTGCTGACCTTAAACATAGTAATTTGTGTGTTGTGTGTTCTATTGTCTGTGGTGTAGTATACAGTACAGTATGTCTGTGGCTCTAATTATACCAACTGCTCGGATATATTCTGGAAAAATCACAAATTGGGGGTTATTAATATTTACTTATTCACTAAACAGCTCAGTAAAATCCTGATTTTCACAAGTTTTGTTAACCCCGCTTTTACTACAGTGCATAGTGGAGCGAAACAGACCTGCCGTGATCAATTCACCAACAGTTTGATAGCCTATTTGATAGTTGGAGTGTTTGAAAGAAAAAAGTTGAAATAAAGAGACCGAAAACGCACCGCTACAACAAGGAATGGGAGCATTTTTTCCATTCAAATCTGCAATGCTAGCGTCTACGCGAAAAGCAACATTTCAAAACTGCACACAAAACATATGATGTGGACTTTGCCGCTAAAAGTGAGTTACAGAAAAGAAAAGTGGAAAAATTAAAATCTCAACTAGCAGCAGTCGGTTTTTACGAGACCTAATACAATCATCGCATCGTTCTCTGTGTGCCACATCCTGGCTCATCACAAAAAGTCGTTTAGGGATCGAGAAGTAATAAAAAAGCGTTTGTTGAGAGTGCTGACTTGCTGTTTGGAGATTTCGAAAACAAACATTTTTGGCGAGAAGTGTTCAGACAGCTGTTGCCTGAATTTAAAGAGTTTCTCAAGTCGTATAAACATGGTGAATATGCCCAGTTAGAGGATAACCAGTGGCTTTTGGCTTTAGCATTCCTCACAGACTTGACTGAACTGCTGAATGACCTGAATGTCGAGTTGCAGGGACAAAATAAAAATGTCATCGGCATGATCAGCTGTGTCAACGCATTCAAAAAAATTACAAGTGTTCTGTTGTAAGCTTCTCAGTGCCAAAGCTCACATTAAGGTAGGATATTCTTTTTTCTTAAATAGGGAAGATTACTTGTTCACTGTACCATGAGTCACTTGTTTTTATTTGCTGTCATTTTAGTGATGGGTATCGTTATTATGCTGATGTGCCCACAGTCTGTTTTCCCTATATAGGGGCTTCAAATTCACACTGGTAGATCGCACTGGACTGGCAAATGAAAAAGTAGATCACTCCTGAAAAAGGTTCTGCACCCCTGAACTAGAGGGATCACATCCATGAAAAGGTCAACGGGGATTTAGAGAAGATAGTTCTTGTATAACCAACTTGTTTGCTATCTGAACAAGCAAAAGCAGTAATGAACACACAAAGCATACAGCATGATACTGTGTATTTTCACTTTCACCATTTTTTAATAAAGTTAATCTTTTATGTGGAATTCTCAAATCACAGGCAGAGAAGCATGAATTAAGAATTATTTAAAAAATAGAAAAGAAGAGCAGAGATAACATGAAGCAAACAGAGGTGATGTAATTATTGGAGTACCACAGGGATCTGTACTAAAACTCTCAGGTCCCGAGTCTCCAACTCACTGACTCCACTGTCTTCTCTATCTGATCTCCTCCGAGATTATAATGTAGGTCCCTCACTGAGCCAAGCCCTTCTGTCGCAGATTCTTGGACTCGAGCCAGATCTCTCACATGCCCTCTGGCTGGTCCCTTTCAGGGAGATGACACCCTCTGCTCCTAATCACCACAAGCAGCCTCCTGCTCTTTCCCTGATCTGGAGCTTCCTGCTCCCACATGACAGTCACTGGTCCCCTCATGACCAGTCAGCACTCGGACTTCCAGGTCTGCCTCTAGCCTCTCACGTCCTCACTTGACACCACTGGGCTGGGTCTCACACACACACCTGTCTCCAGAGACTCACTCCTACACTCAGACCTCTCACACTAACTATCCTGAGTCTCTCTTCATCACATCCCACTGCTGAGACTCAACACACTTTCTGTCATAAAAACATACACAACCTCCTTGGTGCCTAACTCTCATGCCCCAGATTGTGTATTCACAGCTGATGATACACCTCAAACCCATGCCCAGCAGCCACTGTCTTTTGACCAGAGCTTTGCAGCCAGACAGACCTAACTCTCTCACCTGATACCTCTTATCATCTGGGAGTGGGTCCCTCTGTGGCACCTCAGATGCTGGCACATACACACTGACTCCAAACTCACTAAACACTCATACAGTGGGCTCCTGGACAGCCCTAATAATTAACACAAAAACAGGCGGCTGTCCCTTTAAGTAATTTAATCTTCCAACTCTGTAGGCTCTCCACCACAATCCCCTCCAGGATTTTCACTCTTCCTGGTCCCTTCTGTGATTTCCTTATTTTCCTTCGAGACTAAAGCTCTCCTTTCTCTCCCCTCATTGGGGTTCTTTCACTGTTCTATTCACAGCCTCTTCCCAGACTGTTGTTCTCACATCTTTCCTTATCAGTTTGTAGCTGCAGCCGTTAGTCTGTCTTCCCTGTCACAAACCTGTTCTTTCCTATCAGCTGTGGTTACCGAGGCAACACGTCTGTTGACAACTCTCTATTGACAACTCCGACTCCCTGTCAGACACACCCCGTTTATTTGTGAAAAACACCAGATGTTTTTATTAACATCCATCTTTTACATCTTCCACACACTGTGGGAAATAATAAACAATGTAAACACAATGTTAGGATATATAGTCAAATGTATAATTATTCTGCGTCAAGGACGTCCACAGGACAGTGTTGGAAAGTTAAGCTCATCCCATGACTGAGACATCTGTCCTCTTTGCTTTGTCTCCAGTTTTTCCTGGTTTGACAAAAACTGACAGATTGGCTGTGTGTTGCTGGTGAAACTTGCTGTAACTCAGTGAAATCTGACCATTAAGATTTTGCAGAGGTTGAAAACGGATAAAGATTATATTGTACATACTTGTCCGTAGTCTAATCCTGTGAATAGCTATTGTCTCACTTCAATGGAGATACCAAGAGCATCTCTCCATTGAGAAAGAAAAAATATTTCATGACACTTTATCACTTCCATTGCTTGGAAGAACAAAGACAGTGGCATGGAAGGATCAGAAAGAACAGAAAAAGAGAAGATTCTTGAAGTTTTGGAGGAGATTTACAAGAGTGACTGATCAGCTCTCCAGGCTCTCTCTCACGGTCTACAGATGCAGCCATTCAAAGTGAGCGGTACAGACACGTACCGCAGGTAAGATGACACGGGGTACCGCGGTGCGTGATTGGTTGACCGACAGGGGCACTCGTGGTCTGTTGGTCTGTCGTAGAAAGACTTACTGTAAATGTCTTTACTGTACTCGTTGTAGATATTGAATTTTACCACTGAAGGGAAATCTTAGTAGCTGAGCATAAAAAGAATAGGAGCATACTGTAACGCGTGTGAAGGCCATAAACAATATTAATTTTGGAACATAAACATACAGTATATGGCTGGTCTTGGTACTTTAAAGAAAAAAATACACACCAGTTTTCCATTTCTCCCTAAACATTGTAAGCTTCGAAGTCTTTAACTAACGTGATACCGGAGTCAACAAGCATACTTTTAGAATTTGATTAAAAGGGAATATAATATGGAATCGCGTATCTAAAGAATTCAATAACGGTATTCGTGTGCTGCGACAGGGCTGTGTAGGGCTGTTTCGCCTGCCTGTTCATGCGAGCTGTCTTGTAGCCGACTGGTCTAGGTGTATGACTACCAACTGGCAGGTTGTGTGTTTGAATCCAGCTGGTGCTGGACTTTCCTTTTAACAAACATTTCTTCGAAAAAATAGAATAGCGATATTATGGACAATCAATTGACTTTTATATTTAAAAATATCACAACATGATCGATATTTGCGATATTTTGAACATATCTTCCCTTCTGACAGCGGTTCCTGCTTCTAGTGTGTGTGTGTGCAACAGAGTAAATTTTTATAGAGAAATGGAGGCTGGACAGTATGTGTTACAATATAAACATTTATATTGATTTAAATCGTGTTCTGATTTAAATCGCAAACGCGTGTTTAATTATGTGTTTTTTAATCATAATCAGGCTAATGCATTTCTACATTTTCTGTATGAACCAGCTTAGAGGTTCATACAGAAAGACAGCTTGTGTTTAAATTGAGTGTAAGGTAATTTATGCTTCTAAAGTCATGGTCAGCATTTATTATTGTACTGTGCTGTAAACTTTTTCTGTGCCCAGTCACATTATTTTATAGCATTTTTATTGCGTTATTAAATCCGGTGGCGCTGTGTGTTAGTTTCCTGACTCCCATGTCACATGGTCTGTGATTGAATCCCATGGAACTATGACTTTATTTTTTAACAAACATTCCTTTGAAAAAATGAAACGTTTCCCTTGGTCAGAGATTAAATAAAACCTCACTCGCACCAAACAAATTTATATTTCTAAATATCACAAAATCCGTTCATTGTCTTCCAATCGAGTCGAGTTGACATTGGAAGCTTGCCACACCCGGACTGTTAAACCAACGCATTAGCACGTCAAAGCCCATTGAGGGTATTGAGCCAGTATTGGCTTTAGTATTCCCCCCCTCTCCCCTCAATTCAATTCAATTCAAGCTGTTTTATTTGCATGACAGATGGGTACAATCAGTGTTGGGTATGTATATTGTAACGCTTACGGCAGACAGGCACTGTGTAAGAGCCGGCGCACCAGAGCAGCGCACCGAGGGAGTGTCTGCATTTATAACTTAGTTTTTAAAATTAGTCAAGCAATATGAAGCATCTCCTTTTAATTTTAAGTGCCTTAAATACATTGAGCACAGCTTTCTCACCACTTAAGATTGCTTTTGATACCATCCTTACACAAAGCAGAAGGGAGATCTTAGTGCCTGAGCATAAAAAGAATAGGAGCATACTGCAACGCGTGTGAAGTCCATAAACGATATTAATTTTGGAACTTAAACATACAGTATATGGCTGGTCTCGGTACTTTAAAGAAAACATACACACCAGTATTCCATTTCTCCCTAAACATTTTAAGCATCGAAGTCTTTAACTAACGCGATACCGGAGTCAACAAGCATACTTTTAGAATTTGATTAAAAGGGAATATAATATGGAATCGCATATCTCAAGAAATTAATAACGATATAATTATATTCATGTTGCAAAAGAACTGCAACAGACATAAAAACTCCCTTGCTTTTAACAGAGCGTTCCATAATTTCTAACTACGAAAATGCCAGGTGAAAGGATTTGTAAACATATTTTGTTAAAGCAAGTCAGTTTTTTCCGCAACACATTAAAGACATTTTCCCAAGAAAGTTTAGCCTTTGTCACTAATGAAACCACTAAATAAAGACATAAATATAGAAATCTTAAGATTTGTTTTATTTAATGTTGGTAGCAGGATGAACTGTCAGACTGTATATTTTGTTGCAGAGTTGCTGCAAGATGTTAACAGTGAAAAAGGTATTTAGAAATGAGTTATTTCAAGATGAAAATTTTCAGAATAATTGCAAATCTAGCAGGATAGAGAAAGCACAGAAAACTGGCAGTTAGATTGATCAGATTAGTATGAAAAGTCATTTAGCAAAGGGAATGAGAAGAGTGACAAACTAGTATACTTTAGATCTTTTTTTCTGAACCAGGGAAAATCTGATCATGTTTCCCTATAACAATAATAAAAAACTTTATTTGATATATCACCATTAAAGGTGGCATCTCAAAGCAATACAGTAGATGTAAAAACAGATAAAAGGACCACAGATTACAAAGTAAATGCATATAAGAAAGACAAGCAGTTAGAGGTGCTACCAAAATTAGAAAATGAAGCAGATACAGACACTAAGTCTTCTGAAAAGAAAGGTTCTGAGGTTAGATTTAAACTGGCCCTGGTGTGTGTGTGTTTGTGTCTGTCTGTCCTGTGATAGACTGGCGCTATGTCCAGGGTGTATTCTGCCTTGTGTCCGTCGCTTCCTGGGATAGGCTCCAAATCCTCTGTACTGGATAAAGAGATTAGAAATGGATGGAAGTAAAGGCACTGTGTGGATGGAACTATACACAGTGTTAGAAACCCACTATGAAATGGCAGCATCTCACTGAGAATAAAACATTTTATAGTGCTGGCTTAAGGAAACAGCCTTTCCACCTCTCTTGCACATCAGTATCCATAACTAGTTATTTAAACAAATTGCCTCTAATTATAAACATCTTAATATGCTGGCTCTGTGGATCCGCATCAGCTAAGTTTGCCCATTCCTTCAATTCATGTGCATCCAACACACAGTTCAACGCTAGCAACTACACAAAATCTAAAATATGAGCTCTACTTGCCACTTACAATACCAACAGTACCAGCTAACTTTAGTAGTGACATTTTCATGGATCTTTTTAACAATAAAATTTACAACATCAGACTTCAGACACAATTAAACAGGCCTCAAAAAAGTCTGGTACAAACATTTTCAGCATGGAATAAACCGTTACTTTAATGGTATAAACCTTAAATGGATTCATATTCTCAATAAGATTTGGTGCTCAGTAACATGACTTAGAAAATGACAAAAGACATACGTATCATGCTTATCCTTCTGTTTTTCATAATCGTGAACTCCTTAAGGCAGTTACATTTTCTCTGTTCTGACCTGGAGTTACAGAGAAATTTAAATTCTAATAAGAGAATTGTAATGAGGAAAGTCATACCAATCACTCATACAGTACCAGGATTTGCAATTACAATACAAATACTTTCTTTCTGTATGTGTTTATTTTGCAGTTTGAGTCTATGGCATTCCTTTGGGGGTCTATACTCCAAGGCATGACTTTTTTATGGGAACATGACATTTTTTT
Source organism: Lepisosteus platostomus (assembly GCF_059453375.1). Classification (NCBI taxonomy): domain Eukaryota; kingdom Metazoa; phylum Chordata; class Actinopteri; order Semionotiformes; family Lepisosteidae; genus Lepisosteus; species Lepisosteus platostomus. The sequence continues at coordinate 25,585,861 of NC_142626.1, read as the reverse complement.
AAAGTCTTTTAATGCAAGCTTCATATAAACCCTTAGCAGTGGTTACTGTCTGGAGCAGGTACTTGAATGGCACAGATTCATTGAAATGATTCAATTTCTTTTGAAAATATTTGGGATAATACATATTCCAGAAATCACAGCCGTTGAATTATCCAGAAATTAATTTCTCTCAGGGTGTATTTAACCCCTCATGGATGGCATTGTATGAAATGAGTTTGTAGTTCCCCATTTGCCTCTATTATGAGATGCTGTGGACACTATTTTATACATTTTAGGAGTGTCCATAGGAAGGTATGTTCTAGAAAGAGTGAACTTCTGTTTTGCCATTATTTTTAATAGGGGCGTTACATGTTTACACTTGGTGCTCCTACTAGAGGAGAGGATATGATTAATCTAGGCTTATCACAGAAACTGAAACACATCTGGTTGGTGAGTCTACTGTGGGTTAAATGTTACTGGTACCGCATGTTGTAAAGCTCGGTATTTTCTCTCTTGGCCTGACTTTTTTTAATGTCTGAGTGTTAGAATCCATGTTGTTGCTGGTAAGGGAATGGTAGGTGCTGTGATTGACACAGTCAAAGCCTTGTACAGAGATACCATTGTACTGTAGCTGTTTGACAGTATTTTAGATGCCCTTAGTTAAAAGCATGGGAGGAAGTACTGCCAAGGGGAGGGGGGGGGAGCAAGGATTTTTTCTTTGAGTTTGTGAGGTTATTTTTTGTTATATTGTGTTTCAGAAAGCAAGAAAATAAAATTTACTGTATGATAAAAAGAGAAAGAGCTGGAGTAGATCCTCAGATCAGTTTGCTACCAGCAATCAAACAAAAAAATGGAAAGAATTGTCTCCTCCTGATTGGAACCTTTCTTACTGTCTTATAATTTATCAGGCTACCTTTTCATTTCCACTGAGAGAAGGAAGTCACTTGTCATGCAGCTATTTTATTCTTCATTGCACAATATGCTCTAAGTTAGCAAATGAAACATGAACACTTATTGAAATAAATCAAGAATACGATTAACATGAATGTATAAACATCCAAACTATACTTTATCACATTTAATTATTGGGTTAGCTTTTTATTGAGCCAAAATGTTATAAATGTGTGAACGTCTGTAAAATGGAAATATTTATATTTTTTCTTTTCTGTTACCTGCCTGACAGCATTTTGTATCCCATTCTGTATATTACTGGAAAATATTAGACCCAACCTAAAGAATTCATGGGGGTAGTGGGACACAGTACTGCAAAGAGTCTCCTAAAGGGACAGAGCTATTAGTACTTATGTGTTTGAGTCTGGAGAATATAGTAAACTCTAAACATTAAGGGAATGCATGGAATCGGAAAATATAAATTGCATAGTACACAAGACTTAACTGGTTTTATTCTAGGAAAGCAGACAAGACTGAGTCATGGGACTCAGAGGATCCAAGGCTAGACTGAGTATAATAGGCTTCGGGCTTCTATTGTGACATCTACTGTAAATTACAGAAATGTTAAAAGTAAACAAAATAAAGTAACTAAAATGTGGTCTGAAATCACCCCTTTAGACACCCCTTTTACTTCACTGGTGTCAGATATGAAAGGCAATAGTCTCCCATTCTGTCTGCTGTGTGTTGCAGCAGAGGGACTCCCTGCAGCTGAAAGGGGCAGAGTAACTTGCATGCCCTCTAGTACAGTTTACACATGCACGACTTTAAAAGCTAGCAAGACAGGTTTCGATTCACATTAGCTGGCGAGCCTTGTTAAAAAAACGAATGATAATGTAACATGCCACTGTTCATGAACAAAGTTATACTGAGATTTCCTAAGATACGCGATTAAAAAAATAAATAAATAAAAATTTGAATCTCCTGCGGAACACATTCCATAAGAATCAGCGGTTTTACAGTATATATCGCCTTTAAAGGTGGCTTCTCGGGATAAAAACAACCAGAACAGCAGCAACAACAATATTGTATTTCGTTGCACTTTGAAAACCAAGTAATAACTTAACTATACAGTACGTGCAAACGTTTCGTATGTTGCTGTCGTGAATGCCTGCGTACCCATAAGTATCTTATTTGCCTTGAGTCTGTCTACAGTATCTCTGTCCCACTACCCCCCTCTCTCCCTCAATTCAATTCAATTCAAGGTGTTTTATTTGCATGACAGATGGGTACAATTCTTGTTGGGAATGTATACTTTGATATTTACACCCGGCGCGGCACCGAGGGAGCGTCTGCATTTATAACTTGGTTTTTAAAATAAGTCAAGCAATATGAAGCATCTCCTTTTACTTTTAAGTCCCTTAAATACATTGAGCACAGCTTTCTCACCATCCTTACACAAAGCAGAAACTGTCCGATGACTCACAGTACAAGTGGAAAGATTACAGATTTTAATCGTCTTTAATTTTGTCTTTAATTTTGCCTGTGGAGTGTATCTTATTAAACTCTAAATTGCATTTTGAGCGCGGTTTTTGACTTTTTTTAAATTGCATTTCGGGCGCGGACAGCACATACAAGGGTTAATGAACTGCGCCAAGAAATTTAAAATAGTATTCTTTAGGTGTGAGGGTAGGAGTGGACCGCAGCAGGCATAATCAGCAAACCAGGAAAACAAAGAACAGGACAGGTGAGATGTGTATCCAGAAAGCGAGTGATCAGAAAAAGGAAATGGAAAACGCAGAAAAAGGAAACGCTTTACAGGATAAAAACAATAACAACAGTAGTGGCTGGGCAAACGATTTTTTATCGAAATACAAATTGAGATACTGTACTGTATAATGATGTGCATGAACAAAGGTATACTGCAATTTTCCTTAGATGCACGATTAATGCTTCGTAGGAGGAGGCGGTCTTTTCCTCTTGTCTAACAGTCTGCCCACAAACAAAACATTCCTGTTAGACAAGAGGAATTGAAAAAAAAACAATTCTGTCAATGAAAACCGGTGTGTGTGTCTCTCCCTGCTGGATGTCCCTCTCACAAACTGCTGAATGAATAAAATAATTTTATTGAAAACGCGTTTGCGATTGTCTGGTATTTAATTTGGTCCCTTTTAACTGTTTTTCGATCTACTGTATTGCTTTGAGATGCCACTTTTAAAGGCGATAAGTAAAATAAAGTTTTTTATTATTGTTATAGAGAAACATGATCAGATTTTCCCTCGTTCAGAAAAAAGATCTAAAGTGCTACACATAACTTTCTTAATTCGATGTATTTAAAGCAGTGAACTACTGTAGGTGTCACATAACATTCAGAAATACAATCACGTATTTGACAAATAAAAACGATTATAATCTAATCCTTCCACGTTTGATCCCAAAATCCCAAGAAATATAAATCTTGACGGGTAGAAAGCTATGCTGAAAGTTTATTAAGATACTTAGAAGACAAAGATACTGTATCAATTTATGTTGCATTAGCCTGATTATGATTAAAAAACACATATAATTAAACACGCGTTTGCGATTTAAATCAGAACACGATTTAAATAAATATAAATGTTTATATTGTAACGCATACTGTCCAGCCTCCATTTCTCTATAAAAATTTACTCTGTTGCACACACACACACAATAGAAGCAGGAACCGCTGTCAGAAGGGAAGATATGTTCAAAATATCGCAAATATCGATCATGTTGCGATATTTTGAAATATAAAAGTCAATTGATTGTCCATAATATCGCTATTCTATTTTTTCGAAGAAATGTTTGTTAAAAGAAAAGTCCAGCACCAGCTGGATTCAAACACACAACCTGCCAGTTGGTAGTCACGCACCTAGACCAGTAGGCTACAAGACAGCTCGTAAGAACAGGCAGGTGAAACAGCCCTACACAGCCCTGTCGCAGCACACGAATACCGTTATTAAATTCTTTAGATACGCGATTCCATATTATATTAGCAGAAAAGCTTAAAACTACCACTTTTTCACACGCTATTTCACATGCTAGTTAAATACTTCGATGCTTAAAATCGTTAGGGAGAAATGGAATACCGGTGTGTATTTTTCCTTTAAAGTGCCAATTCCTGGAATCTGACTGGCTGACACCCCTCTGAAGTGGTTCCATAAAATCTGGTATACGGAAAAGAAAGCGTTGATAAATACAAGTGTCTTTTAATACACTCTTTGCTGTGCTCTTGAGGATCCTTGTGATATTTTAAGCTCTAGTTGAATGATAGGTGTCGCATTTTAAATCATTTTCGTAGTTAGAAATTATGAAACGCCCTGTTAAAAGCAAGGAAGTTTTTATGCCCGTTGAAGTAAAACAAAATGCCTGACAAAGTATGGCTTGGACAGATTCCAAGTGCTTGTACAAATGTGCTAAAGAAATTATACTTTGAGTATACAGCTTGTCCAAAGTCATCCATTATTAATACTATTAGTAATATCTTCGGTAAAGGCTTTGATGCATAAATATTTCTGATAAAGGTAGGTTGTGTATTTTTGTCCAACTGAGCAATCTTGCTTTCATAAAATATACCAACATTTTAATGACTGATGATTAACATGCTGTAATACGCAGTTCAAAATTAAAGGCTCAAATGCTGTACATGAGAGGTTAGCTCCCCCTGGCGGTTTTACAAGGCAACGCCAGTTAGTTAACCACGTGACACACGTTAACTGCGTGACACCGCGTGATACTGCGACACGCCCACCGGGGTATGCCGTGAAATACCTCACCCATTTTGAATGGCTGCATCTGTATACTCAAAAATCAATGTGTTGCGCTTGATGAAAAATTAGCTTAGATTTTGTCAGTATTTTAACAGCGTAAATAAGGACAAATCGTAACATTAACTTTTATTTCAATGTGGCGTAATTTTAACTCTACACGTATTCTTCACATTAACAAAGCATAGTTTAAATGAGTTATATGTGTAATTCCTAGTTTTACTATATATTAATCCTACAACTATTCATACACGCTCCTTTCAGATTTACAAATAAACCCCTGAGCTCTTCCCTGTAGCCTAAGTTATTGCCTTATCACTGAGGGGACCTGCAGTGCACTGGCCTCAGCTCTCCGTACAGCCCAGTGTCAGCTGAAAGACCTGGACCTGAGGGACAATGATCTGAGGGAATCAGGAGGATCCGCGTTGTAAACTAGAAAGACTGGGGTGAGTTTGTGAATGCTGTGAACTACAGTAATTGGGTTGAGTACTGCAAAAGGGTAACCAGACATCTTTATTTTCTATTAAAGGCCCCATTTTCCTGACTTTTTTCAAAATATTAAAATCTAAAGAGGTTTTGACAAAATTATATGGGCATCATGCAAACACCAATGTGGACTGGTTTTTAGGGTTCAGTCCACCTGGTTGTGTGTGCAAAGCAGACGGGTGACTTTACTCTCCATATTATTTTTTAAATGATGTGATCTTAATTGACACATCTGCTTAAATAAATAATTAGCTAAGACGCTAATTATGAGTTCCCATTAAGTTTATCTTTCAGTTGTGTGCAGTATTGGTATTTCAGAGGTTTGGTCAATCCAAAGTTTGTAGGATTTAAGATGCTAGGCAGAGCAGTGAGACGTTGTAAGCATCTGAATTAACAATGTAAGAAGAGCCAGATTACAAAAAAGGAACTATATATGCATGAGTTGGGATATTGATGAGCTAATCTCTCTTCAGGCTTTCTGGATGTTGGGTCACAGAGGTTGGCTGTGCAGCTCTGGCTGCAGCTCTACAATCAAACACCTCAAGACTGAGAGAGCTGGACTTGAGCTACAATCATCCAGGGGACTCTGGAGTGAAACTACTCTCTGCTGTCCTGGAGGATAAAAAATGTAGACTGCAGAAACTGAAGTAAGTATAGAGACTAAGAGTAGAAGGTCTGCCAGTGACAGAAGAGGAAGTGTCATAGAATAATAATTCCTTATACTTACATAGCACCTTTCTGGACACTGCACTCACACTTTACAGGTAATGGGGATTTGCTTCCACCACCAATGTGCAGTACCCACCTTGATGATGTGACAGCAACCACAGTGTGCCAGTATGCTTACCACACATCTGCTATCACAGCTGAGTGATGAAGCCAGTTCAGAGATGTGGATTATTAGGGGGCCATGGTAAACGTCAGGATGTCAGGGTACACTACTGTTTTTGAGAAATGCCCTGGGATTTTTAATGACCAGAGAGAGTCAGCACCTTGGTCTTACATTCCATTTAAAGGACAGCTCCTTTTTATTGTAAAGTGTCCCTGTCACTATACTGAAGCATTAGGACCCACACAGACCACAGGGTGAGCACCCCCTACTAATACCTCCTCCAGCAGCAACCCTAGCTTTCCCATGAGGTCTCCCATCCAGGAACTAGCCAGGCTCACCCCTGCTTAGCTTTAGTGGGTTGCCAATTGTGAATTGCAGGGTGGTATTCTGTAGCTGCTGGCTATATAGAATGTTATAATAGTGTTCTATAATTGTTTATTCTTGAGGTGGAAGATCACCTACAAACCCTACAAATAAAGACATTCCATGATCAAACCTAAACACAACACAAAGATGCATGTGTTACCTACCATTCCAGGAGGAACAAGTCCTATATCAGTTTTTAAACAGCTTATCAAATAAAATACTGAATGCTACTTCAACAATGTATGTTTTTGATACTCCACAAAATCAAATCACTCACCAAAACCTGTCTGTCTCTGAGACTCTCCAAAAACCTTTTAAATATAAGACATACATAGTATATTTATATAAGATGCATAAAAACTCACAAATTTCTCAGTTCCAGAAAACTCACAAGTTCTTTAGGTCCACAGCCCACAGCGAGTCCTATGGTGGACAGCACACATCAAGTATCTGCCTTCTGGCCTCCAGACAGCAGATCAATCAACTGACCCAGAAAGCCTCTGATTCCTGCTTTTCAAATTGTCAACTGACCAGCTGTCTCCCAGCAACTGTTCAGGTGACTGAACACAGCTAAGCTTATTCTCCATAGCTTTATGATGAATGTGGTCCAGACAAGGCCACCATCTTATCTGAACCTGCTGCCCTTTCATATTATGTAAAACCGTAATGGCCTCTTGACCACTTTTTAATTTTGTTTACTGTTGATGTGCAGCCCATAGTAGCTCTAGTTGTTTACAAACTGTTTTGGCAGTAAATATGTTCATTGCCATTTTAGTGATGTAATTGAGTTGAGTACTCTGAGATGTTACACAGACATCTTTATTTTCTATTAAATGTTAAACATTATCATTGTTATTCCTTTATGTACCAAGAGAGCTGGGCCACTGCCAAGTGGTTTGCAGGAATCTGTGGTAACAGTTGCAATAAAACGATGCATCATTTCATTAACAACCACAACACTACAAACTCTACAATTTCTTACCTCCAGAAGTTGATATTTTTCCCCAGGTGGGTCATAAACAGCTTGGTAAAACATAACTTCTGCAAAACGGTCAAAGGCTATAGTCGATGAATTCCAAATTTAGTAGCTATTATTCTAGTGACAATGCAACTAACAATAATCAATTTTATTAGAACTTTTCAACAAGAGCTATACAACAGCAGTAATATATGTCAGTGGAAAAATCTCTTCTACCCGCTGCAGGTAAGTGTCTGTGTGCAGTACAGGCTGACCTAGCGCGAGAGAGATACAAGCAGCTTCTGTACACTGACTGGAGGGGCAGGAGGGAAAGTGACAGCAGAGACGGACATGTTTGTGTGTGCTAACCAGAGTCACAGAAGGGTTGGTTAGCTGAGGGTCTAAAGTTGTGGTGCTGAAAAGGCAGATTCATCAGCCGTGGGTTCTTTGCAGCGAGGACCAAAGAGAGACTTTAAAGAAAGGCAGCAGAGGCTGCTGGCTGCAGTAGCCAGTGATGTGGCAACGGTGGACAGCAGACTGACTGTAGGCTGCAGAAATCCATGTGTGATTACTCGTGGACTGGAGAGACTTTGGAGAAGAGGCATGGCCTGGGTGGCTGTCGGTCACAGACATTCACAAGGTGCTTACTTCAGTTTATTATTTAAGCACGATATGCAGGAAGACAGCAGGTGGAGAAGACCTGAAGGTTCCCCCTGAAGGGGAGCTATGTGAGCACATGAGACCTACTGTAAGGGGTCAGAGGGGTTTGGGTGGAAAAGTGCTTTCAGATTGTAGCAGGTCTTCTCACCTGTCTTGTTATTCTGGAAGTCTGTTTTGTGAAGTGTAGTTGGTGTGAAAGCATGAAAAAACAAAGCAGTGTAAAAACTGAGTGACAGTGTGTGGAGATAACATATACAAACAGGTACACAACCAGTTCACTCAGTGAGGTAGGGCCTGTCTATTATACCACACTTAGTAGTGACTGTTTAGGCCTTACTACAGGTCCACTAACAGCTATCAAGTGACCTTGTTTGACCCTTTATTGTCTTTATAACTAACATTATCTTGACCTGCCCATTGTGTTCTAACCTGGCCAGGTTTAAGTGATGCTTAAAAAAAATCCGTAATCAAAACATCTTGATGGATTTGGGCAGGATGTTCCACAAATGTGATTAGCACTGTAAGGTGTTACTACTTAAACTCTCATCATGCATTCAATAAGGCTTGTCGAACTTGTGGATCTTTGACCCCACAGTCTTCTGCCAGTATGCAGGCATGTCTCTGTGTGCCTGAATCTGTGTGTCTGTTCTGTTTTCATACAGTGTTGACCACATTGGAAAGGACAGGGACAAACCAGGACTGCTGAAATGTGAGTCAGTTTTTAATTGTTTACTAAGACAAAAAAGGGGAGAGGGGGCACAGAGGTGGACGAACACAAAGTGGACTTTTCCTGAATCTACCCACATCTCTCATCCCTCTGTCTTATGTTGCTCTCTCAAACTTCATTCCAGTCAGTTAACTGTGTATTACAGGGCTCTCCTCTGTCATATCTTTCTGATTTAACATTTCCTATCTTACTGTATCTGTGCAATTTCTTTTTCCTCTCTCTATTCACCTCTTCACTTTTAATTTACCAGTTCCTTACTAATCTTTTTCTTATTAAATTTATTGCATTCAGTTGTAATACTTTATGAGATCCACTTTTTTATAGGGGAGTTGTTTTCTTTTTTTCAGATGCATGTGATCTCACATTGAACCAAGAAACAGCCCACAGACGTCTTGCTCTGTCAGAGGAAAACCGGAAAGTCACAGTTATGAGACAGGAACAGCCATGTCCTGATAACCCTGAGAGATCTGACTATTGGTCCCAGGTTCTGTGCAGAGAGGAGCTGACTGGGCGATGTTACTGGGAGGCTGAGTGGAGTGGGAAATGGGTATCTGTTGGAGTCGCCTATAAAGAAATCAGCAGGAAAGGATGGAGTCAGGGTCCCCTTGGATCCAACAACAAGTCCTGGTCTTTTAACTGCAGTGACCAGTTTTACTCCGTCTGTCACAAGGAGAGGCGGGCTGACATACCTGTCACTCTGTCCTCCTCCAGAATAGGAGTGTATCTGGACTGCCCAGCTGGCACATTGTCATTTTACAGCATCTCCCCTGACACACCAATTCTACTCCACACTGTTCTCACCACTTTCACTGAACCTTTGTACCCCGGATTCTGGTTCTGGGGTCCTGACTCCACTGTCTCGCTGTGTCAGATAGAATAACTGCTATGTCCTTTGGGAGAAGGTCTTTTTCCATCTCTCATTTGCCCTCTGTATCTTCTTCAAAATTTGTGTTCAAAATGTTTATCAAATTAAGTGTATTTTTCAGTTTTGCTTACATGCAGGTTGGGCAATGTTGATTAAAATGTACAGGTAATATGATACTAAAAACAGTCCTGGAATTGCTTTCCCGTGAGCTCAAGGAAAATGACAATTTTAAGTCAGAGGAATCCACCTTTTCAAGGCAGTCCACAGGTGAAATACAATGTTCCTGAGGCAGCACAGCTTTGCCTTAAACAAGTGTGAATGGCTGTAAAGAACCGAAAGGGACAAGACCAAGGTTGTCGGCAACAATTACTCTTGTGCTATAAACAGGGTAGTACTAGTTTGATTAGATGGATGTGAATATTGTATTTTATAACACTTTCTGTATAGTATATGTAATTAAGTGAATGCATGCATTCTACTGTAAATAGAGGATTGTAAATCCGACTGTTAAAAATAATTTAAGGACATAATTTCTTAATTGACAATTAATTGTTTTTAATTTTAGCCCTAAAATGTCTTTAATACTATTGTAGCGGCAAGGCTTAATAAAATACAGGAATTAAGTTTGCTGTTCCCTTGCCAGTCTCTCTCTCCCTCATCTCAAGTGGTGCTGGATACAGAGAGGCCATTCCACTTGGTTTAAGGTGTTTTTCTAGCTGATAGAGTGTCCTCATAAGGAACAACTCCCAAAGCTGAGACACATCAGCCACCCTAATAAATGGTCATCTCTGGCGCCTTACTGTCTGCGAGATTCCAAGTGAGAGCCTCATCCCAATTGGTTTACAACCCCAGGGTCAGAGAGCGTGGTTACTCATCCTCCACCTAGATCAGCCAATCAGGAACAGGTAGGGCAGAGTAACCCCACGTGGGTCTTGGATGCCCATGAAACTTTCAACCAATGAACGGCCGTAGTTCCTCCATGTAAAACAAGCAGCATAGGGCTTCCTGGACATTTTTCAGACTCCAGCTCCTCCTGAACATTCTCGTGCTCCTCCTGGACATTCTCAGACTCAGCTCAGACAATCATGTAACAGCCAGTGTGTCTGAGTGCCAGGACTTTTCTTTGTTCTAAGAGTCGAGAACGGAGGTCGCCAGCGCGTAACCAAAGGAACACCAATTGGACACAGCAACAGCCTGCCACTGTTCTTTTTTGTCCGCAGGAGATCTGAATCCATTACAGCTGCATTCTGCATTGTAGCTGAATTCTGCATTACAGCTCGAGAATTCAATTGTTACCTCAACCCAAGTTGATATCAATTTAATTCCTATGAGTGATGTACTTGTTTTGAGTATCTAGTGTAGAAGTTGTAGCCAAGTTCATTTACGAAACGGTCTAAATGAATGATTTACTGAACGTGTGTCACTCTTGGCATTTGTAACTCTTCGTGATTGAATATACCTTTTGTATTCTGCTAACCCTCACTCATAAGATCTGTTATGTTTATATGCACATTCTATGTATTTATAAATGTATTCTTGTGTAATAGTATCCGTGTGTGTTCGAATCTTTTGCTGCCTTTTGCTGCCTCACAAAGCTTTGGAGAACTTAACATTTCTATTATCAAATTGTAAATACGACGTTTACATTGGCATTACTAATTTTTCACTTGAGTGTATGGAGGATTGTCAGCTGTCACCGAGAGCAGTTAATTAAATGTATTTTTTGATTCACAATCAGACAAATGCAACAAAAATTATCTTTGTCTTCTAAGTATATTAATAAACTTTCAGCATAGCTTTCTCCCCATTTAGATTTATTTTTCTTGGGATTTTGGGATCAAACGAGGAAAGATTAGATTAGTAATCGTTTTTATTTTTAAATACATTTTAGAAAAGTGTAATCTATACTAAAAAACTGTATTTATTTAATACCACTCGATACTTATATTAATGGAGTTTAGTTGATACTGTTTAAACTTTTAATTATTTTAAATTGTATTACAGCATTGTACACATGCTTAAAAGAGGAGAAAACGCAAGCCTTCTTCAGGTGTGAGGGTCTTCTGCTCAGAATGAAATGCTAAAATGTAATGTAGGCTCTGAATGGGTTCAATTATGATTCGGGCTTGATTAAGGTCGCTGCCTTTCATCCAAAATCCTGCTTGAATCGTTCTAAACTAAAAATTAGACACGAGAAGGGGCTCTGGTGAAATTTCTCATTTTTTAATTTCTCTTTTTTCTTGGAAAAATATCCTACCCGCTGCAATCCGGGCACAGAAGGATTAAAAGAAGCCAGACAGGCAGGGAGAAGAGTGAGTTCTAAATAAAGAAGTATCAGGGTAACAATGAAGGTAACAGCCGCAGACGTGGCCTACTTAGTCTGCCAGGGCAGCCTAAAGGGGGGAAGACCACCCTTGAGAGACGCTACCCCGGCTCCGGAAAGCCAGAGGGAGCGCTTCACCCCGCCTGCTGTGGGAAGGGTTGGCCACAGCCGGTGCTTATTTCTTTCCTGCCTCATCGGGGGCAGACTCTGCCAGGCCCTCATCGACAACGGTTCGACCATCAGGCACCGAGGCAGCCAGACCCCCAGGGCGCTCACCGTGCACTTTGGGGCTGTGAGGGTGAAACACCCCTTCTACCTTGCCCCAGTCCATGAGGACTGTATCCTGGGGTTAGACTGGTTGCTGCAAGTGGGTGGTTGCCTTGACCTGGGTGTGAGGGACAGGGTGCTGCGCCGGGGGTGGCGGGTGCCCTCCAGCGGCGAGGTCACTTGCTGCAACCAGTCCAACCCCAGGACCCATGTTCAGCCATTCAGAGCCCTTAGGGGGTGAGACTACCTCTAGAAGTCACAGGCTGCATTCTGCTCAGCTTCTAGCTGTCAATCATTGACTCAGAAGGGGTAATCAATCAGTTTCTTATCAGTGCTCCTTTTTTCACACCAGAAGGCAACTCTGAGGTTTTTTTTTCAATGCCTAACAGCAGAAAAGGGCTCTCTAGCAGTGTCTGAAGGTTTTTATAGCAATTGCAATGGTTTTTTATTGGTATTGCTTTAAATATTTTTTATAATTTATTTATTATATCCGAGAAATTTAATTCCAGGTCCAGTCTTCACAAAACATTATGGAGATTTTTTTCAAATTGATCAATTTGTCCCAGATTTCTATCCAAGCTAGTAAGCACCTTGAACAAGGTTTTCAAATTATTCTCAGGACATTTCACGGCCTAGAATAGAAAAAAATATTGCGACCTCTTTAATATCATCTATATATTTAGCACTCATGAACACTGTGAGCTGTTACCAGTCAAGTTCTGATACAGAAATACAAACTGCTAATAAAGGAGGTCAGTCACTATAAAACCTGAAAGTTATTAATTGTTTACAGGCAAGACACCAGGGGGCAGAGTGGGGTTAGGGATCTCAGTGAATTTGATGGGGCTTCAGAAACAAAGAACAATAAGAGTAGAGGAACAGAACAAAACACAAAAGAAGCCAAGTTCACTCTGAGCTGTTTCAGTTCCCTCAGTATCCCTGCCACGAAACTTAATTCAAGTTCAAGTACCTTTATTGCCATTTGCATGAACAGTGCATTGAAAATCTTACACGGCTTATCTCAGTCAGAAAACATAATAACAAAAGGGTAAACACACAGACTACGTGCAGGATACTTGCTCCTGCAGTAGGCTGTATCGAGATTCTCCAACGAAGGACGTGTCAATAGCTTCAAAACAAACCCATTGACACAGTTCAAGACCTTTATTAAATCATACACCATATACTGGCTCTCCTGAGGGTTACTTGCTGTTCAAGGCATTTAAAAAGGACCTTATCCCTTCTCCTTGTCTGCCGATAACCAGCTCCTGGTTTCATACCCTCATTTCACTAATTCAGATGCAGCCATTCAAAATAAGCGGGCGATACCGCATTATTTTGCGGTATGCTTGACGCAGGCTACCGCAAGTTACGGTATTAATACCGTATATTCACGCATAGTGCCGCATGATACCGCAAATAAAATAATAGTATCCTGAATTTCTGCAAGGTGGAGCTAATAAAGCTCAACCTCTCATGTTTGAGCTGTCGCCATCAAAGTCTTTACCGAAGATATTACTAATAGTATTTATAATGAATGACCTTGGACAAGCTGTAAACTCAAAGTATTGCCCTGGTCCACATTCTTTTTTTCATTGACCGTCTTTGTAAAAGTAACACCACAGCATTTCGTTGATCCAATCACGCATTTGTTTCCAATCATGCAAAGTACTTGTAATTTTTGAGAATCTCCGATTCACCATGCCTTTCACATGCTAATAAAAGATATTGATTTAGGAACATGTATACTGTACTGTATACAGTATGTACATGTATATTTAATGTCTTTACTGTGCCCGTTTAAGTATTGAATATGGCTGGTCTCGGTGCTTTAAAGAAAAAATACACACCAGTATTCCATTTCTCCCTAAACACTTTAAGCATCGCAGTCTTTAACTAACGTGAAAAAACGTGTATAAAAAGTGGTAGTTTTAAGCTTTTCTGTGAATACGCTTGATACCGGAGTCAACAAGCATACTTTTAGAATTTGATTAATAGGGAATATAATCACGTATCTAAAGAAATTAATAACTATATAATTTGGTTTCTGTCAAAGCGCAATGAAACCCAGAACTTGATTCTTATGGACGCCCGGTCCCGCCAGGGATTAAAGAAAAACATGGAATTGCGTATCTAAAGAAATAACAGTATACAGTAACTATGTTCATGCACAAACAGTAGCATGTTACATTATTAATTTGGGGGTCTCCTCTTGCGGTTTTTGACTTTTTTTAAATTACAACCCATACATAAGCTGATACTGTTTAGACTTTTAATTATTTTAAACTGTATTACAGCAGCACAATGCACAATGCAACGTAAATCGCTACCTTTGTCTTCTGCGTAATAATGTTCAGAAATAAGAAATAAGATTGCTCATAAAGGTTGTTTAATAACAAAGTATTGTTTATCTCATGGCTAAATAGTCAAGTCTAGCCAAAAAGAGAAAACATCGACTTTATTCAAACTCCAGTGAAAGTATTAATGTTTTTTAATTACCATACTTTTATGGTACATGACTTTGCTAAAATGTATTTAAAAATAAAAACGATTACAAACGCCAGTGGAGAGAGAGAGACACACATTCAGTTTTTCATTGTCAAAAAGTAATTGTTTTTTACTTTGTCAGCACCCAGACAAACGCAAGCGCGTTTTTAATAAAATGCTTTTATTCATTCTTAATCAGATTCACATTCCCGAATGTCCCCCGCCCCGATCAAAAAAGGGAAATTTTAGAAGCTAAGCATAAAAAGCAGAGGAGCATAACGAAGGTCATAAAGGTCAAAAGCTGCCCAGCCATGTGGAATGCTACAGAACCCTAAACAGACAGTACACACTAGCCGAATATTTGACCAAGATATCCAGACACAGCTGTATGAGCTCCACCAGTAAAACTCAAAGTATTACACTGGTTCACACTATTTGTAACAACTTTATTTCTTCATCGACAAAAAGTAACACCCACCACAGCAGTCTCGTAACATTTTTACAAGACGAACTACAACATTTAAAAAATATCTCTAATCAATCCACTGTACTGCATTAAAACAAAACGAAAACTAAAACGCCCTTGGCATACCGTTTCGCGCTTCTTATCAGTTGCTCAAAAGTAATTTGACCGTATGAAATGCATAATATAAACCTAGAAACATATACGTGAGCAGTTTTTACGTAGTATCGGTGTCAAGACATACTTCTCAAATACTGTAAATCAAGTTAAAAATATCTCAAGACCGATTCTGGTCATAATGAAACCATGTTTCGTGTATGTTTTCTTTAAAGTACCGAGACCAGCCATATACTGTATGTTTATGTTCCAAAATTAATATTGTTTATGGCCTTCACACGCGTTGCAGTATGCTCCTATTCTTTTTATGCTCAGGCACTAAGATTTCCCTTCAGTGGTAAAATTCCATATAAATATTCAATACTTAAACGGGCACAGGTAAGACATTAAATATACATATACATACTGTATACAGTACAGTTTGCATATGGTAATATGTTTATGTTCCTAAATCAATCTCTTTTATGAGCATGTGAAAGGCATGGTGAATCGATTCTCAAAAATTACTGTACTTTGCATGATTGGAAAAAAATGCGTGATTGTGAAATGCTGTGGTGTTACTTTTACAAAGACGGTCAATGAAAAAAAGAACATGAGAGGTTGAGCTTTATTAGCTCCACCTTGCGGAAATTAAGGAATACTATTATTTTGCTAGCGGTATTTACCGGTAACTCGCGGTAGACTGCGTACAGCGTACAGGAAAATAATGCGGTATCGCCCGCGCATTTTGAATGGCTGCTTCTGTAACTAACAAGGATGGGACATTAGCTAGCCAATATGATAAAGGAATGACTTTTTTGTTTATTTCTTCAGCACATTTATTTGAACATTTCCATTGATTGTACAAGCACTGAAAAACTGTTCAATCCCTAGTTCATCAGGCATTTTCTTTTACTATAACAGATATAAAAACTCCCTTGCTTTTAACAGAGCGTTTCATAATTTCTAACAATGAAAATTATTTAAACTGCGACACTTTTATCATTCAACGAGAGCTCAAAATATCACAAGGATCCTCACGAGATCAACAAAGACAACAGAAAAAGATATGTGTATAAGATACTGTCCATGGGAGTCCAAGCTTTTTTATCTGTGCTAAGTAGTCTTTAAAATTTCTTCATTAGACAGTGAAGTCAAAATTCCGGGATGTGCCTATATTAGTACACTGGGCAAACATTCCGAGATGAAATTCTTCCAGCACGGGGGTACCTTTAAAGCGGAGATGACGGCACCGAATATTTTTGGTGCGCCCTCTATTTAAAGCCCTGGCCAAATATGAAGACAGTACGTACAATTATAATTCATACTGAGTTAAAAACTACACATCCCAGTTACCATGGTGGTGCTTGTGATCATTGCGTTTAACCAACGAAACAGGGCGAAAACAGCAAAGACATTTTTCCAAGAAAGTTTAGCCTTTGTCACTAATGACACCACTTAATGAAGACATAAATATAGAAATGAACAATTAATTGACTTTTATCTTTCTAAATATCACAACATGTTCAAATCCAAGTCATTTTTAATAACAATGGGAAAACTGGGTAAACTATCACAAAGCTTTAGAGAACTTAACATTTTTATTATCAACAAATTGTAAATACGACATTTACATTGACGTTATTAATTTTTCACTTGAGTATATGGAGTATATTGTGAGAGCAGACCCCCCTCTTAGGCTACATTTTTATTAAGAAATGGAGGCTGTATGCGTTACAATATAAACATTTACTGTCAAACTTTAAATCAACAGTTGATTTTAAGATGATCTGTCAAAGTGCAATGAAACACAATATTGTTGTTGTTGTTATTGTTGTTTTTATCCTGTAAAGCGTTTTGAGAAGCCACCTTTAAAGGCTCTATATAAAGGCACTGATTCTTATGGAATGTGTTTTCTTTCTTCTTTTTTTTCAGCATGGAATAAACCTATTACAGTACTTGATTCTTTTGGATGCCCGGTTCTGCCAGGGATTCAAAATAAAACATGGAATCACGTGTCTAAGGAAATAGCAGTGTAACTACAGTACGTCTCCTACCTTGGGCTGAATACGCACACAATTCCCTCTCAACATCCTCAACAGGTATGTTTGTTTCAATGCTCTTTGGGATATCAACCACCTCTCATACCAGAATCCTCCCCAGAATCACCTGTCCCTTCAGTCCAGGAGAATATATCCAACTTGCAGGATTTTTGGAAATTGGCAAAAACTACCCTGTTGCGTACAGTGGACCAGCAAAAGAAAACCATCAACCACTATCGCTGTACGGTACCCAAGCTCAGACGTGGACAATTTGTGTGGTCATCTACCCGTAATTTACCACTTCGGGAGTGTTCCCGCAAATTGGGCCATAGATACATCGGACCCTTCCGCTTCGTTTCCCAAGTCATGCCAGTTACCTACTGTTTGGTCATTCCACCCGCTCTCAGGATTCACCCTTTCACTTTTCACTACTCAAACCCTACCATAAATCTCCATTGTTGCGACCTCAGCCTCGTCCTCCCCCACCTTGAATAATTGATGGTATACCAGCCTACACAGTAAATGAAATCCTGGACTCCAGCTGGCGTGATGGGAGATTGCAATATCTAGTTGACGGAAGACTATGGACCAGAGGAGCGTTCATGGGTATCTGAGAAAGACATTCTTGACCGCACATTAATTCATGATTTCCATTGCTGATTCCCAAACCATCCCGGGAGGGTGTCAGGAACCTCCCTTAAGGGGGGGGTAATGTTATAGTTCCAACATCCCGCCACCAGAGAACACTCCAACCAAGTACTTCATCCACTCGGGAGAGGCTTAGGTTAACCACACTCTCCCTGTTCATTCAGTGCTCAGTATTGGTGCAGACCTCTTGAGCTACAGGCATTATATTGTGTTATCTTCTCTGGAATCCTTCTTGGTTTTTGGACTTTTGGTTACCCTCTTGAACACGATTTTTGGAATTCATCTTGGAAACCTTTTGCTAAGTTTCTCCTAGATTTTTGGCTCTTGACCATTTTTCTAGTCTTTGACCATGACCCTGGATTTTCTGTTGCTTCAGTGTTTTGTGATATCCTGCCCGCATAGGGTCCATCCCTTTGCTAATCACTGCCCCACAGTGTAACAGTAGAAATGGGACTTAAATATTTTAGTTTAATTTCATGTGAAAATAATACATTAATAGAAAATATATTGAAATCAAATCCATTAATGAATTAGTGTTTTCAATATTTTTCTGACACATTTATTATTATTTTCCTTTTCATTTTTTTTCAAGCACTGCCTAGCCTGGTACAAAGGCTGGAGAAGCTCCTTATCTCCTGATCTATCAGGAAACAACCCATTAGACTGCGATCCTTGAGCATTTCAGTGACAATAGATCTGGGACTGACATTACTCTGACCATCACAGGAGTCCAGGCTGAAGATGCAGCAGATTATTGCTGTCAGAGTTTACAGTTGCCCAAAAGAATGTTGGTACAAACACTGTGCTACACACCCTTACAAACATCTCCCTCAACAGGACTGTACAATGACTGAACTGCTGCATCTGGGACCTCCTGCAGAAGCTGAGAGTGAAGATAAAGACACAGGATAGCCTGAGGAGGTGCTGCAAATTTCATTTAATTGTTTCGATTCCATTTTAAATTAGTGTTGCCATTTTTTTAGTTTCTTGGTTACTCTCCATTTTGTGAAACATACTGTAAAGTCAGTTCTTACACTTCACAGTATTTTGAAGGATATTATTTCTTCTGTTAAAGAAGGTAATTCTGCCCAGTAAGATGCATTCTTCTCAATATTTCCATAAACCCTATTACATTTAAAACATAAAATTCAATCTAAGACAACATCATTAACACTTAATAATGCCTATAGTAAAGAGTTCTTTATTTTCAATGTTTATTTTCAAAATGTCCTGATCAGGTCATTATTAAACAGGTGATTGTTACTCTAAGTAAATTATAGAGCATTTTGCAAACATTTCACTCCTTAAAGGACAGTTGTACCTTTCCTTTTCTGTAATTCATTAAATTAAACAATACAAATTAAACATTTTACAGGTGTTCTCAATGTACAGGTGACTGATAATACCTTTAAAATTTTGTCCAAAAACATAACTTTGTTCATGGGTTAGATTATCTTCAAAGGTTATGTATCATATCGATTATAAGATCGTTCTCTATATTTGCAAGCTATAGAAATAAAAGTTTATCGGGGCTATTTGTCTGAGACTATTATGTGGAAATTACCCTCTAGAACTAAAGAGCCAGTAAACATTTGCATGGTCACTTGATTGTTCTTTCTGCTAACTTTCACTTGACTATACACTGTGTGACTTCATGGTCTGAGAGTTGTGACAGTGGCTGTGTAAATAGTGGTGTCTGTCTTGGTACCTTCAGCCCCAGTGTCCTCTGCTTTCTGTTCCAGCCTGAGCTCGCAGTAACATGGTGAGTTAAATAATGAAACTCATTAAGTATATTACTTTTAACTTGTCTCTGAGGTGTTTCAGAAGTCACTGCGTTGAGTTAAATGTAAAAAAAACATAAGCAACATCCTGCATATGTCTGAAGGATAAAATAATGAGGTTAATTGTTTAATTGACTGCTCAGATTAGAAACAAAAAGAGGAACAGCCAGGACCTTCCTCCAGCGCAGGTCCACTTACCTTAGGTGAGTTAAAACTGTTTCTTTGATTTTTCTTATAAAAATCTGAACTTTTTTTTTTAAACTGTGGTTTGACACTGCACAGCAGAGACTCTGAAAGCGATAGCGATTAAAAATGAATCAAAAGTTTTAAAATATTGATCATATGGCATTGTCTTAAAAACACTGGCCTGAAATTATTAAAGAAATAAAGGAGATTAAATTATTCTCAATCATAATGCAATATAATGCAGACTTACAGATGGAATCACTTTTAACCTGCTTTACAAGGAAATAAACTGTCCATTATACTACACTATATTGCAATTACTGAAGCACCATTTGCTTTGTTCTGACAGTGTTGTATTTATTGCTGGAAAAAGTATAAAAATCTTTAAAAAGTTGAGTGATTGACCAGTTAGGACACAAAACAAACAGTGAACATCCCCAGCCCCTCGGCTCCTCTATACTACTAACTCAAGTGAATCACTGAACTCTTCTGTTGTCATATTTTGATTCTACTGATGTTTCTTTTTCCTTTTTGCATCCACAGCATTTTGAATCTCAGCGACGATCTTATTTCTATTGATCTCAACATTCTTCTTAGCTGCTTTCAGGAGATCCTGAAGCTCATTTTCACTGTAGGACATTTTGCGAGTTTTGTAGGTGTTCCTCATCGCTTCAATCTTTTCTTCACCTGAGGAAAGAATGATGATGGTCAGTGGAAGGATGTTGGATTTTGACCCAGAATTTAAGAATAGACCGCACTGGCCTGTTGTGCTCATTGTTATTGTGACCAATTTCAGAAGAATTTGAGTCCATCAGAAGGTTAGTTCTGACAAGTTCGTTTCCCTGCTTCTCCAGCTCTGTGGCTGCTCCCCTTTAAGGTCTACCTGAAAGTAAACCTTAACCTTGTTTTACTTTGTCATTTATTGTCCATGGTTATTTAATCAGCTTGTTTCTTGTTAGTTATCATTCAGAAAGATACCAAAGTACTTTATATTAGTACTGTAGGTGGAGATGCTGTTTATCCACCAGTGAACTGCTCACCTGAATCAGCCATTCTGACCAGCAGCAGAAATACTATAGAGAAATACAATAGAGAAATACTGACAGCACTTCACCTGGTAATCCCTTAACGAACAAATAATTTTCAATAGCACAAATCATTCAGGATTAAATTATTATTATTATTATTATTATTATTATTATTATTATTATTATTATTATTATTATTACTACTGGGCATAAAAACTACTAAAAGGGTCCCAATCAATCTTTTTTTTTCAAAGTGTTACTCTATGCGATTCTCCAGAAAACAGATTTTAGCATTTTTAAAACATTCCATTTGATCACCTATTACTAGAAAGCCAATTATTCCTGGTAAGGGCTACAGGTATATCAACCCAGGAATCACAGGGTGCAAGACAGGACAGCATCCACCTGGAGGACTCAGCTACATTGCAGGTCTTGTTTTCTCTGAAGTCTGTTTCTATATATGAATGTACATTTCTGGGATGAGTCTGACAGAAAACTAAGAAAACAGATGCCACAAAATACAGAAAATATTGAGCATATCTAAACATTGCATGAATTATTAAAGTCTAGACTCTGTAAAGCTGTTCCTAAAACAATGGGAGGTTATTAAGACAAAATCAAAGATTTGGGTTTCATACTGCATGAGTGGCTTTTGTTGTATTAATGTTGTGAAATACTGTACAACACAATATTGGTGAAGACATTAAGGAACATGGTAATGCTGTATTATTTTTTTTTTGCTTATAAATGTTTGACTCTTAGAGAAGTGTTCTGTTCAAAGCTGTGCCCTGGGAATTTTGCGTTGTGTTATTCTATTGCATGTGTCTGATAAGTGGCAAGTTTGGGGTAGTCTCAAAAGACTTAGTGCTTCCTGTTTGATTAGACCGGAGCATATGGGGATAGATAGGAGAGCTGATGGCCTGGAGTTTTGGTGAAACAGGAGGAGGTTGCCTAAGAGCCTGCAGAGAATGATCTCTGATATACTGGGTTTAAAATTACTCTGTGTGTCAGCACATAATAGTTCTGCAGTCATTTCAAAGAAATTTGGGCAGCATTGCTGTTTGAAAGAATGTTAAAGTCATGGAACACCTTGTAGTATTAATTCAGTTGTCAAAATGAAGAAGAAAATATTTGTCAATTAGCTATTGTTTATTTCAGTGAATGATGAAAAACAGAACTACAGTAAGTAGTACCCATGGGAGTCCTGATTCTTAGCAGAAACTTACAATAGTCAGCTTACAGCTGAGGCTCTTTTTCCTTGGGAACTTAACCAGGAAGTGAAACCCAAAAGGCTGGATGTTGTTCGTTTAGCTGTATAATTACTGAGGCAGCCACTCAGATTGCACATCAAAACTCAATACTGCAGTAAAATGACTCTGTCATAATGCTACATAATGATACATCACACAGCTCAGAGAATTTTTATTGGTCAGAGAAATATGATAGATGGCACTTGTGGTAGATTGATTATTTTTTATAAAAGGTAGCACACTTTTTATTTTCATCTACTTGTACCACTACCAAGGAAATATATTTTCAGCTACCAACATTCCCCTGTAGTAAGGCTTTAGTTATGATTCCATATTAATATTCCATATTAAGAGGATTTAAAGGCATACTGTAGGACAACAGAATATATTGAGCTAATGTTTTTATTAACATCTAACACACCACTTATTGATCTATCTTGGCCAGTGAAGATTCTTTTGGCAGGATGATCATCTTCCTGAATCACACTGCTACACGGTGCAGCCAACTGTCCATGAGAATGAGTTTTGATGCACATTTTGAATGGCTGTATAGTTTCCCAAAAAATATTCATGCCAGTGAAGCAATGTACAGTAACTGAAAATGTATCCATTCATCCAGTTTCCAACCATCCTATCTACCACAGGGTTGTGGGGTAGCTCGTCCCAGCAAGCAACGAGCTCAAGGCAGGAGACACAAAGACTCTTGCTTTTTAGTAGAATGTTATCAATTGTATGAAATCATGTAGGAATCACGTTTTGCATTGCAACAGTGAAAGTACAAAAGTTTTCATGAAAATGGCATTATGATGTAATAGCCTGATATGATTTTTGCTTTCTGTGATCATTTTCAGATTTACACTACTATATGTTTTCTTTGGTCTTCACACAATGGGGTCTCTCTGCTGAACTCAACATTCAATCTACTCAGTACTTCAGCACATTCCATCCATTTATAATTCTTAAACTGCAATGAAGTAAAAAAAAGTACAATCCATCTATTTTCAAACTGCTTTTTTCCAATTCAGGGTAACAGGAGAACCAGAGTCCCTGTTACCCTATCCTAACAAACAACAGACACAACATGGGGTACACCCTGGATGGGTGTTACAGGGCAGACACACACTTACCTGTATACTTAGGGCCAGTTTTCACTGAAGCCAGTGAACCTACCACTATGTCTTTGGACTGTGGGAGGAATCTCCACACAGATAGCACTCCAGGTCTGGAAGTAAAGAGGGTGCCAGTACTACAAGGCAGCAATGCCACCATGTGCCACCATGTTGCAAAACTTAATATTCCAAAGACTAACGAATTAGACTAAAACTTAATTTAACTGCATGACTGAAATGTGACTGAAACTAATTCAGTTTGTTGGCTAAAAGTACTGCAAGTGAACTTTAGTTAATTTTTAGTTGACCAAATCAAAATTACAAGTATGGCTAAAATACAATTATATCTAATAGACATTTTATTCAACTTAAGTAAGGCATTAGATATATCAAATATTAATAATCAAATTAACACTGGGCTGGCTTGAAACCATAAGTCTTGTCTTTCACCAACCAGTGGTGAATTTCTCACAGCAGTGACATGAATCCTGTAGCTGAAATCTAAAATGCCTGCTGGTTCACTTGCCTCCACAGTTGTCCTTGTTGAAGAGAGGGAAGTGCATGACAGTGGGGGTGTTTGTACCCTTGAAGATGTAGACGCTTGCTGGACAGTTCTTCTCCTCCTCACTCACTGCAATGGGTGGGAAGGGAATTTTGTTTTTATCACAGTATTCAGCTGCATTGGTGACAGTCTGGAAGGAAGAAAAAACACACTGTCCACCCTCACTGTCATCAACTGATCAGTCATCCAGTCATTACATTGTAATAAAAAGAAAAAAAAGACAATTGCAGAAAAACTAAAGCATACAGTAGCTAATTTTTTATCCAGGCAAACTGTGGATATATTATTTGGTTATAAGAAACTACAGTGTGAGCGCACAGATAATCTCCAATAGCTTTATTATTATTAGGAATATTAATATTATTATTCTGTTCCTAGAGTATTCTATTCTTTTCCAATTATTAATAGGAAAGCCCTTTGCATAGGTAACCTGATTTAAACTAGAAAAAAATGCTGGGAAATTATACATTTATGGATCTTTAATACAGAAAGTCAAATTAACAGGCACTGATGTTTAAATGTGTACCTGGTGAAACCTATGAGATACAGTAGGTACTTCAGCATCTTCGCAGAAACCTAGTATTAGTCCAATATTAGGCTACCAGCTTGTTGAAGCCCTGTTTTATGGTAGAGCAGTTTGAAATAGAAATCTGGCATTGGCACACCTACACTGTAACTGAGGGAATCACCTAGACTACAGGAGCTCCTACAGTAGCCTGAGCCTGGACCACTGAAGTGTGAACTCAAGACAGCAGAACCAGATGAACGTGATGACTTGTATGATGTACTTTACCATGAATGGGTCTCCTTCGCTGAAATCAAAGGACAGAATGAGCTGCACTCCCCTGTCTCTCCTCAGGACCAGTGGGTAGGCACTGTTGATGGACAGACCAGCATCAATGAGGTAGATTTTGTCCTCAGTGACCAGGTTCCTGGGGAGTCTGTTATCTAGGGATTATTTAAACACAAGAGAAAGTAGTATAATGTAGAGTGTTTCCTAGATTCATTTTTAAGGTAAGTATCAGATTGACAGTAGTCCTGGATAAAGGCATCATCTGACTACTTTTTCATAATCCACTATAATAATCACAATGCTGTACTATTTTACGAGATACTATACAAAAATATAATGAAATTATTACTTTATCACTTCAAGCTTTCAGCTGCTGGCTAACCTAAGAATGGGAAGAATAAAGACTTGAGGACAAGCTCTTTTAACATGTGCATTTCTAATTTGTTATATCTAGTTTTCCACAGTGCCTGAGTGGGGTGTCTCTCTGTGAGGTGCCAGGCAGGTCAAGTCAAATGAGGACCCAAACCAGCTAAGTCCATCCAATTTTATTGGATTTTATTAGCTACTTGGAGAAACCTCAGTTACAGTTTGCCTAATCCTGAACAGCTGACTAGTAGACTGTGGGCCTCCCACTGCCCACTGAGTGAACACTGTTACACTGTTACAAGTCCAGACCTGTTACAGTCTTGGGACCAATCAGTTCACTTTTGCTACAGTATATATTGCACATTGCACTGTTAAAAGTTATTTTCTGTGCTACTGCGCTATATTGGAGTCTCACCTGTGTTGGGGTACTCATACAGAAAGTTGTGCTTGGTTCCCCAGATCCAGAAAGATACCATTTTATGAATCTCATGAAAATTTGTGAGAAGGAACACATCAGATTTGTCGCAGTTCATGGTCACATTCCCATAGGAAGCTGGAAGAAGAGATAAACATGACCTGTTGTTTCTGAGCAAGAGAAGTTCAAACATTTCCAAGCATGTCAGATTGCTACAATCCAGTAGACAATATGGCTGTATTGAACAATTACTATTCCCAAAGATTTAATTCTTGGACAGAATTCTTGTATCAACTGGATTCTTTTGGTGTTTACATTACAGCAGTATTTTGCTGTTAAGTTAGGTCAATCTAACCAAAAGAACCAGTAACCTTTAACCTTTAGCATTTCTTTTCTGGACACAACAAAACACAGACTTCACTTCACAGACACTATATTCTACCTCACAAAATACCACATAGGCATAAATTAAAATCAATATGATGGTACCCTATCTTGCTGTTTAAACTGTTTGTTCCTTGTTTACAGTAATTGCCATTGTGCCAAATTAATATCATCAGAGCATTGTTGCCAGCCTGAACCTCCAAATGTACTGATGCACACTGAAGCAATTCCAGTACACTTTAGTTCAGTAGGTACACATAATACATCAATTTCCCTTTGGGATTAATAAAGTATTATCTATCTATCTAATAAAATGTCTAGTGGAAATACTGTACTTGTCAGAACTCAGTCCTTCAATTCTGTTTCAGTGGCTGCTAGAAAAGAGGAGGAAGGAATACAATTGTTTTTTTTTTTTTTATTCTAGAAATGGATTTAAAACACCAATTGGAAAATCTAGGCAAGCTAAAAATCCAGTATTTGAATCCAAACTAATTCACTGAGATGCTATTGTCACTTTGAAAGTAACTACAGAAGGTCTGTGTGTGCATACAAAACAAATTTCTCTAAAAGTATTCATACCCTTGATACAATATAACTGAAAGTTGATTTAGCATATATTGCAAGGGAAAGGTCTATATTTATTTGATATAACAAATGAATGTACCAAATTAATGATTTTTTTAATTATTACAATTACAATACACACCACACTGTATGTGCCAGCACATAAACAATGAGCTAGGATTTTCACAAAATAACTAAACAGGCTGATCCATAAGTGTATGTGTGAGACTGAAAACAGTGAAGACTAAGATGCAAACTTAGACAAGCAAGACTTAGACAAAAAAACTAGAGATTTCCTGAAATGAAATAAACTACAAGAGACTACTACTTTCAAATCAGACCAGATAGGATCAACCAGATATACTCCAAGGCTTAAAGGAATGTCCTGCACTGATAAACTGAAGGATGTGGACCTATGTCATCTTGAAAAGACACAGCTGTGAAGAAACCTGATACTGTATTAAAAGCCCTCAAAGAGCCAACCCAGTAGATGTCTGTAAAAGCAATAGTGAAAACCCAGTTGTATTTGTGTCAGTGGTGTTTTTTGTTCCTCTCCTGCTTCTCTGGCTTTGTATAATGGAGTTTCATGAAACTACAGTATAAGCTATTTATCTAACCATCAATCTGTCTAACACAAAATACCACATAGGCATAAATTAAAATCAATATGATGGTACCCTATCTTGCTGTTTAAACTGTTTGTTCCTTGTTTACAGTAATTGCCATTGTGCCAAATTAATATCATCAGAGCATTGTTGCCAGCCTGAACCTCCAAATGTACTGATGCACACTGAAGCAATTCCAGTACACTTTAGTTCAGTAGGTACACATAATACATCAATTTCCCTTTGGGATTAATAAAGTATTATCTATCTATCTAATAAAATGTCTAGTGGAAATACTGTACTTGTCAGAACTCAGTCCTTCAATTCTGTTTCAGTGGCTGCTAGAAAAGAGGAGGAAGGAATACAATTGTTTTGTTTTTTTTATTCTAGAAATGGATTTAAAACACCAATTGGAAAATCTAGGCAAGCTAAAAATCCAGTATTTGAATCCAAACTAATTCACTGAGATGCTATTGTCACTTTGAAAGTAACTACAGAAGGTCTGTGTGTGCATACAAAACAAATTTCTCTAAAAGTATTCATACCCTTGATACAATATAACTGAAAGTTGATTTAGCATATATTGCAAGGGAAAGGTCTATATTTATTTGATATAACAAATGAATGTACCAAATTAATGATTTTTTTAATTATTACAATTACAATACACACCACACTGTATGTGCCAGCACATAAACAATGAGCTAGGATTTTCACAAAATAACTAAACAGGCTGATCCATAAGTGTATGTGTGAGACTGAAAACAGTGAAGACTAAGATGCAAACTTAGACAAGCAAGACTTAGACAAAAAAACTAGAGATTTCCTGAAATGAAATAAACTACAAGAGACTACTACTTTCAAATCAGACCAGATAGGATCAACCAGATATACTCCAAGGCTTAAAGGAATGTCCTGCACTGATAAACTGAAGGATGTGGACCTATGTCATCTTGAAAAGACACAGCTGTGAAGAAACCTGATACTGTATTAAAAGCCCTCAAAGAGCCAACCCAGTAGATGTCTGTAAAAGCAATAGTGAAAACCCAGTTGTATTTGTGTCAGTGGTGTTTTTTGTTCCTCTCCTGCTTCTCTGGCTTTGTATAATGGAGTTTCATGAAACTACAGTATAAGCTATTTATCTAACCATCAATCTGTCTAAGCAGGCCCAATGACTTCCATTCTCTTACAACTACTCTTTATATAACACTAAGAGCAATCAATTCAATATTAACTGCCCCTGTCTCTCTCTATGCCTCTGTAGCGTTTTTTTTCTCTCTCCCCCTCATGAATAATTCAGTATTATTTATCCATAATCTAAACTGTATTATAGCCATAGTTATATTGTAGTATTAATTAGTTTCTCCTATTTCTGAGTATGATTTAGCTGGATAGTGCTTCAGGTGTGTAAAAGCTATCATATAAAGTGATGGGTGCCTGTACATCTTAATCATACTACTGTATAATTTCCAAAACCAACTTACCTGCATTCTCTGTTGCTTGCGTGGTGACCATGAGCTGTTCATTTGCTTCTGAAATGTACGTGAAACCGAACATTAAATTAGAAAAGGCTCCCAAGCAAATTCCCCTTGTATTAAATTTTGTGATCATCTGATACAGCACCTTTAAAAGACCAGACTATACTCCTGTTATTTAACAGTAAAGCAATGTGGTAAACTGAATTTTGAAGCAAAAGGAAGATCCATGTTTAGTATTGTATCTGCATTGATTCGGTGCTCAAAAGAATACAAGCATTTATATGTGTCACTTCTGACACTCAGCAGACAGTGAGAAGAGCTGCTGTGTACAGAATCATACAGTACGCTGGAGAACTCATTGCTATTTTTACACAAGTGAAAATAGATAAAATGTCTAGAATAGGAAATGTAAAAATAATGAAATAAGAATTTACTTTAAATCATTAAGAATTCCAGAGGAAATTGAAATGTATTACTGTATAAGGTATGGAAGGGAATGTTTTTTCTACTTTTACACATTTTAGTGTTTTTAGTGAACACATTTTTTTTTGTCTTCTGGTTACAACTTCCAGGCTTGTCCCATTTCATGATTCAGTTGATTTTTCTGTTGGAGGAGTTTCGGTAAGCTCATGCTTTATGGATGCAGTGTGACAAGGTTTTTGTCATGACTTATGGGCAATTTCTGCAAAATACTGATTCCCAGATCTTACAGCATCACTGACACTCTTATTTCAGGTGAGACACACTTGCCTTCAAAATGCTTAAGGACAACCATGGAAAGAGCTGATATCATCCTGTGCTGGATGTCCTTGCCGACGACGTCCCACGTATCATACATCAGTGAGACCAACTCATATATCACCTTTTCATCTGGTGGACAGAGAAAAGAGGATAAAAGAGTCTCACACATGGTAAGAGGCAGATGGGGGAAGAGGTTTCCTTTCGGTTGTAACCCTCCTTGCATTCTGAAGTAATTGGAAATTTACATGTAAGAGAAGTGTACCTTTGACAATGTTCTTCATAGAGTTGAGGATGTGTTTGCAGTCTTTGCCACAGAGGACGTTCCAGTGGAGCTTAAGCAGGCAAAAGATCATAGCTCTCTTTTCACATTCATCACCTGTGAATGAGACCCACACTTTGAGTACAAGTTTAGAAAGAAATCAGATAAGGGAATGTTTTGGTTCCCTTACTGGAAAGAGTAGGCAGGCCAAAATGTTCACTTCAAGAGAACTACAGTCCTAACAAGGATATTCCATAGTAACCGCTAGTTTGGGATACAGCTCATCCCACACACAGAAGAAAAGTTCTAAACTAAATTAGCCTTGAAATGGAAAAATTACTGCAAAGGTTTTGGAACAGGTGAGGGTCTGTAAGTTATGAAGTACAGACATATCCCAGAGAAAAGAGAATATTAATTTGTTCACAGTTGTATACTGGGGTGTTTAGAGTATACCTCTGCAAACCCCTGCAGTGGCTTCTTTACCAGTAGAGTGTTTTCTAAAAAAGTTCAAACTTACCTTTTCTAAAAAAGTTTCAGCTAAAGAACTGTGGTAACTGTGGAAACTTGTAAACTGCTGGTTTTAATAGAGAAAGTTACTTTAGCTCCTAGTGTAATTTATCATTTTTTCCCCAAATTGGGCAGAGAAAAGAAAACACAGCAGCTTATTCTAAATACCCCACCACACCAGCACCACATCAGCAAAAGCATTTTCTTCACTCCTGGACTGCTGAAGTTCTAAGGCTATGATACAGAATAGCTTTAATAATCTTTTCCAGTCCTAGACTGTTTTTCTTCCTGGTCTAACAATGTAAATAGAGGGTCTTGTTCTCCACACTAGCAGGTTTGATCAGTAGCTGTTCTAGCTGTGAAGACATTAGACAACGTGGGAGCTCAGTGCAGAAAAACAGAGAAAAGGGGATATTAATTGGGATTGGGTGAACCTTAGCTTGAACAAGATACAGTCAACATGAGATTGCCTGGAACTGAGATTGGGGGGATAAGTCTTCGGGAGGGATATTTCTTGTACTAGTCTTGGCATTCAGCCATTATTGGGTGGTATTGTCACCTGCAAGACAGGTCAGAGTGGGAAGAGTCTTGGCTTGCAAGACAGTTACCTGGCAATGGATTATTGTGGGTATATTAAGACTACCCCTAAACTCTCAAACCTACATTGAGTGCATGTGACTCAACCTGCTTTACCATTACCTAAACTGAGGTCTTCCTCATCTTCCTCCACATCATTGTAAAAAGAGAACACATCTTCAGAGGGGGGACTACCTGTGAAAAGAAGAGAGGGTCTGTTATTCTGACAGAGATACCTTCTGATTTTATGATAACCCACTGTGTGTTTATTTCCAGATGATTAATTACCAATAAGCTTTTGACAAGGATCTACAGAGAAATGCAAAAACATGTTAAGTGGAAAGAAAGTGGGTCTTAATAAAATCTCCAAGGGAAAAACAGGAGAAAACAATATTTAGATTTTTTGGGAATTGGATGAACTAAAATATAAGTGCTAGAGACATTCATGTGGACATTGCATTGAGGAGAGATGGGAAGATGGGAGAGGAGAAGGACTAGCTCTATACTGCAAAAACAACTTTCTTGCACAGAACTTAAGCCAGATAAAGCCAAGGTCTCAACCTTTATGGCTGAAACATAAAACCACAGTGCATGATGTTACAGACCACCAAGTTCAGAAAAACATACTTCTTTTCATATTTATATTTCTTATATATTGTTGGAGATTGGACCTCTCCTCATGCAGATTTGTAAATCCAATATGAATGTCAGAAGCTGACACTCAAATGGTAGACAAGCCTAATGACTACTTCCTTAGTCAGAGCAGATACGAGACGGAATACTTGTACAGATCTTTTTAAAAAAGTCAAGATAGAGTGAGGAAACAGGGGTGAGAAAACCATTAGAACAGAATTATCATAATATGGTGTTGTCCTGAAGTGCTGTATGCATTGAAATTACACAGGTAGATTCCAGATTTAAATAAAGCAGACAGAACTTTTATTTAAGTCTTCTGTATAGTTTTATTTCTTATTGCATTAAAGAAAAAAGAGCTGAAGAACAGTAGAATGGAGCAGGATAGGTATGGAATCAGTGCAGAAAGGATGGCAACAGTTTAAAGACATGCAGAGCTATTACAGGTACTAGAAATCCTTAAGTTAAACAAGCCTGTCAGTCTTGATAGCATTAAATCTATTCCACAGAAAGATCCTGTACAAGACATGCCACATAGAATGTTAACTAACCTTTTTCAAAGGCCTGTCAAAACATGGTTAGTAGCCACAATTAGACAATGGGTGACAATGGGTGATAAATACCCTTTCGGTGAATTCGTTCTTTCAGACCAGTACGTTTGGAGTCTATAGCATGTAAGGATATACAAATGATAATTGGAACTGCACTAGGAAATCAAATGTATGCATAGCATTAGGAATCTGGGGAAATTTGCACATACCTTTATGAATAGATTAGCAAACAGTGCAAAAGATGAAAGGGAAATAATTTAGATTAATAAATGGGAAACATAGAATCATGAAGATACTTATGATAAATGTGCTGGTCTATATGTTGGTGCAGTCAGTATTTAAAGGAAGACTAAAGGGTTTAAGGCTTTCTGTTACACCTTGGTCCCTTATGCTTGCCCTGAATTCAATGAGCACTATGTTAAATTTCAACAGTGTATCTCAGTACAATCATGGAAGAGCTTGCAGTGTGAAAAGTGGCAGATATTGTAGATGTGAGTCAGGACTGCCCCGTTCTTGCTGCTGGTGGAGGGAGAAAAAGTAATTACAAGGCCTTCAACAGAGAGAAGAATCACGTCTTTAAAATGTGAAACTCTAGAACCATGTCACTGAAGCTACAGGTGTGCCTTCATTCATGAAAATAATACAATTTCAGCATCCAATTGGACCACATACTGTAGAGTAGTCCTCTCAATAATCAGCTTTGTAGTATAGCAATTTTATGTAATGCAGAAGCAAATGAACAATTTGAGTTCCTATCAGGTGAAGTACAAAAATAGAAATAAATCAGTGATGATTATAAATTAAATTGAATAGATCTTTCAAATACACTGTAAATGCACAATACATACAGAAAATGCTCACATATTTCCCAGATTTTGTCTTTTATTTATTTCTATGACAACACCCTTTAATGTTTAATTGATGTTGGATTTATTCCAAGATCCTTTACACTTTGAAATAAAATTGCCCATGACAATTTCTGAGACAAACCAAGGAGCTTGTACTCCACTAACAACCAGCAGAATCAATTTATTGGGCAACTGTCAGTTAGGAAGAAATGGTTTATTGGGATAAAAAACTCAAAACAGTAACAAAATTGATCCTTCTGTGTGAGAATTGATTCACCATCATTTCATTATTCAACTAGTGTTTGCTGCATATAATCACACCTGCTGCAATATGTAAAAAGTAGTGTACCTGTACTGTACATAAGAAGATGCCTGATTTTGTGGAAAAGAATATCAGAAAATAAGAGCATCTTACCGCCAGAACTCTGGAGAAGGTTTCTATGTAACTTTCTTTTAGGATGGAATAAATCTTTAAAAAAAGAAATTATCTTTTCTGAAATGAAAAGAAATTAACAATAGTCACATGTACATTTAAGAAAGATGAATTTTCTGTTTAATTTTCTACGAACTAAAAAATCTGGAACCACCATTTGTATATAACTCAGCTCTATGGCATCAGTTCCTGTATTGGTTGCGACAAGACAGGGAGAAATGCTCTGACATGCCCAGTTAGAGATGTGTGTTATTTAAGCAGCAGCAGAGAGATCTGAGGCAGTGTTCTCTCTGTCTGATGTCAACTTAAGCTTCAAGAAAACTCATATAGTCCTGGCCTGTTAAACTATACCCTTCCATGTAGTCCAGACGGTTGTGGGTCTCCATTAGATGGTTAATGACCTGATACATACTTGAAACCAGCAGCATCAGAAAACTGGTTCAGACTGTTTCTGAAGCTATACTGTTTTATTGTTATTCTGGATCCCCAGAGTTTATTTCTTAGAAAGAAACTGGCAGCATTCAAATATTTTCTTTTTTTGAAATTAATTTAAAAATGTCTGCATTTTTTCTTCACTTTGACATTATAGAGTACTTTGTGTTGATGAGCGGCTAAAATTCTCAATTAAATACATCATGGTTCCATGCTGTAACACAATAAAATGTGAAAAGTCCAAGGGGGTGGATACTTTTGCAAGGCACTGTACATCAAGTCAGTGTCATCTGCCAGTCAACTCTGGTTAGTACTTTAATGACTGGGTAAATTTACCAAGGTAGCCTCAGCGTGCTCTGCAATACTGATCCATCTGGAATCTACCATGTGTCTGGCTTCTTACAAGAGAAAGCTGGATGAGATCCTTGGATGAAATTCTGTAATTACTAACTTCCAAAAAGGCAAGAGGGGTCAGGTACTCTCCCTCTGGTTTGTAACTGTTCATGTGCCTTTAATTGAGAGTAGCACCATTCCTCCTGCCACACGCTATTCATCGCTGGAGTGTGTAAAACTGTCTGTCTTGGTAGGTGATGTTAGAAGAAAGCCTACCAACCCTCTTTCCCCTGGACTGCTACAAGGACTGTAGTATTGTGTCAGCCTGACTAAAACAGTATGTGAAAATAATGAATTAGGTGGGCAAAAAATAAAAACAAATACTAATTTCTGTTTAAGAAATGCACAAAAGGTAAAATACCTATTAAGAATTTTATGTTCTCCTTCATATCGCCTATGGCACTTCCACACAGTCCTGAAGAAACACAGAAGAGTATGAATTGAACAGGAAAGCTGGTTCAGTGTTGAACTAAACTACAGAAGAGGTAAGTCCTTCTTCATCCCACAGCAATCCCTGCAATATGCCTGGGCCACCAGTGGTTTGATTATTTTTTTGTAAGGCTTTTTCACACTTCTCGGTAGTATTAGCTGTATCATTACATACACTTTTTTTTCCCACGAGATGTGTGTCACTTATTTATTAATTACTAAGTGTTTATAAAGTGTTAAACATTCCTATCATCTCCTCTCCTAACACATCAGACTGTTTTAAACCGATAAGTAATCAGGAAAAATTTGGATCATCAATTAATAAATCACTGGATTTCCACTTGGTCATTCAAGAGTAATTATCACCTTGGTGCAGTAAATTTTTAAAATAATAAATAATACTATAAATAAATACTATATTGTCAGATAACATCGATATTATATACTGGCCATCCTGAACAAGTACCATTCTAAAAACAGATGATGTACAAAACTGCTATGAATTTCTAAAAGAAGGAACAGAAACCTTGCAAGCACAGCATGTCCATCTCATCTTTGTGTTTTATCTTGTTTCCTCCATGGAATTGACTCCCCAGGGCACTGGTGTCTACAAAGGCTCCATACTCAGGGTATCCTGCTTCATGACGGGTTATTTCAAACCAAGTCCCTGGAAAGGGAGAGACAGGGAGGAAAGGAAGACAAAAAGACAGAATTTGAGAATCTTGAATAAATCAAGAAGAGCACATTGCCAGCCAACAACTTCCACTGCAATATTGTCACTTTATGTAAATTACCTCACTGCCTCCGATCACTGATTTTAGAAGCTGCAGGGTGTTTGGTTTCTAATAAAAAACACCCACCTTCCTCTCAAACACAAGAACTGCTTATTTTAATGTTGCTGCTTTTGAAGCACTTGCTACAAACACTACTACAGCTGCCATGGGTGCAGCATTGTGGACCATTGTGGTTTGGGTTCAGATTGTAGTCAAGACACAGCAGCTGTGCTTTTAAGCAAGGAATTTAACTCAGCTTGCTTTAACAAGATGCCCTGATTAGTGCAAGATGTAAGGGATAAATGATGTTGAACGTAATTTAATTTAGCTGTTACTTAATTCTGCTTCATGGTGCAGCTGTTGATACTTTTACAACTGCTGGTAGTGCTACTACTGCCATTGCTTTGAGAGATACTGCTGTCGTTGCTACGAGCATTAATATGTAATATTATATATTACAAGAATTCCCTAGAATATTTTTTAAGCCAATTCATCCCTATAATGTTGGCCTCTAGAGCAAATACAGTATATGAAGTGGGAGTCTTGCCTTTGTTGTATTTTTCCTTGTCATCCAGCTGTGACTTATTCACTGCAGCATAGATGGGGTAAGGGTTGGTCATTTCTGCATCTTCCTCCTTCGAAAGTTTGCGATCGTCCATCTGGAAAGAACCAAGTGTGTATAAATAACCATCAAAGTCCAGAGAAGAGCCACAGGACACATTCAGTTCTGATGAAAGGCTGAAGGCACAAAGAGGACAAACACAACAGATCTGAATTGAGCGTTTTCTGTATTGTGAGAGATGAGAGGAGACACAAATACTAATATGCAAATGAAGGTGAAGAATGATATGCACAGTGTGAGCTGGGTGAGGTGGTCTGTACTGCCACAGAAGCTATGATTGCTGCTGGAAGTGGTGTTTGTTGGACCCTGTGGTCTGTGTGGGTCCAAATGCTCCGGTATAGTGGCGGGGATGCTTTACTGTAGTGGGAGCCGTCTTTCAGATGACACATTAAACCGAGGTCCGGACTCTCTGTGGTCATTAAAGTGAAAAATTGGATTTGGAGTTATCCTGGTGTCCGGGACAAATTTCACCCCTCAGCCTTTATTGTGGCCTCCAAATTGTCCCCATGTATGATGGTCTGGCACCCCCTCCAGGGTGTACCCTGCCTTGTGCTTGTTGCTTGCCTGGTAGGCTCTGGCTTCCTGTGACACCATAGAGTATAAAGTGGTTTGGAAAATGATATGACATGATGACATTTGCCTAATACTGTGCTGTGTTTCTGTACTCACCAAATGACAAATACAGCAATTGGTTAGTGTAAAATCACTGCTGCTTCAGTTGCACATGCCTCAATTTGAAAAAAAAGTCTCAAGAAATCTCACGACTTGCATTTTGTGCAATTTTGTATCCAGCCATTCAAGATATTTGTGGGGGAGAAAGAGATATGCCTTACAGCATAAAGTTAGGTTACTAACTATCAAATGGTCTATCTGTTTTTGTAACTGTTATAAAATCATTGGTCTATGGGTTAATTGAATCATTCTTGTCTTTCTATTTAAAAATATAATCGTTAATATTTTACAATCCTGCTATTGCTCTGTAAAGTATTCACAAAGCAATGTAGATTTAAAGAAGGTTTTGTTCTAAAAACAACACAAAAGTAAATGTTGTTTTACACCATTTGTATCACTGATTATGTAATCGTCTCATTCTGTTCTGCATTGTCACTGAAAGTCCATATTTTAAATTTAAACCAGTTCTCACAGCATGATGCTGCTGGTGTCGGCCTGGATTGAGCACAGATTCAATGAGATGAAGGATGAGGACAGCAAGGTTGAGCACTTGATTGGTCATGTATAAAATATAAAAAGTACAGTATGTATATATTTTATATTGATATATGTACATAAATATAAAAAGTATAAAAAATGGGTGGTATGAATGGATGGATGTTACAGCTTGAAAATATTAGTTGTTTGTTAAAATATTAATATTGTTAGCAAATTTACCAGTTTCCTGACAAATAAGTGTTTCTAACAAAGACTGAGTTTTGTAATTTCTTTGTAATGGTTGATCTACATTAATGGGATTCAGCATTTCTACCACTATTTCCAACTGTGTAATTTGCAATCTATGTGTGCTAGGGCAACAGATATGAGCATTTTCATGAGAATATCTATATGAGAAACTCAACTTTTTGCTGCTTTTCCATTACAGATTCAGTGAATGATTATCTTTTATGGAAGATGTCTGATATCTTTAAGGGAGCTGGGACTCTCACTTCAAATTCATCTTGAGAGAACCCCGCTCTCTGGAGTAGGTCACCTCTTTAAGGTGAAAATGAGTAACACAGAGCTGCAATTTGTCAGTCCAGCTTCCCTCCCAGCTACTGTAAATCGCAATTGAGAGTGCAGGTGTTGAACACTGCCAAAGACAGATGCTACACAGAGCTGGGTCACCCTGACCTCTAGTGGCCAGTTAATGTAACTGCTCCCAAAGGTGTACTAAACACCTTCTACTTCATTGTCTCCTGGAGGGCTTTATAGAATCACCATGATTTTTGCTGTTATTGGTATTATTAACACCAATATTTTATTTTTTTCCTATTTATATCTGAACATGAAAATAAATCCTTTGTCACTTGCCATTTGTCCTTTCTCTTCGCAGGCACTTTTGAGAAATCTGACACTATATCTTATGGAAAAAAGGACAAGTTCTCAAACCGACACCCAGACAGGGAGAAAGAGACACTGCAGAATGAGACAGAGAGCTTAACTTACATATAACTGGTTACATACTGTACAAACACACATACAAGAAGGACAAGAATGCTGACCTCTTTCACCACCATGTAAACAAATATTGCCGCCCAAATATCTGTACAAGAAAAGTTCTCATCCTCTATTGTCTTCATGATTTTCAGCAAACTTTTTATATAGCTGAATTTTCCATTGTTGAGAGTTTCCACCATTTTTGTTTCTGCATCCTCCACTTGAGAGGACCACTGTGGGTCACGGTACAGAGAGGACATACACCTGCAGTGTTAGACACACAAACACACAGAAAACATTTCACCAGTGTATGCACTGTGCACAGCTGAATTCACAGCCTGAATCCTGAACCTTCTGAATTTGCAGGGTTACAATGCACACCTGACAGATCTATTGCTCTTTCAAATCTTTCAAGCACTTTGAGAAGCCACCTTTAAAGGCGCTTTATAAAATACAGTTTTTTTAATTATTATTATTATTATTATTATTATTATTATTATTATTATTATTATTATTATTATTATAATTCAAAATGGGAACTGAATTCACAGGATCATAGCTAATCTTGGAGCCCAGTCTCTCAGACTCACCAGGTGGATCCTGACACTCCACACAGGTACATGATGGTGTCCAGCAGGTTCTGAGCCCCCAGCTCAGTTAAAGTCCCCATGAGAGCCACCGTGGCGCGCAGACCCCCCCCAGAGCCCAGCACAGCGATGGGGGGAACACAGTCCTGATTGAGGAAGAGAGGAGAAGACAGAATCTAACACAGAGGTCATGGAGGCCAGGTCTAGTGACCCAGCGACTTCAGAAACACCATTAATAGTTACTTGGCCTTACAGTATCTTCTTTTAATTTTCCTCTCCTTCTGTCTCAAAGAGGATGGAGCTCTTACTTACTGATTGAAAGGACTCCCTTGTGATGCTCATAGATGCTGGGTTTATGTTAAATACTGATATTTTAAAGTATTAATTTTGAACCATAAAACCATTTGTAATTTTTCTGTAAAAAAAACATCTACCAGGAGAAAACCTGTGATTATTTCTAAAGTCATATTGTTCTGAAAGATAATTTTGTCTATTTCTCTTACAGACGGTGTGCAGCAGTAAAGTGTCTGGTCTTGCAAACAGAGGGTTGTGGGATCATTGTTCCATTGCTGTGCTGTCCTGCTACACTTCCTCTGTACTGCTCCAGTCCTCCCAGCTGTACAAATGCAGCATTGCTGAGGGTGACCCTGTGGCAGACTGGCCTCCAGTCCAGGAGGAGAACCTTCAGACCTTCCATCAGTCTGGACAGCAGCGTGAGTTTGAGCCTGAGCAGCTGTTAGACTAGAGTGTGGACTTTACATCACTGCATACAGCTTGGGGCGGTGCAGTGTAGAGGGTTTGAGTGCCCCTTGCAGACACTGCTGTTGCACCTTGAATGAGGTACATCTCTCCAGTTCTTCCGGTTCACCCAACTGTATAAGTGGGCACCAGCACTGCTCCTGTTCAGTTAGACTTACGAGCACTGCTGGGGAAATGCTTTGTGACAGACCAGCATCACATCCTGGGGGAGTCATGTGGTCTCTCGTCTGCTTAACACTTTAGAAACCAGGATGAGATCATGCCCACTGAGCTGCTGCTGAAATCCGTTTAGCCAATTAATTCCAAATGTGACAGACGTATGCACTGGGACATTTCAGATTAAATCATTAAGATTTTTTAATCTTCCACAATTACAACTCTCACACCAATCCCTGTGATAAGGATAAAAATGAGCACAGCTATTTCCACGAGTCTTTACTAGTGTTTTGTTTCTATTTACAATCGTATATGTATTTTATAGATGCAGCAATGTGGATTGTCAGTGGATTTAAGGTAGTATTCTATTTGGGCTCCGTAATTAAAAAAAGAATGTAGTTGCAGTAAGTGCCTATTATATTTGGACCAATATGAATAAAGTTGGTGTAGTATTATTGCGGTTTATAGCTGTAAAGCATTACATATAATTGCTGTTGTTAGACCTTGAGGTCTTTGACATTAAAGTGTATATTCATCATCATGATTCTCACAAATTCTTAAGTCCAACGGCAATTTCACATTCAAATAAATTAGCAGTCTATGTTACATGCATATTCACAGCAATTCTTTTGCATCCTTCCTGACCTACTTCACTGAATTCCACACTGAAAATAACAAAAAAAACACCTTTCTGATGTTGGGCTTCAAGATACTGTGACACTAAATATGTTTCCAAGAGATTATATCAAATCACTACACTTCATTATCTATAACACATATCAATAACCACAAGACTATACTGTACATATCAGATATTCCAATTTTACACATTATATTGTTTTATCAGAACTTGTACCGCATCACAGGGAATTTGGAGGCTCCTCAGGGCATTCTGAATTTTGATTTTTCTCTTTTTAATGTCCTTGTTCTCCCCCTCACAAAGAGTGTGAGCAACTCGGATGTAAGAAGCCCTGAAAGAAAGAGTGAAGTGACTGAGAAGATATTGGGGATGCCTAACTATCACATGTGTGACACACAAACTTCACTTCACTGTGATATACCACACACACACAGTGACATCAGTCTGATGTACTGCACACACACACATGATGGCACATTGATAACAACAAACCTGGCTCATTCTTCATGCTGAAAAGTCATTTTCTGTGCTTCATTTTACTGATCCTGCTTAACTGTATGGCACAACCTTTTCTTTTAATACAGGGGAATTCAGTGGTATTTTCAGTAAAGGAGCTTAAAATTATCTAATGTCAGATAGACATTCTCTGTGCTGCAGTGTAGGCATCTAGGAAGAGTGCACTCATCTTAGACATATCTTCTATGTGTCAGTATATATATTTACTATACAGTATGTGACATTATATCCCTTGTCTGACAGGATCACATACTAGGATCTATTTAATTTCCTCCTCTAACAGGATTGGAGCCATGGTAGCTCAGACGGCAAGGGTGTCCCCCTCCTGACTGGAAGGTCTTGGGTTCAATCGCAGGTAGGGGAAAGCGATGTAACTTGCTCTAATTCCTTCCAGGTGGCTCCCAGGTCCACTTAGCCTGCTTTCCAAATGAGTACCAGGAGGTAATAGGCCACCTCCTGTGTCAGATGGTCAAGAAAATGGTGGCCCTTACCTCCCCATTCCCCTGTAGGCCTTCGTGACCTGAAAAGAGAACCTACCTACCTAGCAGGTTTGGATGTTGTGGTGTTTCTGGTAGCTGTGGGAATTCTGGCTTTAGATGTGTTATTTTATGGAAGAATGTTTGTCTAATTCGAGAGTATTTCTCACAGTAGAGAAGAAAATACATCTGTCTCTGCTAATCCCTGCTAGCAGTGGGAGTTTGTCCTCTCCTGGCAGTCAGTATCTATTGCCTGACTGTGGTTACTAAACCTGTACTTGATCTGGGTCTGTTTTTCCTTGGTATCTCTTACCCTGGTCAGAAACTCGGCTAGTGTGTGTGTTTTTTAGGGGAATACAGCAATTCAGCTTGTAGAGATGTTCGAAATTGCTTTTTAAGACTGGATAGTCAGGAGAATGTTTGTGGGCATTTCTTCTAAACCATGTGTTTGCGGTGTTGTACCATCTCTCAGTATCCAAGGTGCAGATTTCCTTTGTGTGGCTGTCTGTGTCTTTGGTTTGAAAGTTCTCGCAGTGCCTTTCTGGTGTTTTTGAAGTCTGTGTCAAACCATTCTTCTTTTGCTTTTGTTTTATGGGTGTTTTTGTGTTCAAGCCAGTTTGGTATCAAGGCTATTTTCCGAAATCTGCAATTTACATCTTTCATAACCAGATTTACAGTATGCTAGTTTTGTTGTTTTTTGTTGGAGTGTTTAGAAAAGGAACTCTGAAATTCCTGGTCATTTTGTGCTCTAGTATTCATACAGATTGTTTATTCACACCTGAAGAAGGCTCCACGGCTGAAATGTTGTGTTTTTTCTCTCTTCTTTTTTTTCCGCATGGAATAAACCTTTTACTTGTTCCCTTGCAGCCGAGCATGCTGACGCAGCTACCTACCTGAACTACTACAGATTGTTTATAGCCCATCTACATGACTGGTTGAGGTCACACAGCCAGCTGTGTTGTATCCGTGCTCCAGTATGGGTATTTAGAAAGAGTGTCCTTCAGTCACACTGGTGTTCTC
Organism: Lepisosteus platostomus; assembly: GCF_059453375.1. Classification (NCBI taxonomy): domain Eukaryota; kingdom Metazoa; phylum Chordata; class Actinopteri; order Semionotiformes; family Lepisosteidae; genus Lepisosteus; species Lepisosteus platostomus. The sequence continues at coordinate 25,543,963 of NC_142626.1, read as the reverse complement.
TGTGCCTCAACACAGGTATTTAGATACAGTGCTCACCTATCAGCCAGATAATCTACAGTTTGTCAAAAAATAAAAATGTATATCTCACAGATATTTAGACATAGATTTTGAACACTCCTTAAATAACGATGTGTGATTTAGAGCTCTCTTTAAATATCTATGTCATAGATGTTTGAAGTGAGCTGTCCTGAGAGGCAAAACTTCTCTGGGTCTCAGTAGAGGTATTTAGAGAGAGCCCTCCTGACATACCAATGTTCACTGTGTCAATAAAGAAGTTTAGGAACAGTGCCTTATTCCCAGGTAACAGTTTCCCATATCTTAATAAAGAGATTTAAAGAAACTTACTTTTCAGTTTCCTCAGTTCTCCTTCTCTTTGGCTGTAAAGGTACATCAATAAATAAACATTGACAAGACTTATTAACATGACTGCATAAAAAGACATTAACATGTTGAATGGCTGAATGGACTCCTCTCAGTTTCAAACTTTATGTTCTTCTGATGAGAATACAGGTACCTATGTTCTGTCAAACTTCTACCCAATACAGTGTCTGAGTGTTTTAGGAATGTAGTCTTCTGCTTTTCAGAATTGCTTGCGTGTTTGCTTTTACTGAACTCTCCAAGAATAAAAAGTCCTCTGATGGAGTACTTACACACACTGATCTACCTGCAGGCTTGAACTGTGTCGTAATACTCAATTTTCAGAAACAAATAACACATGAGTGCAACACATAATTAAAGAGCACTGCTGGAGATTACTAGTAAAACATATACCAGTGTAAGGCAGAAGCTGCAAGTCATAATTTAATTATCACCTTCTAAGCCTTATCAGTATTAAGATGATAAGCATTCATCTACCTTGTGGGGGTTCATGCTGTCTTTTTTGTGAAGAATTCACTTGCTTCAGTGGATCTGTCAAAGAAACAATATGTCAGAAGAAAACTCTTCACATTAAGAAGACATCCAAGAATAGGTTGTACTAGTCCAGACTAAAGAGAGGCACAGGCCTCCTGAGAGTGATTCTCAGCCACATAGTTCCCAATTTATCCTGACATATCACCTGAAATGAGCAAGGACCAGTTATTTACAAGATGGGCTTCCCTGTCATGTCCTTTAACTTTCATTCAAGATGGCTCACTGGAGCAGGAAAAGTGTCTTCTGGCAGCCTGAGTCTTTTACTTTCACATGAAAAACTGACATTATTTTATGTCTCTAAAGTGTAATTATCAGATAACGAAAAACTACTATGTAAAATCGCCAGACGCATTCACTTTTGGAATATACAATACAGGTACTGCTTAATTTCCTGAGTCAGATTGTAAAAAGATTATTTTCCCACAACCGATACCTGGATCTAAAATAACACAGAAATGACAGAAGGGAATGTCTTCCTGAAATTAACAATTTTGTTAACAATTCCATCATTTAAATTTATTATTAGTATATTTAAAGACATTATTTTTTTGTTCTGTTTTAAAGCAATGTGTGCCTCACCTTAAAGATTTCTTCTAAATCGACTTCCCTAAAATCCTGTGCAATACTGGAAGAAATGTGATCCAAGGGTTAAACAAAGGAATATTTTTATAATTCTCTATTACGATTGCATGCAACACAGTAACTGATATTAAAAATTGCAATATGCAAAAAAATACAGACAGTGTTGAGCATTATATTTATCCCAGAACATTATTTATAAAAGATTTCATGCACAAGTTTATAGAATAAGTATAGATAGTCTAGTTGTGTGTATTATCAAATACAGTGATAGATAAGATAAGATCACTTTATTGGCCATATACAATTTCCTGCATTAGGAATTCATCTTCTTGCATACCCCAGCTTGCTCTCCATGAAACACAGACAGGGAGAGAAGCTTGGGGTTAGAGCACCAGGTTAGCCATTGTACAGTACAGCACCCCTGGAGTAGTTGGGGTTAAGGGCCTTGCTCAGGGGCCCAACAGAGTAGGATTTCTCTGCCAACTGTGGATTTGAACCAGCAACCTTCCAGCCACAGGGACAGATCCTTAGCCACAGTGCATACTAGTACACACTAGAACGTCAATAATATTGCTAAAGTAAGTTCATATTTAGGCCTTTTACACTAGCAGTTTACCATAATGTGTCCTGTACATACTCACCTGTCTCAGATGTACCTCAGTGTGGAGATGTACAGTAGTCCAACTGTTCCACACAGAGTATTTATACATCTGGAGGCTGCAGTGCTCTCCACATTTACATACAATGCTCACGTCTACAGTTGATGGCAAGATAAAAGGCCAAGGTCCGTGGCTGGAAGCCAGCATTTCATTTGAAACATAACCTTGATTCCACCGAAATATGTGACAAAAAAGACAAGCCTAGTTTGAGAAGTATTTCCTGTTTCATCTACCTGAACAGTCCTTATCATCACGGTTTCCTGCAGTCTTTTATTTTTCTCTGTTCCAAACTGTCAATTAAAGATTAACCTCATTGTTATCCCAGATAAATATGTATTTTAAAAATCTTTTACAGATGATTCTTATAAATATTAACTTAATTAAAGGTACAGTTACTGATAAAACAGAACACAACCTAATTGTACACATAGGGATTACAATGATGCTGTTGATTAAACAGTCCAAATATGTAACTGAGAGCCCAGGTGGCACAAAAAAATAGAACTCAGTAGGTTTTAAAGGAATTAAGTCTGAGTCTTCTGACTTGGACCACATATCCCCAACCTTTGTTCATATCAGTAAAAAGTTGCCAGTATCTTGATTGTGACAGCAGTTAGCTAATTAAAACAATATACGATTAAAACTGGCCGAACCAATAGCCATGTTTTCAGCTCCAAACTGTCCAGTGGTGTCCTCAGCTGTCCACACAACTGTGACCACTGCAATGTCCCAAACACCTGAGAGCCTGTTCAGAGCCACTTTACCCTCTGATAATTAGCTGTCTGGGTCTCTTTAGGGCTCACAAACAGGATGACAACAAACAGCATAGGGGTTCCACAGTGTTCATGGTCTTCTGCTGCAGATACAAGAATCACAGCAGTGGCAGTTTCACTGAATATCAGCAATATAAAAAGAAATAAAATTTTGTTATGTGTTTAAGATTTAACTGCTGAAACTCTAAAGGCATTTTGTCAAAGCACAAACTGAGCCCTGTACCCCTCATATCACTTCCTCAGACCTTGATCAGTTGTGTCATTACCAGCTGTGACCAGGATTCCTCAGTAAACACTCAAATGGCATCCTCAATAAGGACTGGTGCTCAATAAGCAGATGGAGTTAAGTCAGACTAGTTATACACAGTAGTTCAGTAGTGACCCCAGGCAGTACCCCAAAGCCGGGCAGTAAAGTCAGTGAAACATCATCACTCAAAGTGCTGCCTGTCCCCTATTTATTTTAGAAAATTTTGAATTTGTTTATTGTGGGGTCCTCAGGCTAACAATGTTCTCTCCTACTTTGGTAATACATTTCCAGTTCATTAATGATTCCATACTGGTAGGGTTAAAAGTTATTGAAAGAGCACCTTAACCAACTCATAGTGTAAACATTTCCTAACACTGCTATAGAATAGATAGTATTGTAGGTAAATCTGTAGTGTTATTCAGTTTATTTCTTTCCATTTTTAGCTGAAGCACAGATACATAGAACACCAAATGAACTCTGCAGATGTTTATTGTTAGTATGGATGTGCATCCAGAAATTGATTTTATGTATAATTTATTTTCAAACAACCATTTAAATATATAATATAACGTAGTATATATTATATAACATAGTATATATAAGTGTGTAACTTTAATATTTATCTTCAAGTAGTTTCTATTTGTAGCACAAATTTGCCTTGCAAAATGATTCATCCTAATGCAATGTCTGTGCATTTTGTTTTGTCCAAGATTGAAATCATGATGCATTGGACTTTGTGTTTTTTAATCTTAACAGTCTACTCTAGTTACCCTTTTTGTAAATAAAAAATGCAAAGAATGCTGAAATTAATATATTTTTAAAGAAAATTAGAAGATTCTCTCTTGCTTAATGCATAGTAACAGTCTGGGGTTTTCTGGGTGACCAGAATGTTAGGCATCTGAAACGCCTTGTTTGTAAATACTCTACATAAAGTAACTTTGTTTGTTGTATGTTCTGTGTAGTGTAGCTTGTATTTTGCAATTATAATAAATATTTTTTTTTAACCAAGTGTGCAGGGATTATCACTCCTCTGAACAAAGGTGTGCTGGAGAACAAATAATTCATGTGCCTCTAATTATACCAGCCACTTGGGTTTATTGCTAGAAATCACTTAAAAGTCAGGGGTTATGAATAATTATTTCACTGATTGACTAAACTGCTCGGTCAATTGCTGATTTTCACCAGTTTCGTAACTCCCCATTTGTAACAATACTAACTGCTAAAGAGCTACAGTACTTCCCAGGAAGAATAATTAAAATTCCAAAAGATAAATGTCCTCAGGGCAAATAAGAGCTGTTTGCTCTTTGATCTCACTTACAGGTTATGTTTTCTTTAAAAAGAAATATGAACAGCGGCTTGAGTCAATGCCCTCGAGAGGAGAACAGAGGAAGTGGTGTGAGATCAGCTTGGCAATTTTGAAAGGGCTTCTTTTAAATGTGCTCCAAAGCAAAGGGAGAGAAGAAACAAAAATGCACGCTTGGAGTATTTGAATTACAGGCGCTTTGAGAGAGCAGAGAAAAATGTGCCTTAGCTCTGGAGCTCTTAGTGAGGTTGGGCGAATGTACACCTTGTGGCAGCGTGAAGAATTCTTATAGAGGAGCCGAAATTGCAGTCTCGCGCAGCCGTGAAAGGATAGAAAAAAGGAAAATAACATTGGGCTTACAGCAGAACTTTAAGAGAAAAACAAAATTATGCTTTGCTGTGCCACAGGAGCACATAAGGTCTAGCTGGCTGTTCTTCCTGTAAAAATGTCTTATACCAGAAATGTCAACACATGTCAACATTTTAATATGCAATATACCTAAAACAGATGTGGCAGACTATACTATTAACCAGAACTATAGTATAAAAATACAAATATAAATAAAAATATAATCCTACAGCTTTACTTTATGGAACTTTAGGCAACAAAACATTCCCTCCACCCCACGCCTAGTTTTTAGAATATAGGACATGACAGCTACGAGAGAAACACACTAAATCCCTTAATTGTGTGACAGGGCTCCGTGACATTATACATGTTACAGAAAGTCAGCATTCTGTGTGAAATCTAGACAGAGTAGAATTCTCCCACAGGAAGAGACACAGTCTTTAGCATAGGGGAGTTTGTGTTAGAAGCAGCACTGTGTGGTTCCCAGAACCACAAGCCATCATGATTGAATCTTAATGGAGGCAGTGAAGAGCAATATTTGGTGGAAACACCTTTAGCCACAGTTACTACTGTTATCTGGTTTGGATAAGTGCCTACCAGCTTTGTTCAATGGGATAATGCAATTTTCACCCATTTTTCCTGTTCCTGCCAAATATGTTTTGCTCATGAGAAAACATGTCTTCCATTTTTGAAATTATTTCGCCTGTACACACCTATTCCCAGAGTAAATCAGAAGCAAACTACAAAGGCAGCATGGGGAGACATGATTGAAAAATGTTTCCTTATTCCATGGAAGAGGTCTGCAAGAGTGAAAGAATGCATTCTTATTTATTAACTTACTGAATTTTAGCTCTGTCAAGTTATTCAACTAAAATTATCAGTTCTTGCCACCAATTTTCATTCAAACTCAGGGTCTAGGTCACTCAAAGACATATACTTTCTTATTCTTAAATCACTCCAGTGTTTTCCTGTGTCTTTTAAGGCATTCTCCTTCTAAAAGGTGACTTTTCATCCCAGTTTTAGGTAATCAGCTAAAAACCTGAAAAGGGTTTTTCTTTATGATTTGTCAATACTATGTACCATTCATTCACTCATTTTCAGTAACCTCTTACTAATTCAGGGGCATGGTGGCTTGGAGACTATCCCAGGAAGCACCGGGAGCAAGGTTGGAATCACCCTGTATGGGACACCATTCCTTCACAGGGCACACGCAGACACAAACACAGACACACATACTCCAGAGCCAATTTTCCCATAGCCTCCCAGCATGTCTTCAGACATCCATGAATATTGCATCCCAGAAATTGAATTAAACGCCCCAGCTCTCTGAGGCAGCAATGTTAACCATTGTGCTAGCTTGCCACCCTTGTACTTTTCATTTCCCATTCAATTTTGACAACCATCCCTGGTGATCAGAAGCAGATCCTTAACATTGTGTTGTCACCACCATGCTTGACAGTAATGATGGTGATAACTAGTTTATGCACTGTAGGGGTTTGAGGCAATAGTGTATTCTGAAATCATATGAGACATTATTACTGCACACAGGGAGAGATCATTAAACTAATTTTGTGGCTCATCAATATCTGTACACTTGTTATAGAACATAAATAAACATATAAGTATATATGTTTATATATAAATTTATAAATAAACACGCTTCTTCGCTTCCTACACTGGCTACAGATGCAGCCATTCAAAATGCGCGGTAAAAACCCGCGGTACGGTAACCTACCCACAAGCCACCGCGGGCTACCGGAGCATACCGCAGGGCAAGTGATTGGCTGGCCAAAATGACCGACAGGGGCACTCGTGGTGCATTGGTTGGTAGTGCAAAGATTGAATCATTTAATGTCTTTACTGTGCACATTTTAATCCGCTTAGTTTTGAATATTTATATGGATTTTACCACTAAAGGGAAATTTTAGTAGCTGAGCATAAAAAGAAGAGGAGCATAACGCATCTGAAGGTCATAAACGATATTAATTTAAAACATTACTGTATGTATGTAAACTGTACTGTGTATGGCTGGTCTTGGTAGTTTAAAGAAAAAATACACACCAGTCTTCCATTTCTCCCTAAACATTTTAAGCATGAAAGTTTTATGAAACGGTACCCAAATATGCGATTGCTGTATAGAATGAATTTTAATTAAAAAAAAATATTTAACACGAACATTAAGCTGTTTACATCTTCCGCCTGAGAACAGTCACCCGTTGCTACCCAACGCAGAATGGTGATTGGCTGACACCATCTGACACCCCTCTGATTGGAGAAAAAAGACGTGCTGGCGTGCTATACCAGGAAGAGGATTCTTTCCATTCAAAACGTGTATTTTAAAAGTTTAAGAAGTAAAAACCTTACAGCGTACACAGATTTCTAAACTGATCAGGATCGTTATCTTTGTCTTATGCATAATAATGTTCACCGCTCTGTCCAGCAAATTAATAATAAACTTTATTTTATATAGCGTTTTAAACGAATAAGTAATTAGATTGCTCATAAACCTAATCACTTGCTTTTTCTTTTTATTTAGGCTCAGATTACAACTATAGATCGAATTATTAATAACCATAATAACAACCAACCAACAAAAACAACCATATAAACATAATGGTGGTGCTGGACCTTCCAGTTTTATTTATTTATTTTTTAATCGCGTAACATAAACATATTACCGTATGCAAACTGTACTGTATACAATATGTACATGTATATTTAATGTCTTAACTGTGCCCGTTTAAGTATTGAATATTCATATCTAATTTTACCACTGAAGGGAAATCTTAACATAAACATACAGTATATGGCTGGTCTCGGTACTTTAAAGAAAAAAATACACACCGGTATTCCATTTCTCCCTAAACATTGTAAGCTTCGAAGTCTTTAACTAACGTGATACCGGAGTCAACAAGCATACTTTTAGAATTTGATTAAAAGGGAATATAATATGGAATCGCGTATCTCAAGAAATTAATAACGATATAATTATATTCATGTTGCAAAAGAACTGCAACGGACATAAAAACTCCCTTGCATGGTTTCATTACGACCAGAATCGGTCTTGAGATATTTTTAACTTGATTTACAGTATTTGAGAGGTATGTCTTAACACCGATACTACAGTGCTTAAGTACTGCTCACGTATATGTTTCTAGGTTTATATTATGCATTTCATACGGTCAAATTACTTTTGAGCAATAAGAAGCGAGAAACGGTATGCGTTTTACTTTCGTTTTGTGCTGGGACCCGTGGATTGATTAGAGATATCAAGTACATACAAGTCATTTTTTAAATGTTGTAGTTCGTCTTGAAAAAATGTTACGAGTACATCATCTATCAACAATTACACAGGTTCTGTTTCCATATTGCGGATTTTGGTTACGTAATATTATTTTCTAGATTTCACGTTGTGAATATGATGGGATGTTTCTAAAAATCCATCCTCTGTAAAACGTCTTCTCCAGTTGTCCTGCATATGTATTCGCTAATGAAGCTGTGTGTTCTGAGCCTAGATCTCTACATTTCTGTATGAACCAGCTTAGAGGGCTAAAGACAGCTTGTGTTTAAATTGAGTGTAAGGCAATTTATGCTTCTAAAGTCATGGTCAGCATTTATCTTTGTACTGTGTTGTAAACTTGTTCTGTGCCAAGTCACATTATTTTATAGCGTTTTTAAAGCGTTATCAAATACGGTGTTACTGTAGTTTACTGAGTCCCATGTCACATGGTCTGTGATTGAAACCTGTAAAACCGGTTTAATTCGTCACAGCCAGCACTCTTCAGGTGTGAGAGTCTTCTGCTCAGAATGAAACGCTAAAATGTTTGTGTATATTCTAATGGTAGTGGGGGCGGGGTGTGTGGGAATAAGTTTGGTTGAAACATTTTCTCTGAAAGCATTTTCTTCTTGTAACCGATCTTGTTACAGCATGTTACAGTTTACTATTATTAACCATATTAATTTTAAGTGCTTAATGTAAAATCTTGTAAAAATATATTTTCATTGTTCAAATATACATTAAGTCTGACTATCATATAATAAGTTAAATACAAAACTAAAGAAAAAATAGGGTTAAATATAATTCAAAATATTTTGCTAACAATGTTAACTGTTTATGAATAATAAAATGTATTAACTAAGGAGTAGGATGGCACAGTTGTTAGTATGTTTTTTGTTTTTTTTTAACCCAATCTCCGGGAAACCATTAGTACGATGGTGAATCGGAGATTCTCAACCCTTGCTGCGTACGACTGGAAAAGAATTCGTGATCGGATCAACGAAATGCTTCGTAGGAGGAGGCAGTCTTTTCCTCTTGTCTAACAGTCTGTCCACAAACAAAACATTCCTGTTAGACAAGAGGAATTGAAAAAAAAACAATGTTGTCAATGAAAACCGGTGTGTGTGTCTCTCCCTGCTGGATGTCCCTCTCACAAACTGCTGAATGAATAAAATAATTTTATTGAAAACGAGTTTGCGATTGTCTGGTCTTTAAATTCTGTAGATACGCGATTCCATATTATATTCCCTTTTAATCAAATTCTAAAAGTATGCTTGTTGACTCCGGTATCGCGTTAGTTAAAGACTTCGATGCTTAAAATGTTTAGGGAGAAATGGAATACTGGTGTGTATGTTTTCTTTAAAGTACCGAGACCAGCCATATACTGTATGTTTAAGTTCCAAAATTAATATCGTTTATGGGCTTCACACGCGTTGCAGTATGCTCAGGCACTAAGTAAAAGGAGATGCTTCGTATTGCTTGACTAATTTTAAAAACTAAGTTATAAATATAAAAATTGCAGGCGCTGCTCTGGTGCGTCGGCTCCTACACAGTGCCTGTCTGCCGTAAGCGTTACAATATACATACAGTACCCAACACTGCTTGTACCCATCTGTCATGTAAATAAAACACCTTGAATTGAATTGAATTGAGGGGAGAAGGGGGGGATACTAAAGCCAATACTGGCTCAATGGGCTTTGACGTGCTAATGCGTTAACGGTCCGGGTGTGGCAGGCTTCCAATGTCAACTCGACTCGATTAGAAGACAATGAACGTATTTTAGCCCTAAATGAATTAATAGCAAACATGGTTTACATAAAATACATTTTTCCAAGAAAGTTTATAATAATACGATCTATAGTTGAAATCTGAGCCTACTTTAAAAATAAAGGAAAAGCATTTTCAAAGAGCAATCACGCTGTGTTTATGAAGAAAAAGTGATTAGGTTTATGAGCAATCTAATTACCTATTCGCTTAAAATGCTATATAAAATAAAGTTTATTTAGAGATGAATGATCAGTGTCGCAGTTTAAATAATGTGAGTCAGGAAACTAACACAGCGCCACCGGATTTAATAACGCAATAAAAACGCTATAAAATAATGTGACACAGTACAGCACAGTACAACAATACTGACCATGACTTTAGAAGCATAAATTACCTTACACTCAATTTAAACACAAGCTGTCTTTCTGTATGAACCTCTAAGCTGGTTCATACAGAAAATGTAGAAATGCATTAGCCTGATCATGATTAAAAAACACATAATTAAACACGCGTTTGCGATTTAAATCAGAACACGATTTAAATCAATATAAATGTTTATATTGTAACGCATACTGTCCCGCCTCCATTTCTCTATAACAATTTACTGTTGCACACACACACACAATAGAAGCAGGAACCACTGTCAGAAGGGAAGATATATTCAAAATATCGCAAATATCGATCATGTTGCGATATTTTGAAATATAAAAGTCAATTGATTGTCCATAATATCGCTTACCTATTTTTTCGAAGAAATGTTTGTTAAAATAAAAGTCCAGCACCAGCTGGATTCGAACACACAACCTACCAGTTGGAAGTCACGCACCTAGACCAGTAGGCTACAAGACAGCTCGCATGTTCAGGTAGGCGAAACAGCCTTACACAGTCCTGCCGCAGTACACGGATATAATCATACCGTTATTAAATTCTTTAGATACGCGATTCCATATTATATTCCCTTTTAATCAAATTCTAAAAGTATGCTTGTTGACTCCGGTATCACGTTAGTTAAAGACTTCGAAGCTTACAATGTTTAGGGAGAAATGGAATACCGGTGTGTATTTTTCCTTGTGATATTTTAAGCTCTAGTTGAATGATAGGTGTCGCATTTTAAATCATTTTCGTAGCTAGAAATTATGAAACGCCCTGTTAAAAGCAAGGAAGTTTTTATGCCCCGTTGAAGTAAAACAAAATGCCTGACAAAGTATGGCTTGGACAGATTCCAAGTGCTTGTACAAATGTGCTAAAGAAATTATACTTTGAGTATACAGCTTGTCCAAAGTCATCCATTATTAATACTATTAGTAATATCTTCAGTAAAGGCTTTGATGCATAAATATTTCTGATAAAGGTAGGTTGTGTACTTCTGTCCAACTGAGCAATCTTGCTTTCATAATATATACCAACATTTTAATGACTGATGATTAACATGCTGTAATACACAGTTCAAAATTAAAGGCTCAAATGCTGTACATGAGAGGTTAAGCTCCCCCTGGCGGTTTTACAAGGCGACGCCGGATAGTTAGTCACGTGACACACGTGAAATGCGTGATACCGCGTGATACTGTGACACGCCCACCGGGGTATGCCGCGAAATACCTCACCCATTTTGAATGGCTGCATCTGTATGTCCCTGACCTCTACAAACGATATATTGATGACTGCGTCGGTGCCGCCACATGCTCCAACGATCAGCTTGAGTTCTTCCTGCACCATTTCACCAACTTCCACCCGTCCCTCAAATATACGGTTAACATATCTTCCACTACTCTTCCGTTTCTAGACATCAACTTCTCTATCAACTACCCCCGACTGTCCACTTCAGTTTATTACAAACCCACGGACTCACACAGCTACCTCCTGTACAGCTCATTTCACCCCAACCACACTAAAAACTCTCTTCCTTTTTCACAGTTCCTTAGGTTACGACGATTATGCAGCGACGACATCGACTTCGAGAACCAAGCCCTCGAAATGTACTCATTTTTCATCAACAGAGGATACCCCAGCAGTGTGATTGACAGGGCCCTTGCCCGAGCCAAAAACACCCCCCGGACCATCAACCCGATCAGGAACTCCCACCGTAACAACCGCATTCCTTTGGTGCTTCCTTACCACCCTAACACACTTCCTATCCCCAGGACCATTAACCACAACTTTTCCATCCTACAGGATGATCCCTCCATTAGGGCCCTCTTTTCTGAACGCCCTATCATCTCATATCGCCGACCACCTAATCTGCGTAACCTACTTGTTCACAGCTCCCTTGACCGCCCTCAACAACCATCCACACCAGGCACTTTCCCTTGCAACAGAGCTCGCTGTATCACCTGCAAATACACAGCCACCACCACACTCATTCAAGGCCCCTCAGGACAATTCTGGATCACCCAGACAGCATCTTATACCTCCAGCAACCTTATTTACTGTATCTCTTGCAGTAAATGCCCAGCCATCTACATTGGAGAAACAGGAAGGAGACTCGGAGACCGCTTCAGAGAACACGTCAGGGCTGTGAAGATTAAAGATCTCTCCAAACCCATTGTTTCTCATTTCACCTCTGACGGCCACGACCACTCTAATCTCTCCGTCTGTGTTCTCAAAGACGGTTTTCCAAACTCATACATCAGAAAGACCACCGAAACTAAAATTATTCTGCAGCTAGGATCACACATTCTCCCTTCCCTTAACGACAGACTACTGTTCTTTTAAATTTTCTCCATTCATTGGAAGTTTCATTTCACACTTCTCTGCACCCATTCTGACTTCACACCTCTTGATTGGCCTCTCTTTCTGTCCCCTGCTCCCGCCTCTCACTCCTCCTCCCTCCCAACCTTTGTTCTCCCGCTACTTTACCTTTGCCTACTGCCCTGTCTCTCTCACACAGCCGAAAAGGCTCCATGGCCGAAACGTTGTGTTCTCTTTCTTCTTTTTTTCAGCATGGAATAAACCTATTGCTTGTTCCTTTGCATAAATAAACATATACTGTACAGTATATATAATATTGTGTCGCACTACTCTAGTCCTAAATAAAGAGTCTGGGATAAATATTTTTCATTTGAGATGTCTGTCTGCAAGAGAGACAAGTAAACACAGATGATCAAAGGGGATTTTCTGGTAATTAACATCTCTCTGAGTGAATGAGAGGACGCACAAAAACACAGAAAAAAACAGAGAGGTGTGACACAGAAGGAAACACAGAAACAGAAGACACAGAGAGAAGAAATAAAAGTATCAGCCTTTTCTTCCTTTGGTTTGGTAGTGCAAGAGGACCTTTCTCTGATCAGTCTTACAGACCAGATTCATTCTGGCTAAATAAATTGAACATGATTAGTCAGAAAGTGCTATTCTATTTATTTTAGGAAATTATTATTTCATTTATTGCGGAATCCTCAAGCTAAAAATGTACTCTCCTAATTTGGGGATGTATTTTTTGAATAGGTGGATAGATACTCATGCACTTTTGGGCATCTTTGTTGTAGGAAGGGATATTTAGTCTTGGGTAGAACTCTTGTATATGCAGTAGGACATTACTCTTGTTGGCCTCTCAAGATACAGTTATTTATTAAGAACAAAAAAGTATGGAAAATGTTATGCTCTGCACTCCTTTGAACCACACTGACGAGGACAAGAGGGGGACTCTGATGACAGCGACAGAACAACATGGTAGGCAGCAGTTACAAGTGATAAGCCCACAACAATTGGCGTAGCAAATGACGTTACGGGTTTCCTCCACCGGTGGGAGGGATCATCGTATCCCACTGGTCAGCTACCGCCCACCTGAAGCTGGGCAGCCCCCACCTAGTAAGGTGTTGACCTGCCACAGTCTGTTTGCTTCATTGGGTGCATGGAGCTTAGAGAATCAACTTGACAAGCAGACTGAAAACACTGCACCAAGCAAACACAGAAGCACTAAATGATCACCAGTCTTGCGCTTAGCAATTGGAACATCAGGACCATGTGTCCAGGCCTTTCTGATGCCCAAGGTCAAATCAACGACTCTAGAAAGACAGCCATTATCAACCTAGAACTCAAGAGGCTGAGTATTAACATTGCTGCCCTCCAGGAGACTAGGTTCCCTTCAGATGGCAACCTCAGGGAATAGGACTACACTTTCTACTGGCAGGGAAGGGGCCCATATGAACCACGACAGCATGGTGTCGGGTTTGCAGTGAAAAACTCTATCCTTCCAACTAGAGGCTAAGAACGCATCCTCTCGCTTCGTTTTTCAAGCTCTCAAGGCCCAGTGAACATCCTGAGCGTCTATGCACCAACACTTTGCTCCCCTGCTGGGGCCAAGGACCAGTTTTACGAGGAGCTTGACACTGTAATCAGAGATGTATCTGTCATGGAGCAGCTGTACCTACTTGGTGACTTCAACCCCCTAGTAGGATCTAACCAGGACTCCTGGGCCACCAGCATTGGGCATTTTGGCATGGGCAACATGAATGAGATTGGGCAAAGGCTTCTGAAACTATGTTCTTACCACAACCTCTGCATAACGAACACATTCTCCAACAAGCCACAAAACAGAGTGTCCTGGAGACATCCCAGGTCTGGTCACTGGCACCAGTTGGACATGGTCATTACAAGGAAGACATCACTAAACAACATCCTAAACACTTGCAGCTACCACAGCGCTGACTGTGACACTGACCATTCCCTGGTTTGCTGTAAGATGCAACCCCAGCCCAGCCTCAAAGTAGAAAGGTCGCCCTTGCACCAATACTGCAAAGACAGCAATCCCTGAACGAGTGTTTTGCAGACTCCATCGAAAAAGCACTTCAGAATTGCACTATAGACGAAACCGAGAAGAGATGGAACAACATCCGTGACGGAAGTCCAGACTGGTTCGAAGCTGGATTTGCTGAGCTGAAACCAGTTATTGAGGCAAAGTGGACAGCCCTCGTCAACAACAAGAGGGACCCTCACAGCAGGAAAACACAGATCAACGCTCAACCTACTGCTAGGCGCTGTGCCAACGACTATTGGCTGAAGCTCTCCAAGAACATTCAGTTGTGCACAGACAGTGGAAACATCCATGGCATTCACCACGGAATCAAGGCAGCATTGGGGCCCTTCAAAATTTAAGATGGCACCACTGAAGTCATCTACTGGTGAACCCATCTCAGATAGGAATAAACAAATGGCTAGATGGGCTGAGAGCTATCAATCACTCTATGACCAGGAGAAAATAGTGACAGAGGAAGCAATCAAAAGCATTGAGAACCTGTCTATCATGGAAGACCTCGATGGCCTACCAACAGTAGACGAGATTGGTAAGGTCATTGACTCCCATTCCTACGACAAAGCCCCAAGAAAGGATGGCATCCCACCTGAGGTCATAAAGGCAGGTTAACGGACAGTTAAAGCATCTCCACAAACTCCTGTGCCAGTGTTGGGAAGAAGGATGGTCCCACAAGACATGTGCGTCACCAACATAATCACCCCGTATGAGAAGAAAGGAGACCGTAGTGACTGCAGTAGCTATCGAGGAATGTCCCTCCTGAGCATTGTTGGAAAGGTACAGATTCAGCCATTCAAAATGCATAGTAGAAACCCGAACTGCATGCAATTACCCACAAGTCACTGCGTTGTACTACGGTACTTGATTGGCTGGCCAAAATGACCGACAGGGGCATTTGTGGTGCATTGGTTGTTAGTGAAAAGATTTAATCATTGAATCTCTTTACTGTGCATGTTTTAATCTACTTAGTATTGAATATTTCTGGGGAATTTTACAACTAATTTAGTAGGGAAAATTTAGTAGCTGAGCATAACATGAAGAGAAGAGAAAATGTGTTTTGGGTTCATTGTTCATTGCTCTTAAAACTGCAGGCATGTCGATAAATAACTGGAAATTGTTTCCTTATTCCACAGAAATGTTTTTAAACAGTGAAAGAATGCAGATTATGAAATAGTTCTTAAGAACATGCCCTGTGTGGCAGGTGCAGGTATGTTGGAAAAAAATAAATACATTTGAAGAATAGAAAAAACTAGAGATTGAATTTCATTATTTTACATGATATATGCTGTGAAATCTGATTCTATTCAGGAAAATATATATTATTGTGTTACATACAGATGCAGCCATTCAAAGTGCGCGGCACAGACACGTACCGCGGGTAATTGGCTACGTCATCACGCCGCGGTACGTGATTGGTTGACCGACAGGGGCACTAGTGGTGCGTTGGTCAGTCATAGAAAGATTTAAATGTCTTTACCGCAGGTAAAATGATAGTATCCGGAATTTCCGCAAGGTGGAGTTAATAAAGCTCAACCTCTCATGTTTGAGCTGTCGCCATCTAAGTCTTTACCGAAGATAATTACTAGTAGTATTTATAATGAATGACCTTGGACAAGCTGTTGTAGCGGCAAGGCTTATTAATAAGAAAGAATTAAGTGTTCTGAGCTTTCCCAAATGAGGCCCCATTTCTCTGTTCATCTCTGTGGTGCAGCCACAGAGAAACTATTCATGCAGGCTGATTTAAGGTTCCTGATAAGGACAGCTCCCAAAGGGGGATGCACTTAGCTAAGCCTGGCTATCATGATCAATGGTCATCCATTGGCGCCTATTTGTCTAGGGAGTGCCAGATGGACATCTGGACTGCATTCCTAAGTGTCAGGAGTAAGTGACTCATATCTCACCTTGATCAACCAATCAGGGACACGTAGGGCCGAGTAACCCACGTGGGACTCTGATGCCCATGGAACTTTCAGCCAATCAATGAACTGAAGTTCCTCCAGGTAAAAACAGGCAACACAGAGAGCCTGAGAGATTCAGAGAGATTCAGTAAGATTCAGTGGAGAATTCTGTGGACTTTTCCTAAAGGGAATTCAAAGGAAAATTCCAGGGCAGGACGGCTCAGGAGCAGAAGGCTCCCAAGGGCAGGACATTCTCGCAGCGCGCCTCCTGACCATCCTGAGACTCAGCCCGGACAACCACGGAACGGCCAGTGTGTCCGAGTGCCAGAACTTTGCTTTGTTCTAAGAGTCTAGAGCGGAGGGTGCCAGAGAGTAACCAGAGGATCCACCCGAGGAGTAACCAGCAGCAGGCCTCGTGGACAGGTCGGAACTGTGGACAGCTGAATCACTATTCAGAACTAGCTCTTCACCAGGAACGAACCGGTCCTCTTCCTGACTTGCTGGGACCCACAGTCATCTTTTCTCCTGTGCACAAACTTTACTAGTTAAAGCCAACAGTAACTAGCCGGACAGTGAGCATCAGCAGCGCACCGTCGCAAGCCGCACAGCACAGCCTGGCACACAGCCAGAGAGCGCAGATTGGACAGCAACAGCCTGCAACTGTTTCTTTGTGCCCGCAGGAGATCTGAATCCCCAGAGATTGGATGAGTATTCAACTTCAATGCATTACAGCTCGAGAATTCAATTGTTATCCCAACCAGTCGATATCAATTTAATTCCTAAGAGTTATATACTTGTTTTGAGTATCTAATGTAGAAGTTATAACCAAGTTCAGTTACGAAACGGTCTTAATGAATGATATACTGAACGGATGTCCTCTTGATATGTGTAACACTTTGTAACTGACTGAATATATACCTTTTGTATTCTGATAGCCCTCTCGATAAGATCTGTTAGGTTTACATGCATATTTTATGTATTAATAAATGTATCCTCGTGTATTAGTACCTGTGTGTGTGCGTTGTTTGAGTTATGTCGCATGATTGGACTCTAAAACCACTTTGTGATTTACTGCTACAATTAATAATTGTCTCAGTAAATGCCCAAACCCTACAGAACTGGTGCCTTCAGAGAGCCACTACATTTAATTTTGCTATGGCAACGTTACATATTTGGCGTCCCTGATCCGGTTTTCTTACACTGTAAACTCAAAGTATTGCCCTGGTCCACATTCTTTTTTTCATTGACCGTCTTTGTAAGAGTAACACCACAGCATTTCGTTGATCCAATCACGCATTTGTTTCCAATCATGCAAAGTACAGTAATTTTTGAGAATCTCCGATTCACCATGCCTTTCACATGCTCATAAAATATATTGATTTAGGAACATAAACATATTACTGTATGCTAACTGTACTGTATTTAATGTCTTTACTGTTCCCGATTTATAAATCACAGGTTGGGTGTTGAAATCTAGCTGGAGCCATGACCTTTTTTTTTAACAAACATTTCTTTGAAAAAATAGAATAGCAATATTATGGACAATGAATTGACAATAAATATAAAAAAGCACATATTTAATTTGGGAAATTTGGTTTATGTCAAAGCGCAATGAAACCTATAACTTGATTCTTATGGACGCCCGGTCCCGCCAGGGATTAAAAAAAACATGCAATCGCGTATCTAAAGAAATAACAGTATAACTATGTTCATGCACAAACAGTAGCATGTTACATTAGTAGACTTGACTTTTTTTAGGGTAGACTTGACTTTTGTGCCATGAGATATACAATAGATTGTCATTAAACAACCTTATGTTTATTAATCTTCCTTGTTATGCACTGTGGGAATGGTAATGTAATGGGAATTAATTTAATCAAAGAGATGTCTCTGGGTGGGGCGCGGGAGAGCCGGCAGGCAGGCGGTGGGTGACGGAGAAGAAAATAAAGGCAGCTTTTAACTCCTCAAGTCTGAGTTTTTGTGTTTTCATTCTGTCCATCGAAAACCTGTTTATATGTGACCTTTCAGAACACCTATCTTTTTTCTTCCTAGCACAATTTATGAGCACTCTGATTAAATTAATTCTCATTACATTATCATTCTCACTGTGAATAACAAGGAAGATTAATAAACATAAGGTTGTTTAATGACAAACTATTGTTAATCTCAGGGCTAGATAGTTAAGTCTAGCCAAAAAAGAGAAAAGAGAAAACATCGGCTTTATTAACATCATGAAATGCCTCCCCCTGTTCATTCCATTGGAGCGCTTGTATGAGTCTTTCCTCTTTGTTTTTTAGCCTTATCATGGGGCATGTGTTGGTTTTTCTGTATCTCCATCCAAGCCTCCTGCGCACTCTTCTTATCGATGTCGGACTAACGCTCGCACCGAGGTCAGCCCATAGCCGTCTTTGGACTTGCATCGGCGGTAGCTCATCATTTTCATCAATCAGTCTGTCGATAGCTCGCACAATAGGACTTGAAAAAAAAGAGATCAACAGTTAGTTTTTAAAAATAATGTGCGTAATTTTCTTGTATTTACATGCAAGAAAATTATTTTTAGAAAGTTATTTACCTTTGAATCGTCCTCAGTTTAGATTTTCTTTGCCTCCTCTCCCCTATATAATGTCGTCTCACTGTGCTTTCACAAACGAAGATGTCCATCGGAGCCAAATGCTGTACAATGTCCCGTGTTGACTTCCTGTGTTTTTTCATCTTCATTATTTGGTGTGAGAGAGTCTTCGTGATTTTGGCCATAGTCCGTCTCCTTACCAAACCGATACAGTGGTGCAGCTTGTAGTCTGTACCAATATACTGTATAGTATGGTACAGATAAAATTTACACCATACCGATGAGCTAATACCAGGGAAAGGCACTCCTATTTTATTTAAAACACAATACGCCAGGAAATGTGTCTGATGCATTAGCAAGTTAAAACAATTGCGTCGAAAACCTGGGTGTAACAGCTGTTACAGCTTTTTCTGATCACTCGCTCTCTGGATACACGTCTCACCTGTCCTGTTCTCTGTTTTCCTAATTTGCCGATTATGCCTGCTGCGATCCACTCCTGCCCTTATACCTAAAGAAGACTATTTTAAATTTCTTTGTGCGGTCCATTGTGCAATTAACCCTTGTATGTGCTGTCCTTAGACAAAACAAGGCTTGCCAGATAATGTGAATCGAAACCTGTTTTTCTAACTTTTAAAGTCGTGCGATGTGTAAGCAGGAACACATCATTATATCTTACATATGAAAAATACATAATATAGCTCCCAAACAAAAGCAAACGTGTTTTTAATAAAATACTTTTATTCACTCATAATCTGACAATTTCAGGAAGACTAAGGAAGGACTAAGGGAATTGTCATCTGTTGTTGAAGCTCTGTGAGCTCAGTGACTTTGAGACCACTTGTTATCCCAAGTTGTTTGAATCGCCACAATTCAAATAGAGAAAAAAGAGCTGGCTGACAAGATTTAAGATGTGGCTGTCAATGTTGGATTAAAAAGAACACGTTGCCCGACATTGGTTACATTGCTTGAAAAATAATTTTATTTCGAGAGACTGGATAAGTAATTCAAGTGTTTTTTTAACTTCCTGAAAAACAACTAATAATTTAACAATATGTGCAAACGTTTCATGATATGTCGCTGTTGTGAATGTCTGTGGAGTGTATCTTATTTGCCTGTTCTGGCTGGTGGAGCTCATCCAGCTGTGTCTGGATATCTCCGTCAAATATGCCGCTAGTGTGTATTGTCTGTTTAGGGTTCTGTAGCATTCCACAGGGCTGGACAGCTTGTTCCCCCCTCCCACCCCTCTCTGTGTACAGTAGAGCCTCCTGTGCTGGCTGGACAGGAGGCTCTACTGTACACAGAGAGGGGCGGGAGGGGGGAACAAGCTGCACAGCTGTGTGGTTGAAGCTGATACCCTGGATTCTCTCCAGACACAGCTG
Organism: Lepisosteus platostomus; assembly: GCF_059453375.1. Taxonomy (NCBI): domain Eukaryota; kingdom Metazoa; phylum Chordata; class Actinopteri; order Semionotiformes; family Lepisosteidae; genus Lepisosteus; species Lepisosteus platostomus. The sequence continues at coordinate 25,523,502 of NC_142626.1, read as the reverse complement.
TAAGGGCTCCACCATCCAGGACAGGAGGCTCTACTGTACACAGAGAGGGGCGGGAGGGGGGGGACAAGCCGATACATACTCTTAGAGTTTGATTAATAGGGAATATAATATAAAAATATAGTACTAAAAATAAGATACACTCTACAGACATTCACAACAGCGACTGTCAGAAGATAGGACACAGCGGCTCAGAGACCCGCTGAATGGAAAGAGGCACTTTAATGTTCTGTACGTCTAATATTAAAGCCAGTAATTTAATATTCTTTTCTGTATGTTTAACAATAGTGGGTACTGGCCTAATTCGGCCCTGCACCAATTGTTAGGTGTTAATGTGTTGTTGTTAAGTGTGAATTTGTACCTGTTTCCCTGAGGTCTGGCTTTTTTTCTGGAAAACCATAACTCTGGTCTTGTCCAGATTGACTGTCAGCACCCAGGTCTGACAGTGCTGCTCCAGCAGTGCCAGGTTCTGCCGCGGCCTCTGTTCTGTGGGCGACAGCAGGACCAGGTCGTCTGCATGGAGCAGGAACTTGATTTCTGTAATTAATGCAGATCAGAAAATCAAGGAACAAAACAATTATTGCGCTCGGCTCCTCAATGGGCTTTGACGTCCTAATGCGTTGGTTTAACAGTCCGGGTGTGGCAAGCCTCTAATGTCTCCCGACTTCGGCAAAAGGAACCTGCCTTTCATTGGAAGACAATGAACACATTCTAGCCGTACATGAGAATATAGCATAAATACACCAAGGATTGGGTGAGTTCCCATCACAAAAAAAACTGCGAGCCTGCACTACAGCGACCACAGTACAGTATGGAGACCAAGACCTTTTACGGGAAGAGACATGTGCTTCTGCCGGCCCAGCTTCCAAAGAGTGAAGGGTAAGCAAATACAGCAGGCTTAATCTGAAATACACGATTATAGCGCATATTACAAGGTATTATTGCCGTTTTGAATTTTACATTAAATTATAAATATTTATTCGTAGCCTGTTCTTCAGGAAATCACCGCACGGGCGAAACGATCTTCGAAATCTACCACCAGGACAGTAAAAAAGAAACCAGTAAGACGGTAAAACGCAAGCCTTCTTCAGGTGTGACGGTCTTCTGCTCAGAATTAAACGCTAAAATGCAATGTAGGCTCTGAATGGGTTCAGTTATGATTTGGGCTTGATTAAGGACACTGCCTTTCATCTAAAATCCTGTTTGAATCCTTCTAAACTAAAAATTAGACTCGAGAAGAAGGCTCTGGTTTTTAATTTCTCTTTTTTTCTTGGAAAAACATCTTACCCACTGCAATCCAGGCACAGAAGGATTAAAAGAAGCCAGACAGGCAGGGGGAAGAGTGAGTTCTAAATAAAGAGGTATCCAGGTAACAGTGAAGGTAACAGCCGCAGATGGCCTACTTAGCCCGCCAGGATTACCCTACTCTCCCGGAGGAGGCCCACCGGGAGATAACGCTCCGACTGAGGTGCAGCGCCACTTGATGCTGGCTATGCCGGTCTCCTTGGAGCAGGTCCTGGCTCTGGCTGAGCAGGCTGATGCCGTATTCGAGGAGACCGGTGGGCACCAACGGAAGGGTGCACAGGGAATCAGATGGGGAGGAGGAGAGGGCCAGCACGGCGATGCTGGGGGAACAACGATGGCTGGTCATCTGCCACCGCTGTGGGGAGAGGGGGCACATTGCATGGGAGTGCCGGGCGCTGGAGCCCCGGGGACTCCGGAGGTCGATGGGAAACAGGAGCAGGGCGGCCTAAAGGGGAGAAGGCCGCCCTTGAGTGACGCTACCCGCACTCCGGAAAGCCAGAAGGAGAGCTTCACCCCGCCTGCTGCCGTGGGAAGGGTTGGCCACAGCCGGGGCTTATTTCTTCCCTGCCTCATCGAGGGCAGACCCTGCCAAGCCCTCGTCGACACCGGTTCGACCATCACCCTGCCAGGCCTGGTGTCCAACACGGGGTGCTGCGCCGGGGGTGGCAGGTGCCCTACAGCGGCGAGGTCACTGCTTGGCGGCTTCTGGCTGGCAGTGCACCGCTTGGAGAACTGCCCCACGGAGCGACCGCAACACCACAAAATGAAACCTATTACTCTATTCTTATGGACTCCCGGTCCCGCCAGGGATTAAAAAAAAAAAACATGGAATCCCGTATCTAAAGAAATAACAGTATACAGTAACTATGTTCATGCACAAACAGTAGCATGTTACATTATTAATTTGGGTGTCTCCTCTTGGTTTTGGTCTTTTTTTTTAAATTACAACCCATAAATAAGCTGATACTGTTTAGACTTTTAATTAATTTTCATGCAGATGGCTGGTGACATGTTCCATAAGAGTACGGTAATTAAAAACCATTAATACTTTCATTGGAGTTTAAATAAAGTTGATGTTTTATCTAGGGGACTTCTAAACTGTGAAAACATGTGTCTGTCTTTCCATGGGGGGAAGGGAATCTTTTTCCTCACCTTCAACCTTATCACTCCCCCTTTACTCTCACCATCTGATTAAGAATTAATAAAAGCATTGTATTTTTGTCTGGGTGCTGACAAAGTAAGCACTCTCTCGCTTCCCTGGCGTTTGTAATCATTTTTATTTTTAAATACATTTTAGCAAAGTCATGTATTTTTAAAATCTTAAGATTTATATATTTATGTCTTTATTTAGTGGTTTCATTAGTGACAAAGGCGAAACTTTCTTGTAAAAATGTGTTTTATGTAAACCAATTTTCGGTGCCGTCGTCTCCGCTTTAAAGGTACCCCCGTGCTGGAAGAATTTGACCTCAGAACGTTTGCCCAGTGTACTAATATAGGCACATCCCGGAATTTTGACTTCACTGTGTAAAGAAGAAATATGAAAGACTACTTAGCACAGCTTGGACTCCCATGGACAGTATCTTATACACATATCTTTTTCTATTGTCTTTGTTGATCTCTTGAGGATCCTTGTGATATTTTGAGCTCTCGTTGAATGATAAAAGTGTCGCAGTTTAAATAATTTTCGTTGTTAGAAATTATGAAACGCTCTGTTAAAACCAAGGGAGTTTTTCTATCTGTTATAGTTAAAGAAAATGCTAGATCAGTTAGTTAGATCAACAAAATGCTGTGGTGGGTGTTACTTTTTGTCGATGAAAAAATAAAGTATTTTCATTTAAAATGACGGTTGCAAATAGTGTGGACCAGCGTAATACTTTGAGTTTTACTGGTGAAGCTCATACAGCTGTGTCTGGATATCTTGGTCAAATATTTGGCTAGTGTGTATTGTCTGTTTAGGGTTCTGTAGCATTCCACACCGCTGGGCAGCTTGTTCCCCCCTCCCGCTGAAGACTGGACCACTTGAAAATACCTGTGAAACCGGTTTAATTGGTCACAGCCAGCACTCCTGCAGAGAGTGATGAAAAACACATGAAAGACTTTGGTGTTTAAAATGTTTAGGGAGAAATGGAGTATTGGTGTGTGACTTGTGGAGTTAAAAGCTGCCTTTATTTTATTTCTTTCCGTCACCACCTGCCAGCGAGCTCTCCCGCGCCCCGACCAGAGAGAGACACACGATGAAAAAGCACATTGTGCTGCTGTAATACAGTTTAAATTGTATTTCATTGCACTTTGACAGATCGTCTTTAAATCAATTGTTGATTTAAAGTTTGAAAGTAAATGTTTATATTGTGACACATACAGCCTCCATTTCTTAATAAAAATGTAAACAATCATTTGCCCAGCCTAAGAGGGGGGGTCTGCTCTCAGTGACAATCCTCCATACACTCAAGTGAAAAATTAATTAAGCCAATGTAAACGTCGTATTTACAATTTGTTGATAATAAAAATGTTAAGTTCTCTAAAGCTTTGTGGTAGTTTACCCAGTTTACCCATTGTTATTAAAAATGACTTGGATTCGAACATGTTGTGATATTTAGAAATATAAAAGTCAATTAATTGTCCATTTCTATATTTATGTCTTTATTTAGTGGTTTCATTAGTGACAAAGGCTAAACTTTCTTGGAAAAATGTCTTTGCTGTCTTGCTGATAGGTTAAACTTTCGAAACCCCAAAGTCATGTGACTGATTTTTCGCCCTGTTTTGTTGGTTAAACACAATGATCACAAGCACCACCATGGTAACTAGAATGTGTAGTTTTTAATTCAGTTTGAATTATAACTATGTACTGTCTTCATATTTGGCCAGAGCTTTAAAGAGAGGGCGCACCAAAAAGTTTCGGTTTCGTCGTCTCCACTTTAAAGGTACCCCCGTGTTGGAAGAATTTGACCTCTAAATGTTTGCCCAGCGTACATAGGCACATCCCGGAATTTTGACTTCACTGTGTAATGAAGAAATATTAAAGACTACTTAGCATCGATAAAAAAGCTTGGATTCCCATGGACAGTATCTTATACAGTACACATATCTTTCGGGGGTTTCGGGAGAGCCAGGCTGGCAGGTGGTGACGGAGAAGAAAAATAAAGGTTTAACATGCTTTAACTACGCAAGTCTGAGTTCTTGTGTCCGTCCTATCTGAACCCGAAAATATTACAATATGTATCTATATAGCAGGTGGTGTACAGCTTTTTAGTACAGATTACACTTTTCTAAAATGTATTTAAAAAAAACACACACGATAGAAGCAGGAAGCAGAAGCAGGGACAGTTGTCAGAAGGAAAGAAAGTGACTATTCGTTGTTATTAAAAATGACTTAAATTTGACCATGTTGTGATATTTAGAAATATAAAAAGTCAATTAATTGTCCATAATATTGCTATTCTATTTTTTCAAAGAAATGTTTGTTAAAAGAAAAGTCACAGCACTGCCTGGATTTGAACACACAACCTGCGGGTTACTAAGCAGGCATGTAAACCAGCAGGCTACTGAGGAAGTCACATGAAGAGAGGCAAAACAGCCCTACACAGCCCTGTCGCAGTACACGAATATAATTATATCATTATTAATTTATTTAGATACAGTACGTGATTCCATATTTTAAGCAGAAAAGCTTAAAACTACCACTTTTTTACACTCTATTTCACATGTTAAAGACTTTGATGCTTAAAATGTTTAGGGAGAAATGGAATACTGGTGTGTATTTTTTTTAAAGTACCGAGACCAGCCATATACTGTAATACTGTATGTTTATGTTCCAAAATTAATATTATTTATGGCCTTCACATGCGTTATGCTCCTATTCTTTTTATGCTCAGCTACTAAGACTTCCCTTCAGTGGTAAAATTCCATATAAATATTCAATACTAAAACAGGCACAGTAAAGACATTAAATCATTCTATGACCGACCAACGCATCACGAGTGCCCCTGTCAGTCAACCAATCACGTACTGCAGTATTCTGCGTCAACGCGTGTCACGATGCGCGAGGCCGTAGCCAATTACCCCCGGTACGTGTCTGTGCCGCGCACTTTGAATGGCTGCATCTGTACATGCCATAAGGAAACAAAACATGCAAAAAAGGTTTCACATAGTATATTGCTCCACATAGTATTCAGATTTCATGTATAAGACTGTAAATTGTTATGTTTGATTGATAACTAACAGTTCCTAAAGCACTCCATAAATTTACTGTTTCAATTTCAGATTGTTTCAGTAAATTAATGACCGACCCTCACATCACCATACTAAAATGTTTCTTCTGGTTTTTAGTGATATATTTTTCCTGACCTGCTAATAAATATCAATGTCTATCAACACATAATTTAAACATAACATATAAACATAAATTGTTTGGAGGTCTAAACAATAATGAATAATTATTTAATTAGGAAATATATAGGTTAATGAGGAGAAAAATAAATGTTTTTGTCCTGAGATTGGCTGTAAAAATCTTCTTCTTATCATACAACGTGTGCTATAAGGATCTCTGCCAGGATATAATCCACAAAAAAATATCTTATTTCTCACACCTAGCTGAAAAAAAAATGCCATTAACATGTTTATGATTTATTAGCAAGATTTAGGATTCCAACTTACAAAGCTATATAATCAAATTACATTAGCTAAAAATACTGATAAGATTGTGTAAGCTCAAGTTCCAAGGGTTGTATTCTGAATCACTTTAAATTTTACTAAGTGAATAAATGAAATTCAAAAGTCTAAATGCACTGCACATACTGTACACTAACATGGAGGAATAATGATAAAACAAAATTATTTTTTTAGGGACAATTTTAAAGCTTCATCAATGTTTATAATTGATCCTTTTTGTATTATTCAGGTGTTTTCTCAAAAGATTAATCAATAAATAACTTACAATGACAAAAAATATTTATTTCTTGAATTCAATAACTTCAACACAGAACACCCTCTGTCAATGAATGACTATGTACATCAAAGTATTAAATGCTTGACACTGACTTCCGCTAAGCATTGCTTTGAAGTTCCTATCTCTCAGATCCTGGGCTATTGCCAGAAATACTTAGAGATACTAGACTAGGTTTCCTAAATAAAGTTCACAACAGGCTAAGAAAATGTCATTGGCACACAGTTTACATCAGCTTTCCTATGAGGAATGGCTTTTCTTGGTTTAACACAATCAAAAGGGCTACTTGAAATGAACACATTCACCGTATCAGAAATGATGTTTCTGTTTAAAAGCATGGACATTTCAAACTTCAGGTGTTTATAATTAGATACAGTATAATGAAATATAAAAATGATGAATGACTACATTTCTGAAGTTGGTGTTCAGTATTTATAGTATGAGTTAATAATAATAATTGCTTACACTTATATAGCGCTTTTCTGGAAACTCCACTCAAAGCACTTTACAGGTAATGGGGTCTCCCCTCCACCACCACCACCAATGGGCAGCATCCACCTGGATGATGCGACGGCAGCCATAGTGCGCCAGAACGCTCACCCCACATCAGCTATCAGTGGGGAGGAGAGCAGACTAATGAAGCCATTTCATAGATGGGGATTATTAGGAGGCCATGATTGGTTAGGGCCAATGGGAAATTTGGCCAGGACACCAGGGTTACACCCCTACTCTTTTCAAGAAACCACAGAGAGTCAGGACCTCAGTTTTACGTCTCATCCAAAGGACGGCACCTGTTTACAGTATAGTGTCCCCATCACTATACTGGGGCATTAGGACCCACGTGGACCACAGGGTGAGCACCCCCTGCTGGCCCCACTTACACCTCTTCCAGCAGCAACCTTAATTTTTCCCAGGAGGTCTCCCATCCAGGTACTGAGCAGGCTCACACCTGTTTAGCTTCAGTGGGTTGCCAGTTGTGAGGTGCAGGGTGACATGGCTGCTGGCTGCAATGGCTGCAGTTGTTGTTTATACATCAAGAACAACTGAATAGTTGTGTCGTGCTAAGAAATACTGTATTCTATGTTTTAAGAAGTAGACAGGATAGGAGCTGTGAAAGTCTGGCTTGCAGATATACAATAGTTTAGGCTACAAATGGATATTGCTGAGCATGATAATCTCACTGCCGAGGCTAATAGGAAGCACATTGCAACTCAGCCTTCATTGCAATATTATTGCAGCTTGTCAGAGACATAAAAGTCATTTTACAACAAAGCTACACAGCACCAAATAGCTAGAGATACATAGACTGGACTTCATGGCCCCTGTTACGGCTAAATACTTGTGAAACATGGTGGGTTATCATGTTCAGCATAAACATAATGTATCACAGAGAATTACACCATTGGAAGTTCTTCCATAAAGAACATGTAACATGTAAAGTGTCAGTTTCAGACAGTGCCTTGTAGACTAGAGGGTACAAGCGTATCACACCAGTTACTCATCATCAGTGAACAGTGTGTTTTTATGATATCTATTCTGCCTCTTGAAGGGATGCTGCTGTTCCAGGGTCTATTGGAGGAATGTCACCTTGCAATCACACAACCTCCTTTTCCTGGGCTGTGTGTGTCCCCTGCACTCAGTCCCGGGCCGATGGGATCTCTCCTCAAGCCTCTTGCTTCAAAGGAGAGGTCTCTAGCTGGTGTTGGGGGGGAATGTCTGTATAGACTACAGTACTTGTAATGTCTTGAAACCAGGCCCAGCTGTCTGTGCTCCTTAACACTCCCTGGTCCCTGGTCTTGGATGTTCCTCTGGGGTGCAGGATGATGTCCAACCTGCCTGTGGTAGCCTGTACAGATTTCCCCTCAGTAGTGATCTGCAGTGGAGGGTCCTGCACACCATCCTGGGTGTCAACTCATTTGTGTCAGTTCTGGATCCGGCGGTGTCTGACACCTGTCCCTTCTGCGCCCAGAGGGAAATGCTGTTCCACTGATACAGCGCCTGCCGCCGCCTGTTGCCCATGTTTGCTGTGCTGGTCCGGCTCTTCATCGACCTCAGCCTGGCCTTCAGTGACGTTAACTTTGTGTTTGGGGTGGGTTACACAAAAAAATAGAAGATTCAGACCATCCTCACTAGCTTTCTGCTGGGCCAGGCCAAACTTGCAATCTACAAGACTTGGAAGAATACAATCTCTGGTTCCAGGGCTGTAGACTTGTTGAGAATGTTTGAGGGGTTGGTGAAGAGCAGGGTCACATTAGAATTGATGTTCTGTAAATTGCACAACAATCTTGGTGATTTTGAAAACTTTTTGTGCTTCAAGAACATACTGTATGGTGTAAAATTATGAATTATTTAAGTTTGGTGTTTCAACTATGAATACCTTTTTTGAGGGGGGGAGATGTAAATACAAGTTAATTTTTTCTTTGTTTGTTTTTCTGTCAATAAAGTCTAATTGAACTCTTATATGAGCTGAGATCAGTATCACCTTTGATAATCTTCTGAAATCTGACAAAATTTAATACAAATTGGTAATACTAATAAGCATCTCAGTTAAGCACACTCATTACTCAAGTTTGTATAAAAAGAATTAAAATAAGCTCTTTCTTATTTCTTGTATTTTCTTCTGCTCTAGCAATGTCACCAGTCACTGCTGTATTCAACGTAAACTGTATTGGATTAAAAAGCATTTTACTGGTCCACTATACAATAAGTATGATAATGCAATAGAAAAGTTAATTGGCATTGACAGTAATACATATAAAACAGTTATTACTTTTTTAGGTGATAAAAGTATATTTTAATAGAACTCAAAATCATAGTTCTTACTTCAGATTTCCAATTGAGAACAGATCTCTCAGAGAGTTGGGTATCTTGATTTTCAACAAAAGGAACATTTGACTCAACATTATTGAGGTATGTTGTGTTTCTTTTCTTCTCTTTTCAGTGTGGAATAACCCTTTACTTGTTCCTTTGCAGCCTACTCATGCTGACACAGCTCCCCACTTGATATTTCACAGATGACAATTTACAGAAGATCTTGAGAAGACATGGAAATAGTCAGTTGTTGCAAATTAAACACAGTAACCATTTGATTCCAAAGATATTAAAACAATCCTTCAGTTATATCTAGATGCTGTCATCAAGGAGGTGTCTGTTAGGAGGTGTACCTCCAAATTGAGCTGCTGGTCAAGGGCAATTCTGGATAGGGATGCAACTGTGAGGTCATTGGCTGCTCTTACAGTTTAATAATGTGTTCTGCAAACAAATCAGATTTTATTCTCCCCGATAGATCAAAGGAGTCATGTCATATCTTATACCTACAGCATCTTATCTATATCAGACTTCTTCTGCAGTTATCTATACTTCTAACGTTTTACTCCTACCTCAGATAAGTCAAGCCACCTACAGTACCTAAAGATTTGTTCCGCATAAAAATGTTGACATTTCTACCACATGACATTTTTTCACAGAAGGAACAGGCAGACCTTGTGTTAATGGAAATTCATTACTCACTATCTTTTTGCAGAACTGATTCCCTTTAATCTTTAAAGAGATCGAAGTACAAACATGTTTTATGTGCTATTGGGGACAATATTTTTTTCTAATTTATTCTTCCAGGGAACTACCTGCTTTGTAGTTATTAAATCTAGATTAGTATTTTATTACTGCTTGTTAAGCATTTTAATCCAGAAGAGCACCTTAACCCAGACTGCCATTGGCTATCTCTGTTCTTTTACAAGTACAGTATGAAATGTGTTCTTCCTTAAGTTACAGTAACATGCACAGCATTTCACTACTCCCTTTCTTCTGAAGAACATCCTTGTCTTATCCCCCAATTGAAAACTACTAAGTCAAAAAAGGCTGTGATTTTTTTCTGAATGCAATCTATCAATCTATTGTTTTATGCATGGTATGGAATGGACAATTTCCCTTGCACTGAGTTATTAGGACTATGTGAATATTTTACCACCTTAGCAACAGAAATGTACACATTTCTCAAAATTATTGCTGATTTTAATGGTACATTTTCTGCTGGTCCCTTTGCTCTTTTGTGAAGTTGGCCTGATCTACAGCAGATGAGGTCTGGTAGCTATGACACACATTCCACTTCTTAATGATGGATGTGAGTGTATGCAAAAAGTGAAGTTGCTTTCTCATGATCTGGGCCTTTGTACCACTGTGCTGCCAATTTGTTTTGAGAGCTCTTTGTTCTCAAAGACAAGAGTCTTTGTCATATGACTGTGTGATAAGTGAGATGTGAAATTTTTGTGAAGTAATAAGTGAGTTCAGAACTCTAAAGTCTTTAAAGGGAACTGAAAGAGACAGATGCATTTATCATGAAGTCTACTGTGGTTAAACCTCTTTTGATTACAGATGGTGTCCATGGCCAAAAGTATTTTTTTTTCCTTTAACACTAATTTTCAATTCACGCTACCACTGCTATTAAGAATATGTGCACTGTAGGACCCATCTGCTTTTTTCACACTGTGAACTCTGAAGTGCCCCAGCCAGGTGATCATCAGCGGGAGGAGGACTGTGGCTCTGAACAGGTTCTCAGGTGTTTGGAAAGCCACAGTGGTCATTGCTGTGTGGACATCTGAGGACACTCCAGACAGCTAGACCTTGATGGCAACACGCGGCTGTTGGTATGGCCTCTTTCAATCTTACATTCCTTTCATGAGCTGAGTAGTGTCACAGTCAAGTTACCAGCTCTGATTAACAGATATGGGCAGATAAGATGACTATCCGTCTTTTGATGGAGATATACATTGGGAGTGAGGAGTTTCAGACTCAATTCCCACAAGACCAACTGGGTCCTATTCTTTTGTGCCACTTGAACTATCAGTTACATAATTGTCCACTATATCCACTCTGCCATCTACACAACTGTACTGTCTGTACTTTAACTCACTGATGAATCACCTTGGAAATCAGAAGCAATAAAGATATGGCATAAATTGGGTGCTTAATAATGTCTGTTTCAAAGTTGTTTTTTTTGCAATGTGCAACTATTCATGTAAATTATGTGCACTCTTAGTATGACACTTAACATACTAAGTGTTAAATATTGACTCAAGTAACACAGTGCTAGATCACATTTCTGAAAGTATTTTGCAGGATTTCAGGGAAATTTTAATTCAGAAGAATCCTGAAGTGAGTTAAGGTGCACATGATTAAAATATATATGTCTTGTCTATGTTGGCAGTAGTTTATCACTGTTAGCTGATAAACCGTATTGCACTTCAAAGATATATAACAATTTGGGAGAATAAAATCTGATTTGTTTGCAGAACACATTATTAAACTGTAAGAGTAGCCAATGACCTCACAGTTACATCCCTATCCAGAATTGCCCTTGCGCAGCAGCTCAATTTGGAGGTACACCTCCTAACAGACACCTCCTAGATGACAGCATCTGGATATGACTGAAGTATTGTTTAAATATCTTTGGAATCAAATGGTTACTGTGTTTAATTTGCAACAACTGAGTATTTCCATGTCTTCTCAAGATCTTCTTTAAATTGTCATCTGTGAAGTATCAAGTGGGGAGCTGTGTCAGCATGAGTAGGCTGCAAAGGAACAAGTAAAGGCTTATTCCACACTGAAAAGAGAAGAAAAGAAACACAACATACCTCAATAATGTTGAGTCAAATGTTCCTCTTGTTGAAAATCAGGATACCCAACTCTCGGAGAGATCTGTTCTCAATCGGAAATCTGAAGCAAGAACTATGATTTTGAGTTGTATTAAAATATAATTTTATCACCTAAAAAATTAATTACTGTTTTATATGTATTACTGCCAATGCCAATTAACTTTTCTATTGCATTAATGTACCTACTGTATAGTGGACAGGTAATGTGCTCTGTTTAATCCAATACAGTTTACGTTGAATACAGCAGTGACTGGTGACATCGCTGGAGCAGAAGAAGATACACGAAATTAAATATAGTTTATTTTTTATTTTTTTACACAAACTGGATTAATCAGAGTGCATAACTGAGTTGCTTATTAGTATTTACCAATTTTTATTAAATTTTGTCAGATTTCTTAAGATTATCAAAGGTGATACTGATCTCAGCTCAGATAAGAGTTCAATTAGACTTTATTGACAGAAAAACAAAAAACAGAAAAAATTAACTTGTATTTACATCCCCCCCCCCAAAAAAAAGGTATTCATAGTTGAAACACCAAACTTAAATAGTTCATAATTTTGCACAATATGTTCTTGAAGCACGGAAAGTTTTCAAAAGGATGTCATTCTCTGTGATTCAGTATGTTTATGCTGAACGTGATAACCCACCATGTTTCACAAGTATTTAGCCATAACAGGGGCCATGAAGTCGAGTCTATGTATCTCTAGCTATTTGGTGCTGTGTAGCTTTGTTGTAAAATGACTTTTATGTCTCTGACAAGCTGCAATAATATTGGAATGAAGGCTGGGTTGCTATGTGCTTCCTTTTAGCCTTGGCAGTGAGATTATCATGCTCAGCAAGATCCGTTTGGAGCCTGAGCTGTTGTAGATCTGCAGGTCAGACTTTCACAGCTCCTATCCTGTCTTCTTCTTAAAACATAGAATACAGGATTTCTTAACAAGACACAACTATTTAGTTGTTCTTCATAAACAACAACTCATACTATAAATACTGAAATTCCAAATATCAACTCTAAAAAAGTAAAAAACTATGTAGTCATTCATCATTTATATATCTCATTATATTGTGTCTAATTATAAACACCTGAAGTTTGAAATGTCCATGCTTTTAAACAGAAAAATCATTTCTGATTTGGTGAATGTGTCCATTTCAAATAGGCCTTTTGATTGTGTTTAACCAACAAAAATCATCCTCATGGGAAAGCTGATATAAACCGTGTTCCAATGATATTTTCTAAACCTGTTGTGAAATTTATTTAGAAAACCTAGTATAGTATCTCTAAGTATTTCTTGCAATAGCCCAGGATCTAAGAGATAGAAAGGAACTTCAAAGCAATTCTTAGCAGAAGTCAGTGTCAAGCATTTATTACTTTGATGTACAGTATATAGTCATTCAGTGACAGAGGGCGGTAAGTTCTGTGTTGAAGTTATTGAATTCAATAAAGAAATACTGTTTGTCATCGTAAGTTATTTATTGATTAATTTACCTTTTGAGAAAACACCTGAATAGACTGCAGATGAGAAGCTTTAAAATTGTCCCTTAGAAAATAATTTTGTTTTATCATTATTCCTCCATGTTAGTGTATGTGCAGAGCATTTAGACTATTAAGCAATTCACTAAGTAACATTTAAAGTGATTCAGAATACAACCCTTGGAACTTAAGCTTACACAATCTTAGTATTTTAAGCAAATGTAATTTGATTATACAGCTTTCTAAGTTGGAATCATACATTTTGCTAATAAAATCATAAGCCTGTTAATGGCATTTTGTTTTCAGCTACAGTAGGTATGAGAGATACAGTAAGAGAGATTGTTTTTGAGAATTATATCCTGGCAGAGATCTTTATAGCACACCTTGTATGAAAAGAGGAAGATTTTCAGAGCCAATCTCAGGACACAAATATATTTTTTTTTCTCCTCATTAACCTATGCATTTCTCATTAAATTATTATTCATTATTGTTTAGATCTCCAAACAATTTGTGTTTATATCTTATGTTTAAATTATGTGTTGATAGACATGGATATTTATTAGCAAGTCAGGAAAAATATATCACCGAAACCAGAAGAAACATTTCAGTATGGTGATGTGAGGGCTGGTCATTCATTTACTGAAATGATCTGAAATTGAAACAGTAAATTCCTGGAGTGCTTTAGGAACTGTTAGTGATCAATCAAACACAACAATTTACAGTCTTATACAGTACATGGAATCTGAATACTATGTGGAGCAATATACTACAGTATGTGGAACCTTTTTTGCATGTTTTGTTTCCTTACCGTGGAGAAGGAATATCATTGTACAGTATAAGAGTGTTATTTGGAGGTCTACCTGTTGTCCTCTATTTTTATTGAAGATTCAGCTTTAGTGAAAAAAAGTTAACTCCAAAGTGAGCTACTCATGTTTACGGGAGAACCAATCTTGAAAGATAGTGTATGTAATGGCCGTAATACCTACGACATAGCTAAGCAGATACAACATGATTTAATGTGTTCATATGGAAAATTTGGGAAAAGTGCCATCTATAAAAATACCACAAAACTTGTATTTCTGAATGTTTTCTGAATGTCACACTTATTTTAATGTTTTATATACAGTACATCTAAATAAGAATGTCAGGTGTTTGCGTATACTATTAGAAATCAATAATTAAGATTAAAATTGGCAATGAAATAAAGTGTTGAACTTTTTTCACATTTTGTAAAAATATTAATTGACAATACATTTTCAAATATATGATTAGTCTGACTATCATAAAATAAGTAAAAATTAAAATAAAATAAGACAAAATTATAAAATATCAAAAAGGGTAAAATATAATTTAAAATATTTTACTAACTAAACCATCAACAATTAATAAGAATGTAACTGTTCATAAAAATTAAATGGTTTACCAGAATAGGGTGGCACACTGGTTAGCATGCTTTTGTATCTTTGTCATAAATTCAACAGTAACACTAGATGGCTCAGTGGCTTTCAAAATTAAATAATGCATGCAAAAATTTGAACAAGAAAGATAACTATCTATCCATCCATTTCTAATGGTGGCACAGAGGTTAGCATTGCTATCTTCCAGTGCTGTGGTTCTAAGTTCAATACCTGGAGTACTGTATGTGTGGAGTTCATAAAACTGCACGTTCATAAAAATTGCACTTCTCTCTGGGTTCACATGGGTTTTCTCCAGGTGATCTGATTTCCTCAAGTTTATTCCTCAGTTTGCAGAGTGAGCAGCACCCCTGATATACATGACTAGGCAGTCTACCCCGAAGGCGGTCGCATTGTAACAGTGTGGAATTTCTGGCTGCCTTTTTGCCGGCAGAGGTTCGATACCTCAGGTTGAGGTAAAGAACCAATGTGCAGTCACTTTGAGTTGCGTTCTTTCAGCCCACAGAAAATACTGAATAGCGAGAAGCGAGAAGGAAAAAGAGCTTCTGCAGCCTTTCATCTGGTGCCGTAGATCACCTGAGAATATAATATAGGGTTTCTAATGATGACACCAGGTGGTGGGGATATACATTCTCATCTGGAATTAGATAGAGAGGGAGCATTTAGAGGGCCCTCTAGTGGTGCACCACACATCCTTCCCCCCAGCTTAGAGTGGTCCACCCTAAGCGGTCAGGTTGTGCCTCCTGGACAGGACATCGGCATTCCCATGTGCTGTCTCTGCTCAATGTTTCACCTCAAATCAGTACGGCTGAAGGGCAAGGAACCATCAAGTCACCCTGGTATATTTCTT
Source organism: Lepisosteus platostomus (assembly GCF_059453375.1). Classification (NCBI taxonomy): domain Eukaryota; kingdom Metazoa; phylum Chordata; class Actinopteri; order Semionotiformes; family Lepisosteidae; genus Lepisosteus; species Lepisosteus platostomus. The sequence goes on along the minus strand of NC_142626.1, from coordinate 25,507,870 downwards.
CTTACTAGCCTTCTTCCAGGTGAGTGGGTGGTCAGTCACTAGAGTGCATTCCCTGCCCAGCAGATAAAACCGTGGCGATTCTATAGCCCACTTTACGACCAGACATTCCTATTCGACCACGGTTTATTTTTGTTCTCTCGGGAGTAGTTTCCTGCTCAGGAACATAAGAGGATGCTCCACTACGTCAAATTCCTGAGACAGAACGCTGTCCAATTCCCTTCTCTGAGGTGTGGGTCTGTAGGAGGAACAGCTTCCCGAAATCCTGCATCATAAGAACGGGCTCCTGACAGCGGGCATCTTTCAGGTCAATGAAGACTTTGGCTGATTCCGGGGTCCAGTGTACAATCTTTGGAGCGGAGGAACACATCAGCCCATTCAGCAAGCTGGGGAATAGAATGCTGATAATAATAAAGTAAGCCCAGGAATGATTTTACTTGTGTCTTTGTAGTGGGGACCGGCCAATCTTGGATATCCTGGACTTTATCTAGTTGAGGCCGTATTTGTCCTTCACCCACCATGTAACCTAGGTACCTTTTTCTTTACTTTTCATCTCTGGTATTTGTAATATATACACAGACCTACACTGCTTATTTATGTAAAATGTACATTTTTTTAAAGAGCTCATTTCTAAAACAATGTAGATTAAGCCTTATTGGTTTTGAACTAATCGAGTTGTGGCTGTCGCCAAGCTCGAGGCTCCTCCGTTTCCTGCAGCGGGTCATCCCCATCTTCCTCTCAAGACCCCGAGACTTGAGAGGGGTGGGGGTGTTTTTTCATAACAGTCTGTAATTCTGTTGACCAGTAAGATACAAACCTTAACGAACAGTCAGATAAAGTTTAAGCGAGGTGTTGAAAACCCCCCTTTTCAGACAGTGTAAACTTAACAAAGTCATGTCTGTAATCAGTCATTCACCAACATAAGGACAATGAATTTGCCTGCTAACAGACATGCAGGATATCGAGATCAGACAGCCATGATCTCAGCTCTGTCTTACATTTACAGTTAGGGTTTTATTCTTTCCACAAGATTTCTCAATTAACATCATAAACCATTTTTGTTTTGTCAGAAATGTTGACTAGTTTCTGTTGTATTTGTTGTACATGTGTGCTATAGAGCTCACGCTCATTTTATTTTATTTTAGATGAGGCCATTCAGAATGTGGGGCAGAAATCTTTCCTGTGACAAACTCGCTGCAGCAGACTACAATATCATTCAGGACACCAAACTTAACTTTTCACTGGCTGAAGATGATTAATAGGTGGCACTTGTAATGTCTTAGATGTTAGTGAACATTTGCTTCATTTACAGTATGTTTCCCTATTGTACTTCTTTAAATTAACTTAATATGGAATATTAATATGGAATCATGTAACTAAAGGATAGTTTTGATCACTTAAAATAAAACTAGCCAAAGTTAACATCTCTGAATGTCATTAACAATATTAATTAATGAATGATAAATGGAAAATAATATACACATATAGCTGTAAACGGTAGCTAAACATTAAAAAAAAGTTATACAACAGAATTCCAACTTCTACATATACCTGTACATTTTCTACAGCAATGTCTTTAACTCAGTCACTTGTTGTGATTGTTTTGGAAATATTTAATGTGCTTGTTTTAACTGCTCTTTAACTACATTTGTTGTAAATAAAAATCAAAAGCGAATGAGAATGATGCATTGGTGACTCAGTGGTGGAATTCTCGCCTTTCACGTGAAAGGGTCATGGGTTAAGCCCAGCCAAAATGCTAGTTTTACTTTCAACAAAGTATCCCTTGAGCATAATAAAGACTTCCTCTAATAATAAAATAATATGTAAACTTTATTCACATTTATTTTATTTTTATATATCACAGTATGTTAAATATTTAAATAATATTAAGAGTTTGAAAAATTCACCCTATGATGCACCTGGACATCAGTGATGTTATCTAGGGTCACAGGGTTTTCCAGGTCTCTCAACATCAGAAACTCTCGCCCAGGTGACCCAGCCAAGGTTGATCAAGCCCTGGCTTGACGGTGGCTTTGATACCCACGGATCACTCCTCTTGATCCATAGCCATCCTGAGGTTCTTTTTGCAACCATTATATTAGTTTGTTTTGGCTTTCCTCTTGCTCATCACTGTTTTGTCCAAAGGACTGTAGGCTCTACAGAGTGATTGGCCACCAAATCCTCTGCAGCCCACCTCAACAGGCTCACACTGTGCTCCTCCACACATTCAAATGGGACTGGTTAACCAATTCTTCATTCTTGGCTCTCTTCCTTTCATTGGCCTCCTCAATCCAGTCTTCCCAGGGAACTGTTAGCTCTAACATGACCACCTGCAATCATAAGCTTAAAGTAATGACAAAAATTAACATCCAGACCAACAGTTTCCAGGATGCCGAGAAAGAGCAAGGGAATTTAACAACACCTTTTCATCACTTCTCAGAATATAGCAAAATTGCAAGCGATGACCAATATCCTCTAAACATGACCATTAAGTTGGTTTCCAATGCAGTGAAACTATTTAGTGACACCAGCACTTTAATGACATCTGCACATGGATTAATATTAATGTACACATTTATTCCGGTGGAATCAAAACAAAATACTATGGACTTTATGTCACAAAACACAAGGTCATCACAAGATAAATCACAAATCTGAGCTTTTCAGACCTGCATTTTGTAACTAGATACATCAGTATAAAGCAAATGACCATTTAATAGGAATATTCATCTTGCTTTATAGTTTTGAGAAGCACCAAAGTACAGTATATCAATAATTAATCAGTTATCCAGCAAAATGCAAGCGCAAAAGAAAAAAATCACTAAAATATATAAAGATCATTTTCTCTTACTATGGGTGTTTTCAGGTGTTTTCAATGTACTCTTTTACAATTTAAATAAGTTAAGATTTTATTGTCCCCTGACAGAATTGTTTTATGGACACACAGCACTCTGGTACATTTAAATAGAATGAAAACAAAAAAAAAGAAGAAAAGAAAAACATTACACGTTATTCTATTACAAAAGATAAAAAAACATTGCACATCACTCTATTGCACATGTACAGTATAACACATAACAACATGTAACATTTATAACACATCACAAAAACATATTGCAATCAAGTGGGTTGTAAGAGTCAAAATTGTGTTTATCCTTGACATTTATGTTGACAGCTTTAATGGATAGCGGAACAAAGGAAATTTAGTAAATAGAACGCAATCAATTTATTTTACATTTTGTGAAAGGCTTAGAAATCCAACCCGATTCCTTGTCTTCATAAAAAAAAACATGCAGCGTTTTTTAAACCACTTTCAAATTTTTATCTAAGGCAGTAGACATTTTAGAAAAGACTTAGAAAAACAATTTTAAATCCAGGTTGTTCCTGTTGTTATTCTGGAAATGTATTTCTATTGTGTGTACTAATTTATATAAAATGTGAAGGTTCAAACTGGATGTCCAAGGGGTTCTCTTGCATTCAAGACCCTAACCAGGCCTGTACTTTCCAAATTCATTCCAAATATTAATGGTATATCCATTCCAGGACATTGATTTTGACTTTCATTTGAGGGAGGTATGGATGAGGTTTAATATGTATGCTATATTGTCATTTCTATTTAATGTACATATCACTTTATGTTAAATATTCACTTTACTTTCACAATCTCTTAAGCCCATAGCAACGACTACTGTATGTACTGGGGACATATCAAGTATTAAACTTAGGAGACATTTACTTCAGCCCCACCTCCAACCACTGGACAGACAAAGAAAGCAATTTGGAGACATTAAATATCCAGTCATTGCAAAGGAATCAGTGTGACAGAGATGAATGCATTTACAAGATAAACCAAGGTTATGAACTGCAGCAGCCATGAGTCCTGGTGCCACAAGGAATAAAAATAAAGCTTTGTTCCCTCCTATTGGACACAGAATAAATTGCTTTAATTAGAATTCCGAACCATAACAAGTTATGTCAATTTTAACTGATGTAATCATCATGAAGTTTAAGAAAAATGAAACCTCTTCTTAAAGTATTTGTTGTCCCATTAAAATATTTTTCATAAACCACTTTAGATTTAAAATAAAATTAGAAGTGTGGAGACATCAACATAATCAATTTAAAGATCAAATAATGTAATAATAATTATAATACAGCATTCATAACATAATAATATAGCAACATCACTGACGCCACACCCCGAAAAATAAGACACTGTAACTCTGGAATGAAATGTGGTGGGAATCATTGTTTGTGCCATGTGTAGTGCAGGAAAAACTTTATGTGCTGGATGGGGCCACTTTGCAGAGCTGCCCTTGTGTTCAGTTCTTGGGGTGCAATCTGTGTGTAGTTTGCACATCCTCTCCATGTTCATGTGGCTTTCCTCCCAAAGTAAAAAAATATCCCAGTAAGTTAATTAGCTTCTGGGAAAAGTGGAGTGTGAGTGTGTGCTACTGTAAGTTTGTATCTGTCTGTGTCCTGTGATGGACCGAAGTGGTAAATGAAAGCAAAAGAAAAGGGAAAGTGAGATATTCTTTTTATTGTCAGACAGTTCACAGCTTCTCCTTCAATTTTTCTATGTCACCATGGAAGCCTCATGTTTCCCCCCAGAGATATAGTAGCCTTCCTCCCAGTATGTCTCCGAAATGCCGGTTGAGGAAACAGTGACTGCTACAATATTGTAAAACCAAAAAATCATCAAAAATCAGGACAAGCACTCAAAGTTGGAAACAAACCTCTTTCTGATCCTGCTACTGTATACACAAAGGGTGTAGAAAGTATTGACCCAACTGGAAAACTCCATAAACTCATGTTATTTTCAATTTGATCCATGCAACATCCTCTATAATATCAATGTGTTTACACGTTTAAAGCTACAAATTAATAAAAAATAAAAGCCCTAAAAAATCTTTATTAGAAAATGATTCACCTCCTATCACACCCTTAGAATTTATATTTATTATGCCCTACTTCAACCAGTTGCCTTCAGAATTTGCTCAATATGTTGATAGTTATCCACCTGTGAGCAAGTAAAGTGGTTAACCATTCAGATTGCACACACGTGTCTTTGTAAGGTTAAATACCCCCACCCGTGTGTATTCCCACTGTCAGAGTTGTGGACAGACACGAGTCAGGTGAGGGGATATAAAAAGACATTGACTAGTTCATGGAGCACTGTTAAATCAATATTCAGGAAGTAGAAGACAAAACATCAGCCAGGCAAGAAGGACATAGGTCAGAGAAGCAGTCAAGAGGCCAAAAACGAGCCTCAAAAACCTACAATGTCTCACAACTGACAGATTGTAAGCAAGTCAACAATAGCTCAGGCAGTCCACAAATCTGGGCTGTATGGTAGAGTGGCGAGGAGTTAGTCATTTTGGAAAAAAAATGTATGTACCATCATTACTTCCAAGCATGGCGGTGAAAACACAATGTTAAGGATCTGTTTCTCATTAGCAGGGATGCTCATCAAAACTGAATTTGAAATGTATAGTACAAGAGTTGCAAGCTAGCATTGCTGCCTCAGACAGCCAGGGCCTTGAATTCAATTCCTGGGGTGCTATATGCATGGAGTTTTGTACTTCCAAAGACATGCTGGCAGGTTAATTGGCTTATGGGAAACTTGGCACTGGAGTAAGTATCTGTGTTTGTGTCTGCACGTGATCTCTGAAGGACTATTGTCCCATACAGGATGATTCCTACCTTGCTCCCAATGCTTCCTGGGATAAGTTTTTAGTTAATTACCTAAAACTGGGAAGAAGCTTTACCTTTCAGAAGGAAAATGCCTTAAAAGACAACAGGAAAACACTAGAATGATTTAAGAATAAGAAAGTGAATGTCTTTGAGTGACATAGACTCTTCATAAGACTTGAATAGACTCATGAAAATTGGTGGCAAGAATTGAAT